>NW_021703767.1:65100788-65700788 GCF_005190385.1 Monodon monoceros
ATTGTAGTTTTGATTTGCATTTCTCTAATGATTAATGATGTTGAGCATTCTTTCATGTGTTTGTTGGCATTCTGTATATCTTCTTTGGAGAAATGTCTATTTAGGTCTTCTGCCCATTTTTGGATTGGGTTGTTTGTTTTTTTGTTATTGAGCTGCATGAGCTGCTTGTAAATTTTGGAGATTAATCCTTTGTCATTTGCTTCATTTGCAAATATTTTCTCCCATTCTGAGGGTTGTCTTTTGGTCTTGATTATGGTTTCCTTTGCTGTGCAAAAGCTTTGAAGTTTCATTAGGTCCCATTTGTTTATTTTTGTTTTTATTTCCATTACTCTAGGAGGTGGGTCAGAAAGGATCTTGCTGTGATTTATGTCATAGAGTGTTCTGCCTATGTTTTCCTCTAAGAGTTTGATAGTTTCTGGCCTTACATTTAGGTCTTTAATCCATTTTGAGCTTATTTTTGTGTATGGTGTTAGGGAGTGATCTAATCTCATACTTTTACATGTACCTGTCCAGTTTTCCCAGCACCATTTATTGAAGAGGCTGTCCTTTCTCCACTGTACATTCCTGCCACCTTTATCAAAGATAAGGTGTCCATATGTGCGTGGGTTTATCTCTGGGCTTTCTATCCTGTTCCATGGATCTATCTTTCTGTTTTTGTGCCAGTACCATACTGTCTTGATTACTGTAGCTTTGTAGTATAGTCTGAAGTCAGGGAGCCTGATTCCTCCAGCTCCTTTTTTCGTTCTCAAGATTGCTTTGGCTATTCGGGGTCTTTTGTGTTTCCATACAAATTGCGAAATTTTTTGTTCTAGTTCTGTGAAAAATGCCAGTGGTAGTTTGATAGGGATTGCATTGAATCTGTAGATTGCTTTGGGTAGTAGAGTCATTTTCACAATGTTGATTCTTCCCATCCAAGAACATGGTATATCTCTCCATCTATTTGTATCATCTTTAATTTCTTTCATCAGTGTCTTATAATTTTCTGCATACAGGTCTTTCGTCTCCTTAGGTAGGTTTATTCCTAGATATTTTATTCGTTTTGTTGCAATGGTAAATGGGAGTGTTTTCTTGATTTCACTTTCAGATTTTTCATCATTAGTATATAGGAGTGCCAGAGATTTCTGTGCATTAACTTTGTATCCTGCTACTTTACCAAATTCATTGATTAGCTCTAGTAGTTTTCTGGTAGCATCTTTAGGATTCTCTATGTATAGTATCATGTCATCTGCAAACAGTGACAGCTTTACTTCTTCTTTTCCGATTTGGATTCCTTTTATTTCCTTTTCTTCTCTGATTGTTGTGGCTAAAACTTCCAAAACTATGTTGAATAAGAGTGGTGAGAGTGGGCAACCTTGTCTTGTTCCTGATCTTAGTGGAAATGCTTTCAGTTTTTCACCATTGAGGATGATGTTTGCTGTGGGCTTGTCATATATGGCCTTTATTATGTTGAGGAAAGTTCCCTCTATGCCTACTTTCTGCAGGGTTTTTATCATAAATGGGTGTTGAATTTTGTCGAAAGCTTTCTCTGCATCTATTGAGATGATCATATGGTCTTTCTCCTTCAATTTGTTAATATGGTTTATCACATTGATAGATTTGCGTATATTGAAGAATCCTTGCATTCCTGGAATAAACCCCACTTGATCATGGTGTATGATCCTTTTAATGTGCTCTTGGATTCTGTTTGCTAGTATTTTGTTGAGGATTTTTGCATCTATGTTCATCAGTGATATTGGCCTGTAGTTTTCTTTCTTTGTGACATCCTTGTCTGGTTTTGGTATCAAGGTGATGGTGGCCTCGTAGAAGGAATTTGGGAGTGTTCCTCCCTCTGCTATATTTTGGAAGAGTTTGAGAAGGATAGGTGTTAGCTCTTCTCTAAACGTTTGATAGAATTCACCTGTGAAGCCATCTGGTCCTGGGCTTTTGTTTGTTGGAAGATTTTTAATCACAGTTTCAATTTCAGTGCTTGTGATTGGTCTGTTCATATTTTCTATTTCTTCCTGATTCAGTCTTGGCAGGTTGTGCATTTCTAAGAATTTGTCCATTTCTTCCAGATTGTCCATTTTATTGGCATAGAGTTGCTTGTAGTAATCTCTCATGATTTTTTTTATTTCTGCAGTGTCAGTTGTTACTTCTCCTTTTTCATTTCTAATTCTATTGATTTGAGTCTTCTCCCTTTTTTTCTTGATGAGTCTGGCTAGTGGTTTATCTATTTTGTTTATCTTCTCAAAGAACCAGCTTTTAGTTTTATTGATCTTTGCTATCGTTTCCTTCATTTCTTTTTCATTTATTTCTGATCTGATTTTTATGATTTCTTTCCTTCTGCTAGCTTTGGGGTTTTTTTGTTCTTCTTTCTCTAATTGCTTGAGGTGCAAGGTTAGGTTGTTTATTCGAGATGTTTCCTGCTTCTTAAGGTGGGCTTGTATTGCTATAAACTTCCCCCTTAGAACTGCTTTTGCTGCATCCCATAGGTTTTGGGTCGTTGTGTCTCCATTGTCATTTGTTTCTAGGTATTTTTTTATTTCCTCTTTGATTTCTTCAGTGATCACTTCATTATTAAGTAGTGTATTGTTTAGCCTCCATGTGTTTGTATTTTTTACAGATCTTTTCCTGTAATTGATATCTAGTCTCATGGCATTGTGGTCAGAAAAGATACTTGATACAATTTCAATTTTCTTAAATTTACCAAGGCTTGATTTGTGACCCAATATATGATCTATCCTGGAGAATGTTCCATGAGCACTTGAGAAAAATGTGTATTCTGTTGATTTTGGATGGAGTGTCCTATAAATATCAATTAAGTCCATCTTGTTTAATGTATCATTTAAAGCTTGTGTTTCCTTATTTATTTTCATTTTGGATGATCTGTCCATGGGTGAAAGTGGGGTGTTAAAGTCCCCTACTATGAATGTGTTACTGTCGATCTCCCCTTTTATGGCTGTTAGTATTTGCCTTATGTATTGAGGTGCTCCTATGTTGGGTGCATAAATATTTACAATTGTTATATCTTCTTCTTGGATCGATCCCTTGATCATTATGTAGTGTCCTTCTTTGTCTCTTGTAATAGTCCTTATTTTAAAGTCTATTTTGTCTGATATGAGAATTGCTACTCCAGCTTTCTTTTGGTTTCCATTTGCATGGAATATCTTTTTCCATCCCCTTATTTTCAGTCTGTATGTGTCTCTAGGTCTGAAGTGGGTCTCTTGTAGACAGCATATATAAGGGTCTTGTTTTTGTATCCATTCAGCCAATCTGTGTCTTTTGGTGGGAGCATTTAGTCCATTTACATTTAAGGTAATTATCGATATGTATGTTCCTATTCCCATTTTCTATATTGTTTTGGGTTCGTTATTATAGATCTTTTCCTTCTCTTGTGTTCCTTGTCTAGAGAAGTGCCTTTAGCATTTGTTGTAAAGCTGGTTTGGTGGTGCTGAACTCTCTCAACTTTTGCTTGTCTGTAAAGATTTTAATTTCTCCATCAAATCTGAATGAGATCCTTGCTGGGTAGAGTAGTGTTGGTTGCAGGTTTTTCTCCTTCATCACTTTCAGTATGTCCTGCCACTCCCTTCTGGCTTGTAGGGTTTCTGCTGAGAGATCAGCTGTTAACCTTATGGGGATTCCCTTGTGTGTTATTTGTTGTTTTTCCCTTGCTGCTTTTAATATGCTTTCTTTGTATTTAATTTTTGACAGTTTGATTAATATGTGTCTTGGCGTATTTCTCCTTGTATTTATCCTGTATGGGACTCTCTGTGCTTCCTGGACTTGATTAACTATTTCCTTTCCCATATTAGGGAAGTTTTCAACTATAATCTCTTCAAATATTTTCTCAGTCCCTTTCTTTTTCTCTTCTTCTTCTGGAACCCCTATAATTCGAATGTTGGTGCGTTTAATGTTGTCCCAGAGGTCTCTGAGACTGTCCTCAGTTCTTTTCATTCTTTTTTCTTTATTCTGCTCTGCAGTAGTTATTTCCACTATTTTATCTTCCAGGTCACTTATCCGTTCTTCTGCCTCAGTTATTCTGTTACTGATCCCATCTAGAGTACTTTTAATTTCATTTATTGCATTGTTCATCATTGCTTGTTTCATCTTTATTTCTTCTAGGTCCTTGTTAACTGTTTCTTGCATTTTGTCCATTCTACTTCCAAGATTTCGGATCATCCATACTATCATTATTCTGAATTCTTTTTCAGGTAGACTGCCTATTTCCTCTTCATTTGTTAGGTCTGGTGCATTTTTATCTTGCTCCTTCATCTGCTGTGTGTTTTCTGTCTTCTCATTTTGCTTATCTTACTGTGTTTGGGGTCTCCTTTTTGCAGGCTGCACGTTCGTAGTTCCCGTTGTTTTTGATGTCTGTCTCCAGTGGCTAAGGTTGTTTCAGTGGGTTGTGTAGGCTTCCTGGTGGAGGGGACTAGTGCCTGTGTTGTGGTGGATGAGGCTGGATCTTGTCTCTTTAGTGGGCAGGTTCACGTCTGGTGGTGTGTTTTGGGGTGTCTGTGGCCTTATTATGATTTTAGGCAGCCTCTCTGCTAATGGGTGGGGTTGTGTTCCTGTTTTGCTAGTTGTTTGGCATAGGTTGTCTAGCACTGTGGCTTGCTGGTCGTTGAGTGAAGCTGGGTGCTGGTGTTATGATGGAGGTCTCTGGGAGACTTCCGCCGTTTAATATTATGTGGAGCTGGGAGGTCTCTTGTTGACCAGTGTCCTGAAGTTGGCTCTCCTACCTCAGAGGCAGAGCCCTGACTCCTGGCTGAAGCACCAAGAGCCTTTCATCCACACCGCTCAGAATAAAAGGGAGAAAAAGTAGAGAGAATTAGTAGAAGTATGAGGAAAGAAAGAAGGAAAGGAGGAAAGGAAGGAAGGAAGAAAGAAGCAAAGAAGGAAAGAAAGGAGGGAGGGAGGGAGGGAGGAAGGAAGGAAGGAAGGAGGGAAAGAAGGAAAAAGGACAGAAAGAAAGAAGATACAGTAAAAATAAAATAAAGTATAATATAGTTATTGAATTAAAAAATATTTAGAAAAAAAAAAAGGGACGGATAGAACCTTAGGACAAATGTTGGAAGCAAAGCTATGCAGAGAAAATCTTACACAGAAGCATACACATACACCTTCACAAAAAGAGGTAAAGGGGGAAAAATCATAAATCTTGCTCTCAGAGACCACCTCCTCAATTTGGGGTGATTCGTTGTCTAAAGGAGGGAAGGAAGGAAGGAAAGAAAGAAAGAAAGAACGAAGGTAAAGTATAATAAAGTTATTACAATTAAAATTAATTATTGAGAAAAAAAATTTTTTTAAAAAACCATGGACAGATAGAGCCCTAGGACAAATGGTGGAAGCAAGAGTATACAGGCAAGATCTCACACAGAAGCATACACGTACCCATTCACAAAAAGAGGAAAAGGGAAAAAAATCATAGATCTCGCTCCTAAATTCCACCTCTTCAATTTGGGATCATTCCTTGTCTATTCAGGTATTCCACAGATGCAGGGTATATCAAGTTGATTGTGGAGCTTTAATCCGCTGCTTCTGAGGCTGCTGGGAGAGATTTCCCTTTCTCTTCTTTGTTCTCACAACTCACAGGAGCTCAGCTTTGGATTTGGCCCTGCCTCTGCGTGTAGGTCGCTGGAGGGCGTCTGTTTTTTGCTCAGACAGGACAGGGTTAAAGGAGCCGCTGATTCGGGGGCTCTGGCTCACTCAGGCCGGGGGTCGGGGGGGGGGGGGGAGGGGGGGCACGGCGGGCGGGGCGGGCCTGCGGCGTCAGAGGCGGCGTGACGTTGCGGCAGAGGCCGGCGTGACGTTGCACCAGCCTGAGGCCCACCGTGCATTCTCCCGGGGAAGTTGTCCCTGGTTCCCGGGAACCTGGTAGTGGCGCGCTGCACAGGCTCCGCGGAAGAGGGGTGTGGAGAGTGACCTGCGCTCGCACACAGGCCCCTTGGTGGCGGCAGCAGCAGCCTTAGCGTCTCCCGCCCGTCTCTGGGGTTCGCGCTTTTAGCCGCGGCTCGCGCCCGTCTCTGGAGTTCCTTTAAGCAGCGCTCTTAAACCCCTCTCCTCGCGCACCAGGAAACAAAGAGGGAAGAAAAAGTCTCTTGCCTCTTCGGCAGGTGCAGGCTTTTCCCCGAACTCCCTCCCGGCTAGTCGTGGTGCACTAACCCCTTCAGGCTATGTTCAAGCCGCCAACCCCAGTCCTCTCCCTGCGCTCTGTCCAAAACCGAAACCCGAGCCTCAGCTCGCAGCCCCGCCCGCCCCGACGGGTGAGCAGACAAACCTCTCGGGCTGGTGAGTGCCGGTCGGCACCGATCCTCTGTGCGGGAATCTCCCCGCTTTGCCCTCCGCACCCGTCGCTGTGCACTACTCCGTGGTCCCGAAGCTCCCCCCTCCGCCTCCCGCAGTCTCCGCCCGCGGAGGGGCTTCCTAGTGTGTGGAAACTTTTCCTCCTTCACAGCTCCCTCCCACTGGTGCAGGTTCCGTCTTTATTCTTTTGTCTCTGTTTTTTCTTTTTTTCTTTTGCCCTACCCAGGTATGTGGGGAGTTTCTTGCCTTTTGGGAGGTCTGAGGTCTTCTGCCAGCCTTCAGTAGGTGTTCTGTAGGAGTTGTTCCACGTGTAGATGTATTTCTGGTGTATCCGTGGGGAGGAAGGCGATCTCTGCGTCTTACTCTTCCGCCATCTTCAAGGTCCCCCCGAGTTCCTGCTTTTAAATTCACTGAGCTTTACTCCTTCTGATCCATACTATACCCTCTTCGGGACCAGAAGTCCAACATTTATCAAATACTATTTTGTCATAAGGTCTGTTTTCTCACAATTTCAGGGCCTAGCCTTTATCACATTGCCATCTGTGTGACTCTTCCACCTTTAAGGGTGATTGTACCCACCTTGTCTTAGTCAGCTTGGGTTGCTATAACAAAATACCACAGGGAATTCCCTGGCGGTCCAGTGGTTAGTACTCTGCACTTCTACTTCAGGGAGCATGAACACACAGTTCAATCCCTGGTTGGGAAACTAAGATCCTGCAAGCTGCGCAGCGCGGCCTGTGTGTGTGTGTGTGTGTGTGTGTGTGTGTGTGTGTGTATCCCCCACAGACTGTGTGACTCAAACAAATTTATTTGCTCACAGTTCTGGAGGCTGGAAGCCTAAAATCAGGTGCCTCGGGTGAGCTCCTGTGAGACTCTCTTCCTGGCTTACAGATGGCTGCCTTCGTTACGCTTTATGCTCACAGGGCCTTTCTTCCATGGGTGCTCAAAGAGAGAGAGAGAGATTCCTCTTCTTCTAAGGGCATTAATCCCATCACGAGAGCCTCACTTTCATGGCCTAATCCAAAACCAATTACCTCCTAAAGGCCCCACTTCCAAATACCATCATGTTAGTGGTTAAAGCTTCAACATAGGAATTGTGGAGGAACATATTTAGTCTATTCCACACCTGGTTAATCCAGGATAATCTCTCATAGCAAACTTAATTCCATCTGCATCTTTATTCCCCTTTGACATGTAATCTAACATTCACAGGTTCGGGGATTGGGATGTAGACATGTTTGGGGGACCATTATTCTGTCTACCCCAACGGCTTTCTCAAAAATAGTAACTAGGGGGCTTCTCTGGTGGTGCAGTGGTTGGGAGTCTGTCTGCCGATGCGGGGGGCATGGGTTCGTGCCCCGGTCTGGGAGGATTCCGCATCCCGCATGCTGCGGGGCGGCTGGGCCCGTGGGCCATGGCCGCTGGGCCTGCGCGTCCGGAGCCTGTGCTCTGCGGCGGGAGAGGCCACAGCAGTGAGAGGCCCGCATACCGCGAAAAACAAAACAAAACAAAACAAATAGTAGCTAGGAAGTAGCTGACAAGAGCTAGACAATGATGGGGAGGTATGCATCACCACTACTTCTGGTATTTACTTCCCAGAGAAACTCACTCACTGTAATTACTGGCTTCTCTCTGCTCCAAAAAGATGGAGAGATTTATCTGATAGGTAATTTGGGAAGAATAAATTAGGCATGCTTGGCTCAGAGCCTGCCTTCTTTTGGGGGGTATGAGGTATTTATAGGGAGCACTCATTTCACTGCTCATCCAGGGACTCTGCCCCTGCTGGGAGTAAAAGGCTTACCTGAGCCTGGCTTCCCTTCATGAAGGGTGAAGGAGAAACCTGCTAATTCTGCAGCTCAGTATCAGCAAGCAAATTTGCATAATAGATCTAAAGCCAAATCCTCCAATTTGGCTTTTATCTGTAATAAAGGTGATATTTTGGCCCCATCTCCCAACTCTTTTTCTTATTCCTTAAACTGTTCAGAATCCAGGTGAGAAAGAGGAGTACATTTACTGACAGTCTATCATAGACCTCAAGAGGAAGCACTTAATTCATATGATGCTATTTATTTCCCCAGGATGTCTCATTTCCGCAAAGTGATTATTTTCTGAGAACAGAGCTTATTGCGGGAAACACAATAGTAGCACAATGATAAAGAGTCCAGGTGTCATATTAATACTGCCTAAGTTCAAATGCTGTCTCCACCATTTAAATATTCTGTGATACTTACCAAGGTGCTTAACCTCTTTGTGCCTCCATTTACACCTGTACAACAGGAATACTAATGCCTAATACTTCTTAGAGTTGTGAGCAGTGACATAATAGAAGTAAAGCACATAGAACAGTGCCTCGCCCATTGTAAACATTCAATGCACTCTCTATATTATTATGTCGTACACATATTTGTATCCCCTATTGTATTTAGTATAGGACTACTAAAACAATTTTTAATAAAACAAGCTTCTCTGAAGCTAGGATATGTCTTATGCAACTTTATATTCCCAGGAAAAGCATAGTGCCTGCCACAGAACAGAGCTTAATACATGAATATGTGAAATGAAATTGAAAACTAAGGTGAGAAAATTGGTTTAACACAAAACGCAATTTGTCTACTAAACTTAACAGCTAATACTAGGGCTTAATTTCCACCTAGACAGAAAGTCAATTATGTTTTTTAAATTAATAGCAAATGCATTTTGTCCAGTTTTGCATTGGAAACTATAATCCAAGGATAATCCCAAAGCATTTTACTATTGCCTGGTGCAATCATGAGTCACTGCTGCCCTCTAGTGGAAGACACAGTGTAGTGCACATAAAGGTCATCCTTATCAGCTAAGCAACTCATCTTCTGAAGAAATAAAACAATTTTTCTACTCAAATATTTTTACAAATACTCATATACATTTTTGAATGTTTCAAATTTTGTATTAGTATCTCCAGTAACAAATTTATTTGTATTCATAATTTATTCCCTTTGGGAAGTCAGTCATATTAAGTGTAATGTTTCACTTTTTAAAAATTTGCACCACTTGTAATAAATTGCAAAATAAATAGACATGCGAAAATTGCAACAAAAAAGTCACAAGTGAAGGATGCCATTTAGAAATATAACCAGTCACTCAAGAGTACTTCTATTCTGTTATTACTTAAATATTCATAACTGATCCCTCCATTTTCTAACCTCAGTTTTCAAACCAGGTCCAGATCACTGAAGTTCTGCAGAGGAGACACAAAGAGCCCTCAATTCAATCCCAACTTTTTTTTCTGAGCATCTAGAATGTGCAAAATTTGGGAAAGAGAAAAAGTTGATGGAGTATACCGAAATGAAAAAGATACAGTCTCTGCATGAAAAGAGAAAAGTACATGGACACATATACCACTAAAAGGGAAAGTAAACTGTCAGAATACTATTCTATTGGTGGTACAAAGCCAAAGACATGCAAGTAAGGTAAATGTTTGCCCTAGGAAATCTTCCTAAAGTAGGTAGTAAATTAACAGGCTCTTGAAGGATGGATAAATCTTCAACAAAAATAAACAAGGGAAAAGTTACCTCAGATGAAAGAAAAAAGTGAACTAATAACGTTAGTGGAAAGATACAGACTGAATTTTGGAAAAGATGACTAGTCAAGTATCGCTGCAATGGCAGGTATATTCAGAAATGAAATCAGAAATAAGAGTTAGCTACAAATCATGGAAGCCGTGAATGCCCTGCAAGAAATTTGTACTTTTATTTATTTGCCAAGAACAGTTAGTGAAAAGAGGTCACAATAAGACCCACATTTTTAGAAAGAAACATTTTACAGTAATTCAGAAGATAAATTTAAAAAGAGAAAGCCTAACACTAAGGAGATCAGTTTAAAAGCCACTGCTATAGTCCAGGCAAAAGAATCTGAACTCCAGCTGGAATAATGGCAATAGAGACACTGACATAACATGCTTCAGGAAAGAAGAGATCAAGATGGCAAGTACAAGGACATGGAGCTCACCTCCCCCAATGAACACATCAAAAATACATCTACATGTGGAACAATTCTCACTACAAACTAACTGGAAACTGTCAGAAGAACTCCTATACAACCAAGGCTGTAAGAAAGATACACATGTAATTGGGTCGGACAGGAATTAAAGCGATTGGGTCAGGACATGTGCCCCTAGGAGGGGTCTCAGAGGAAAAGGGAGATTGGATGGGCAGACACTCACCCCGAGGAGTGAGTGGGTCAAGCCACAGATTGGGCATCCCAAGCCAAGGGTCCTATGTGAAGGAGACAAGCCCCCTTGGCTGGCCAGAGAACCACTGGGACAGAGAGAAAGGCTGGAGGAGCCTAGACTCTATTTATGAGTGTGCACAGGCTGGCTTGGTGAGAAAGGTCTAGCAGTTGATGGGTCTCCCACCTCCGTCTCAAGCCCCAGCCTGAGCCGAATGAACATTCCTGCCCTGCTCACTTCACGTCACAGTGCAGCACTGGATCTGAGGCAACAAGGGCCAGGGAGAAAACTCAACCTTGGGACTCAGAGGCAACTCAGTTCTGGGGCGGACCCTGGGTGGGGCAGCAGTGGCCCCTGTTGGCGCTTACTCAAGCAGTGCCCCAGAAGCAGCCCCGACTTCTGACAGCAGCTGCTCTGCCACAGCTCACCACCAATACATGCAAAGAAACCACACAGACCTCGCCTGCCCTGTAGAGCAGTTCCATGACAGGTCAGGAATGGCAGAGGCTGGGAACAATGATCAGCTGTGAGACACAAAGGGTTCTTGCCCCCCAGGCAGGGCAGAGAGAGACCTGCCCTGTGGCTGCTGAATTTCCTGCCCCAGCCCAAGCCCAGTGAACATTCCAGTCCTACGGCACTGGATCTGGAGCAGCCAGGACTGGGAAAGAGACTCCAAATAAGCTGTGTCTAAGTGGAACCCCAGGCAGTGCCATGGACCCCTGTATGCCCACAAGCCCCATTTGCTTTAGCACTCCCCTCCCTTCTCTGGGGCAAAGGCCCCAGTGCAGGGAGAGGGAAAAATACACACTTAAAGGGAATAGAGCTAGCTCAAGCCTGACCCTCAGGGCTTCTGCTCCAGCAAATTGAGATCAGACCCTGTCCCTGACAGGGTGGTGACAGCCACTGTGAAGAGAGGAAGTCCCGCCTCACATCCAGTGCCAGTTCTAGCCTCTCCATCTCCAACCCCACTTCCTACCAAGGTGATAGCTGCCAGCACACACTGAAAGGAAAGACATGACTGATGTCATGACTGATGTCCACATCAAATCCAGCCCTCCCACTGAAGACACTGGGCACACAGTCTGTATAGCGCCACTCCCATATGAGAACACCTCTTTAAGACCACAATAGCTAACAGTTTCACCTAAATTCATAGAAGCAGAGAAAGTTAAGTAAAATGAAAAGGCAGAGGAACTACTCTCAATTGAAAGAGCAAAATAAAATCCCTGAAAAGACAGATAATGAAACAGAAATAAACAATTTGCCAGATAAAGAATTCAAAACATTGGTAATAAAAATGTTAACTGATATAGGGAAAAGAATTGATCTGAACACTGATCATTTGAACAAGGATCTAGAAAATATAAAAATGACCCAATCAAAAATAAATGATTCAACATCAGAAATTTAAAAAAACACACTAGTAAGAATGAATAGCAGACTAAATAATACAGAAGAATGCATAAGTGATCTGGAAGACAGAATAATGGAAATCACCCAAACAGAAGAGCAAAAAAGAAAAACTAATTAAGAAAAATGAAAGCAATTTAAAAGATCTCTAGGATAACATCAAGTGTTCCAACATTCACTTTATAGGGGTTCCAGAAAGAGAAAACAGAGAAAAGGGAATTGAAAATTTGAAGAAATTATGGCCAAAAGCATCCCAAACCTGAAGAAAGAAACAGATATCCAGATACAGGAAGCACAGAGGATCCCAAGAAAGATGAACGCAAATAGACCCACATCAAGACATATAATTAAAATGGCAAAGTTAAAGAGAGAATTCTAAAGGCAGCAAGAGAAAAACAAAAGTCATATACAAGGGAACCCCCATAAGGCTATCAGCTCATTTCTCTGCAGAAAATCTGCAGGCCAGAAGGGAGTAGCATGATATATTCAAAGAGCTAAAAGGGAAAACCCTGCAACCTAGGATATTCTATCCAGCAAGATTATCATTTAGAATTGAAGGAGAGAGAAAGAACTTCTCAGGCAAGCAAAAACTAAAAGAGTTCATCAATATCAAACTGACTCTGAAAACTATAAGACATTGATGAAATAACCTGAAGACAACAGAAATGAATGGAAAGATATACAATGCTCATGGATTGGAAAAATTAATATTGCTAAAATGTCCATACTACCTAAAATAATCTACAGATTAAGTGCAAACGCTATCAAAAACCAATGGCATTTTTCCACAGAACTGGAAAAAATAATTCTAAAATTTGTATGGAAACACAAAGACCCCAAATTGCCAAAGCAATCTTAAGAAAGAAGAAAGTTGAAGGTATCATGCTTCCTGATTTCAAACTATACTGCAAAGCTATAGGAGTCAAAATTGTACAGTACTGGCACAAAAACAGACACATAGATCAATGGAACAAAAAGAGAGTCAAGAAGTAAACCCACACTTATATGGGAAATTAGTTTACAACAAAGGAGCCAAAAATAAACAGTGAGGAAAAGATAGTCTCTTTAATAAATTGGGTTGGGAAAACTACATCCAAAAGAATGAAACTGGGCCACTTTCTTACACTATATACAAAAATAGACTCAAAATGGATTAAAGACTTAAATGTAAGACCTGAAACCATAAAACTCCTAGAAAAAAACACGCAGTATGCTCTTTAACATCAGTCTTAGCAATATTTTTTTTGGATCTGTCTCTTCAGGCAAGGGAAACAAAGCAAAAATAAGCAAACTGGACTATATCAAACTAAAAAGCTTTTGCACAGCAAAGAAAACCATTAACAATTAACATATACATGCTATTATATATAAAATAGATAACCAACAAGGATCTACTGTATAGCACAGGGAACTATACTCTGTATTTTGTGATAAGCTGTAAGGGAAAAGAATCTGAAAAAGAATATATATATTTAAAATATATATATTATATATATAATATATATATATGAACCACTGAATCACTGAATTACTGCACTATACATCTGAAACTAACACAACATTGTAAGTCAACTATACTTCAATTAAATAAATAAATATATATATATGGTGTGTGGGCCACAAAAAAAAAAAAAAGAAAACCATCAACAGAACAAAAAACAAATTAATAAGAGAAGATATTTTCAAATGATATATCCAATAAGGAGTTAATAGCCAAAATATAAAAAGAACTCACACAACTCAACATCAAAAAACCAAACAGTCCAATTAAAAATTGGGCAGAGGACCTGAACAGGCATTTTTCCAGAGAAGACATACATATAGCTAGCAGACACATGAAAAGATACTCAGCATCACTAATTATCAGGGAAATGCAAATCAAAACCACACTGAGGGGCTTCCCTGGTGGCGCAGTGGTTGAGAGTCCGCCTGCCGATGCAGGGGACACGGGTTCGTGCCCCAGTCCGGGAAGATCCCACATGCCGCAGAGCGGCTGGGCCCGTGAGCCATGGCCGCTGAGCCTGCGCAGTCCGGGGCCTGTGCTCCGCAACGGGAGAGGCCGCGGCAGTGAGAGGCCCGCATACCGCAGGAAAAAAAAAACAACACACACTGAGGTATCGCCTCACACTTGTCAGAATGACTATTATCAAGAAGACAACAAAAAACAAGTGTTGGTTAGGATGTGAAGAAAAGGGAACCCTTGTACACTGTTAGTGGGAATGTAAATTGGTGTAGCCACTATGGAAAGCAGTATGGAGGTTCCTCAAAAAACGAAAAACTAGAACTACCATACAATCCAGCAATTCTACTTCTGGGTATTTATACAAAGAAAATGAAAATGCTAATTGGAAAAGACACATACACCCCAATGTTCATAGCAGTATTATTTACAATGGCCAAGATATGGAAGCAACCTAAATGTTCATTAATATATGAATGGATAAAGAAGATGTGGTACATACACAATGGAATATAACCATTAAAAAAAGGATGAATTCTTGCCATTTGTGACATGGATGGACATAGAAGGTATTACTCTAAGAAAAATATGTTTAAGGAAGACGAATACTGTATGATTTCACTTATATATGGGATCTAAAAAACAAAACAAAACAAACAGATCCATAGAGAACAAACTTGTGGTTGCCAGAGGGGAAGGGGGTGAGGGGTTCGGCAAAATAGGTGATAGAGATTAAGAGGTACAAACTTGCAATTATAAAATAAGTAAGTCACAGGGATATAATGTACAGCATAGGGAATACAGTCAATAATATTGCAATATATTTGTATGGTGACAGGTAGTTATAGACTTATGGTGATCAATTTGTAATGTATAAAAATGTTGAATCACTATGTTGTACACCTGCACTAATATAATATTGTACGTCAACTGTACTACAGTAAAATAAAAAAAGAAAGATACAGGAAGAGAAGAGAGATCAAAAATATGTAAATTCATGCTCCAACTTATATAGATTTTTAACAAAAATCTAAGTCACATATTGCCTCTGTGCCTTAGGGTTTTCATTAGTAAAATAAAATGATGAGACCATGATAAATTTCAAAGGTCCATTTTAGATATAAATTTTACGATTCTTTAGTACAAAAATTAGCTAAGGGTATATATTATATTTAAATTAACGTCTAGTTGGCGCCTGATGATCCAGGTAATGTAGAGTTTGTAAAAGATATAAAAATTTTTCACACAAAGGTGAAAACTGAAGTGGTGGAAAGGTAGAAAGGTGTGAAATAACAGAATTCTACAGATAAAGGATGAAGCCTGTGCACAGATCTTTAGGGAATCTGAGTATCTCATCTTGTGGAATGACACACCTATCCAGTTACCCAAGCTAGTAGAAACCTAGGTGCTATTTTTGATCCCTTCTTCCTCCCTACCCATCATTCTAACTGATAATACCTCCAATCCATCTAATTCTCTCCATCCCCACTGCCATTTCGCTACCATCCTCTCTTACATACGTGACTTAAATACCCTCTTTTTAAGAAAAATAAGTTATTTTTTAAAGTAATGTTACAAAATTCAAAAATTTCCAAAAGGTATACAATAAACATCTCCCTCCCACCCCAGGCCCCCAGGGACACAATTCCCTTAATAAGAGGAAACCAAGCTAACCAAAGTTTTGTGTTCCTTTCAGAGATATTTTATACATATACAAGCATGTATGTATATATGTTGGTTTTCTTTCCTGATTCTGTTCACTCTGTTCTGTATCTTGTCTTCCCCCTTAATAATACATCTTGGAGATCATTGCATGTAAGTATACACAGAGCTCATTCTTTACAATAGCTGTACTCTACAGATATACATTACATTTATACTATTCCCAATCTTTTGCTTTTTACAAATGATGTTGCAATGAATATCTCTTCACAAACTGCATTTTTCATATTCACACGTATATCTGTGGGATAACTATAAACTTATATTAATCATCTATTTTATTGGACAGTATCTATTACTCCATTATAAGAGCAACATTAAAATTATATATTTCTATTTCCTTTTCACTTTGCTCTTCACTCCAATAATGGCACATTCCCATTATCCCAAATAAAGAAATGTAGGGGGGTTTCCCCCTTAGGGTATAGTGTCTTTTCTGGAAGACTTTTCTCTGCCAATTTTGCCTGAAATATGTAGATGCAACATCCTTCTGTATCTATTCATATTCTTATTTAACCACAGCTGCTCTCAGTAGCTTTTCCTCATATATTATGGTTCAGGGTTATAGATTTCATCTAATTTTTTTTCAAAGATTGCATTTGCATTTCTGTCTTTTGTTCTTCTTACCTTGCATTGATTTCTGAGAGAAGAGTTTAGTGCCATCTTTACATGGCCATTTAAAAAACAGAAGCCTCTGTAACAGAATTTTATTAGTCTCCCTACCTCCAATCTTATCCTTCAATCCATTTTTTTCAGTTACAACAAGAATGACCTAAAATGCAAATCTGATCGTGTCAGTACCCTGCAAGTAACCCTTTCATGACTCTGTACGCTCTTGAGATAAAGTCCAAACATCTCTGTCATCTGGCCCCTGCCCACCTCTCCTGCCTCATCTATTTTTCTGCAAGCCCCTCATACACAGTACTGGAGCCTAATGAATTTCTTTATTCAAACTCTCCGTGATCCGTTCTTCTTCCAGGCATGCAATGTGCTCTTCTCTGTGCCTGCAATATTCTTCTCCTGACACCAACCACTCAGTTACTTCTTAACTCCTGATAACCCTTCAGCTCTCAGAATAATAATGAGTTACCATTTTTTTATTGTTTACTGAAGTACTGTGCTAATCAATTTATATGTATTGACTCATTTATTTTCATAGAAAACCAATGAGATGACTACTATTATTATCCCCATTTCAAGTATGAAGAAACTGGAGGGGGTAAAGATTAAGAAATGTGTCCAAGGTGACAAGCTAGTAGATGTTGGAGCTGCAGCTAGACTGCAGCTCTGCAAAGGTCCTACAACAACCAACTGGCTAGACATTATGCCACTCTTACGTCACTGCTCCTCGCCCCTCAGCTTTGGGTTAATTGCCTCATCTCGATGCACCAACAGCTGCTTGTACTTCTCCCTTCATAGCTCTTAGCACAGTATTACAATTTGTTGTTTTCTTACCAGAGATGCCTTCTAGAATATGAGATTCTTGAGGTTAAAAACTGTATCTGTCTTGTTTCCTATTGTATCCACCTTCCCTGACACACAGCAAGTGCTCAATACATTTTTTTTTGAAATGAACATTTTTTCCCAGGATTGAAAAATGGGAGACTCTTTTTTAATATGTAGGAGAATGTGACAAGAGGTCAGAATCATAAAAAGCCCTTCCCTCAGCTAGGTCATCAGAGATAATAACTGCTAAGACTATTAAAACCTTATCAATGCCAAGTCACTCACCAGTACTAGAAAAGTAGTCCCACCAGAGCAAAAGTCCCACCAGGGACATGTCCTCTTCTTACCTGAGAGAGGTGAGGAAAAGGAGAAAGGAAGATTAGAGTAAATAAATCTCATATCTTAAAATTTAAAAAGTAGTTACTTTTAGAAAGTCCTCTTTGGATACATGATTCCAGTACAAATATTAGGATGGGACCCATTCTATTAGACCACACAAACCTTTAAAAAAGAATGGATTACTTAAAGCTAACTCAATGTAGATTTGTATGGGATCATCTGTAGTTGTCCCAACATAAATCAGGGTAGTAGGATGGATGCTACTTCTCTGTCAAAGCTGCCACCATCCAGGAGCTCTGACCTTCCTCTGTCCTGTATCACTCCTTGTAGTAAGTCATCTACATGAATTTCAACAAGCTATCATCAGAACAGTAATACACTCATCCAATCTTCCTTAGTAAATTCTGGCTCCTCTGCATAATCAGAAAAGAGTTAAAGCTTACAAGTACTTTACAAGCAGATTAGGCAATCACAGGTACATTTAGTCTCTTCACTTGGAAGACAGCATTTCCTGCTTTTCTTCAACAGGTCTAAATCTTTGTGATCTCGGATTAGATAGTGGTTTCTTAAATGTGACACCAAAAGCACAGGCTGCAAAAGAAAAAATACACTGGACTTCATTAAAATTTTAAACTTTTGTATTTCTTTTTTTTTTTTTTTCGGGCTGCATTGAGTCTTCGTTGCTGCGCACGGGCTTTCTCTGGTTGCAGCGAGCAGGGGCTACTCTTCATTGCGGTGCGTGGGCTTCTCATTGCGGTGGCTTCTCTTGTTGTGAAGCACAGGCTCTAGGCACGTGGGCTTCAGGAGTTGTGGCACGTGGGCTCAGTAGTCGTGGCTCGCGGGCTCTAGAGCACAGGCTCAGTAGTTGTGTCGCACAGGCTTAGTTGCTCCGTGGCATGTGAGATCTTCCCAGACCAGGGCTCAAACCTGTGTCCCCTGCATTGGCAGGCGGATTCTTAACCACTGCACCGCCAGGGAAGTCCAAAACGTTTGTATTTCAAAGGATACCATCAAGAAAGTGAAAAGGCAACACACAGCATGGGAGAAAATATTTGCAAATCATATATTTTATAAGGGATTTATATCTAGAATATATAAAGAATTCTCACAACTCAATAGTAAATGCAAGTAATTTTTAATTCTTTATTAAATTAAAAATGGGCAAAGTCTCTGAATAGACATTTCTCCAAAGAAGATATACAAATGGCCAATAAGCGCATAAAAAGATGCTCAACATCATCAGCCATCGGGGAAATGCAAATCAAAACCACAAAGATATACCACTTCACAGCTATTAATATGGCTAAAATAATAAAGACATAATAACAAGAGCTGACAAGGATGTGGATCAATTGGAACCCACATACACTACTAGTAGGAATGTGCAGCCATTTTGGAAAACAGTCTGGTGGTTCCTCAAAATATTACAGAGAGGGCTTCCCTGGTGGCGCAGTGGTTGGGGGTCCACCTGCCGATGCAGGGGACACGGGTTCGTGCTCCGGTCCGGGAGGATCCCACATGCCACGGAGCGGCTGGGCCCATGGGCCTGCGCATCCGGAGCCTGTGCTCCGCAGCAGGAGAGGCCGCAGCAGTGAGAGGCCTGCGTACCACAAAAAAAAAAAAAAAAATTACAGAGAGATTTATCATATGATCCAGCAATTCCACTCCTAGGTATATACCAAAGAGAAATTAAAATATATATCCACACAAAAACTTATACACAGATGTTCATAATAGCATTATTCATAACAGCCAAAAAGTAGAAATAACTTAAATTCCATCAACTGACAAATGGATTAACAAAATGTGTTATATCCAAATAATGGAAATTATTTGGCACTAAAAAGAAAATGATGTATTGATATAGGCTACATTGTTGCTAAACCTTGAAAACATTATGCTAAGTGAAAGAATCCAGATATAGATCATATGATTCCACTCCTGTGAAATGTCCAGAATAGGCAAATCCATAGACCCAGAAAATAGATTAGTGGTTGCCTGGGGTTGGGATGAAGTGAGGGAGGAGCAGGGTAAGGAATGGGGAATGACTACTAATGTGTATGGAATTTCTTTTTAGAGTGTTAAAGATATTCTAAAATTAGATTGTGGTGACAGTTGCAAAACTCTGTGAATATATAAAAAGCACTGAATTCCACACATTAAATGAGTGAATTTTATGGTATGTGAAATATATATTAATAAAACTATTTTTAGAAATACATAATTATGTTAAAAACTCAGCCTCATGCTTAAAGAACAATAAATTCCCAGAACCAACCAAAAAGAACAAAACAAGCAAAACCAAGAGAAAACTGTCTTCTCTAGTCCAAACCACAGATTCTTAACTGGTTTTAGGGATAGGCAAGAATGACAGCTTGAACTAGGTTTAGAGTTGCTTTCACTTTCGTTTTCTCACAAAGTAATACATAAATAGGGTAAAGAATATAAATGAGAAAGGATGCAAGAGGGTCGACTTGGCTCCCTACTGACCCCTTTGTATGTCATGGAGGCACACCCAAAATTTAGTGGTCTTGGCAGTCCACACAGAGTTAGATATTACAAGTCAGAGGAGCACAAAACTGTACACTGTTTATTTTATTACAGCCTTAACACCCCGAAACAACTCACAATAGAATAAACAAAAGAGGTGTTTCTCTTAAAAGGCTGTTTAAAGAAATATTGAAAAAAAATATTAGTGTATAACTGAGTAACCAAGAAAGAAAGAGGACTCAGTATTGGAAATTAAAAAGGAAATATAAGTGTATATAGAGAAGATTGAAATAATATTGTAAGAAAATACTTTATGCTCAATAAATCTTAAATTTGAGAGGAAATGAAATATTTTTCTAGTAAAGTCAAATTATCAAAATTTTTTCAAGTAGAGGGAGAAAATCTAAGTAGACCAATAACCATAGAAAAAATTGGAAACTCTATAAAAGATGTCTACACACCACAACCATAACCCCTGCACCCTACAAGGACCAGACCATGAGATTTTATAGGTGAATTTTAACAAAGCTTAAAGAACAGATAGTTCATATAAAAACTATTACAATGTACAGAAAAAGACAGTAAGTTTCTTAAATTATTTTATAAAGCTAGCCTAATCCTGACACCAAAACTTAACAAATATAAAACAAGAAAAGGTAACAATAGACCAATCTTACTGATTAATAAAGTACAAACACCTTAAATAAAATATTAGCAACTTACTCCAGAAGTGCATTTTAAAGGAAAATATAGGATGACCAAGTAAGGTTTATTCCAGGAATGGATAACCGATTTAACATTTAAAAATCTCTTGATATAAACACATGAATAAATTAATGGAGAAAATCATATGATTATTTCAACGATGCTACAAATTATTTGATAAACTTCAAAAGCCAATTAAACTCTCTTGTAAAACAGAAATAGAAAGAAACATATATATATATATATATATATATTCTTATAAATATCAGAAACCAAAATTAAGCTTTGCATTTCATGGGACATTCTCATTATATTCAGGAATAAAATGAAGACATCTATAATCTTCATAATTATTAAACATTGTTTGACAGTCTTATTCAATATTAGAAAAGAAACAAATGAGGTAAAAATATTATAAAGGAAGAGGAAAAGTTATCATTGCCACTGTCTATTATGAAAAATCAAACTAATCTGAAAATCTGTTCAATCTAATAAGAAAATAAAAAAGATAGCAGTGTAAAAGAAACAGAAATTACCTTTCCTCCATATTAGCCATTTGGAAAATATATTACAAAAAATTCCAATTCACAGCAATAATAAAACTCATAAACTACATAAGAATAACTTTTTAAACAAATACAGTCAACATATAAGAAAAATAAAGTCCAAACATTACCAAAGAACATAAAAGATGGCCTTAAGAAATTTATATTAAAACACATAAATACTATTATTTACTTGCTGAATGTTAGGCACTGGCCTAAATTCTTTATCAATATTATGTCATTTACTCATCTCAACAATCCCATTGAGTAGTTGTGTTTATTTTCATTTTACAAGTGAAGATGCTACAGATCACAGAAGGCACACCACTTACCTAAGGACACACAGTATTTAAATGGTGAAGACAACATTCAAATCCAGTTTTGTCTGGCTCAAGGCCTGAGCTCTTAGTCACTATGTAATACTAAAGAGATTGAAAATTAAAATGGATGGATGAAGAAATCAGGTAACTTAAAGGATTAAGGGGCAGAATGGAAAGTGTGGGACAACTGAAGAATGTATGTCCTCCCTGAACTGGTAAACTGCTACTCACTAGGCAATTGTTGATATGTGGAACTGTGAGCCCAGTATTGGCAGATTTTCCCATTCTTAAAAAGAAACTGGAAATCTGATGTGAATATACAATGTTCCATTTTCAAACCTTTAAGGGGGGAGGGGTGGGGAGTGATGAAAATGGCAGAGTAGGAAGCTCTGGGGGCCTGTGCTTCCACTGAAACAATGAAAAAATAAGCAAAAACTGTCAGTCAACTTTGTCAGGACCCTAGAAAGGTTTTCAGCAACCTAATGAATGCTGAGTCAAGAAAGAGGCACTTAACAAACAGTAGGAAAGTACTGCAGCATTTTTACTTGTCCTTGCTCCCAGCTTCTCAACTCAGCAACAGTTTTGAAGATAGCAGCCCATGTTCACAGTGTGGGACCATAGCCGCTGGTTCCAGAGGGAGCAGAACACACCTTGCTCTCAAAGAATTATGTTTGTCTTTTTTTTACTTGTCTGAGGGCTTTTACCTGAAGGACTGACACAAGATGCCTAATGGATAGAATATCAAGACAAAAGATCAGTATGAAAATACAGGACTTGAACAACACTATAAACCAACTAGACCAAACAGAGATATAAAGAACATTCTGCCCAAAAGAGCAGATACACATTCTTCTCATGGAACATTCTCCAAGATAGACCCTATGTTAGGCCACAGGTCTTAATAAATCTAAAAGATTGAAATCCCAAAAAGTATTTTCTTTGATACACCCCATGGAATGAAGCTAGATATCAGAAGGAAGACTGGAAAATTCACAAATATTTGGAAATTAAACCACAGTTTTAAATAACCAATGGATGAAAAAAAGTATTACAAGGGAAATGTATGCCTTGAGATTGATGAAAATACCTTGAAATGGATGGAAATAAAAGCACAACATACCAAAACTTATGGGATACAGGGAACGCAAAGCTCCAGAGGACATTTATAGCTGTAAATGCTTACCTTAAAAAAGGGGCTTCCCTGGTGGTGCAGTGGTTGAGAGTCCACCTGCTGATGCAGGGGACACGGGTTCGTGCCCCGGTCTGGGAGGATCCCACATGCCGCGGAGCGGCTGGGCCCGTGAGCCATGGCCACTGAGCCTGCACGTCTGGAGCCTGTGCTCCGCAACAGGAGAGGCCACAACAGTGAGAGGCCCGCGAACCGCAAAAAAAAAAGAAGATCTCAACTGATAACCTAACGTTATACCGTAAAGAACTATAAGGAGAAGAGAAAACTAAACCCAAGCTAGAAGATGAAAAGAAATTTTATTCTAAAGAATTGATCAGAGATAAATGAAATAGAGTATAGAAAAACAGAATCAACAAAACAAAAAGTTGGTTTGTTGGTTGGTTCCTTGAAAAGATCAACAAAATTGACAAACCTTCAGCTAGACTTACAAAAAATAGAGAACTAGTAAATAACTTAAGTCATAAATGAAAGTGGGGACATTTCTACCAACTTTATGGAAGTAAAAAGGATTGTAAGAGAATATATGAACAACTGTGTAGCAAAAAAATTAGATAACCCAGATGAAATGGACAAATTCCTAGAAACACACATACTACCAAAACTGACTCAAAAAAAAAAACATAGAAAATCTCTATTTTTTTATGTGACCTATAACACATAAAGAGACTGAATCGACAAAAGTAAACCCAACAACTGAACAAACCCAGAAATAGATTACTTCACTGATGAATTCTACCAATCATTTACAGAAAAATTAACACCAATCCTTCTCACACTCTTCCAAAGAATGAGAGAAGAGAACACTTTCTAACTCAGTCTATACACCAGCATTACCCTGATACCAAAGCCAGACAAAGACAACACAAGAAAAAAAAAAAAAAAACTACAGACTAATATCTCTTATGAATATAGATGCAAAAATCCTCAAGAAAATATTAGTAACTAAATCCAGAAGCATATTAAAAGCATCACACTGTACACCCTACTATATACAAAATGGATAAACAGCAATGAACTATAACACACGGAACTATATTCAATATCTTGTAATAACCTATAATGGAAAAGAATCTGAAAAAGAATAGATAGATATATGTATATGTATACCTGAAACATTGTAAATCAGCTATACTTCAATTAAAAAATAAAAATAAAAGAAGCATCACAGTCCATGACCAAGTAGGATTTATCCCAGGATTGTTAGGGTGGTTCACCATATAAAACTTAATCAATGCTATGCACTACATTAATAGAATAAGAGAAAAAAACACATAATCATCTCAATTGCTGCATAAAAGGCAATTTTAAAAATCCAACATGCTTTCTTGATAAAAACAAGGATAATCTGATAAAGGTCTTTGATGAAAACCCCATATCATACTCAGTAATGAAAGCCTTCCCCTTATGATCAGGAATATGACAAGGATGTTCATTTTCACCACTTCTACTCACCATTGTCCTGGAAATTCTAGTAAGAGTATTAGGCAAGAAAAATAAAATGCATTCAAATTGGAAAAAAAGAATAAAACCATCCCTATTCACAGATGACATGATCTTATACATAGAAAATCCTTTAAAACTCACAAAAAACTATTAGAAATAATAAGCAAATTCAGCAAAGTTGCAAGATCAACCCACAAAAATCAGCTGTATTTCTATACACTACCAATGAACAACCCCAAAAATGAAATTAAGTAAAAAATTTCATTTACAGGGGCGTCCCTGGTGGCACAGGTCCGGGAAGATCCCACATGCCGCGGAGCGGCTGGGCCCGTGAGCCATGGCCGCTGAGCCTGCGCATCCGGAGCCTGTGCTCCGCAACGGAAGAGGCCACAACAGTGAGAGGCCCGCGTACCGCAAAAAAAAAAAAAAAAAAAATTTCATTTACAATATCATATATATTTAAAAATAATAGCTAGGAATAAATTAAACCAAGCAGAGGGTGAAAGACTTGTACACTGAAAACTACAAAAGACTGCTAAAAGAAATTAAAGAAGACATAAATAAATGGACAAACATCTCATGTTGATGTATTAGAAGACTTAGTATTCTTAAAACAGCAATACTAACCCAATGCAATCTACAAATTCAATGCATTCTCTATCAAAATTCCAATAAGCTCTTTGTAGAAAAGGAAAAGCCAATCTAAAAATTAATATACAACTTCAAGGGGCCCTAGCAATTCAAAACAATATTGAAAAAGAACAAAGTTGGATAACTCATACTTCCTGATTTCAGAATTTACTATAAAACAATAGGAATCAAAACAGTGTGTGACTGGCATAAGGACAGATAGATAGACTAGTGGAATAGAATTGGGAATCTAGAAATAAGCCCTCACATCTATGACTGTAATGGACTAAATAATTATGTCCTCCTCAAATTCACATGTCAAGGCTCTAACAAATGCACCTGAAGCCAACAGTAAGAGGCAAGATGTGGTGCAACTTGAATTCTTTTATATATAGCTGGTGAGAGTGCAAATTGGTACTACCATTTTGGAAATCTGTCTGGCAGTATTTACTAAAGCCAAACATGAGCCTATCCTATGATCCAGGAATCCCACACTGGTCTATCCCAAGAAAAATGAGCACTTAGGTCCACCAAAAGACATGTACAAGGAAGTTCTAAATAGTTCCAAGCTACAAACAGTCCAGTGTCAATCAACATCAGAGTTGATAGTTTGTGGTATAATCATACAATGGAATATACCAGAGCAATGAAAAATAACCTATATACTGCTATGTGTAAGAATATGGTTTAATCTCAGACATAATGTAGACTAAAAGAGGCCAGAATAAGAATCATATTGTGTGATGTTCCAAAACCAGAAAAACTAAGCTATGGAAACAGAGATCAGGACAGCAGTACTTAACTTTGGGAGGGGTAGTCACTAGGGAGGGACATGAGGGAACCTGCTGGAATGTTGGAAATATTCTGTATTTTGATCTGGGCAATGTGTACATAGATGTATATGTGTGTAAAGATTCATCAAGCTGCACACTTAAGTTTGTGCACTTAACTCTATGTAAGAAAAAAAGAAATACACACATACTGAAAAGTACTGAAAGAAAATATAAGTGGGGAATATTTGTATAATCTTAAGTGATAACAAAGGTCTTCTTAAACATGACCCCAAAGAAAAAAACTAGAAAGGGGAAAATAAACTTAACTTCATAAGCCAAAAAATATAAAACTACATGGCAAACAAGCCAGAAAACTTTATTTGCAAAGTTTTATATAGTCTTTATATAGCAAAGAATTAAGTATTTTAATATGTAAGAAGCTCTTACAAATCAATAAGGAAAAGACAAAGGCAAGACTAGGAAATTTACAAAAAAAGAAATCCAAAGTCATTAAACATATTTTTAAAAATACAAATTAAAACAAAATACTACTTTTCACTTATCAGATAGGCAAAAATGAAAAATATATACAGAATTGGACTTGGTATAGGGAAATAGCATTCTCATATATTACTGGTGGAGCTAGAGATTGGCCCAACTTTTCTGGAGGGCATTTTTAAATATAGTACTTTCAAAACACCAAAATGAGCACACTTCCTTAACCAAGCAATTCCACAACAGAAAATTTGTCTTAAGGAAAAAATATGACAAACTTATAAAATGTTTGTACAATGATGGTCAATGCAGCACTGTTAAAAGCAACAAAATAAATTCATATAATAAATTATATATATATTTAAAATAGCTACTCTTTATGAAGCACATATGAGCTAATTATATTTGTTATCTCATTTAGTTTTCACAAGAATTCTGAAAACTATTATATTATTTTCATCTGCAGATGAGAAAATTGAAGCTCAGAAAAATAATTAGATTTGCTCAAACTCAACAATCTAATAAGTGGCAGATACAGAATTAAAACAAATTGGTCTAACTCCAAAAGCCAATGCTCTTTAATTTAGATTACATTTCTTGACATGGAAGAACATTTAAACCATAGCATTAAATGAAAATGTAGTTTATAGAACAGTTACATGGTTTGATTCCATTTTGTAAAATATACACATACCTATAGATATTAGATGTATAGATTTGCATGGGAAAAATTTTAGAAGGGTATACATGAAAATGTTAATAAAGGTTATCCCTGGGGTGTTTGGGGGAATTTTTTCAAATTTATGCTTGTTTTTCTTACTTTTCTACAATAATTACATTTAATTTATAAATGGAAAAACAAATCTACAAAACCAATGCCCCTTTGAAGTTGCAAACCATAGACCATCACCTATTTTACTTCAAACGTAGCATCCATTTGCTTCACACATTTTTAGATAAATAAATAAGGCAAATCTTTAATATATTTATATCCGACAAACTCGTCTTGAGCACCAAATATGTTCTAGGTACTGTTAGGTAAATGATTTTATTTCAGTGCATCTGAAGTCTCCTTCTGCTCCTAAGTATGGCACCAAAGGTACGCACTCTCCCTCTCACTCCTTAATTACTACTATTTGCATTTGGATTTTAAGTCTTATCTCTAATTATTGAATGCAATTAAACCCATATTAAAAGAATATCTGGCATCACACTACCAATCCCTGGCCTGCCTCACCACCTCCGTACTACCCCGCTCCTGAGAGTAGAGGGCGTGCTGGCCTGAAGTGGATTCTTAAGGTTTATTTCAAAAAGGGAGGGGCAAATCTCAAAACATGTACCCCACTGGCCACCACCATCAAGTGCAAATTCCCCACCTGTTAAGTATTCCTTCTCCTATCTGTCCCCCACCTTCCTTACTCCTTTTCTTTCTGGAACTCTGGCTCCTAACCCTAACCCTCCCTTCTGCTATAAGACCATTGGATGGGGTGATTTTAGAACCCATTCTCACTGGATCTCCTCTCCTCTCTCCAGCCCTCCAACCATATATGACTAATTCAGCAAGAAAACACTTGGAGCTTGAGTTTCCACAGTCAGGACAGCTCTTCCCAGAGAAGATGGAAAACAGCTCCTCACCTGTCCCGTGAGACAGAGAAGAGGATGCTCCTGCAGCAATGAACTGCCAAGGGGTGGGTCGAGATGAGAGTCAGAAGGCAAGCAAAAGCCTCCTCTCTACACTCTTACTGTGAAGAAAGAAAGATACGTTTGACTTCGGTAATGTGAGTGTTAGAAGGACTAAAGCCTTCCTGGTACCACTGAAAACAGTACGGGCACTCTTTGGAAAGGCTGGCTTTTAAAAGTTTTTGTTTTGTTTTGTTTTGTTAATTAAAAGAAAAACCATAGAATTTGGCCACATCACCCCAATACCGATAAGAGTCTAAAGAAAAATAACATTTAGCAGGACCATTTACTAGCACATGCCCAGCAGTAATATCATGCTCTGCGATACAACTGTGGTTATACAAAAGTCAGTAGCCGATGAAACGTGGAATTTGGTTGATGGCAACAGTAACCTCTGTTCAGGTCTGCCGCCCTCATGTGGTTGGACGCGTGTTCATCGCTAACATTTTGTTGGTTCGAGTGATAACCTGCTGGATCCTATTTCACACACACAGCTGTGGACCTCCGTAAGAAAACGGGGAGGGGACCGCTCTAAGGCACCGATTCACAGAGCCCTGAGGCCCGGTCACTGGGCGGTGGCGACGCCAGGCTGTGGGCATCACCACTTCTTGGGACAGGGTGTCCGCCCCTGCACTCGCATCCTCGCTGGGCACCCGGAGGCATCCCTCCCTAGGCAGCGGCGGGTCTCCCCCGCTCACCTCCCGGCATCCACCGGCATCCGCCCGCGCGCCCGGAAGAGCTGGAGCTCGGAGGTCCAAACAAAGCCCGCGGGTATTGTTGTCTAGTGCGCTCCGAAGGTCGCCTAGACTACCCGGCCCGGCCCCACCCACAGCGTCTGGCAATCTAGACCAGTCTGGTACCAGGCAGAAAATGGAAAAGCCTCCAGAAGAGGCTCCGGCGGAATCATCGGAAAACCAAAGTACAGCCAAGTCCCCAAATGACAGCCACACAGACAGCCAGGAAGACAACAGACAGAACCAGGATGAAGTGGAAGCAAATGACCAGACTGATCACGGAGCAGCTGACCAGGCTGCCCAGATAGTGTCTGCCCTGGCTGAACCCAACGTAGTTAATCAAGCTGACCACAAAGCATATGGATCCATGGGAGAAAGAACATCTGATCAGGCTGACCTCAGAGCATCCAACCATGCTAATGTTGCCGATCGTAGAGCATCTGATCAGGTTAACCGAAGCATGTCAGAACAGATGGACAACAAGGCATCTAGCCAAGCTGGTGGTGTGGAGTCTGAACAGACTGACAGCCAGATGTCTGCTCTGCCTGAACAAGGTACTTCTGAACAGACTGAACAAAGGGCTTCTGAGCAGATTGATCACAGAATATCCAGCCTAGCTGAGAGAAGAGCTTCTGAAGAGATTGACCATAAACCATCTGTCCCATCTTTACAAAGAGCCTCTGAGCAGAGTGATCACAGAATGTCCCGCCCGGCTGACCAAAGAGCTTCTCAACAGATTGAAAGTAGATTGACTGGCCTGGTTGAGCGAAAAACTTCTGAACAGATTGATCATAGATTGTCTGACCAAGTTGACCACAGAACATCTGTAAAGACGCACCGCAAAGTGTATGACCAAGCTACTAAACCATCTGAACACCAGGCTGCTGACCCTGACAAGGCTGGCAGTGAATCTGACCAGGCTGACGATTTAGTGGAAGAAGAGGATAATTACACAGAAGACAACCTGTTTGACTATGGAGAACATAGCCGGTCTGATGATAGATTATTCCACCAGCTTGGCTGTAGCAAGGAAGACAAAGAAGCTGACTTCAGAGTACAACCCTGCAAATTTGAGCCTGGCCAGACAGATGGCAGCATATCCAAGGCTTCCCTTGAAACTGAAACAGAAAGTGTAGCTGATCTGCAAGCATTCATCCCATTTGATCACAGATTGACCAGTACTTTCCAAACAAAAGACCAAGCCTACTCCCAGAGATTTCCCTCCATCTCATCCAAATTGGACTATATCATCAGTCAAGAAAAAACTCAACCCGTGGAAACCAAGCCTGTAGGTTAAAGGGGCATTTGATACCCACCTGGGAGGTTGGAGGTTAAGCCAGGGGTCTGGCAGAATGTAGGAAGAGGGCACATGTTGTGGTATGTGTGACCCATAGGATTCAGGAAGGGCAGGAGAAGGGTGGGAAATAAAAAGATGGATTGCCTTCTCTGCTACACTAAGTAAGGCCATTCAGGAAGGATCAACGTACCAGGATTCAGGAGACCTGGGTTTCAAGTCCTGGTTCTGCTGCTAACACTGGGACACTAAGTCATTCCCCCTCTGGGCTTCTACCAAAGGAAAGGAATTTGGAGTCAGTTGGAAATCTCTGTGAAGGGAAAAGTATTTGAAGTAGATTGGAGATGTCTAAGGTACCTCCCAGGACTTAAGGTGCATTACATTGCCTGGAGAATCATCCAGGGCTCTCATAATAATGTCTTTGCTCTTAATTCCTGGTGTTCAGATCCCATCAATACCAGATTCCACTGATAACAGCAGCAATAGCAACAAAACTTCCTGGGGATTTTCAATTCATTAAAGACTCTCTTGGGGGATATTTCCATTTTAGGTTGATATTTCAGAATACCAGGAAAGAAGGAGTTTTCAGGCATACAATCAACCTTATAAGAAGCAGTCCCCTCCTATAGTATATGAAGATCCTTATCAAGTTTCACTGCGATACATGGAGAAACACCACATTCTGCAAATATTCCAGGTAAACCGCTCAACCTCTTTTTTAATTGTGAGTTTTAAAGTAATTATAATGTAAACGACAAACTTTGACCTGGCTTATAAGAGGTACAAGAAATGGCGTTTGCTATAAAAGGGATATAATCTTAATGAGAAGTCAGTAAGTGCATTAAGACGTATTAACCAAAAGTAGTAAATGACAAACACCAAATGAATGATTCTTATCATGATGTGAAGCCCTTCAGAGGAATTAGAGATCTGATAGGTTGGTTGCTAGGGAAAAAATTTGGCCCAGGGTTAAAGTTTGAGCCAGACTAGGAAGGAATGACAAAATAATGGCAATTGAAAAGGAGAGAAAAAGACTTTCCAGGCAGGAATATAATACTTTCAAAAGATGACCAACCTGTGACCATCTAAGAACCCACAGTCTTTAGGAGAAAAATGACATAGTTAAAAGTTGCTTCTAATTCTTGAAACTACGAATTTTATAGACCTCAGGATATGGGGCTGGAACCTTCTTTAAAGAATGACGTTCCTTGGCCAATACAGAATTATAAAATGTTATCACATTTATAAAGTTTTTGCTGTTTTGTGGGTTGTTTTTGTTTCTGTTCTCCTGACATGTGTATTTTTATGTTAATATTATTATGCAGCAAGGTGTATATACATATATAATGACATATATACATGAAGTAACTTTGTGGTTAGAAAGTTGTAAGTAAGAGTGGCCCACCCCAAATGAAAGCATTTAAACTGGAAGAATTTAAGTTTAAAGAAGTAGGAAATAGAGGAAAGGGCACAAATTTTAAAATCTGTTAGCCCAGGGCTCCAAGCTAACTTTGTCCCTTCTCATCTTTGTGATTTGGAGGAAATTACCTAACTTCTGTGAATCTCAATTTCCTCATATAAAATAGAGATAAGTGATATTTGCTTTATTAACACTGCTGTATGCCTTTTCTTTCTTTGAAATGTCATTTTGTGGGAGAATGCTAATGGCTGGATTTTCCGGCTTTAACCAAAGAAATACTAATTATTAAACTCAAGGATGAAAGCTGTAGAAAGTAGAATTCTAATCGTTCTGTAAGTAATTTTCTTTATCTGTCAAGAAAAAACAATGCTTATGCATTGAACATTGTTATCAGAAAACTTAGTTATAAATATGTGTTCAGTAGACACATATATGAAATAATTAATTAGCGTGGATGCATTAAACAGACCAGAATATTTTATACCAGAAATTTGCCCTATTGTTATTCCCTGCAAGTGAGAATTTTGCTTGCTTTATTATAACTTTTTGAGTTATTCAACAACAGTAAAACATATGGAAGGGGGTCTCTGAAGTTTTTTATGTTCTTCCTCATTGATTACTACAAACACTGAACATCATTTTCACCTTTTAGAATCAAATGCCTCAGGAGGAAGTTTCTATGTAAAAATCATACAGTGTTTTAAAATTTTTATTCCAAACTTTTTCTTTGACTATTCTTCAAAGCAAATAATTTATTGATTTCTCAGTCTAGCAAAATCACAATTCTCAAAATCTTTCTCTAAAACTCTTTGATCTTAGAAACTAGAAAAATATACATTATTATTTATTCCTAAATTTTTAATCCCTCCACATTTTACCTTAATTTGCCCAAATTTATCAGCAGTAAGAAAGTAATTTGTCACTATGCAGAGATATACGAATTTCTTTAAAATGCTATGGTATATGTTAGGTTAATGTAAAAGATTGCTTCAGGTATAACCTGACCATATAGCTTTAGCTCAGAACCATAATGTGATGCTTTTCTCTCTCTCTCCCTCAGCAGATCACTGAAAACCTAGTCTATGAAAAGCCAGAAGACCCCCTGAGTTTTATGCTGTGCCAGGTATGGAATAGGAAAAAAAGAACAAGCTTGTTATTCTGTTCATTATAAAATATAGCACCCATACAAGTGTACAAAACATATACAACTCAGTGAATTATCATGAAGTTAGCACACCTGTAACTACCATTCAAGTTCAAAAAAATTAAAACATTACCAGCATCCGAGAAATCCCCTTTCTTTTCTTCATGGTTATCACTCCCCACAAAGGGACTATTATTCTGAATTTTACAATAATGACATTCTCACTTTTCTTTATAATTCTACCATGAAACATGAATCATGAAACACTTTGGTTTAGACTTGTCAGCCTTTTTTTTAAATTTCTTTTTAAATTTCTTTTTTTTTTTTTTTTTGGTGGTTAAGAGCACGACTTCTAGAGCCAAAAGCTTTGCCTTTGAGACTTTAAAAATGTTGTTTTAATTTTTCATGCAATTTTAAAAGGCTACTTTCCATCTACATTTATTACAAAATATTGGCTCTGCTCCCCATGTTGTATAATGCATCCCTGAGCCTATCTTACACCCAGTAGTTTGCCCCCCACCACTGGTAACCACTAGCTTGTTCTCTATATCTGTGTAGGCTTGTCAACCTTTTAAACTTTATATAAAGGGAGCCATGTAGTAGGGACTCATTGGTTCATTCTTCTTCTCAAAATATGTCTGTGAGATTAATCCGTGCTGTTGTGTGTGGCTGTAGTTCATTCATTTTCATTGCTGTATAGTACTCATTGTATGAAATGCCACAATTTATCCTTTCTGTGATAGATGTGGACCTTCAGGTTATTTCCAGCTTGGAGATATTACAAAAAATTTTCCTAGGAAATTTCATGTGCGTGTCTCTTGGTGCACATATACACACATTTCTCTTGGGTGTATACCCACAAGAGAGAATGCTGGATTGTCAGGTATGTGTTCGATCAGCTCTAGTAGAGTATTTCAAACAATTTTCCAAAGCAATTGTACCAATTTACACTTCCAATAGCAGTGTATTTTAGAGTTCCAGTTGTCTTACTTCCTTATCACTTACACCCAACACTTAGTATTATCAGTATTTTCAGCATTAGCCTTTTTTTTTTTTTTTTTTTTTTTGCGGTATGCGGGCCTCTCACTGCTGTGGCCGCTCCCGTTGCAGAGCACAGGCTCTGGACGCGCAGGCTCAGCGGCCATGGCTCACGGGCCCAGCCGCTCCGCGGCATGTGGGATCTTCCTGGACCGGGGCACGAACCCGTGTCCCCTGCATCGGCAGGCGGACTCTCAACCACTGTGCCACCAGGGAAGCCCCAAATAAATTTTTTTTAATAAAAAATAAGAGGCTTCCAAATCAGAAAGGGAGAAGTTAAAGTTATCTTTTCCATTTAAAATGTGTAGCATTCTCTTGGTTTTCTATAACTAGGATAATTTCAATTGTATCCTTAACATTGTGAATATTATGCTGTGTAGACTTGAGTTCTGTCATACTCCTGTGACAAGTGATGGTGTTGTTTTTGTTTTAGCTGGCAGTTAACATGGTTAGATTTGAATTGTAAGCTCTCTCTCTTGCCTTCTGTGGTCATAGCGCAGGTCAGTTCCTTAAGTCTACTACTACTTTGAATCTGTCCTATGAATGCATGATTCAGAAGTCAACCTGAGGCTTGTGCAGAGTTCATGCACAGAATTAAGGAATCTCCTCCCCTCTTCTAGGATTTCCCCTCACTCTTCAGCATCTAGCCATATTTGACCAGTCTACTTCCTGTAATTCTTCCATCCAGAAAGACAGGGGGCTTTCCGTCACAGTTTGAGGCATTCTTGTGCAGCCATAGCTATGTCTGTGAGTCACGACTGTCATTGGGTCAAAATTACAAAAAATGAGAAATTCGCTCCATTTGGTCACTTGCTCTAAGTTTAGACTCCTCTCCAAAATCTGCCTGTCTTTGCTTAGTCAACAGAACCTTCAGGTAGCTGTGAGGTTTTTTGTTTTGTTTTGGTTTGTGGGTTTTTTCTTTTGTGGGAAGGGTTGTATTTTATCCATGAATACATAGCTGTTATTTGCAGAATTCATTTTTTTTTATTGCTTACTCTTGCATATAGGAAGCAGATCTTCCTTTCTAATATATAATATATACATATGGGTTTTATCACATAAATTTAAGTGTGTGGTGTTTTTAGTTTATTTAGTTCAAAATAGTCTAATTTTCATTATGATTTCTTCTTCAACTTATGGATTTTTTGACATTAGATTATTTATATAGATTATCAAATATTAGCTATCTAGTTGCCCTTTGGTTTATGATTTCTAAGTCAATTGCATTTTACTCAGAGATCAAGATTTCAAATCTTTGAAATGTGTTGACTTGCTTTATGATGCAGCATATGGCTAATTGCCGTGAATGAATTAATTGGGGTTGAAAAAATATTTATTCTGCAATTATTGGGAAGTGTCTAAATATATCCACTAGATCAGGTTTGCTAAACATGTTGTTCAAGTCGTCCAATATTATTGTGAATTTGCCTGTCTCCTATAGTTCTGTCAATTTACGCTGTGTATATGTAGTTGAGGCTATGTTATTAGGTGCATATGAATTTAGAGTTCTTATATTTTTCTGGTAAATTGAATTTTTATCATTAAGAGGTATAACATGAACTCTACTCCTTTCAATATTGTTATAGCTATACCAGATTTATTTTAGTCAATATTTAAATGATATATATTTATTATTTTTAACTTTACTCTGTCCTTGTCTTTTAGATATCTTTCTTATATATAGCATGTATTATAATTTTTATAATTATTCAAATCTGATAAGCTTTTAATTGGAGCATTTAGTCCCTTTATATTTGATGTTATTAAAGATATATTTGGGTTTAAATCTATTGTCCTACCATATGCTATTTGTCCTGCCTGTTTTGTTTCTTTTCCTCTACTTTTTATCTTCTTTCATTGTTCCATTTTTCTCTCTATTTAGAAGTTATACTCTCTTAATCTTTTTTTTTTTTTTTTGGTTTCACATTGGGGTGATTTTTAAAAATTAATATACTTTATTTTTTAGAGTGGTTTTAGGCTTACAGAAAATTTGAGCAGAAAGTACAGTGAGTTCCCATTTACTCCCTCTCCTTCCCCCATTTCCCCTATTATTAACATCTTGCATTAGTGTGGTAGATTTGTTGCAGTTGATCAGCTGGTTTGATATATTATTGTTAACTAAAGTCCATGGTTTACACAAAGTCTCTTTGTGTTGTACATTCTATAGGTTTTGACAAATGTATATGATATGTATCTATAATTACAGTATCATACAGAATAAGATCACTGCCCTAATAACCTTCTTAATATTTTAAATGGTGTCCCTAGATATTACAACACGTATTCGTGACTTATCAAAGTCTAAATTATTTGTATCAAGTCAGTACAAGGACTTCTGTATTTTATTTTATTTTATTTTATTTATTTTTTATATGACAATCTGTTGAGCATCTTTAACAGTCAGGAAACGTGCAAATTAAATTTACAGTAAGATAATATGTAAAACCACAAGATAGCAAAAATTTAAAAGGACTTCAGTATTTTAAATGTCTATATATTTTAACCCTACAAGATAAGGTTACTCAAAGTAGACCAAAACTGCAAGTGGAAAAAATTCTTTTTCATTCTCCTCAGGTACAGGAAATGATACAAAACAGAAAGAAAAGTGAAACCTACGAAGAATGAATCTCTCCTCAACATTGTTTAAAACCATCAGTGTCAACACTATGTTCTGTTTCCCACTCTGAAAAGTCATTTTTGAATGGTAATTTGTAGTGACTCTGCCTAAATGTGTTCTTATTTTTTAAGTAAAAATCTACTGGGTAGCTTTGTAAAATTCACATAACAGTTAACAGATACCTCTGGCTCATCATACAAAAACATAGGCACATATACTTATCCATGCATTGATATTTCAGTACTCATTCCTCCAAAGCACTGAACAGAAACACTTTCACAAATCCCAGAGAGGATCAAGAAAAGAATATTAGCAATTTATACGCAGTTCCCAAAAGCATACAAACCCATCATGTCTCGAAACTGTTTATAAAATTTTCAATTGGAAAATGTGCAGAAAATAATTCGTAACAGCACTTTTTTCTCTCTTAATGGAAGGTAACTGTTGTAAGATCTCTTTTATTGTTTCTTAATACCTCCAACAAATTTTTACTATTTTCCTCTTTGACCCTGCCTGTTACATTCTGACATTAATGGAAGTGATTTAATCTATTCCGAGGGATAGTCCTCTTCTGATTTTTAACCTAAAGCAAAACTCAGACATGTTATACTACTCTGTATACACCTGTGGGAGAGACAGAATGTCACTTCCTTATTACCTTTAACCTCTGAAGAGTGTCTGCATCGTGTGGAATGTGTAGCCAGTTGAACTGGTATTTAAAAGCAAAAAGCCTCAACGTGATCTACCTGGTATGAGAGTATCTGTCCAGCAATCATAACTGAGATGATCCTCTGATACTACTTTTGTGAGCTGAACCTTTCATTTAATTTCTGTTTGAACATTATAGCAGACTTGATTCTTCATATTGTTTCCCTGGCGATTTGGTATAATTATGTGGTGTATTGCAATGAATTAAGCCTCTGTTTGAACAATCATGCATAAATCCCCTTTTTTATACCTGAATTTCATGTCTAATAATTATAGTTTTAAAATCTCTACTTACAACTTCAAAGCTTCTTTAGCTTTTTCTTCAATTGTCCACAAAATGTGCCAGTGCCCAGACTCAATAAATGTTCTCCAGGCGGATAAGCAGCCTTTCTGTTGATTGTGGGCTGGCAAAACTAGGTAAAAGCTGATAAACTTACAGTGAACCTGTGAGAAAACTTTGAGTGACATGACTAAGGTTATAATTAATCAGTTGATAGAACAAAATAACCCAAATATTGAAGGGTCAACAATATCATTAGTGATCAAAAACTTGGATGTTATCAATAACATCTGAAATTAAATACTGAATTTAGTTCACTGGTTTTCAGCCCTAACATTTTACTATGTTTCTTAAAGCAGAACACCTCAAACTAGTCCACTTCAGCCACTTCAGCCCTTCTCACATTTGGCATTCTGTGATGCATTTCAGAGCTGTCATTTTGACCTTTCACAGTGAGGCAGTGGACCAGAGGGGATGGGCTCGGTATGGTCCAGTGATCCTGTCTGAACATGTTTGACTGAAAGGAGAAGGGAGAAAATGGAGATCAGGCCTCACTCTCAGTGACTCAGGCTCTCTACTAAAAGATCTGTATAGTGCACAAGATCAGTCAGCGAAAAGTATATTCAGTTCTTAGTCCCTAAGTGGTAGGAAGTGGTCCCAGACCAGGAGTAAAGGTGAGACTCTAGGTGGAGCTGGCTGTCAACTAGAAGAGGAAGAGGAGTCCCAACCTTTTCAGAGTAAAACTGACAGAGGACATGGAATGACACATGGAATATAAAGGTAATGGGAATAAAAGTTTCAATGTCAGAACAAGCAGAGATCAGAAGATATGATCTCCCTTGAAGGAATCCCCCAAGGATGCGTCTTAAAAAAGGAGTTATTTCCATAGATATGAGGTGTGAGTGTCTCAAGTATTGATATTAGATTTTACCTGAGCAATCCTGGTGACGCTCCCTCACTGCGTTCCCTAGCCACCCCAATCTCCTCACAGTAATAGAGAATGAAGCTACTAGAACAGTTTTCCTGGGCATATCCCTTCCCCTCTTCCATTTAAAGAATAAACATGACATCATTTTTCACTAGGGAAATGTAAACCAAAACCACAATGAGATGCTACTTCACATCCACTAGGATGGCTCTAATCAAAAAGACAGACACTAACAAGTGTTGACAAGGCTGTGGAGAAATTAGAATACTTATACAGGTAGTAGAAATGTAAAATAGTGCAGCTGTTTTGGAAAACAGTTTGGCAATTCTTCAAAAAGTTAAACATTACCATATCACTCAACAATTCCACACCTAGGTATATACCTAAGACAACTGAAAATATATGGCCATATATAAACTTGTACAAGAGTGTTCATAGCAGTGTTCGTAATAACCCCAAAGTGGAAACAACACAAATGCCCATCAAGTGATGAATGGATTTTTTAAATGTGATGTTTGACAGATGAATGGATAAACAAAATGTGGTTTATATATACAATTGAATATTACTCAGCCTTAGAAAGGAATGAAATTCTGACACATGCTACACCATGGATGAACCTTGAGGACATTATGCTAAGTGAAATAAGCTAGTCACAAAAGGACAAATACTGTGTGATTCTACTTATATGAGGTGTCTAAAGTAGTCAAATTCAGGGACTTCCCTGGCAGTCCAGTGGTTAAGACTTTGCCTTCCAGTGCAGGGGGTGTAGGTTCGATCCCTTGTCAAGGAGCAAAGATCCCACATGCTTCGCGGCTAGAGTAGTCAAATGCATAGAGACAAAGTAGAATGGTGGTTATCGGACTGGGGGAAGGGGAAAATGGGGAGTTGTTTAATAGGTATAGAATTTCATCTCTGCAGAACGGAAAAGATCTGTTGCACAGCAATGCAAATATACTTTACTGAACCATACACTTACAAATGGTTAAGATGGTAAATGGCATGTGTTTTCTACCACAATTTTAAAAAGTTAAAAATGAAAAAAGTTACATATCCATACAATGGAATATTGTTTGGTTATTAATAAAAAGGAATGAAGTACGGATATATGACTATGACTTGGGTGACCTTAAAAGCATTCTGTGAAGTGAAAGAAGCCAGTCACCAAAGGCCACATAGTATATGATCCCATTTATGTGAAATATCCAGAAGAGGCAAACCCATAGAGACAGAGAGTAGATTAGTGGTTGCCAGGGGTAGGGGAGGGGGAGGAGTGGGGAGTGAATGCAATGAGAATGAGGTTTCTTTCGTGGGTGATGAAAATGTTCTAGAATTAGATAGTGGTAATGGTTGCACAACTCTGACTGTCCTAAAAGGCACTGAATTGTACATTTCAAAAGGGTGAAGTTTATGGTATATGAACTATATATCAATAAAGCTGTTTTTAAAAGATTAATGTGGAAATAAATATTTTAAGTCCACTTTATGACAGAGGAGAGTGAAGGAGAATAGCTATGAAACTCAGAAACAATAGAAACAGGAATACCCCAGCCTTCCAGAATTATCCCTCTACTTCCCCCATTCTTTACAAATCCCCTTGTTTTACTCTTCAGTCTCTTGCATACACTTTATTTTCTTTCAAATTGGCCTCCTGTTATTTCATGTTTGTGTGTATATGTATGTGAGTGTGTTTCCAGCTCACTGAGATATAATTGACATATAACATTGTGTGAAGTTAATGTGTACAATGTAATGATTTGATATATGTATATATTGGGAGATGCTTTCCATGATAAAGCCTCCTATTATTTCTTGACCTACTTATTCTCAGTTTTACTCACCCTCTCTCCTCCACTTACCTTCTTTTGCTCTTACATCATCAGACTTTATGTCAACACTATGCAAACCACCTATTCTTTTTTTCTTTTCTCTTTTTTTTTTTTTGGCTGGACCGTGTGGCATGCAGGATCTTAGTTCCCCCACCAGGGATCGAACCCATGCCCCCTGCATTGGGATCACAGAATCTTAACCACTGGACCACCAGGGAAGTCCCATGCAAACCACCTATTCTTGTGTCTGCTGGTGTTTTTGTACTCACATTTGTCCAGATATGTTTTTGTATAAGAGGGGTGTGGACAGGTATGGTTCCAGATGGCTGTGTACCTATGCTTGAATCTTTATGCCAATAATTTGATTGGAAACATTGTAAGGCTAAAACTCAGATAAAGAGAATTGTGTTGTTATGAGTGGCAAACAATATTAGTGTGCCAATGCCTTATTAGGCTTTCAAAAGGCTATTTTTTTACCTGCAGTGCTGGCAGAATTTGCAACAAGTTGACACCAGATAGACAGTGGTAGTGTGGCTTATTCTTATGAACAGATAGGATTCCAATGGATAGAGTTAAGTTGTCTGCCTAATTCTGTGTTTTAATTTTTTTAAGAAAGCCAAAGCAGTCCTCCTCAAACTCCATTAAAATTACAGTAAATATTTACAAAAAGAAGTAAATCCATTTTAATACTCAAAGCAAAAGGGAGAGAAGCCAGAGATTTTTATGATTTCTGTAAACGGAAAGCAGATGGGGCAACAATAATGGATAAATTAGGGCAGACAACCCACCTAAGAACCCACAGAAGCAGCTAAGTGCAGGATGTTTTCCAGGCAGACCTCAGACAGCTCCACAGTCAGCGTGGGCAGGTACAGGGGAGAGGAGTGAGCTGTGAGTAACAAAGGACTCCTCCTTTCTTACGACCTTTATACTCTATTTTAGTCACCCACCACTGGAGCCACACCTTGTCATCACCAAAACTGTCCCACAATGAAATTATGCATATAGTCAAATTACACTTCCAGAAATGACACTGAACCTGGAGAATTTTATAGAGAAGATTTGTATCACATTTTTATAATGAGAGAAAAGTGGGGATAATTGTCCAACCTCAAAATTGACCAACCACAGATTGATCAAATAAATTGTGGCATATCCATGCAATGAAATTCTATTCATCCAATTAACATTGCTGTAATTATTGTTTAATTATTTGGATGAGTATAGTTGGATCTACCCCGTATCATATAACAACATACACATACATACACAACAATATACATATTTACATATAAAGAGTTAAACAGAGAAAGAGACAGACAGACTGAAAGAGAGAAAAGAATAGGAAAATATGAAATCTTGAGTTGGAAAGCTCTTTTTAAACGTAATGCCAAAGGCAGAAATTATTAAGGACAATATTTATATAACTGACATGAAATATTTTTAAATGTATGAGAAAAAGTTAGCAAAAAGGCAAACTATTAATTGAGAGTAATTGGTGCAATGAATATGTCAGGTCAATATCTTAAATATGTAACAAATTCCCAGAAATCGGTTTTTAAAACTGTAAATACCCCCAGTCAAAGAAGAGGGCCAAGAATATGAGTGAGAAACTTACTGAAGATAACATATAAATAGCCAAAGAAATATAAATTAAAACAAAAATTAGATACCAATTAAATATTTTTTATAAACAAACAAAATAAAACTTTCATAGATGATACCTAACCTGGCTTAAAGTGCAGAGAAATGGGCACTTTCTTATACTCCTGTGGGGAGTATATATTTTACAACCTCTCTGGAATGCAGTTTGATCCTATGAACCCAAAAACTTTAAAATGAATATACCCTTTAGCCAGTAATTCTAGGAATTTGTATGAAGAAAATAATGAAATGTGTTTAAAATTTTCCATAGCATTATTTATAATATTGAAAAATTGAAAATCTGAATTTTCAACCTGATTCAGTAAGTACATAATAGCATATTCATATGGTGAGATACAATACATCCACTAAAATTATGTTGTAGAATAAACTCATAGGGAAATGTCTGCACTGTATTGTAAGTAAAAATAACTGGTTTAGAAGACTATAAATAGGTATGATCCCAATTATTTTGCGAGAAAATGTAAAGAAGAAAGGTTGAACGTGCCATGAAGGTAAGTGTCATGTTTTATTCCAGCTAGTACTGTACCTGACACGTAATAGTACCTCAAATAGTTCCTAAATGGATGATTCCACACCAAAATGTTCATTGTGTTTATCACTGAGTAAGGAAGTATAGTGATTTTTATTTTCTACAATGAACATTCATTCATTTTGTTATCAGAATAGAATAATGAATATTGTTTTTAAAGCAGAGAATAATTTAGGGCAATACTTAAAGAAATGCAGATACCAAAAAAAAAAATGTAGATACCTCCATATAATTGGCATTTTGGTCCTGTGCTTGTGGCTCTATTCAAACACTATTTAATAAAATGATTTTTTTTTCCCCAGGACTGAGTAGACCTAACTCACCCTAAACCTCCCAGATCAGAAATTCATTCATTCATTTGAAACTTACTCTAGTTTTGGTGAAGCAACAAGGGCAGAGGAAAAAAGACAACAAATAAATTAACAAGATAATAATCGACTGTGATTATTTTTTGAAGGAAATAAAACATGATTATATGAGAAAAAGTCACTGGCATGGAGAATGCAGGGTACTTTAGGTAGGGAGATAAGGAAAGTCTTCTCAGAGGAAGTGAGAGCTGAGCTGCACTTCAAGGTTGATGGGAACCACTGGGAGAGATGGATTTCCGCTAATGGGGATAGCAAGTGCAAAAACCCTGTGGCTGGAACATACATAGGGTGAAAGTAGTACCTAATGAAGCTGGAGAAGAGTACATGGGCAACTTGTAAGCCACGGTAAGGTGTTTGGATCTCATGCTGAGCGCAGAGAGAACTACTGGACTTTTTAAACAAAGGAATGACAAAATCTGAGTTATTGTCTTAAAAGTTCTCAGAACAGTTCTGATTAAGAGGGTAGCTTTAAATTGCATTACAGAATCTTCTGCCCCCAAAATCTAATAAAATAAACAAAAACTTTTAAAAATCAAAAGTATATATACTGGGCTTCCCTGGTGGCGCAGTGGTTGAGAGTCCACCTGCCGATGCAGGGGACACGGGTTCGTGCCCCGGTCCGGGAAGATCCCACATGCCGCGGAGCGGCTGGGCCTGTGAGCCATGGCCACTGAGCCTGCGTGTCCGGAGCCTGTGCTCCGCAAAGGGAGAGGCCACAACAGTGAGAGGCCCGCGTACTGCAAAAAATAAAAAAAATTTTAAAAAGTGGATTTTAAGTGAGGCGTCTGTTTAAGGAGTGCAGTGTTTGTGAATAGAAACATTCCAGTGGTTCTTTGTTCCAAAGATGAGAGAGAAGCCCCATGAGGGTTGGAAAATTTGAGGGTGTGTATAGGACCAACATCTGGTAGTCCAGTTAGAAATCACATTAGTCACCAGACTTGTTAAATTGCCTTGGAACTACCACAGAGAAGGAATAGCAATGCAGGGTGATGGGGCAGTGGTATGGCCAGGCAGAGACTGGGCACATATACCTCCCTTTAATTCCGGGTTCCTGAGGTGCACTGAAGATGGATCCAGTTTGAGAACTGGGGTACTGGAGTGTGGGTGAGATTGGCAACTGGCTGCAAACCAGTGAAGGGGGCAGAGCATCCTCTGGTGCTTAGGGGAGTTGTTTACGGTTGGGCGAGCATCGTAATCAGCTAGACCTGTACAGCTCCCCCTGTCTACACTGAGGCTGCTGGCAGTGAGCCAGATGGTGGATGGTGGTAAGGACCAAGAGGAAGGGACCGCAGCCTCTCCCAGTCCAGTCACTTAAGACAACATCACTTCACTCTCAGAAGAGTGTATACGGGGAATCTGAAGGGGGATTACCTGGGAGATACCCCCCCATCTCCTCCCCATATCCTCCCAAACCACTGGAGTCTCAAGTCTAAATTGTAGTGATAGGAAGAAAATATCTAAGTCTTTCTAACTGAACTGAGATTTTTAGTAATGAGAATTCACTGATGAGCTTTGGAATGGGGTTAAAAATAGTTAAGGGAGCCACCGAGCCAGAGGGAAGGAGAGATTAGCAGAACACAGTTAGAAAGCACTTACAGTATTGGAAAAATAAACCAGTCATACTTACACATTCAGGACCTGAAATGCCTCATCTAATCACTTACAGATATTGTCTGAAAATTAATCTTCCTTTTCCTAGCTAGTCTCTGGTTTCTTGTTATGGGTTTTGTGTTCACATTATCTATTTTGAAAAGATTCACGTTTATTTTCTCCCCACATAATCCTAGTAATAGAACATAAAATGCCTAAGATATGAATGGAAACATACGTCCTTGTCTGCATCCTTGCTACTTTACCATAAAGATTTCCAAAAGAACACGTTTTTAATAATTTACCTATTTCTCTGTAACATAGATCGTTTGTAAACATATGAACTACAAAAAAGAGTCATCCACATTGCATCATCCAGATATAACCCTGTTGATATTTAATTTCTTCCTAACTTTTTAATTCATATATACATATATACACTTAAAAAAAAATAAAAGCGTGACAAATTGTACACACTATTTTGTAACCTGCTTTTCTCACTTGTAGCACTTAGAAGAGTGTCTGGCACATCGTAAGTTCTAGATAAATAGTTATATAAATAAATACTGAAGGAGGGAGGGAGACGCAAGAGGGAAGGGATATGGGAACATATGTATATGTATAACTGATTCACTTTGTTATACAGCAGAAACTAACACACCATTGTAAAGCAATTATACCCCAATAAAGATGTTAAAATAAATAAATAAATAAATACTGAATATAATAACTGAACATATTTCCATGTCATGAAGTATTTTTCTTTTTTCTAAACATTTTTATTGGAGTATAATTGCTTTACAGTGTTCTGTTAGTTTCTGTTGTACAACAAAGTGAATCAGCTATACATATACATATACCCCCATATCCCCTCCCTCTTGGGTCTCCCTCCCACCCTCCCTATCCTCCCACCCCTCTAGGTGGTCACAAAGCACCGAGCTGATCTCCCCAGGGGATGCAGCTGCTAATGAAGTATTTTTCTGTGCCTTCATTTTTTTCATCACAATTGCATAGGATTCCACTGTGTGAATTTTGCTATCTCTAACCATGCCCTGCAGAGCTGAGGAGGAATAAGGCATGTGATGGACTCAGAGATGCCCCGTGCAGGCCCCCTCAAGGGGGAACATGCTGCCTAGCTGCTGGGAGTACTGGCATCTCCAGCCTCCACTACCAGCCCCCTTCAGGGATTGCTTTAGCTACAAGCACCTTCCCAGGGCAACCCACATCTAAGGACTGATTATAGAGGGTCCCAAGGCAGAGCGACTGTGATAGGGCATCCTCCTCTAGAGTTTCCTGGGGCTGTCCGCCCTGCATGGCAGCTCAACTTCTCTCTCTGCCCTGTCCTATTTCTTCCCTCTTCCTTCCATGGGTGTTTACTCGTTAATAAATATACTGCACACTGCACTCTGTCTCAGAGTCGGTTCCTGAAAAACCTAACCTGACCCATGAGAACTCCCAAAGTCTATTGATTAAGGCACTCAGTAAATCCTGACATTACTGCCAGGACCCATGGCTCATGCCAGGCTAAATAAACTGTGATGCACGTATCTGTGATGTGTTATGCAGCCATTGAAAGAAATGTTAGTTTTGTTTAGACGTTGTTAGTGCTGTTATGACACGTGGTGGCTACAGAGGGAAGAAGGAAAGAAAAAGGAAGGGAAGAGAGGGAGGGGAGAAATTAATTGAATAACATCAGATGAGTACTTGAGCCCTCTCTCTATCTCGCAATCTTTGTTTCCAGATCTCTTGCCCCTTATTAGGCTTTGGACCAACTCAGTGGGACCATTTACTTGGGCAAGTACTATCCCCGTAAATGTAGAGTCTGCAAGATATAGAAACTGAAATTAGACATGACCCTGGACACATAAATGTGTACCAGCCTGACTGTGAAGAATTGGGACAGTGGATAGGACTTTTAATGCATAAGAGCAGAATTAAGCATTAAATCATGCTAGTAGAAACAAATCAAATCAAAATCAAAACAAAAGCCCTGAGTGTGTGTTCGAGGAAGCCCAGACCTCCGAGGAATCCAGAAGGTGCTTGCATCTGTCAGAGTCACACATTCCAAAGTAGCAGAAATCTACTGGCTGAAAGTTTCCTGTTACTTCCGGCCTCAGAGAGGCAGGCTCAGGCAACATCGGGCTCAGCCCATGTGAGATGCCTTCTCCCAATCACAGACCACCCTCCCCTGGTCCCAGAGGTTCAAAGGATTGGTACAGGGTAGAAAAGCACCTCAGGCCAGAGCAGTGTGCACAGTGGGCCGGCACAGTACCAGGAGGTGGAAGAGGGGGAGAGGACAGGTGAGTAGACCCATTCCACTGGGCAGGGAAGATAACTGCACTCTTAGGGGTTGGGGAAGAAGTTCATTTCCTGATGAACAGAGTCTATCATTTTTTGTAATTTAGGATATTGTGACTATTCTGTTCTCTTTAAACTGTACAAACTGCTTTCTTAACCCCTTTGATATTGTCCAGTTCTCAGAACTGAGATAAAGTTCTTCCAGGGGGTGTTATTCACCCATCCTGATTTCCACCTCACATTTCCACCTCTTCACAGAAAGACCAAGAAAAATCCAAGAACCCTGGGAAAACCTCTATCTCCTGATTAAATCTCAGATAGACAGACACCTTTGAGGACCTCCAGTTTCCATGTAGAGTTAAAAAAGCAAAAGGAAAATTAGCCTAGCAGAGAGAAAGTTTCTTAATCTTCTTGTCAGAAATCATTTGGTCCTGTCTACTCGTAATGGGATTTGTGAGACAATTTACTCATGTTTCTTCTCGGCAAACAGTTCTGCTTAATAAATGTTGAAATAGGTCAACAAATTAGCTTTTATCTACACAATGTTAGTTTTACATAGGTTATTTTTACTCTTCACCAGTTGGTGTTTCCACCAGGATTTGCAGGTTGTATTTTTTTGTTCTAACAACATTTCTACACATAATACAGATTAAGTTTCAAATAATAACAGTATCATTTTATGTTTATGAGCTTAAAACCCCACTTATAACTAGCTTTAAAGATATTTATGACATTTTGAATTTTTATGAATTTTAATGTCTTTTTTTAAATTAAAGATAATGTTTATTGATCACTTTTGCCTGAATAGAATTGCCAAGCATAAGAAGAACTCACTTAAATTTTATATATATATATATTTTTAAGTTATATATATAACTTGGGTCGTATAGTTTTCAAACCTTATAAAAAATGTTTGGCTTTTTTTTATTAATCTTTCTCAATAAGGAGAAATTTTCCTTATTTTTCTTTCTACTACAACAGACTATTTTTGCTTTCTGCAACAGTGGGCTTATAAATCAATCGCCTATATTTTTTTTAACTATCTGGAAAGAATCATAGACTTGTAAGTACACAGGGGATCTTAGGCATCATCTAGTCAAGAAAAACAAATGAACACTCGGAATTTCTTTTGACCTCTCCTGCTTACATTCTTAGGAAGAGCAAACACTGATCAGCCCTAGAATATGCTTCCCCTTGATGCTGAAATCTGAGCCTCATGGCCATGAAGGCTACCCACACCCCTGGTGCGTCACTGTTCCCTAACCGGGGCAGAGACCAAATTCATGAGGAGGTGTCTTAATTTCACCTGCCCCAAGGAATCTCCATGGTACTCCTGCCCTGGGGCTGGGCATCCCACTGGCATTGCCCACACCCGAGGTCCTCACTTGGCTGAGAATGCCTGAGCCATTGCTTACATCTTACTCCATGACTTCAGGTGAGTGAGTGACTCAGCTCAGCACAGCAAGCATCAGGGATCTAAAGCAGTGCTGTCTCATAGAACTCTGCAAAGACGGAAATGTTCTACATTTGCCTATTAAGCACTTGAAATGTGGCTAGTGCATTTGAATTTTTTATTTTATTTAATTGAATTAATTTGAATTTAAATAGCTACAAGCCTCTACTAGTCACCACACTGGTCAGAGCAGGTTTAGAGCTGTAAAGCAAGAAAAACGAATGGATGCTGTGGGCCATGGGGGTCATGGCCATGGGAAAAAGCTCCTCCTTTCATCATTCCCACGACCTCGTCATACCCTAAATGTAAGCAGACCAGCAACTACCCTGATCTAATCTCCACAGCCATCTTTATCCCCATCTCTGAGTCATACAAGTGTCTAATCTTGTTCTGGGTTTCAGAATCTGGGCTAAGGCAATAGCCTATTATGTGTTTCATCCTCTCCTATTTCTCCTTTTTTTTCTTTTGTCAATCCAAATTTCACTAATAGGAGCTAAAGTGTGAGGTGTGGTTTGTGTGTTCTCTGGTCCAACAAACTTGGGTGAGGAAAAGAGGTAATGAGCTTGAAAAAATGATCTCATGCTTGATGGGTGAGTCTCACTTCTTTTTCCTCCTGCTTTGAAAATTAGTTTGTTTAGTAAGCAATGGTGTTTAGACCTATTCAATGTGTCTGGAAACATCAACACTGTAGGGATGAATAATTTTTAGAAGAAAACAAACTGAATGAAGACACAAGAAAAATACATAAAGAAAACTCCAGCCTTTCAAAACTCTGTGCTCCTCAGAGCAAAGGCGTTCCCTGGAGGTTGTACAATTTGAATAAATCATCATGGTGCCAGGCCACTGGGCAGTCTTCCATAGGGTGGGGCTCACAGGGGCTGTTCCTGTGTGTGGAAAACATTTTGAGGTGAACTTTCAGGCAGGGGCAATGTCGTCTCTGAAGGGGGACAGCTGCTATTCCATCCTCTGCCCGCTACCAATCCCATTTTTTAAAATTCACCCCATCCCATCCACTTCCTTACTAGCTCTCCCAAATAACAAAAAAAAAAAGAAAGAAAGAAAGAAAGAAAAAAAATCAAATATATATGAAGGAAACACTGCTTTGGAATAACACAGGAAAGTTTCAGTAAACCCCATATTTGAAAAGCTCATCCATACTGGGAGCTAAAATGGGAGGGGGGAAGGGCAGATACACCATATTATCAGGAGTCAGTCTCTACGCACAGCCCGAAGCCCCCAAATCATGGGTTAGGAAGTTCATCTGTTCGTCTCTTCTCTCTCCTCAGGCCTCTTTCCCTGTCAGAGTGTCTTCCCTCTCCCTTTGGAAATACAAGAACGGTTTCTACTAAAATCATTCACAATGAGGCATTGACATCGATGGCTCATGAGGCTCACGGTGCCTCTTTTATATGTATTTGCATTTTAACCAGGAGCAAAGGAGTATTCTTGAGTTATGGGAATTTGGAAATTAGAGTGAAGAGTGAGGAACACTTTGAATGGAGGTTGAGGGTAGAAGGTTCTCACCTTGTCAACTCTGTTTATGTGACTCCCCTTCTGGCTAAACTTGTAAGGAAAAAGGGCAGGGGAGTATCTCTTAATTTTAAAGAAACATAAAGGGAGGTGGTATCTCCCTACGTTAAAAAGAAGAAAGATCAGCAACAAATTCAATACAAAGGCCTGGTTTAAGAGTCAGGAGATCAGGACTGAAATCTTGACCCTGAAAATGACATATCGATGATCTTGAACAAGTCACTTTCCCTCCCAGAGCTTTGGTTTCCTTGTCTGCACCATGACGGAGCTGACTATGAAGCCTCTCGGTTTGCAGCCAGAGCTGATATTCAATCATGCTATGAAAGGGCACATGGTCAATAATGGCCCTGAGATAAATGACATCTTAATTTCTCCCTAATCACATACCTTCTCAGTAAGACAAAACTACTAGGAGTGTAGTCACTGACTTTTAAGTGTGTCACTCATCAAGTAATTTGAAGTGTATAATTTTTGTTTCTTTACTGCAATTATTTGTCAAATGAGTTTTTAAAATGTACAGCAAACTATTCCTTTGTGGGTTCAGAATTAACTTATTAACAAACCTGGGTAAAGAAAAGAAGTAACAAAAAAAGAAAGAAAAAGAAAAACGGTAATGAGGTGCCAGGTTAGATTGCCGTAGCAGAGGCCGGTAGGGAAGAAAAGCCACACACGCACACATACATACACACACACACACACACACACACACACACACACACATCCACCAAACAGGACCCAGTGTGGGCTCGCTTGGAGAGCTGTTTGCTTGGGGCAAGAGAGGTAGCTAGAGAAGGAAGGATAATTCTGGGCAAAGGTAGTTGGGGAAAGAAAACGTTTTTTAGCTGAGCTTCAGAAGGTGGTAAAGAGTTCAAGAAGAAGAAATGAGAGACCACTCAGAGGAGCAGAGGAAGGTAAGTAGCTGGCCATTTGGAGCCTGGTTGGTACTGATTGAATATAAGCTGAGGAGTTTGTACTTTATCTCTTTGGTTGCCCAGCCTCCCCTCCATGGGCCAGAAAGAATAAAATGATTGGGTCTGGACAAATACTGTAGGTACAGGGAAAGGGAAGTCATTAGTCTGTCTCTAAGAGCTAAAAAGCCAAAAAGTTCTCAAATTTAAGTGCAACAGAGTAGGAGAGGAGAAATTTGGATTTGGAGAGATTGGTTAGCAGGAGAGAATGGGTGGACAAAGCCATCTGGCACCAGGAAACAAAAAGGAGCCTATGGCTGAGCTTGTGGTGGAGCAGGGGCTCTGGAGGGCTCTCCTTTGAACTGAGGCTGTAGGGAGCACCTGGGTCTTTGTTGTGGTGCACGGGCTTCTCATTGCAGTGGCTTCTCTCGTTGCGGAGCACGGGCTCTAGGCATGGCTTCAGTAGTCGTGGCACGTGGGCTCATTAGTTGTGGCTTGCGGGCTCTAGAGCGCAGGCTCAGTAGTTGTGGCACACGGGCTTACTTGCTCCGCGGCATGTGGGATCTTCCTGAACCAGGGCTCGAACCCGTGTCCCCTGCATTGGCAGCAGATTCTTAACCACTGCACCACCAGGGAAGTCCCATCATACAGTATTTGTTTCTCTGTCTGACTTATTTCACTTAGCATAATACCCTCCAAGTCCATCCATGTCATTGCAAATGGCAAAATTCTATCCTTTTTTATGGCTGAGTAGTATTCTATTGTATATATATACCACGTCTTTATCCGTTCATCTGTTGATGGACACTTAGGTTGCTTCCATATCTCGGCGATTGTAAATAATGCTGCTGTGAACATTGAGGTGCATTTACCTTTTTGAATTAGGGGGGCTTTTTTTCAGATATATACCCAGGAGTGAAATTGCTGTGTCATATGGTAGTTCTATTTTCAGTTTTTTGAGAAACCTTTCCACAGTGGCTGTACCAATTTACATTCCCTATGTGGCTCTGTTCTAAAACAAAATTAAATCACTAGTTTTAGATGCCTTCATCATTCACTGTTTGTTCTGGTCTGTCTGCTTCAAGAAACTGAGGCAAAGGTAAAGAAAATGAATATTGGTTGGGTAACTAATATCGTGTTAGAACTTCACACATATTCTCATGTAATTTTCATAGTACCCCTTTTAGTTAAGTATTACAATACCCAGTTAGAGATAAAGCTCTACAAGATTAAGTAATTACCAAAGGCCACAAAACTTCTAAGTGGTGGAGCTAAGATTCAAAGCTAGATTTGTCCAAAGCCCATGCTCTTTCTACTTCACCGTACTCTAACCTGCTCTGCAATAAGGGCCTAGGCAAATAATTCACTCATATATTCTTCTCACTCAAATATACATTTTTAAAATTTATTTCATCTGCCTTTTTACTGAGTAAAATAATTTATTGAGTGCCTACCACATGTAAAGCGCTGTGCCACTTTGGACTGAAAAAGACAAATAAAACAGGGTCCCAGGGCCGCCTTCTGCTTTGGAGACTCTTGCAGTAAAGTGCAGGAAGCCCTTCATAGGTTGATACCAGGAGGAAATAACGCACAAGGGGAGCAGAACAGAGTCCTCCCTGAGTAATTTCTGTGTCAGGGTGGAAGCAGCCCCAGTACAGAGGAGGAACCTCAAGGGTCATCTCTGCATCACCTCATAATCTGGACCAGAGGCTCCAGAGCTGGCCAAAGCCTAGGGATGAGGCCCAATGGCGGTGTTAACTGTTCAGGAATGCTGGTGCAATGTGCAGAGGGCCCCTGCCATAGGGACGTGCTGTTTGGTACCTGACTCTGGCCACACCCCAAGCACAACTGGGAAGCTTTTTTCCCTCTCCCAAAGAGCTTCCCCCCTCTCCCCCAGCCAATGAATCCTTCCATGGAAAATAAAAAGGGGCACAGATGGGAGATGGGTAAGGCTTTTAGCACCCTCCAACAGAGCAGCCCTTGAGTAGGGAACAGGAGGAAGGTGAAAGAGGCTGCTTCACCTCAACCTAGACGCCTTTGGCTGTGGTATCAGTAACCATTAAAACCTCCCTCCTAGGCCCCAGGGGTCACTGGTACATAAAGCAAAGCCACAGCCCAATAGCCTGCCCTTCCTAAATATTCCTCTAGTTATTATTCATGCTTGTAAATGATCTTGATGTTTACCAATCACTTCGACATCTTTTATCTCAGTGATCACAACAATCCCATCAACAAGTTGTGTTTTACCCGTTTTATAAGTGAGGAAATAGACACTGAGTGGCACTGCCCAAGGTTACACCGTAAGGACTGGGCAAGACTGCGTTTGAACCTTGGCTTTCTAACACCAAGTGCGGTGTGCTCACCGTTAGACCACAGCCAGCAGACCACCCTGCGAGCTGCCAGAAGCCTACACTTGGCTGTCTAACTGCCACCCCTCTTGACATTTGTGGCTGTTTGGGGGATGCAATAAATATTTTACGTCTTCTAGACAACAACCTAGTCAACTACAAGTGGCCGAGGAGAGGCTATGAAATGCTGGCTCTCACACTGACCTGCACATTTGTACTTCTTCTAAGAATTTTGTTCCCAAGGGGTGTGTGAGAAAGGTGCAGGTCTGGAATACATCTAGACAGATTTTCTGGAACAACGTGTGGGTGCAGCTCTGGGTTTGGGGCAAATGTGCAAATATGAGTGCAGTGTTGAGGGGCTAAGGTGGCAAGAACTTAGAGAAGTGAGCGAAGAGAGGCCCAGTGATTCTGACCTTTGCAAAGGCAGGATCACCTGAGCAGGGAAAAGTGGTACCTACTCTCTCTGCTCCAGATTTGGCGAGGAAACAAGCCAGGTGTTTCTTCTTCTACTGAAAGTATTAGCCATATGGCAGGTCTTTACAAACTGCAGTGTTAACTTAAATGATCTGGGTTTGAGTCTCCGCTTTTGCATTTTCTAGCCACGTGCCTTGGGCAAAGCAATTAATCCCTTTAAGCCTCATTTTCTGCATCTGCAAAATGGCAAGAAAACAGATTCTCCCCTAGATCCTCCAGTAGGAGGACAGCTCTGCTGACACCTGGATTTTAGCCCCATGGGACTCATTTCATGCTTCTGACCACCAGAACCGTAAGATAATTCCCTGTGTGTTGTTTGAAGTCACTAAGTTTGTGGTAATCTGTTAAAACAGCAATAAGAAACCAGGACAGATTTTGGTAAAAATACCCATCTCTCAGGTCTGTTGAGAGGATGAACACAGAGTGCCAGCATGTGCTGAGGACATTAAATGACAGCATTCACCATCACTTTATTTTGTGCCATTATCTAAGTTATTACGCACCGCTGAAGGAGGAGAAGGAACGCGTAGCGGAAAAGGAGAAACATCTAGTGAGCAGCCACTTCAGCATTCTGTGCCCATCCACACAGTCCTGCCTTCCTAAATCAGATGCCCCTCCCTGGCATCTCCTACTCATGCTTGTCTAGATTTCTTCACTTTACTCTCCTTTTTCCTCACACCAAGTTCCCACCTGTCTCCTTCCTTCTTTTTTCCCACTCTGGTCTGCGTTTCCCCACCCTAATTCTGACTTGCAATTCTTCCACGGAGTATTCATATGTCTCTTCCCCTTTTTAAAAACTCTGTGTGGCAGAGTCATCTTTGGGAAAGTATGCATCGTTACAGGATATATTTGGGTCACTGGGACCAGCTCTCTTGTTCAGGAGCTCCTCCTGGACCAATAAAGCCCTCTTTCTTTGGTGACCTACCTGTCTTCTTCCTTTTTCTCCGTAGCCCTACTTTCCTCCTTTATTCTACAGTGTACAGTCATTTTTGCTGTGCAGCCATGTTGCTACAATCACACTTTAAATTCCTTGAAAGAACAAATTGTCTTCTTTCTGTTCTTTAAGCCCAGCTAATGACCATAAATAGGCTGCTATCTGCAAATGGGTCCTAACTGGTACTGGGTGATAATGGGGCTGCTTTGGGCCTCTTTTGCCCTTTACTCTCTCTATGTACTTGTGTTGTCTGAACTTCTACCTTTCATGGTCTATTTATCTGTGTCTCTAGTTTAGACAGTAACCCAACTGGTCAGGAGCAATATCTGTGCACTCCAGTGAGGAACTTTATAATGTGGCTGATCCAGCTACGTGAGTAAGGCTCCCCTTTGGGGGAGGTTGTGCATTAACTCCTTCGCGGCGCTCAGGCTCCACTCCGTCTAGTGTGCAACAATCTCGGGAAAGAATGAATGACATTTCTAAGCCTGAAATGACATTTCCAAGCGGAAAGAAATGAATGGCATTTCTAAGCAGAAGCCACGCAGAGGGATCTTGTAACTATGGCCCCATTTCTTCTATTCACTTGGCAAACACTGATGGAGTACACCATGTGCCCAGTTCCGGGCCAGAAAACACTCATAAATTTCAACTCCAGTTCCACCATAAATTTCAACTCCAGTTCCCACCACTGCCCAGGTGAACAGGTAAGGGAAAATATTTAGAGATGTTTAAGATTACTTGGAAGGTTGTGAATACTTACTTTAGAGTGTAACAATGAAGTTACAATTTAGCAAGGTCTGAGTCGAATAGAAGGCTTCCCTCCCACGCACGCCGGAACTTCAGCCAAACTGGCTAGTGTGTTATCTCCTGGGCTCCTTACTCTTCTAAGCCTCTACTCCCTGACCTTTCCTTTCCTGGAATGTCACCCCCATCTTCCTCCCACTCCCACCCGCCTCTTCTTGACCCATCAAAACCATATATACTCTGCACGCCTTGCCTCTTCCCTCCTCAGAACTCCCACTATACTTAGGGTCTTATTAGACGCATTATAATGATTTGGGAACACAGCTTCCCTACTAAAGCCTGAAATTCTAGAACACAACAATCTCTCTTACATATCTTTGTATCCCTCAAAATGCAGGTTGTGTCATATAACCCATTTTGATTTAGAGCCTAAGTGCATGAAGTGGATAGTTAATTTAATTAACAAAACACTGAGAGATGTGGATGGCTTATCTCAAGGTAATTCAAGTGCAAAGGCCAAAATAATTCACCCAAACACTTACCCTGTATTCCTTCCAGAGGATCCTCAGGGAGGGAGAGACCCGCTTTTTAAAGTGCCAGACACAGCGCTAAGCCTTGTAAATAATTTCTGGGAGCCAGCATGGGCTGGGGAGAAGCACTTGGGCTCTGGAGCCACGCAGACCAAGGCCTCCAGCCCAGCTCTTCCACTTACTGGTTGTATGACCCCAGGGAACTTAATTTACCAATTTAAGCTTTAGTTGCCTCATCTGCAAACTGGAGCCTCCCCACCTTTTTTCTTCTTCTACCTAATTAGGTTATGAGAATGACGTGTGTATGTAAATTACCTAGTAGACTGGCATAGAGAAGGAACTAATGTTAGCCCCTCTTTCTCTCCTCGCCCCCCCCTTATGTGACGGGGTATTTTTAATTTGCCAACTATATTTGAAGATAACAACACATTCTGAAAATGATGGGTTTTAACTGCTGCCCGGAGTCCGTATGGGAACCAGTTGCCCACTCTGCCCATAGGTTTATCCTTTGGGCTTCCGTTTGCCGTGACCAAGGGCAGGAAGAGCCATACCAGGGACTTTCAGTGTGCTTCATCACCACCTCCGGTCTGCCCTCGGTGACTATGGGGCCTCAGTTCATCACTCAGAAGGATGCAGTCTGTATGTTCCATACCCTAAAGAACTGCTGGAAGTTGGTGATTAGACTCAGGCTGGCTTTACTTTTTTTTTCTCCTTTATAAAATTACTACGATCACTGAACTGAATAACCAAACTTCTTCCATGGCTAAATGATCACATGACTTGGTTTGGGTGCTCTGGAACACGAGAAGGCAGTGCACGGTGGTGTGACTTAGTTCTGCTGTGGAACTTGCAGCAGCAGTCTTCATCCCCTGCTCCTAACGAGTTGTGATGTTCTCAGCTGTGTCCTCAGCTTGTGGGAAACCGTGAAGATGGCCAAAGATGACTCCACTGTTCGTTGCTTCCAGGGCCTGCTGATTTTTGAAAATGTGATTATTGGTGTAAGTAATGAGTATTTTCCAGGAAATTCTGCTCTTCCTGTAGTTATGATTTTAGATCAATCGAAAGTGAGAGTTTAAAGGGAAATAATGATATAATGACTGGTTCCCTACATCTTCCTTTTAAGAAGTGTGTTAGTAAAACATGCTAACTAGAAGTTAACTATATAAATAATCCTATATAACTATGTAATATATCAAAAGACCATGTGGAAAAAAAAAGAGAGATTTCCCTCCCAACTTTAAAACGCAAGAATCTAAAAGCAACCACGCTAACCACAGTCAGTGTCCAAGCACTCTCAACACACACGCTTTGGTGTGTCTTTCCTATCCCTCCTTGGTTTGATTTCCACAGCCTCCACTGTTAAGGTTGTTGGGGACAGATGTTTGCATCTTCCTGTGCTGGTCACACGGCACGGGGGGCAGTACTGGGATGTAAGAGTAACTCAGAGGCCAGGCTGCGTGGGCACAGTGTGGTGAGAGCACTTAGGAGTCAGGCTCACTGGCTCTGGGCCCAGCCCTGACTATGACTCTGCGTGACTCCGGACAGGTCATTGCCTTTCAGGGCCAAGATCCTTCATCTATGAAATCCAGGGGGCAGGAAAGATAACCACCAAGGTTCCTCCCAGCTCTAATGTTCCATGGCTCTCTGGCACAGAGAACATGACCAGGACCAGTTTAAATATTACAATCCAGGAATATGGACAGTGGGCAGTGGGAATGGGAGTGAGAGGTTATCTTCATACAAGAAGCCATTGTTTGAGCGGTTCACGCCCCAGGGGTTTTATAGATGGTCTGAAATTGTCTGGGTCTCCTGCCAAAGAGCAAGAAGATAGAGCGAAATGTGGAAGGAGGCATGAAACCAATACGTAGGATGGAAGGAGATGTTTGACTTCCTGGCAATGAGGAGTTTAAGTCAGTTGCTTAAAGCCTATGCAGGGGACAGAGTTAGTCTCTCTTACCACCACGCCCCTACTCCTCTACCCCTTTCCCAGTGCCGCTCTCATGGCCGCCAGCCTGACAGAACCCCCTCTGCCCCCAGATGTGTGGCATCGCCCTGACTGCAGAGTGCATCTTCTTTGTATCTGACCAACACAGCCTCTACCCGCTGCTTGAAGCCACTGACAATGATGACATCTATGGCGCAGCCTGGATTGGCATGTTTGTCGGCATCTGCTTCTTCTGCTTGTCTGTCCTGGGCATTGCAGGCATCATGAAGTCCAACAGGAAACTTCTTCTGGTGGTAAGACCTTAAAACTCTCTACATTTCTCTCCTGGACCAATTTAGATGGATTGTTTCTTCTTCCCTGAGCACAGTGCTTCGGTTTTCAGTGGGGTAGGCGGGAGCACAGAGTGCCAGGTGAGGAGGGAGTAGAGGGGAAGACCCTCCCTGCAGTGAAGATTATCCAAGTGGGGTCAAAGATGCTCTCCTCTATGGGAAGTCCAGAAGAGTCCAGCACAAGAGAAGCTGAAGGGGAGACACCTGGAGGTCACCTGTTGAGTATTTTCCAGATCTTCGCTTCTCTGACTGGTGTCTGCATGGACCCAACAGATACAGCCAGGAGCTACACAGGCCAAAGGAGAGACAGTGAGAACTCAATAATTAGACTTTTTCTCTTGAGAGTAAGTAGTTTAAAATATTGTTTTAATAGTAATCAAGTGTTGATATATTAGGATATAAATCACAAAATATGCACGAATTTTTTAGAGAAAGCATGAGCTTTGTAGATATTTTTGAGCTCAAGGCTGATGATGTTGTGGGATGGCCTACACTTCCCATTTCACGCATTCACTCTGCTTTTCAGGGACCCTAGACACCCATGCTGGGCAACATGTAGAGAACAGCTGCAGCTCCCACCTGCCTGTGGAGGCTCTAACTCTGTGCACCCATAGGGAGGCTTCTGCCCCAAACCTCAGACAGTAGGTTGTGCCCTGCCTTTGCAGATGGGAGCAAATTTGCAGCCAGCCGGGCTAAGAACCCTCGGTGTTGGGTCTAAACTTCTACTCCCTTCCCCCGTGCTCAGGACAGCAGTTTCTCGCCCTGTGATGGGGCCCCATCCCCACTCCCTACCTGAAATAACTCTCCTAGCCAAAGGCTGCAGGACCTGAGTTCCACCTTCATGGAACGAGTCCAGCAAGCTAAGGTGCTTGTTGGTTGGAACGAGTCCAGCAAGCTAAGGTGCTTGTTGGTTGGCTTTTCCTGTGAACTAACATCATCCTGGTACCTAGGGAATGTAGAATGTTTACATTCTCTGGGTCTTTAGTGTGAGTTAGTTCCAGGGCAAAAGAACCCACTTTTTCAGGGTGGGGTTAAGGAATGCAGGGAAAGGTAAAGAAGGGGCAGGTGTCCTTAGAGAAGAGCTTCAGCTGCATCCCAGCCTCACTCTGGGCCAGTCATGTGTGTCTCGCACAGCCGGGAACATCCTTCACCATGCCTGGCAAAGAGATGGAGCAGCGCGCCCTCCGCGCGGCTGGAGGAGAGAACACCTGCACCCTGTGCCTCCTTTCTGGAGCGTCTCTAAGGGGCTTCTGAGCCTCTTTAAAGGGAGCCAGCAAAGCTCTCGACAAAGAGCAATGCAGCCGCTAATACAGAGGGAGGCAATGCTATGAGGCCTCTGAAGGGGCTCCTGCTGTTAACTGAGTGTTAACAGTAGCCAAAGCCTTTTTCTGGGCGGAATGGTTAGGGCAGCAGAGGGCGCCGCTCTGAGAACCGCCCCTGCCCAGGGAGGGAGAACCGTTTGCCCTGCGCTCCTCCGCTAACACCGCCGCAGCGCCCCTTCCGCAGAAGAACCCAAGCACCATAAACGTATGTGGAAGGCTGAGGACAGCAAAGACAGGACTTTTGCAAAGAGTCCCCGTCCCAGCTTCGGAGAACATTTGTCCTTCAGATATTTGCCAGCCATAAACAGGGACAGTGTGTTGTGGAGCCATCACGTGTGCATGCGCACTCTACCACACACACGCGCGCACACACACACACAGCAACAAAACACACAATGCGCTGTTTCACTCAACTGACCTGATGCAACTGGAGTGGGAGTGAGTGAGACAAGATGCTGGTGAAGAGCTGTGTACCCGGAGGCTGCCTGCTTCTCTCTAATAAGACTGGACGTTGCCAAGTGGGAAGACGGTTATTAAACGCAGCCCTATTCATCTTTGACCTCGGTAATCCTCAATTCTCAGTAAACCATAAAGAAAATGTCTCCCAATGAGAGGGGAGTTATGAGGCTCTACATAGTGTGTGATACACTGATTCTCTTGCCAGCCATTGGACGAACACACACACACATACACACACACACACCAGTTCATTCTCTTGTATGTTTTTCCCAGTTAAAATGGAAATGCAGGGTACGGAACTGAGAAAGCTCTGTATTCAATAGTTGTTTGTTCTCCGGGGAAAGGAGAAGAGCTGATCTGATTAGCACCTAGCACCAAGTCTGGCTCTAAGCAGCTGATCGATGAGGGTTTGTTGAATAATTATGTAAATGATCAGAAAATTATATTTAGGTGAATGTGCTGCAGAAAACATAACAGTTATTTGTAAAAACAAAAAACAAAACAAAAAACTCTCTTTGGAGGTAGATGTAATTCTTGTATTCCATTTGTTTCCCTTCCAGTATTTCATTCTCATGTTTATTGTATATGGCTTTGAAGTGGCATCTTGTATCACAGCAGCAACACAACGAGACTTTGTGAGTACAACCTCAAAAGACAGAGCAGAAATGACCATATGAATCATCATGACCATCATAACACTATAATAACTGACACATATTAAGCCCTTACCCTATACCAGGCATTGTAATATGCATATTAATAATAAATATATAATTTTTCCCCTCATAGTAACCCTATGAAATAGGTATTCATTTTATAAATAAAAATAAAATGAGACTTAAAAAATAAAGTAACTTGTCCAAGGTTACGCAGCTGGTAAGCGAAAGTGGGATCCTGAATCCAGGCCATGTGATTCCCAGGGCCCAAGCTTGCACCGCTGTGCTCTTCACTACTCTGCCACAGCCACTGGCCTTCCACCGGGATGAGCAGGAATCCACCACATCTGAGACACCCTCCCATCCAGCACCCTGCTTTCTCTCCTTTTTTCCATTCCCTGGCCTAGGCCACCCCACAATGCCTGTCTACCCTTATCTCACTGGAATTTCTTTGGAGATGGGGGTCTTCTCCCTAAAAGGGGGACTTCCGCCACCCAGAGCAGCCTTACTCCCACCCCCAGCCCTACTCAGTGACTCTGAGCTCAGTTTTAATCCAGGAGACAATGTTCAGGGACCCCAGCAACATGCCGAGCAAATCACTTCGCCTCCTTGAGAATTACTGTGCTAACTCTTCCTCTTGTGTTGCCTCCTCCCATGATAGTTCACACCCAACCTCTTCCTGAAGCAGATGTTGGAGAGGTACCAAAACAACAGCCCTCCAAACAATGATGACCAGTGGAAAAACAATGGAGTCACCAAGACCTGGGACAGGCTCATGCTCCAGGTAATGCCTGCAGTCCTGGGGAGATGCCATTTGGTACCTAAACCAGTATCCAAGGGCATATGGATGGTTAGGAATGAAGTTAAAGTGTGGGGACCACTGCCTCCAAGGGGGCTTCCTTCACAAAGAGACTTGACATAGGCAAGTTCCTCTATTCCTCTCATTTACTGGCAGGGACTAGGGGGTGTACACATGACTCAATGGGACCCCTAGATCTATATTTTATTTTAAGCCAAGATGTTGATTAGCTTCCATTTATAGGAGTAATGACATTGGTAAGAAATTTAGATTAATCACACACTCTGCCTCCTAGAACTCAAGCATCACTTACATTAAAAAAATGTTGCCTCTGGGCTTCCCTGGTGGCGCAGTGGTTGAGAGTCCGCCTGCCGATGCAGGGTACGCAGGTTCGTGCCCCGGTCCGGGAAGATCCCACATGCCGCAGAGCAGCTGGGCCCGTGAGCCATGGCTGCTGAGCCTGCGCGTCCGGAGCCTGTGCTCCGCAACGGGAGAGGCCACAGCAGTGAGAGGCCCGCGTACCCCCCAAAAAATGCTTTTAAGATAGTCACTTTATCACCAAGTTTGCTGAATATATTTATCTTAAAAGTTGAGAGATGCAGTAGTATTTATTTCTTCCCTTGAAACATTTTAGCAGAATTTATAAAATGGAAGGAAAGTGATGTGAATTGTGTTTTATCCCCTATCCTCAATTCTATCTAGAGTAATATGAGCTACGTGTTAAGTGATCTTCCTTTCCTATGTAGAGGCAGAACCATGTGCCACTAGGTTTTGGTTATTTTTTCCAGTTTATTTTCCCCCATTATAAAAATAATACATAATTGCTCCAGAAAATGTTAAAAATACAGAAAAGTAAAACAAGAAGAATTACTCACGATTTCTTCACCACAAAAATTTTAATTTCCTGATTCTCAATTTGCTCATATGTAACATGAGAATAATTATAACTCTCTGACACTATTGTAGCAAGATATTTGTACTAATAATGATTAACATTTTTTAAGGGTTTACTATGGGCCAGGCATTGTGCTAAACGTGTTAAATGTATTGACTAATTTATTCCTCACACAGCTCTGTGAGGTAGGTACTATATTTGTCCCAATTCAGTTAAGGAAAATGAGGCTTAGAAAGTTTAACTCGTCAAAGGCTACAGAGCTCATTAATGGCTAGTAAGGTAATAAATGTAAAAGTATTTTGCAAACTCTACAATGTAATACCTTAAAAACACCTTCAGCTCTCATTAGGGGATTTTTAGTAAATGTAAGATACAGTATAATTTCCATATCTTCTTTCTCCATAAAGTCTCAGTTGCCACCTTGGTGGCTCTAGCAAGGATTATGGAAGAGAATTTTGTTTCTCTCATGTGCTGACAGGACAATTGTTGTGGTGTAAATGGACCATCAGACTGGCAGAAATACACCTCTGCCTTCCGGACTGAGAATAACGATGCCGACTACCCCTGGCCTCGTCAGTGCTGTGTTATGAACAACCTTAAAGAACCTCTCAACCTGGAGGCCTGCAAACTAGGGGTACCTGGATACTATCACAACCAGGTGAGTCCTTGCTTCTCCCAAGACCTGCCAGGAGGTTTTTCTGCTGTTTATGAAGAAAATACTGGCTAACTGTAGGTAATAGTCTCTCACTAAGGAATTCTGCATCCTTTTTCCTAAACCTTATGTTAACTATTTCCTTCTCTGTTAGTAAAATGTAAGTGCTAATCTAGGGCTGATCTGGGAAAATTTACATTTTAATAAATGAACAGAACGCGAGAATTGCAATAGCAGAATCCAATTTTGTTTAAATGAACACTATTTGTATAATGTATAGAATTAGTATTTTGAAAAATATTTATATCAAAGATTTGCTCTATTTTTGCAAAACGTAAATTGAAAGGGATGATATACAAAAGGAATGTTTTGCCAGTTCCAAAGCAAAGGCAATTGCTGAGGGTAGATGCAGTAATGGTACACCCACCTGCCTCATTCAGTGGTAATGTAGGATAGTCTTAATAAAATATTAGATTGGTGATTTGGGTAGAAGCTAATTCACATACAAGTGGTTTTTGAAAAAGTGTTTCTAGCCTGATGAGAATGATATGATGATCATGAAAACAAACATCAATTGAGTACTTATCAAATGCCAGACACTGCTCCAAGTACAATACAGATATTAATTCATTTAAGGCTCCGTGGGTAGTGCCACTTTGATCCTTATTTTACAGAAGAGGAACTGAGATACAGAGATGCTAATAATTGCCTTGCCCAAGGTCATGCAGCTGGTAAGTGGAAGAGTCAGGATTCAAATGCTAGCAGCCTGGCTCCAGAGCCCAGACTCTAAGCCAAGAAAGAACTTGGTAATAATCCCAAAAAGCCCTGAAGAGAATCCTCATACACTTGAAGTCAGCCTCTGAGATGCTTACACTGCTGTGCATTACCATTTTGAGGAAAGCTAGTTGTGTGCCAGTACATTAAATAATTGAGAAATGCCAGACTCTTTGGTCTTGCAGGAAATAATACAAAATGCATTTTCAGAATGAACGACATGGCACTGCTGGTCATCATGCCACCCCTGGAAGGGTGCCTGGACTAGGATTGGTTGCATTAATCCGGAAAATGACATGGGAGTGATATAGATTATTTTGCAGAGTTGTTCAGAGCAACCCTCATTTAGCCTTTTAGAAACATTGTTTTGGTATCATTTTAATTAGTTATATTCAGGCTGCTAAAAAAATTAAATTTATTGCCTATAATCACAATATGCAATATAACGATCACTCTGAGGAATAATAAACTGCTTTTAACATTTCAACCTTGGAACTAGTCCATGCAGACGTATCTTGATTGGATTGTAATTCCATACAAACTATCATATCTTTGAAAGAGACCAAAAAGGATGTTTGCCATCAGATGATTGGTTTATTTCACAGCCACACTATTTTCCCTCACACATAGAACATTCTAGTAATAAGGGACATTTTTGTCACACCCTCCCTAACAGTCCTTGGACTCACCACGTCCTCTACCCACTAGCTATACCACAACTACAAAGTCATGTCACTGAGCAGTACTCCCACACCAAATTCCTGCATCTTGAAATTCCTCTCTGTCCCTGACTCCCTGTGCTCCTACTTTCTCAATCTCACTCATTCTTCACCCCTGACATAATCTCTTATCTACTCATCCTTCCTGCTTCTCCCTACCCTGGTCTCCCAGATTCCCACATGCCACCATTCTCTCCGAGTTACAGGTCCTGCTAATTCTCCTATAACAATCCTTTTCCACAAAGCAAAGTACGCCACCTCAGTACCTCATATACTTTACTTCTATTATTGCAGTTGATACCTTGAAATATAATTATTTGTTTGCAAGCCTATTTTTTCTATGAGTCTCCTTGAGGACCATGCATCCTTCAATTCTGTATCTTCAGTACTTAGCATAATGCCTGGCACAGAGAAGGCATCAATAAATGTTTGGTGGGTGGGCAAATGAAGAGGTGAATGACCCTTTTTCACATCCAAATTGTAGCTTTGCGAGATCTGCAACGCACAAAGAAAGGCTAACAAAACTAGGGAAGTTGTCACAAGTGTAGAAATAATAGAAACCCACCAAATGTCACATAGCATGTCAGACGCAAATATATATGTTCTTACATCATGGTTCATCTGCCCCCAAAATGCTGTGTGCAAATTCTAATCACTACACCTCAAGAGCATTATGATGGAACTAAGGAAGATCAAGGTAAGCGCCACTACAATGAGAAAAAAGCATCATGAAAGGCACTAAATGAGAAGAGGTGAAAAACTGGGGGTTTTGTCTGTGAGCTTCATGAGGGCAACACCCATTTCTGCCTTGTCACAGCTGAATGCCCAGCCCAGTCCCTGGCACCTGGCATAAGTGGGTTTTTATACATATTATTGGACAAATGACCACTTCCCAGGATTGTCAGGGGGATCAAATGAGTGATGGATATAGGCGTGTTTGTGAACCATCAAGTGTGTCACAAATAATATCCTTGTAATTATTACTTCTTATCACATTCCATTCTTCCTAATTAGGTGCCTGCTTTGTGCCAGACACTTGTTCTAAGTTCTAGAGATTCAACAATGAACAAGACAAAATCCCTGCCCTCGTAGAGCTTGCACTGTAGTATGGGAGACAGACCACAAACAAGTTACCAAACCAATACACAATAAATTCCAGGTAGTGATAAGTGCCATGAGCAGAAATAAAGCAGGATATAGAAAATGATGGGGGGAAAGGTATTTTTCTCTATGGTTGTCAGGAAAGGCTTTATTAAGATGATATTTGCACAGAGTTCTGAATTAAGTGAGGAAAGGAGACCCTCACTTAAAAAAGATTAAAGAAGAGAGTTCTGTAAAAAGGAAGCAGCAAGTGCAAAGGCCCTGAGGTGGAGGCCCTTAGCTTTTTGGAGGAACATCCGTATGGCAAGGCTGGAACAAGTGAAGGAAGAGTAGGAGGCAAGCACGAATCTAGATTTTGTAGGGCCTGAAGCTTATCAGATTTGTGGGGAGGGGTTCTCCTCAGGAAAAACAGTTTAAACTACACATGCAAAACTAGGTACAGGACTTTGAAATGGTCTTGCAAGGAAGCAGCCCTGAGCCCAAGCTTATTAGCTTTGCAGTGAAACAACCTCCTCTGGTGGCGGCTGGGGTCACAGAGAGAGGCAGGGCCATATCATACAGCACCTCGTAGCCATTGTGAAGACTTAGAATTTCATATTAAGGGTGGTGGGAAACTTTCAGAGGGTCATGAGAAGGAAGGTGAAGTGATCTGACATGTTTTAACAGGATCCCTCTGGCACTGTACAAAGACCAGTAGGGCACCGTGGGTGGACTCAGGCCTCAGGGAAACCAGCCAGGAGGCGATTGTAGGAATCCTGAAGTGAGGCCGTGGTGGACCAAGGTGGTAGCAGGAAGTAATAAGTGTTTGGATTTGAGATATATTTTAAACCCAAAAGTGTTTGCTTAAGAGAAAAACAGTTAAGGATAATTCCAAGATTTTTCATTTGAGCATCTAGGTGAGTGGGGGAGTCAGGTAGATGGAGAGGTGTAAATGGGGGAGAAATCAAGGCGTATATAGCGAAGGCAGGACATGCAAGTGGATGAACCAGGGACTGGGGCAGGGTTAGAAAGGATAGAACTTCAAGTGGCTACCTGGAGACCCTGGGCGGGGCCTAAAATTCAAGGTCAGCCCTTCTAAGACATTTCTCTCTGGATCTCAGTGTTCATAAAACCAGCCTGGTCATGGCATCTCCTAGGCATTCCTGTGATTCCAAGGGCTTTAGTGGAGGTCGCTCAGATGGCAGGTCTAGCCCCATACGTGTGTATCACTCCAGTACTTTGCATAGAGACTAGAACAGAATGTGCTACATATAAAACTTACCAGATTATGGCATGCATGAATGAATGACTCGATGAATAAAGAATGATTCACTCTCTCGCACGCACCCCGTGGCTCTTCTACAGTACTATAAAGATATGTTGAAATATGATGTCAAATGAGAATTTACAAAGCATGGTATAGGAGTTCCTTAAATGACTAAAAAATAAAGCCTCTAATTTTCACTAACTGGAAGAACTTGTACTGAAAAACAAATCAAAAAGTGACCCTGCCCTCAAACAAATCACCAATAAAATCTTTGGGGAGAGGAAAAAAACTCAAATTTTATTAAGAATACTTTACATTGCCACATATTCAATATGAGAAAAATGTTATGCTAAAATAGCAGCACCTCGGTTAGATTGAATGAAAAAACAAATATCATATAGAATAGTTCTTCATAAGGATTATTCCTATAGATTATTCCTATTTCTTCAGTACAGCACAAGAACCTAGTTGTCCACAGGAATGTAGAAATAGCCTGGTTATGTTAAACTGGATTTTGGGGTGACATTGATTCAAATCAGCTTCCCACCCATCTCTTACATCTCTTTTCTGGTCCCTTTCATGTGGATATGGAATCGCCCACTCCTCCAGGGCTGCTACGAACTGATCTCTGGACCAATGAATCGACACGCCTGGGGGGTTGCGTGGTTTGGATTTGCCATTCTCTGTTGGACTGTGAGTATTTCCCATCACATGTTTCATTTCTGGGAGGATAGTGATAAGGAGAGACCTTGAGATTGCCCCTGGTTAACCCAAGCACGCTAGACGGACTAGAAAAAAAGCTTAGACCTGAAGGCTAGTCAAGAAGCTGCTGGCACCAGGGCAAGGACAGTGGATTCCCTCAGGAGGTAGGGCGTGAACTTCCCCTACAAACCAGATCCTTCTCTGGCTGACTGGGATGCACTTGTGTGCTCCTCCATCTCTCCAGATCTCATAAATTCATTTCAAGTAGATATCAAAGACAGTCATCTCTCTAGATGCCTCCTCTAACCTGCCTCCCTCCTTCCAAAGAGCTGCCTTCACCAGTCTCACCGTGTTCTTCCGACCACTCTATGTGATGCACATGCAGCAAGAGGGTAGAATGGTAGGTCTCAGCCCTGAGTGCACATTTAAACCTCATGGGGGAGCTTGGGGGACAAAAGCATACCTGAACCCCAACCTCTGAGATTCAGATTTCAGTTGATCTAGGTGCAGGACCCAGGTCTCTTTTTTTTTTTTTTTAATTTTCCAAATGATTCTAACTTGTTGTCAGGATTAAGAGCCATTGCATTCAGGAAGCAGTCCCAAACTTTTGGTTTCAGAACTCTTTTACACTCTCTCAAATATTACTGAGGACTCCCAAAAGCTTTTGTCTATGGAGGGCTGTATCTATTGATATTTACCCTGTTGGAAATTAACACAGAAATTTTTAAAAGCACGTGTTAATTCATATAAAATAACAATAACAAACTAATTACGTTACTATTAACAATATATTTCTGTGGGGAAAAAGTGACTATTTTCCCAAACAAACAGATATGAGAAAAGTGGCAGTATTTTTTTTTTACATTTTTGAAAATCTCTTCAATGTCTGGCTTTAATAGAAGACAGCTGGCTTCTCATAGTTCATCTTCATATAATCTGTTATAATATGTTGCTTAGGTTGAAGGATTTGAAAGAAATCCATCCTACACACTGGTATGTAGTTGAAAACACAGAAGTGTTTTGGTAGCCTTATCTAAAAATAATTGTGAATATTCTCCTTTGGTACTACACAAAACTTGCTAAGTAGTAGTTTCTTAAAGGTTAGTTGCAATATGAAATCTGAAACTTCATCAAAGAACTTTTAGGACTCTGTTACATTAAAATACATTACATTGGTTTGTCTTGCAGTTTGCATAAATTTTTTACCCATTCGTGATTCTAGAACATCATGCATTGGTCATTTGGGAAAATATTGGTTCACTGTGTGACAGGATGGACTCAGAGTCACCTCTGCCCCTGTGATGATGCTTAAGGCAAGATCATTCTTAAAAATCCAGTGTCACCTGAGCCTGAACGAACCTCATATCATTTTTCTGCAAGTACCAGATGTTTCTAAAACAATTCCTTATTTATTTTTCTTTTCCTTTGTATTCCAGTTTTGGGTTCTCCTGGGTACCATGTTCTACTGGAGCAGAATTGAATATTAAGAATAAGTGTAACCACCATACCACTCCCCACAGTGACTCTGGATTTGGTGCTGGAACTCCTAATATTCCACCTCTGTGCTCCCCGGGAAATTATGCATTCTTCCTCAAATTGCCAAGTCAGTTGGTGTGGAGTTTCTTTAGGTTCTTTAGGCTCTCAGACTCCTGAAATTCTTACCACTAATGATTTCACCCTGATCTAGGATTCTGCAACATTGTTATAGACCGTAGGAAAGGGAGAGTTTAGGATAGTAGATAATAACTATTGCCATCTCTGTTTATTTTTAATTTGGGGGCACAAAGACATTCACAGGAGCCTGTCTTATCACAGCAAGCCAAGTCTCTATTTGGACAGCAAATCTGCCTGTATTTCTCTCTGCTTTCTAAAAGAAACCTTCAAAGGCTTTCATTCATCTCAGTATTGTCCACGTGAGAGAACTAAGGAAAAGACTGCTGAAATATATGTTTTGCCTTTGTTCTATGGTGGCTCCCATCTACAGAGACTCAAGCGATTCTCTTAATGCCACCTTGGGATCCTTTTATTCTCCAGGACAATACCCGATCTTGAGCGAACAATGGTTGAAGTTTCCTCTCAGACATTGCAGAGTGATAGGTGTTAGTAACCTCAATTCTCCCGCTAATTAAAAGTATGTGGACTCTGGGGGACAAAGGAGGGACCTGTTATATATTTACCAATCTCATCCCATCCGAAAGCCCCTTTCAAATAAGGGAGAAGCAAGCCCGCTGTTAGATAGGTGATTTATGGTGATTTTTTTTACTGTCAAAATATTTCTCTTCTGATCTATGTTTCCTTTTGCAATCCTGAAGGAAGTTCTTATAACAACATTTGTCTACTCTTATAAATAAAGAAGGCTTTTAAATATGTTCACTTTCTTTTCTTTTTACCAGTGTCATAATTGGTCATATATGAGGCTAGCAAAATGGGTCTTCCAACAGAAGAGCTTAGTAGGCTCACGGGAATTAAAATTTAGGAGATGGAAAATGCAGTCAGGTGTGGCTTCCCTCTGGATACCGGGTAACCCTGCTGTACAGTTGAATGATTGGAACTTCCACGTTTACTTTTTGCTCCTGCTGCCCTTTGCCCAGAAGCGGGGATGCAGTTGCTGCTCCTCAGATCCTTTCCCCCTGCATCTCTGACTCCAACTGCTCAACTGTGTCCCCTAGGAAGGAAATGTACCTGTCACTTCAGGGTCCCACTCGCAGCTGACTCAGTCACATGGAGTAGCCCACTCCCAGGCCTCGACCCAGGTTCCTGTGCCTCAGTCTGAGCCCCGGGGCAGGGAGGGACAAGGAGGGGGAGGGCGCTATAGCCTGCACCTGGGCGGTAAAGCTGGGGGCAGCAGCCGGATCGCTGATACCCAGGACAGGGAGCCAAAGGCTCCTGCTCTGACACACAACCAGCTTGCCCCTCCCCTGCCTCGCTTGCCTCTCCAGGACAGGGCTTGGGGTGTCAAGATAAATGACACCTGCACTTGACTGAGAAGGTTCTCTCTGTGGTCTTTTTGAAGAGAGGAGGAGAAGGAAATTCGAGCTTACTCTGGGCAAAGCTTTGAAGCGCCTCTCTCCCTTCTCTCTGTCCATCCTCTCATGTGTTCTGGTGCCTTTTTCTTCTGCTGCTAACTGGATTTTCCAGTGCCCTCATGCGTGAGCAAATCCTGTCCCAGACTCACTCCTGCCTTCCCCCTCCAAGGCTTCGGAGCTTCAAAATTCTCTCCCTACAAGATTCCATTCTCCTTGTGACTTGATCTCAGCTAGGTTAAGGGAAAGCCTTTTTGCAAGCTAATTCATACTAAAGGGTGAGTGACAGCTAGTCCCCACTCTCTTAATCTTCTCTGCAGATTTTTCCTTAATAACTGAAATTGATCTCAGTTGGTGGAATCCAGTGCAACAGTGGGATCAGGAAAGAGCTATTGTGGAGGAAGATGGCCCACCTGCTGCTCGTTAAATCTTACCACCTGCCTTCTCTACTAGAAGTAACTAGAAAGACAAGGGGCCTTCAATTGGTCATTACCGTCCGCCCCCTCTCCAGCTAGCTGCCTACAAAATAAGACCCTGAACCCAGGTACTTACTATGTCCAGCCCCCAGCAGTTGGGGAGGACACACCTTTCAGCTGAGACAGACCCGGACCTGAGGACTTCCCTATGGAGAGTCCAGCCGTTCAGGACTCCTGCACTTCCTGCTACGGGGGTCTTCAGTTTAATCTCAGGGCAGCTCATGCTCTGCCCAGTTTCTGCTTCCATCCCCTCCACCTTCCCTGGAAGCCCAGCCTTGTCCCTCTTCCATCTGGCTTCTGGGACAGAAGTGGGGCTCACAGCGAGACCCAAGCCACACTGTTCAGGGTGAGGCCCTCACCAGCCCCACCAGGCCGGGGGGCGGGGGGAGAAGAGCAGTAGGGCCTGGCTCTGGGTTGCTGGTAGGTTGCCGGGCTTGAGACACACCCAGAAAAAACCATCTTGAGAAACCTCCCGATCGTGCAACAGGCCTGCTTATCAGGTGGGCAAAGAACAGTTACCAACCTAACACTGAAAAATGGGTCAGGCTGACTCTGGGGTAGGTTTTACCTGATTGCAATACCAGACGGGTCATCACGCTCCTCGGTTGGCTTTTTCCTCCCCAGATTGTTACTCAGGTTCCTGGCAGGCTGTTCACCCTGAACGTTAGGAAGCCCTCTGCTCATTTTTTGGGGCCCTATAACTTTTTTTCCACATCAGCTGTAATAAACGGGGACAGCTCCCATTCTAAGCAGCAGACCAGGTAGTTTCTGACTATCCATGAGGTAAAGAAGGAATAGTGAGTCATGCGAGTTTGAAAATCGCATCTCCTCTAAAACCCCACCCCCATCCACGTGACTGACAAGCCGGGCTGTGGTTGAGGAACTGGAAACTAAGCTGCTTTCTCATTTCTTGTTGTTGTTGTTGTTTTTTTATAAATTTATTTATTTTTGGCTATGTTGGGTCTCTGTTGCTGTGTGCAGGCTTTCTCTGGTTGCGGCGAGCGGGGGCTACTCTTCATTGCAGTGTGCGGGCTTCTCATTGCGGTGGCTTCTCGTTGAGGAGCACGGGCTCTAGGCACCTGGGCTTCAGTAGTTGTGGCTTGCGGGCTCAGTAGTTGTGGCTTGCGGGCTCTAGAGCACAGGCTCAGTAGTTGTGGCACACGGACTCAGTTGCTCCGTGGCATGTGGGATCTTCCCAGACCAGGGCCCGAACACACGTCTCCTGCACTGGCAGGCGGATTCTTAACCACTGCGCCACCAGGGAAGTCCCTGCTTTCTCATTTTTATAGAATGAACAACCTCCTTTGTCCTGTGTCATTTCCCTTTCCTGTTTCACCTCATGCAGATCCTTATCATCTCCTATATGTGAGACTGAATCAAAGAAGAAACCCAGAGGAGACTAGTTGTAAGCTATTGAGTTTGCTTTCACATGTGACGTTTTTATCACAAGGCTTGAATGGCCACATCCAACGAGGAGATCCAAAAACATCTTGGGAAAAGGCGCATTGCTGAGAAATGTATAGTTCCCATACCCTTCTCTAACCCACCCTCCCCCTCACTCCCAATCAACTCCCAAAGCGCACACACACACACACACACACACACCTCCTTTGAAAAAGACAAATAGCCAAATCCTGGAGTTACATGGTGCCATCATGCCCTACTTTCTAGTGGCCTCCACCCTGAGTTCCTCTTGAAAAAAGAGCAGCCCCTGACATCCAGAAGCTAGCCTGGCACTCACAACTAAGCCATGCTATTCTCCTGCTAGACGTAAACAATTCACAGAATACCAGCCTCAGATAAGGTCACGTAAAATGAGGCAAAGTGAGGCCACTTCATAATTCTGTCCAAGCACAAAAACAAGGTCACCGTGCCACCCTCAGAATACCAAACACACCCTTTTTTTTTGCTAAAATAAGTGACTGCTACGTGCTCACAATTACAGCTCTATTCTTCCTCTAGTCCTCCCCGTGGGTAAATCAGAACTGTCTTGGCTTTCTGACAACGTCCAATACAGAACACATCCTGCTGGCTTAGAACCTCCCCAAATGACCCACCCCAAACCCAAATGCTCTCATAGACTTTGTCTGACTTCTTTTCCTGAGACACCTCAAGCTTCCCCATGGTGTGTTCTCAAGAACTTTTTTTTTTTACATAAGAAGTGGATTTATTTAGAGAGAAACACACTCCACAGACAGCATGGGCCGCTTTATTCGATACCATGAAGTTGTTAAGAACATGAGCTTTGGAGTCAAAAACCTGGCTCCAAATCCCAGCTCTGCATGACTTTGGCAAGTCAGCCTCTTGGAACCTGCTTCAGGAAGACAGATCTCACTGGGAGGATTCCGTAAGATATGTAGAGTGCGTTAGAACAGCTAACAGCCTGTAAGAAATACCAACAGGAAGTTATACCATAAATCTGGTCTGAAGATCTCTGCTTGGCCTGTATTCCCTGGGAACATGCCAACTAATATCATGTTACTTCAATTTACTGCAACAAGCTTAATGAGCAAATATATTCGTCCAAATTCACTGACCCTCAAACAGTAGTTGAGTAATAGCAAAACTCCTATTCAATAGTGGAAGAATGTACTAGGGTATGAAGATAAGGCATTTTAATGGATATATCTCAAGTTCTGTACATTATTTCCAGAATCCTAGCTACAAATGAGATCTCTGCCCTTACTGCCTTCACAAAGAAATCTCATAATCTCCTGACAATGTGATATTCTGGGGGGAAAAAACAAGACACTAGAGTCAAGAGACTTGGGTTCGAATCTTATCTCTTCCTCTTACCAACTTTGGGAAGTTACTTAACTTGAATCTGTTTTTTCTTTGCAGTACTACATACACACTTACAGGAATATTGGAAAGTTAAAATTTAAAAAGCAAGGAAAATTCAAATACAGAGCAAGCATTCAATTAGTGTGCCTCACCCTTCACCAACCTCTCCACCAAGGCCCCAGATCTCTCTCTCTCTCTCTCTCTCTCTCTCTCTCTCTCTCTCACACACACACACACACACACACACACACACACACATACATACACATCACACACTCTCCTCTGTGAATATCTTTGAGAGACTGGTCTGGCCCTCTCAGCAGGTATAAGATGGTCTTCAGTGGACTTAAAACTAATGAAGGTGGCAATAGCTTAAACATTTAAAGTACTAAGGAATAGACTTAAAAATTTTTTTTGGAAAGTGATGGGCAAAAAAGAACCTATGAAATGTTCCTGAATATGCTCCATTTTGTGGGACATACTAATGGCTTTTGAGAGAGACTATATATGTATAGGACTTGGGGAAAGTGGAGGTTTTTAGTCCAGCAGAAAATGTCTTTCCTCTCTCCCAAGAGTCCATTCACAGAGCAGTTGGGGCCCCAGGAGACCCCCAGGGCCTTGAGTGGGAGTGAGGGGGCAAAGGGCAGAAAAACCAGGGAGGGAGTCTGGAAAAAAGTTTACAGACTAGATGAGAATGGAATGCACTTTCTTTTCTTTTTTTAATTAATTATTTTTCGCTGCGTTGGGTTGCTGTGTGCGGGCTTTCTCTAGTTGCAGTGAGCAGGGGCTACTCTTCGTTGTGGTGCGCAGGCTTCTCACTGCGGTGGCTTCTCTTGTTGCTGAGCACGGGCTCTAGGCGCGCGGGCTTCAGCAGTTGTGGCTCGCAGGCTCTAGAGCGCAGGCTCAGTAGTTGTGGTGCACAGGCTTAGTTGCTCCACGGCATGTGGGATCTTCCCGGACCAGGGATCAAACCCGTGTCCCCTACATTGGCAGGCGGATTCTTAACCACTGCACCACCAGGGAAGTCCCTAGAATGGAATGCACTTTCAAGTCCAGAAGATACCAAACTTCTCTAGGAGCTAGGACAGGGATGTAGAGTCAGGAAACCTTCCTTAAAGAAAGTGAGAAGCCCAGGGAATTCCCTGGTGGTCCAGTGGTTAGGACTCGGCACTTTCACTGCTGTAGCCAGGGTTCAATCCCTGGCTGGGGAACTCAGATCCCACAAGCTGCATATCACGGCCAAAAAAAAAGTGAGAGAAGCCCAGATGGAGGCAATATGGTGTAATGGAACCTCCACTTCCTCTTCTACCCTACTTAACTCTAATCAATAAAGTGTGTATAAAATTGTCATAAACCATAAAGCACTATAAAAAGGAGTGCTACTATAAGTGATAAAAAGCCATAAAAACGTTTAAAGTAGTACACTCATGTTAAGTATTTGTGGTGTTCAAACAGATCTCAGCAAGTATAGTAGGCTTAGCTACAAAACTCAGAAAGCTTGGCCTCTTTGTGGCAAATGACAGCAAAAGACACACAGGGCGGGAGATTGGGAAAGCTCGGTTCCTCTGAGGCCAAACTGCCCAGCAGAGCAAGCAGGCAGCCATATGCCTCCTGCCAGTCAGGGGCTTCGAATGCCGTTGCAGGTACAGTGGCAGAGTAGGAAAAAAAGGTCTTAAAAAACTATCTTCCAGGGTTCCCTGGTGGCGCAGTGGTTGACAGTCCGCCTGCTGATGCAGGGGACGTGGGTTCGTGCCCCGGTCCGGGAAGATCCCACATGCCGCGGAACGGCTGGGCCCGTGAGCCATGGCCGCTGAGCCTGCGCGTCCGGAGCCTGTGCTCCGCAACGGGAGAGGCCACAACAGTGAGAGGCCCGCGTACCGCAAAAAAAAAAACAATCTTCCACCTCCAGAAGTTTCATAGTGAGTCATTTAAATGACATGTACTTTATCTTGGTTGAAAGAATTACCTGAAGAATATCAATAGGCAACCGTGGTTTTGAACATTTAAAAAAATGCAGATGCCTTGTTAATAGCTGAAAATACATAGGGAGTTCCCACATGGTACTAATTGTATTTTGTTTCCATTGAATGAGAAATTGTTCTCAGTATGGATCCTCAAATTCCTTGCACACACTATTCTCTTCCTTTACCCTCCCCAGCCATGACCAGGGACCCACAGCCTCCAAATTGGAGGCCCCTGGCACAGGCTGTTGGCAATTACAATAGTTCAGTCTGCATTAGATTATAATTAAGAAAATTGGGATCGTTAACAGATACAAACTACTATACATAAAACAGATAAACAAAGATTTATGGTATAACATAGGGAATTATACCCAATATCTTGTAATAACCTATAATGAACATAATCTGCAAAAAAACCCTGACTCACTATGCTGTACACCTGAAATTAACACAATATTGTAAATCAACCATACCTCAATTAAAAAATTGGGATGGAAAGCTAGAGGAAGATTCTGCAGAGGAGACAAGAGGGTGGGGGAAAAGTAAGAAAACCATTATTATTTCTTTTCTAAATAAAGAAAAAACACAGCATTTACTTGTCCCTACTGGGTTAAAGGTAAACCAGGCCAGCCCTAGGTAAACCTGTCACGTCCACAAAATGCACTTTTCTTTCTTCTCCTTCCCCACGTGGGTGGTGACTGCTGTCTTTTTGGAAGCCCCAAATCCTCCTATTCCCTCCCTCTCCCTGTTTGGGAAGGATTATTTACACTAACTGGCTGGCACGCACTCATGTTGAATTTTAAAAATTAAGTGTCATGTAATAATGATGGATTGAGAAACCCTGGGGCACAGTTGCATAATACACGCTCAAGAACATCCACATCTACATTATCTGTGTCCATTCCCCTAGGCGAACAAAATATTCTTATTTCTGCTCTGAGCCAGTATCCATCCCCATTAACCTTCCTTAGATTATCCTCCCACATTTCCCGCCCCTCTCCCAGGAAGCTCAGCAGTACCAAATCAGTGCCATGGCCCCGCCTTCCTTCCAAATCAAAGGCCTCAGGAGCCCTGGCTCCACCCCTTCCTATCCTCTCACCAACGAGGTGTGCCCCTGAGGCAGCCCTGCTGCGCCCATTACTGATCACAATCAAGCACAGGAGGATGAAGAGAACAAAAACACAACGCGGCCCAGGAGCCGAGACTCAGAGGCACCTGCCACAGGCCTGGAGCTGTCTCACAAGGAGGCTGCGCACAGAAGAACAGGATGGAACAACAGAAGGATGAACACGGGAGAGCGGGGGAAGGCTTAGTCTCATCTGTTTTGTTTTTAAGCAGTAGGATTACTGACATGAATACATCTGGAAGCTAGAACCAAGCAGGACCCTACGGGGCCTTCCTGGAAAAGACCCACCCCCATGTCTTGTTTGTAGAGAAACTTTAGCCTCCTAGGCCTTCCCTGAGTTCCAAAGAGTAAATTTAATCAGAGAAGTGAGAAAATGCAGAAAGAAAGGAAAACAGTCAAACAAGACAAAATAATAGTAGTTTAGCCATTAGACAAAGTCAAGGGCCTTTAGTTCCTTCTCAAGGGCTACGGATAATATTCTGAGCCATATCCTTTGAGCTGTTTGGCAGATACTGAAACCCCCATCAGGTGGAAGCAGTTAACTGTGTGCTGCCCACAAGCAAGTAGACCCCAGACCAGTTGGAACCAGAAGGTTGATGATGTTGACTCCTGGTTACATCACCACCAGCCAATCAGAAGACTGTCCATGAGCTGATCACACATCCCACAACCCCTCTTTCACCCTGTCTTTTAAAACCTTTCCCTGAAAGCCTTCAGGGAGTTTGGGCTTTTAAGCACTAGCTGCCCAGACTCCTTGCTTGGCGCCTGCAGTAAACGCTGCGCTTTCCTTCACCACAACGCAGTGTCTGTAGATTGGCTTCACTGCATGTGGGCAAGCGGACCCAAGTTTGGTTTGGTAACAAAACAATAGTAAAAAACAAGATTGACCACCCAAAGCTTTTTCATATTTTACTACAGAGGTACTTCTGATGTATTATTAGTTAATATGTAATTTGTAAACTGCTACTTCATATCCTACACGTACAAAATCATTTTACAAAAATGTTCTAAAAACTAGTAGATAAAATGTTACTGGAAGGCGTATCTGGGCAGGTGACACCTGCCGCAGGGCAGCAGCCATAGCAACAGTACAACCACCGCAGCTGCTCTCCGCCTGATGCGGTCCTTCTGCCACCTCTTCGGTCCCAAGTTCGTGGCATCTTCATTCTTCACCTTTCTCCCCTCTTCTTCGGCCTTCATCTCACCCGGGACCCACCTCTTCCCAGATGACCATGCAGGATAAATGAGTAACAGAAATATATCTTCAACCCTTTCCTGGTTCTCTGGGACATTCAGCAATCTTATCTCCTGTGGCATTTTTTATCCCAGAAAATATGTGTCACTTCAAACTTAAATAAATCTCCTTCAATCAGAGTTCTCAAATAGCCTTCATGGCATCTTCTGAGTGGTCCTTTTATGCTTAGTCCTTCAAGTATCTACATTACAATATTTAACCCTCATGATCAAAACAATTGTTTTACATTCCGTATCACCAGGAGTTCTGCTAAGGAAATATGAAAGAGGGGGAATCAGCTCAATAATTGGCTGCAACAAGTTCTTAATGTGTGCTACTAGGGGAAGTCTCTAGGCCAAAATTATTGCAATCAAATACTCAGTTCCTCCAAATGTCAGCAGAAGAGCCAGGGTCATGGGCCAGACCAGAAATCCACTGTGATGTTGACGTATAAAGGATTGTAATCCACAGAGAGTAATTTATAATCACAACTGCTCAACCCATCTGTTCTCCAGACACGTGACACCTGATGTAAGAGCTTCATCCTAAAGATAAAGAACAAATGTGAAAGATAAGAATTTAACATCTATTTCCACTGCTTTTTGCCTTGTCACAAAGTTTGGCAAACGCATCTTTGTAAATTATTGCACTTGTTGGGTTTCCTACTGCAAAAGAAGTTTATTTTCCCCATCTAAGGTAACAGGTACTAACGATAGCCATGTGTTCACATGGCAAACCCCATGGAAGACCCTGAGGACCAATGATCAGAAGAGTCCTTCATGCAGTGAGCCCCCAGTCTACAGGACAGAAGGATGTACAGTGATACATCTCATCCACTGCTGACAGGTCCTTGGATAAGCTTCAGGGGATCTATGGATGCTCCAGTGTTGCTGGGAGAACTTTGTGTCTGCAGGCAGGGCGGGGACTCATAGGAACCTCAAACAAAGTTAAACTGTATGCAGAGGAGGCTGAATGAAGTGGCACCTAACTTCATGAGGGTCACAGAGAAGGTAAATTTGACCAAGGTTCGAAAAAGAAGAAATTCACAGCAGAGAAGATGAGGGAAAGGACACCCAGGAAAAGAGACCACCCTGTGCAAGACACAGAGACATGTCAAAGAGCAGGATGTGTTTGAAGAAGAGGAAGTAATTGTGTGGCCGGAGCTTGAGGATGCAGGGAGAGGGGTGGTGTTGAACTGAATTGGTCTAGGAGCTGAGCAGTGAAAAGCATGCATTTCGGTTACAGTAACAATGTGGATGGAGACTAGAAGCATAAAGTTGAGCTGAATAAAGTCAGAGAAAAATAATACAGCATGATTTCATTTATATAAAATTGAAAAGCATGCAAAACTAAACAATCTTTTGTATATGAATACAAACACATGGGAAAATAAGAAAACCAAGACACAGCAAAAATAACTTTAATTATCATCAAAATTCAGGAAAGTATTTCCTCTTGGGGTAGGGGGAAGATGTGGGATAAGGAAGGGCCACACAGGGAAAGGGCGTATACTGGCTAGAGGACACGACCAGTGGTCATGGTATCAAGAATCTTCAGATTCTTCATACAGTTGGTAAGTATTCTTTTGTATCTATTCATTAATTATTATTTTAATTTAGAGAGAAAAATGCACCCCTATGAGCAAAGGCTCAAAAGACACATGGAAGATAGAAATAGCTGTTTTGTTAAAGTGGTAAGTTCTAACAAAAGGGCTAAAAGTCTTTTGATATTGCTTTAAAATGTAGACTCTAGCAAAAAGGCTAAAGGCCCTTTAATACAGTTTCAAACATTAGGAAAAAAAAAACCCACCAGAACAAAGAAATGTAGATTTTTCAGACATAGCCCCCAAAAGAATTGGTTTATCTGCCAGGATTCCTTGGTGAAAGGGTTAATTCCTGGGGCAGGAGCACAAGATGAGCCTAGAACAGCTCATCACACCAGAGCAAAGGGAAAAAAGCTCGCAAAACGACTGCAGTTATGTCAAAGGATTCGGGAGCCCACTGGAAAAAGATAACATTTGCCAAAGACAATGTGAGCGTCGAAAAGAATATTAACTACATCCAGAAGGCTGTAGGAAGCATCAACTCATCATTTTGAAATAAAAAAATCAATGCTGATTCTTTCCCTTTATCCTGCCTTTTCTATAAGAACGGTACCCCAGGGTACTCAGACAGCTGAAGAAGGCACATCATTCTTTGTAGAAAAATCTATCTAATAAATGCAGAAGGACTGACAGAATATCACAATTTTGCAATCCCTAATTGAATAATGAATTTAGGCAATGATCACCAATGGCTCCTAAAATAATTAGGTGAAGACTAATGGGGACCCTCACAATGACTGCATGAGGCCGACAACACGTGAACCCACAGAACAATCCTGACATCACCAAAACATGACCAGACATCGTGCCCCCTTGCTGGGATACAAAAGGAGATACATGGCACTATAGAGGAAGCGTTCTTGCCCCCAAATAGTACCAGAATCTGTTTAAGCCTCCAGATCGAAGACCTAGCTTATAAGGAAATGCAGAGGCACAAATTAAGTTATAGCACAGGGATGTGACTGGCAAAACCCACAATGTAGGAAATTCCATCAGACAAATGACCTGGTTTGTTCAACAAATAAATTACAAGGGAAAAAAAAAAAGGAGGGAAGGGGGAACCTACAGATTAAAAGGGATTTCAGAGAAATCATTCAAATGCAATGTGTGGACCTTGTCTACAATCTGAATCTGAATAAACCAACTGTTTAAAAAAATTTATTAAAGCATTTATGAGATAATTGGGGAAATCTGAACACTGACTGGACCTTTGATGACAATAAGCAAGTATTGATAATTTTATATTAGGTATGATAATAGTATTGCAGTATTTTTTTTCTTTAATTAGGAAGTTGAATATTTCATTAGTAAACTGTTTCTTATTTTCCTGCAAGGCTGTTGCTTCACTGTATAAAAATAGCACCAGCAAACACAGTATACTGCAAAATTAAGAGAGTAACGTTCTTCACTGGACACTGTACAACTAACAAACTTTTCTCCACTGCCATTTATTTCCAGTGGCAAGTTCATTGAGTATTTTGACCCAAATCCAGGGATGGCTGTAGGCAAGTTACAATATGATATACGGTTAAGATAATAACGTTATCCTTGAATTACATAATTTTCATAACTAGTTTTACCACAGATAATTTCAGGAATTCTGAATATTATAACTGGAGACTAGCCTAAAAGTCATAGGTGTTGTGAAAAAGTTGCATAGCGTTTATCTGAAGTCATTAGGAAGTTAAGGGGTATTTTCTTCAGGCAACATCATTGCAAGTAGTTTCTTTTGCTAAAAGTTGCTTTTTAAAAATCTATCCACCACTAATTTAAGACAACTATGCTAGATTAAGTTGTTTCAAACTAGTTTATTTAGGGGTTCCATTTTCACTCCTCAACAGATTTTATGTATTTCTCATATGCTTCTTCACTCATTAGTTCATCTAGTTCTGAAGGGTTACTGAGTGTCACCTTGACCAGCCAACCATCTTCATAACAAGATCTGTTGACAAGTCCTGGATTTTCTGCTAGAGCTTCATTAATTTCAGTTACTTCTCCTGATAGAGGAGAAGAGAGTTCACTAGCAGCTTTCCCGCTTTCCAAAGCAACAAATTCCTCTTGTTTGTTCAATTTTGTCCCAACTTCAGGCAGACTACAGTAAACAACATCTCCCAAAGCTTCCTGTGCAAAATTGCTGATTCCCACTGTTCCAACACCGTTTTCTGTTGTTACCCATTCACGTTTGTCTGTGAATTTACGACCTGACAGCAGAGCGGGTCTGGTGTGCAGCGCCCGGACGGCACCTGCCTGCAGTCCCCAGGGCAGCGGTGGGCAGGGCGCGCTGGGCGCAGAAATGGCCCGCACGCTCCGCGCCGCTTGCAGCGTTGTGTTCGCAGGGGTGCAGCGGGTCTCCGCGCAGCACCTCTGCAGTTCTTTTTTTAAGACTTCTTTTAAGGATACTATTGAAATATTTACACAGGAAATGCTGTGATATCTCATTTGCTTCTAAAGGATCCAGTGGGGGAGGAGAAGAAAGTGGGAGAAAGAAGAGAAGCCATGAGTTGTTAACTGTTGAAACTGGGAATGTGGTACATGTACATGTGAATTCAATAGATGTTCCCTCTGCTTTTGGGTCTGTCCGAAAATTACCCCAATAAAAAGCTTTGAACAAAATAAACTGGTTTATCTGATCAAATCTGGCATAGGACTAGTGACAGAAGAGACTACGCAGGTAGCCTGCCAGGCGCGTGGATCCAGGACTTACCGTTCTATATTCACCTCATTGCCTTGGTCTCTCTTGTGGAAGATCATAGTATATTTACCCACTTCAGGCAGTGGCCGGGTTATTTTCATTCTATGAAGCTCAACCCTGGAAAAATAACAGAGGTGTTAAAAAAAAAATTCTATCCCAATTATCTACCACTAGGCACTTAAAAAAGAATCATTTGCAAAAATTTACATATATATGCACATACACATATCTTGATTATTTAGGTATTAAAAGAAAAAGAATTTTCTTATGTTGGGCCTCAGGCAATAAGTCCAAAGAATCACCCTTAACATTTACTACTGAGGTACCAAGAAGATGTGTCAATTTACACTTTGTCATTTTCCAGAAACAACTGAGAAAATACACCTTTAAAAAATCAAGTGTCTTAGGATCCCTAATTTACTTAGTGTTTCCTTCTTTTAACAGGGAAAATAATGACTGTTAAATGTCACAAACCTAGGTTCAAATCTAGACTTTGTTATTTACAACCTTGGTAAGTCAATTCATTATTCCAGGCTTGGGTTTCCCGAACCGTAAAATGGCAATGGTGTTACAGAGCTGATCTGACAGCCTCAAATGAGACCGTCCACATGGAACATTCTTTGCAAACTGTAATGTACTATATAAGCAGAAGGAGGGTGGTGCCTGTTGCACAGGTGAGTAAATAAGTATTTAGTAAAGAAATTTCAGCAAATGTTTATGCTCAAATCAGTTGGTTTATCCATAGCGTTAGTCAAGAACCACTCTGGAGGCCATGATGTTCTTATCAAATGAAAGCAAAACTTGGGGCTCCCCTTTACCTTGAAACCGAGGAGCAACAGGAAAAAAGAGAGTGAAGATACATCAGTGTAAAATTCTACTAACCGTCCCATCTGGGCAGTGAAATAGATTTGGGGAACATGATGGATACGGTTGACTCCGAGCCCTTGCTATTCCTGCCCTGAAATCTAGCAGGTACCCTCTGTCCACTTCATAAGCCACGGCCACACAGGCTGCTGATGGGCTGGGCCATGAAGTGCCGCTGCCCATCACTACGGCCATTTCTATGCAGCCTTTGGTCAGGGAGATCCGTTCCCTCCTGCCAGAAACATTCCAGAGACTCTCAGCCTAGACCTGGAAATGAGACCAGCATGGAGCCCGGCTTCTTCATGCTGAAGCAATGGAAAAGCAATGGAAAACATCTGGCAGCCACACGTATATTAATTCAGAATGCCAGCTGAAAAATTTTCTTTCTAAGAGGCAACAACAGGAGGAAAGGGGGGTCTCCTAATAGAAAGACCTTGTTACAAGTCTGAAGATACTGGCCCCAGGCTCTTGAATAATTACTTATTTCTGGGAGTTAGGGATACCCATAACTATCTGGCCATGAAACCCAAGTTCAGGGAAGGGGGCTGAGAGGGGAGACCAGGCATATCCCCTTTGAACCCCCCAGAGCAGAAAAGAACCCAAGAGAATCTGAGGGTCATGCCAGCAGCCCCAAGTCAGGCCAGGGAGTCAGGCCAGCAGCTGCTCCCACGGAGTGCGGGGCTGGCTCGTGTATAAGGAGAGGACATCTTGGCCTGCTTCGGGGTGTGCAACTCCTCACAGGCTGCTGACACTCCCTGCTCTGCACGCTGGGAACCACCAGGGTTGCCTGGGGTCTGAGAGAAAGCAGAGGCTTAGAACAGGCCTCTGGTCACTTTCCTCAGGTGGCATTTTGCAAACGCTCTGGTCTGGGACTTGCCATTCACGGGTGAGACTCTATCTCAGTAGGTAATACCTGCTGACAAGTCCACAGAGACCTCCACCAACACTCCCGGACCCCGGACACCCATTAGCCAGGACTACACCACCCTCCATCATTTCTGAACTGCCAGTGGCAAAGAGCGATTTGGGCCGCCTTGCTCACCCCCCACCCCCTGCCACCCTTCAAGCCCAAGTCGGAGCCTCATGACCTTCTGGCCTGGCCTCCACAGGAACCACACACAACCACTGCTAGCAGAGCCCCATGAAGGGGACCTGTCTCTGTTGTTCACCTGAGTCTGAGGTCATCGTCTTCGCCTCCCCATCCCCAGTAGTTGTTAGAGAATCCATTCACCTTGAAAAACTGCTCTCGGCTTAGGGCGGTAACGCCCCCAAAATACCCACTGTAACGTAACCTGGAGCGAAAGAGAGGAGAGAAATGGTTAGAATGTTAGTGCAAAGTCCTTTTGTTCTCCACAGATGCTTCAGAAGTCTCTGACTGCAGGGTGGGCATTCTAGGAACACTTTGAAGACCATGCACTTCCACCCACCCACTCCTGCTTGACATCCACCTCCCCACGTTCTTGGCCTTCCTTGTCTGGCCTTCTGTCCTCTGTCTAGACAAGCTCTCACATCTGCTCACTAAGCAAGGTGCCACCCACCTTTTATTGTTAGTGTTTGTGTGCAGAGGTCTACAGAGGTACCTGTCAATGTGCACTATAACATCAGATCTGGATGAGAGATTTCACCTCGTGTGCCAATCCAATGAATAGTTGTGGCTGCCAAAGGCTCTGGGTTAAGAGCATTCTGAGGCTGCATCCAGGTTCCGCGTGAACGAGTGGCTTTTTTACTTTTACTTTCTTTTAGGGAGTGGGGTGGAGACCAGGAGAGAGCTCCTATACACACTTTTTATGCAGACCTCCACTTATATGCATACAAATTTCCGTCTCAGAGTCTGTTTCCTGGAGAACCCAACATACCTTAATAACCCTGAGGTTTCCAGCTTGGGCAACTAGGTAGATGACAGTGCCTCTCACAAAAACAGGGTATACAAACTGATAATTAGGTTTTGAGAAGAAGACAAATTACGGTTTGGATAAACTGAATATGAGGTACCCTTGGGGCTTCTGCCAGTGGGAAAAAGGTTACAAGGTCCAAGTTCAGTACAGAGGAGTGGCTACAGAGATAGCTTTGGAAATAAGCTGTCAAGAGGTGGTACCTGAAGGCACAAGGGTAGGGAAAGCTGCCCGAAGACAATGTAGTAAGTGAAAAGAGGAGAGTAAAAAGGGTGGAGCTGTGGGTATACCAACAAGGAAAAGGGGAAAGAAAAGAGGTCAATCATTTAGGACTCATGGATTATTGGTAGACAAATTAACAAATCTGAGAAATAAAGATGTCCCTTGAATAGAACACAGTAACAATTCAGAAATGCAAATGAAGGCAGCTTAATAACTTGGATGTTACTGAATAAGAGGATGTGAATATATATGGAGGATCTCTAACTTTAATTAATGTCAGTTCAAAGTATTCCAGGACCAATAAAATATGTCTGCTTTTCTAGATAATAAGAAAAACCAAAAGGAAAGATCAATAATCATGTAGACACTTGCCATCTAATAGGTGGAGTCCCAGAAGTTAATTTGTAGCTCAGCTGTTTGTTTCTATGTTCTGAGTACAGATGGGGAGGACCCCGCTTAACCCACAATGGAAACAGATTTACTTACATACCCCCAACCTAAAATTCTGGAAAATAACAACCTAAAACAAACAAAAAGAACAAAGTGCTCAGAAAGCAGCTATTACTGACCAAGACATTGACTGCAGTGACTTGTTGCCATGGTTACTGGACTCTGGCTGGGAAGGGGTTCCTAAACTACCTGAAAACTAGCAGCTTCATCAGAACACTGAGTGGAACCACTGCCCAGGCATAACCTGCCACGCCCCAAAAAGGGGTCGCCAGGAGGGACCCAGCACTGATGACTTGGTAGTGACCCATTAAGTAACGACTATCCACTGTGTGCAAAGCAGCTGGCTAAACGCTAGAATAAGTGGGCCCTGCCCTCACACAGAGTTGATAGCCCAGCAAGAGAGGTGAACATTATCAGGGTTCTGAGGAAGGAGATGCCACACGTCAGGGCAGGTGGGCCTGGGAGGATTCAGACAGGTAGAAAACTGGGGGAACTCCTGGTGATCAGAACTCTGTGACAAAAGGCCGAGAGGGAGAGAAGTGCAGGCTGTGTGAGGAGCACCGAGAGACCAGTTTAGCTGCAGTGGGAGGTGCAGGAGGAGACCAGTTGGAAAGAAAGGTTAAAGAAGTATCAGTTCCTCTGTTGCCTCTTAGGTGCCAAATATCTACATGTTTATTGATCTTTCCTTCTGGTTTTTCTTCTTCTCTAGAAAAGCATAAATAGTTGATTGGCCCTGAAACAGTTTTACTTATTTTTAAAGGACTGTAAGGCCCAAGGGTGGGGAAAATGGAGTCATCAAATAACAGTAAAGTCCTTGTAAAAAGCAGGCAGGTACCAAAGGAATTCTTGGCCATAAAATTTCCCACAGGCTAGTACAGATCTTTATCACTGACCCATAATCACTGGGATAAACAAGATTTATTTCTGTCTTCATCAGAGTCTGAGATAGTTGAGACAAGTTGCTTTAACTTCTTCCCTCTGCATGTGTGTAAAGTGAAAACACTTCTTGCGCTTCCCTTCATACTCATGGGGCAGTTGTGACAATGAATAGTGTGCTGATTTAGGCTCTGTGGCACAGGGACACACAGTTACCAGCAGAGGGCAGACACTTAGCCACCTGCAACTGCACCTGCCAGCAACTAGTGGGACTTTGACCAAAGGAGGAAAGACAATAACTAAGGAGGAGGAAGACAACTCCTACATTACCTATGCAAACCTCCCCCAAACCACAGAAAATGAGGCAGTTTACATGATACATACAATAAATTAGAAAAACATAAATGACAAACCAGGACGAGAGGAAAACTTCAATCAGATAGAAGATTAGAATAGGAAATATATTAGAACTCTGATCTGCAAATAAGATTCTTTTCAGCTTCTAAAAGAAGGTCATGGATTTGACTCTGAGCTTCTTGCATCCAGATCAAAAGAGGAGACACATTCAATCACCTGGTTTACATTAGGAAAACTGTCAGTTACTCAAGGAAGACAAAGGCTTCCTGATTTCTAGTTATAAAAGAAACGTCTGGCCAATTACAATAGCAAGTTAAAACAGCAACATTCATACAGAGGCTGTTTTTAGAGTGAGTGGCATCTGATAAAACCCACGATCATCACACCAAAGTTTTACTCAAGATCAGTTCCCAGCAGGAATGCCCAAGAACTCATTTTCTTATGGTCCAGCTTAATGCAAAGATAAAATCTAGAATCCCAACAAAAGGCCTGTCCTTGATACAATCCTGTGTATCCATACTCCAAAAACAAACAAATGAGAAAACAATCCTGTGTGATTGTAATTTCTCACCACAGATGTCTAGAAAGACTGGGCAATGGGACGTTATCACCCATGTCAAGGGTCTGAAGTACAGGTATTCTGTGTCGTAGAGAGTGACATCTTAATACCAATGAGTGGGCAGATGGCTAACACGCTTCTGAAAATACCAAGGTACCTGGCCATGATATGCTGCTTTCTTCAGTGCAGAGGTGGCTCACAGACAAGAAAGCAAAATCTCCAGATAATGATCAAGTTCCCCAAAAGAAAAAGTCCTGGGATTCTCTTCCAGACCCTTCTCCTGCCCTCTGGCCCCACTGCCCCTGGAGCATGGAGGCAGGAGTGGGCATCTGCCCCTCATCTTCTCCCCTCCTGCCTTGCTCCATCCCATACACTAAAGGCCAGCTGAACTGACCTTTCTCCTGTCATTCCTGGCTGTAACCATGTGTCAGCAGCACTCTAATTCCTTCCACAGGCACTCCAAACTCCTTACCAGACTGAACAACACCTGCCTAACCTGGCCCCTGCCTACCCTCATCTCTAGCGTCTCCTCCCTCCACCAGCCCAGACATTCATTCTCCAGCACTAATGAACTACCCGCCTTTCCTCAAAACCTGTGCCATGTTCTCTCTTGCTTCCACATCTTGGAACTCTGCTGGGAAGCTCCCACTGATTCCACAAGATGAAGATGCCACATTTCCTGGACAACACCTTTAAACCCTTCCCTAGGTGTTTCTTAAAGAGAGTGTGCTCTCACCCATTGTGGCTTATTCTAGGTATTTGTTTATATCCCACACTTTACACAGGGACTAGGTTTAAAGTCTGTACCTGAGGCAAAGATCGCCTGCAGTCAGCGTTACTCCTGGAAATCTCTTGAACAGGCCAAAGTGAGAAACCTACACAATAAGAGCAACATGGAAACCAAGAGCAAGGGAGGCATCAAGAGATTCATGGTTTGCAAAAACTTCTTTAGCACTATTCTGTACCCAGTTTTGTACGGATCACTGGGATCTCTGCTTAAGACAGCACTAACCAACAAAACCTTGCTGTCATCTTCAACTTCTCCCTCTCTCCCAGCTCTCACTTCCTCCCAGCAACCAAGGCCTGCTGAGCCAACCTCCCAAAAGACTCCTAACTGATGTTACAGCTCTCCCCTCCATCCTCACCCTCGCTCTCCAATCCAGGCTCTCTTCCATGGATGGATCCGACCTGGGATCTTTGAAAGCCTTGGTAGTCGAGGTGTGATTCACAGATCAAACCCTGCTGCCAAAATATCACCTGGGAGCTGGTGAGATACACAGAATCTCACAACAGAATCCCCAGATGATTCATATGCACATTTGAATTCCAGACTCACTGGCTGAAAATGCAAATCTGATCCTGTCATCCCAGTTGACATGCTATTATAGGGACCAACAAATTATAGCCCGCAGGCCTCATCCGGCTGACCACCTGTTTTTGTATGGTTTGTGAAGTAAAGATGGTTTTTACTTTTCTAAATGACTGAGAAAAAATAAAAAGAAGAATATTTCACACACACACAAAAAGAGATTCATGGTTTGCATCTCATGCTCACTTCCCAGAGTAGACACTGGTGGAACCTCCCATTTTATTTTATAGTGTTATAGCTCTCTCTCCCTTGGCCTCACCCCCACCCCAAACTCTCCCCCTCATTAGCACGTGCTCCTAGTTGAATTTGCAGAAGTGAAGTGCAAAGCTGACACAGCTCCACTGCAGCTGCCTGTCTCCCCACAGCAGTACACACCAGGGAGTGCTGTGGGGATGGGCACTCGGCCTCATTCAGATTGGTCTCAGGGTCCCTAGTGCAGTAGCACCCCACATGTGAGCACACACGAAGGGCAGGGCTTGGTGGAGGCTGACAGGTAAGTGTGCACATATATAAGTGAACATATAGTTTCCCTTGTGGAGAACTTTCTTGGTCGCTATTTCCCCTCAGTTGTTCTCAAATAGGAACTGGTACAAAATAAGGTTGAAAAGCAGCTATGCCTCTCCGTGTGTGTGTGGTGGAGGGTGGGATGGGGCCGGGGGTGGGGGGCATGAAAGCAGAAATGATGGTGCCTGGCTCTTCCCACAGTGACTTTGAGAGAAGGGAACTTGTCCTGGGTGTCCTGGCTCCTGAGCAGACCACTTGATGGACATGCCCCTTCCCAGTCTCCCTCCGGACTCGGTCTGGAAACAAACATCACAGTCTCACAAAAGAGGCCTAAAAGCTGACCTGGAGGCACACTCTTGTTGTCTCTTAGAGGCAGAAGGCAGGGAGAGATAGCTAAGTTACTTGAGTTCTACTCAGCGTGGGAGCCCTTGCAAAAGTTCCACCAGGCGGGCCCTACAGGCGAGGCTGGCCGCCATTTGCAAAGCTTGGACTATTTTCCCTCCCATCTTCTCTCCCTTTTTATCTTTGTGATCCTCTGCCAAGGCTGCTGGCGGATTTTTTCCTAATAAGAAAAAAAATCGAATTTCTCTAATTCCTGTTTTGAACTTTAAGTGAGATATCATGGACCATTTTTCCTATTTCTCATTTTCTGCAGACATGCTGGACACAGTGTCTGCACAGCCTTGATGATAACAGGCCAGGCTTCTGACCTAAGGCAGCTGTGAGCAGAGCCGCCTTACCTGTACCCAGTGCTGTTCCTGCCAACCACCAGATGCCTGGGCTGATCCTCACACTTGTAAAGGTTCAAATCGTTCTCGGGCACCAGGTCCACATCATGGAATATGAAGCAGTCCCAAATTTCATCCTTGAGAGCTTCTAGATAGCCCACATTCAGGAGTTTGGCGCGATTAAACTTTTTACTTCCAGCCTATAGATATGGAAATTAAAACTTGAAAAGCTCCTGAGACAAGATTTCACACTGTTCCCCTGTTCAGTTCACATGCAGGAGCTGGTATTATTCTTGCTAATACACAAGAGTATACATATGACATGAAAATCTGACACAGTAGATGCAATAACAATAACAGGCCTTTTGTGTTTTTCTTTACGCTTCATACATACTTGTATTCCATAACTAAAAACACCTTGAAATGAGGAGCTGCTGTTTAATAGGTTTGGAGTTTCAGTTTTGCAAGATGAAAGATTAGTTGAGATTATTTACACAATAATGTGAACAAACTTAACCCTACTGAACTCTACAATAAAAATGGTTAAGATAGTAAATTTTATGTTATGTGTATTTTACAACAATTTTTTTAAAAACCATAGTTTTAAAATACTAATAAAGATAACACTAAAAAAATTTTAAACATACCTTTATTTATTCCATATAAAACCACAAAACCTTTCTTACATACCAGTCATGCCAAGTAGAATCACTGCTTCGCTGTTCAGCTCTTAGCTAATCCCAATCTTACCCCATGTAACAAACTTACACTAAGCTCCCCAAAAAATATAGCTTGCCAGAAAGGATCAAGAAATCCTGACCTATAAACAGAGAAGGTTACTGCTCATATACCTAAGCTACTTAAAAGTCTCATGGAATCACTGTAAGAGAACCCGGATTTAACACTTCATGGCAGACACTAATCCTCATAGTGGCCTTACAGAGGACATTCGTTACTGGGTAAGGAAAGAACACAGTAAACTGGTAATATAATCAAAGCTATAGTATGAAACATTTTTTTACAGTAGTAATTTTTTCATGGCTATTTGGATCAAATTCCTTAAGAATAAATTCCAGTTCAATAAACAGTTTATCATAACAAAAGTATAGGCAGTTCTCAAAACTCACCACAGTACTTTCCTGAAAAGAATAACATAAAGCAGACATACTTTTCTATTCATAAAATTATATACTGGGGGGGTTGCTGTCCTGAGTAAGAGCTCTGAATGACTAACAATGTTAAAAACAAAAATAATGATAAACCAATATAACAGTTAAATTTTGTTTCAAATCCTCACAAAATGGGGATAGATGTAATACATACACACACATTAATTTTTAAGACCCCCAGTTTATTATAAAGTATACACTGCAGAACAGCATCCTCTGATCTGTCAAAAGTTTTCCTAAAACAAATATTACCAGTTATAACCAATATTAGGCATATAGTTAATGATATTACTTGCATTCGGAGCATTTGTAAGGATTTGAGGGGGAATTATTTGGATGGCCCAGGACAATTCTGAAAAGATAGCCATGTATAGTTGTTGATGTCTTATTTTTCTTTCAATAAATGTTAATAACAGATAGAGGCACCTTAAATCACCCACTCCACTTAGTGCTAAACTCTTCAAAGCAGGCTACACTAATACTTACCGTGTTCCTACTAAATCATGCTTTTGGAAGCCAAAAAAGTGAATCATAAAAGTGAAAACTAGTGGCGTCCCTGGTGGCGCAGTGGTTAAGAATCCGCCTGCCAATGCAGGGGACATGGGTTTGATCCCTGGTCCAGGAAGATCCCACATGCCGCGGAGCAACTAAGCCCATGCGCCACAACTCCTGAGCCTGTGCTCTAGAGCCCGTGAGCCACAACTACTGAGCCCGCGTGCTGCAACTACTGAAGCCCTCACGCCTAGAGCCCGTGCTCCGCAATGAGAAGCCACCGCAACAAGAAGCCCGCGCACCGCAACGAAAGAGTAGCCCCCGCTCGCTGCAACTAGAGAAAGCCTGCGCACAGCAACGAAGACCCAACACAGCCAAAAATAAATTAATTTATTTAAAAAAAAAAAGTGAAAACGAAACATAGTGTTCTACATAATAGATAGTGGCAAAGTTAAAGGCAGAAAGGTGGAGACAGTCATAGAATTCCATGGCGGTTAACACACAGTAGTCAACTCCTCTGTCTAGATCCCCATTGAATAGCCAGGCTCAATAATAAAGCACAGTTCCAACATCTCATTGTGTAATGTATAGCAAATGCAGAAGGCAATGTAAGGTCAGTCCCAGGGAAATATCTTTGGGCTTCACTGTCTGCAATGGAAGGGCTCACAAAAGAAAACAGGCTTCCTCCAGAGGATCACTTAAGAGCCAGTAAAATTTCCCAGCACTTATCCCATTATTCCACACTCTGGAACAAGAAGTGCCTTTACTACTTTCAAGGATAAATGAGATAAGAGACCTCACCTTTGATGATAGTTTGATGCCCTTTTACCCAAGACAGACGAAGCGCCTCACAGAGAGGAGGGTGTGGCGGGCAGAGGCCTGGTCTGCCCACACACTCACCTGGTGGATGACATAGATGCCATACTCCAGCTGCTGCCTCTGCAAGAAGGGGTGAAGGTGTTCTAGCAGGTACAGCAGGTGCTTCTCTCTGTGCCGGTGAGGGATGAGGATGGCGACCCGCTGCAAAGCCCTGCATTCCTCAGGGTGATACCGGCCTCTGTGCACCTTGGGGTTTTCTGCCTGTACTTCTTCCAGAGTGAGATCTGGTTTGAAAACGAGCTTGTTCTGGCCTTCTACAATAAAAACAGGACACAGGAACTAATATGAACAAGCTCGTCAAAGGCTGACAGGCTTACAGGAACTAGTACATGTCACACACTTTGTGCTAGTTGTCTGGCACACAAGGAGCACTACTGTAAAGCCTCATTTGGTCACAAACTATAACCACAGAATCTATGACTCAGGTTATTGGCTGCAGAAACAAGCAAATGACATATAAGACCATTCTCTTGTGCTGGGTAACCAGTCCTGGCTCTATGATTCATCCGTAAGTAGAAAATACACTCTGTTCTGAGGACACTGGTGAAGAGCAGAGGTCAGGGGTAGACTGAGCAACTTCAAATTTGCTCTAACCTCTTTTCCTTCTCAAAATTCCAAAGGGGGGAAACAAAAAAAGGAAGCCTCACCCATGGAATGAATGAATGAATCAATCCAACTTTTTTTGTTGTCATAAAAAAAAAAAATTCCAAAGGAGGGTGAAGTCTCTTAAAGATCAAGAGCATTCCATGGAATCAAGCTCACGGACAAGGCCCTTTTCCCCAAGGTCCTTCCCTAAGCTCTTGAGAGCTATTCTAACTCCCTGAAACTAAAGCAGCGAAAGGAAATAGAAACTAGCCTCCCTCCCTAACTCAGCAGTAACAGGTATGGGCAACACCGCAAGAATCCTCCCATTGTTCCATGTGGCGAAATCCCCAATGGGGCATTGCTCAGTGAGTCTGGACACAGCCTGACTGGATGAAACGCAAGACCATCCATGGTAACCAATCTCGTGCAAGGCTTTAAAGATAAGGCTGAAGCCACTGACCCTTGCCTCAGACCCGATGAACAGGGAATACTGACTGGTAGGAGAGGAGGCAGAGCTCCGGTTAGGGAACACGCTTTTTACAGCTCGGGACCTCCCTGGCGTCCAGTGGGTTAGGACTCCGCGCTTCCATTGCAGCGGGCACGGGTTCCATCCCTGGTCGGGGAACGAAGACCCCACATGCCACGCAGTGTGGCCGAAAAAAAACAAGAAAAACTCCACATATACTGTTCAAGGTACTTGCAAACTGAGCTATCTTCTTCTGGAGCAAAGCAGTCACCCACCTTTCCGATGTATGTCACTGTGCCTTGCTTCATGTGACCATCTCCTACCCTGGCCATGGCTGCTTAGACCAGGCTCTACTGTCCACAGCATGGCTGACAGACTCTGCCCAACAGCACCAAAGGCAAATAACTGACCTACAAGAGCCTTTCCACAAGGGTCTACACACAAGACATAGAGTCAGCAGGCAGTAATCCCTACAAACAAACAGTAAGGAAAGGAGTTACAAGGAAAGGCAAGCTACCAGAGCTGCTGGGAGACGATGGGATGGCTGTAGAGATGTCTTCCTGTGTAGCCTGTCCATAAACCCCATCATCTGAATTAACCTGACCATGTCTCTGCTCTCGGCCCCGGAAAGAGCCCCATGCAACAGGTCTGATGTAAATCAGTCCCCTTGCTCACTCCCTCACTGTAGTAGCTTATTATGTGCCCAATCTTTGGGTGCCTGCTTCCACTCACTCTAGCAGTCTCCCTTACCGCCCCCGTCATATTTTCTCAAGTTTTATTCCTCCTTGGGTCACTAATGGCCCATCTTAATTTGTCGCTACTTATGTCGCCCTCTGGATCCATACTCAGTACCGTGTCACTGCCCATCTGTTTTCATGAATGCATCTGTTGCTTAAGTATGTTGAGAGAATTCTGAACAAGGGGGATGATACAGTCAGATATGCATTTCAGTAACTCATTTTGCTATCTCAACTTGTGTAATCTGTGAGCAGAACAATTTCCCTTGAACAATCCGGAATAATGTTTTGGCTTTTCCATGACTGAGTACAGAGAAGCAGCATGCCAGTATGATCACACTACAAGTCTGTGATGCAATCAGGAAAAAGGATCTGCAGGTTTTGTGCCGCTAAAAGCAAGAAGCCTCTGTAGAGCCCTAGACTGCCCCCCAGGGAGCTAATTAAGTGTATGCAGAGAGCCACCTCTGTAGGACCAGGGAGGAGCTCTGGACTTCATAGAGCTGGAAAGGATCACCGTGCCCTCATCCCGCCTGCATACTGTCTCCAGGGGAAGAAGGGCAAATGTGTAAACAATACACTGACTAGCACAACAACAAAATGTGTAAACAATACACTGACCAGCACAACAACAGAAACAAAGGTGGAGGAGCACCCAGGGAGCCTAAGATTAACTCTGGGGCAGTCCCAGAAACCTTTCTGGGAGAGAAGTGATCTAAACTAGATTTCTGATGACTAGACAGGAATCCGCCAGACACACACGGGCTGAGGAAAGGCATTCTGGAAAGACACTCCAAGGATTATCTGGAGAACTCTAAGCGCTTCGATGTTCTGGAGAATCAGAGGTCTGACAGAACCTTTGTGGGTTACATAGAATATCGCTGTGGAGTTTTTCCTAATTAACGTGCTCCCAAAGACCAACTTCTTATTCATTTAAATTGAAAGGCAAGATATCAAAGGAGAATCAAAACATACAACATATTTAAGAAATAAACACAGAAATAAACTAAGACAACACTGAAAACATAATATCCTGTCCCTCGACTCCATACGGTGGGCCAGGGGGATGTTAATAGATATGCCATGAGTGGAAGCTTGGATGTGCTGTCATTTCCCTGCAGATGCCAGGAGAACATGCCCAGGTTAGCCCGCTGGTCCCAGGAGGATGAGAAACACTGGGAGCAGAGCCACCGGCCTGGGTCAATTGACCCCCAGCTCATCACACATGCCTATCGACATGCCTGCTGAGACTTCTGCAGCTGGAGGATCAAATTGGGCATGTTCACGTAATAAATACTATCTGTCAGCAATACAAATACAGCTCACAAACATAATGTTGAGCAACAGAAGCCAGACACAATAGAGTACATAGTGTATGTTTCCAATTACGTGCAGTTCAAAAAAATCTAATGGATGGAATATAAGCTTAGAGTACGGGTCGTGACTCAAAGAAGCATCTCTGGGGTTCTGGGAAGATTCCATTTCTTAATTTACATACTGGTTCCACTGGTATGTTCATTTTGTGAAACTTAAGTGAGCTGCACACTTCTGATTTTTGTACTTTTCTGTACATTTGTTATATTCAAATAAAAAGTGTATGTACTACTTGTTAAAAAGAAAAAATAAATACTTACTGAGGTGTGGAGACACAGAAGAGCAGTTGTTAAGGTCTGCTTTTTCCACAGAGGCTTCCTCTGTCACAGTTCCTTTCTTCCCCAAAACTACACCCTTGTTCAAACTAGCCATGAGATCCTTTGCTTTAGAAATCTCTTGAATAGCACCCACAAAGTAGTTACTGGTGGCCCACCCAACCACCGTCAGGCATAAAGTAAAGAGCAACAGTAATCGGAATTTATAGGAAAGGTGGAGAGTCACGTTGAAGCTCATGTCTTTTATTATGCGAGCAGTAGGTATCTCTCGGCCTCACTGCAGGCAGGAAGCTTCAAGTTCAGCTTTTCCAATCTGATTGCAAACCTGATGACAACTGACAGTGCAATGCCTGCTTCTGCTTGGTAGTTCCGCTCCAGCAATCCCTAAAATGCAATCACAAAGACATGCTGTTTCAGATGGAAATCCTATCCTGAAATTATTCACATCAGCACAAACTGAACACCTATCCCCAACTGATTAACAGTAGTGGGAGTTCTCCAACGAGAGTTTAGAGATCAGAAAACCAGAGATTTTGGATGTAGAAGGATCCAACCATCTATATACCACAGGAGTTCTCTCTGGGTTCTCACCCCAGCTGTCATTCACCCCAGAAGAAAAGCCATTTCCAGATGCTGCACCGGTAGAGAAAGCAAAGAAGAGACGGTTAATGCCTCCTCAGTTCTGAGCTGGCACAGCCCAAAATACAGTCCTAATGGTTCCCTTTCTTAGTTGCCCCTTCCTGGCACAGCTTTAAGAGAAGGTGAACTCTTGTTCTAGGGCATATTTTGATCCAAAGAGAAAATAAGGGAAAAGACAAAAGCTCTTCTCCCTCTGTAAGAGCTGGAAAAACATGTTCCTTGAAACAGAGGATGAAAAATCAAGGATTTTTCAGTTATCAATGTTATCGTCACAATGAGACATTGGCACAGGGCACATCCCAGGAGGTTGGGGAGACGGCAAGGAACACAAAAGGATGCCAACACAGGAGGCCAAGTATCTGTAAGAATAACAGAACTACAGCACAGTGTTTAAGATCTGGGGTTTGGGTTTAGACAGAAACTATGAAACCTCGAGCCCATCACTTCACTGAGCCTTGGTCTCCTTACCTGTAAAACGGGGATAAAAATTGTACCTTCCTAGAGAAGTTACTGAGGGACTGGATGACCTAATATATTAATACGTAAAGTGTTAGCCCACCTCCTGATGCACAGTAAGCACCCACTAAGTGGGGACCGTCACTGTTGTGATCGTTATATTATTTTACTTTACATTAAATGACTCTAGACTAGGGATGACCTACAGGCAGACACACTGGTGGCTGCTGGAATCACCACTCTACTGTACTGTATTTCTGTCAGGTGATGGGTTGTTATTTTGATTTCATACTTCAATTGCATGTAGTGGGATAGTATGAATTCACCTGCGAGAGGTGGCTATGGTCTTAGTTCCTGAAAAATCCAGTTTCTGAGGCCACATAGCTGAGGGCCCTCCCTGGACCATGGTAAATGCACTAAGATGATGAAGGCTACTTCTCAAGGCCCCACATCCTCTCTGCATTACCAAAACCACGTCTCTCCTCAAATTCTAAACGTGTTATCAGAAGAGTGCAGAAAATGCTAAAGCCAGGACACAGAATCTCCACAGCAAACATATCCTCAATTAAATGGACAGAATGGAGACCAAAATATATTCTGTGCCAAAATAACACAAAAACACGTATGACTAAATCTTAAGTAACAAAAACAGAAAATAAATTCTTGCATATGATTACCACTAAAATTATAGAGTTAAGAAAACTCTAGAAAGAAATATTACCAAAAGCTAGCAATAATTCTGTTAGGAGTATGGGATTAGCCAGGGGTGCTTTTTACCCTTTTCTTTCATTTTTGTAAAAGTATGACACACTTTTGTCCTTTTGTAATGAAAACAAAGTTGATTTTTTACATGAGATGTGAGGGACTTCCCTGGTGGTCCAGTGGATAAGCCTCCGTGCTCCCAACGCAGGGGGCCCGGGTTCCATCCCTGGTCAGGGAACTAGATCCTGTATGCTGCAACTAAGGATTCCACAGGCCACAACGAGGATCCCCACGTGCCTCAACAAAGAGCCCGCACTGCATGCAGCAACTAAGACCTGGCACAGCCAAATAAATAAATAAATATTAAATAAATAAATAAATAAATAAATGAGACGTGGGGATGTGGTAATTTACTGTGAAAAAGAAAAACAAAACACTCGCACTTCCCTGGTGGCGCAGTGGTTAAGAATCCGCCTGCCAATACAGGGGACACAGGTTCGAGCCCTGGTCCAGGAAGATCCCACATGCTGTGGAGCAACTAAGCCCGTGCGCCACAACTATGGAGCCCGTGTGCCAAGAGCCTGTGAGCCACAACTACTGACCCCAGACGCCTAGAGCCCGTTATCCACATCAAGAGAAGCCACCGTAATGAGAAGCCCACCACCACAACAATGAGTAGCCCCCCCTCGCTGCAACTAAAGAAAGCCCGCTGCAGTGAAGACCCAACACAACCAAAAATTAATCAATTAATTAATTTTTTAAAAACACCCTTAGCAACTCTCAAGATAGCCTCTTACTTACTTAAGGGTAGTATTCCAAAATTTTAGCTCTACATGAGTTTGAGGGAAACCTAGAACGCATTTCTCTCTAGACACCATGTTATAAACGTAGGTTAGGTTCCTGGATCAAACCACAAGAGAGATGATTTGGCCCAGGAAGCAATTAAACAGTATGGCCTGTGTTTAGGGTCTTGCTTAGGGTCTTTAGGCCTTGCTTAGGGGCTTGCTGAAGGCAGTAATAACTAATTAGAAGATTAATCGCTAATAAAAAGAGTGATCTATTTGTGCATTTACTCTGTGCCATGCACTGGGGCTAAACCACTTGTATTAACTTACTTAATTCTCATCTCAACTTTGTGAGGTAAGAATTATTAGTCTCCTCATTTTATAGAGGAGAAAATGAAGGTTGAGAGATTACGGAACTTGCCTGAGCTCACACAACTACTAAGTGGTAGAGCTGGGGTCTGAGCCCACGTGCTCAGCTCCAAAGCCTGGGCTTCTGCCACATCCTTCACATGGATGTTTCAGTCTCTTTCCTCCCCTTGGTACCTGGGTGTGCCCGGCACAAACCCTTGAAACATGCAGCCTTCTACCTGTCTCTTCCTGTCCCTTTCCTTGAGACTGTCTCTGAAATGGTTTCCTGGAGGTCTGTTTTCTTCCCTCCAGGTAACAGTAAGTCTGCAGTTTTCTGGAGCCAGACTACCTCTTGCAGACTTAATTGCAGGAGGCTTAAATGCTAGGATTGGCAACAGTTTTTGATAGAATCTCAGTCTTGGAAAAGTTAGACAGGGAACATTGTTTTCCTAAGAGCTGCTTATAGAGGAATAATGTTTCAAGAGAGATCTGCCCGGCCTGCTTATCAGATTGAAGGCAAACACTCTCCCCATGTTTCCATTTCCCCAGCTATAAAATGATTTTTAAAAATTAGCTTAATTTACAACATGGCTGTAAGAATTTAATGAGATGACACAGCAAACACACCTAGTACATTCCCAAGGATATAATAAATGTTGATTCTGATTACCAATATGATTCATGCTCAAATTTTATCAGCATGCTAACCAAGATGTTATCTCTGGAATTACATATTGAAATACATATTGAATAATTTTATTTTCTATTTCTCTGTAATTTCCTCTTTTCCTTTCAATGAGTATATACCACTCTTATAATTAAAAAATAATAATAATGATTTTTTAAAGAGAGCTCTTTTTAGGGCAGGTCACTCCTCGTTGGTGTTTGGGAAAACATCATCAGATTGGACTTCTTTGTAAAAACATTTAAATAAATGAGAGACCCTGAACTCTTCCTAAAAAGAATTTTCTCTTTCAGTCAAGGCTGTCTTAAGGCGACAGGGGAATCATGGTTATAGAGAACAAATTCAGGTAACATGAAAGAAGTTATTTTAGGGCAAGACTCACCACCCTTTTCCTTTCTAGCTCTGCCCTAGGGTTAGTTCAAAATGATGATGTTCTCATAATTTTGTTTTTCCTCCTCTCAATTCAACCAGTCTTTTCTGAGCACCTGCTATTTTCAGGCATAGTGCTAGGCACCAAGGGAATTAAGGTATAGTCCTTGCACTCAGAGTTTATTTCAGTCCTTCCTTAGATTGTAATGTCTGCAATTTGCTTTCAAATACGCCAGCTCCAACCCTGAAAATGGGGGAAATAGTTGAAATAAAATTGGCAAAATATTGAAAAGTACTGAGCAAGGTGATAGGTATCTGAGAGTTCATTTTCTTTTTCACTCTACTTTTTTGTATACTTGAAATTTTCCATAAACAAAAATCTAGCATGGAAGACAAGTTATAACAAAGGGTATATCAGCATGAATGCCAAGTATCATTCTCATTCTCAGAGAATGTCTATATGCACACATTTTTACACCACCATGGGAGGTCAGGGGAGGACACCAGGTGTCACTCCATAAATATTCACTAAGCACCTAGTACCAAGGAGAAAGAATGTGGTCTTCATTCAGCAGCCAAGAGCACTAAAATCAGCATTTCAATGTCTCTAAATCCATCTGGTAATCCTGCAGACACTGGATGTCTCATAGTGGGCAAGATGTGGCCCCAGGCACACGGTCCTATTCCCTTGGGCCTCTCTGGGGTAGCACCAATAAAAAGGCTGATATTTTGCTACTCCTTTTACTCCTGCAGAGCTCCTGAGAGCTGACTATTTGCAATCACATTGTCCTACCTTCCGTGGACCTCTGGTATTCATTCTCCCAATTATAGTTCCTTTACCTGGCTTCTGAGTGATCACTGCCCAGACCCTAAAGAAGCAATGGTTCTGTGAAAATTAATAAATGGAAACCTCACTGAAGTGGAACTGGGAGGCCAGAAGGGGAGATACAGATCACATCAATACAGATCCCAATAGGAAGAGACCCACCTTGCATCTTTGGCAGGAAGTGACCCCACTTTACTACCACCAGCAGGAGGAAGAAGCTCTTCTCTTTGCCCGGCAACACCTCAGCCAATGACAGACTGTCACAACTCAGTCAATGAAAAGCCACTATATTTCGATCTCCTAGTTTCCTCCAATGGACTTTTTGTTTATGACAGAGCCTCCCAATTTCCCCTTCTCCTCTATAAAAAAGTTTCTTTTCCTTTGCTTTACTGGACTTGCATGTGGTTTGCCATAGTTGCATGCCCCAAATTGCAATTCTTTGCTGCTCCAGAATAAACCCATTTTGCTTGTAAAATAACTGGCTGTTTTATTGTTTTAGGTTAACAGTTCCCTGGGCAGGGGGCAAGGGTGGGATAGAAATGATGACAGCCATTTACGTGTACAGGTCATTTAAACTCAGACTGAGTTCCTAATGACCAAAACTGGAAGCATTTGAGCAAGAAAATAATGATGGCATTGTATTTTAACCCACAGAATAAAATGAATAGCCATGAGTATATACTGATATAAATGATCAAATAAATAAATGGGAAAGGGCAGCTCTTTCTTACACTAAACTTCCAACCAATAAGGAAGCAGGAAATGGGGGGTAAAATCACCATTAGGCAAACACCACTGTAAATAATTGTTGCAGACGAGATCCACCAATGGGTGCTAAAATTAGTAGGTAAAAATTTGAGTTTAAACAGCTTGCATAGTCTCAAAGTATCTCCCCTCAAATAATTATTAGCTACAAAGGGAAAGTCAGTAACTTTATAGTGAAGAAACCTAGCAGATATCACCTTAACCAAGTGATGAAGGTTAATATCACCAGTGATGAGACCTATCAACCTCATGAATCAGTGATGTATTGCTCTCTACAAAATAACTAATCAGTACTTTTCTACAGAATAACTTCATTCTACAAAATAACTAACTGGGACTCTTCAAAAGGGTCAAAATAATGAAAAACAAGGCAAAACTGAGGAATTATCTCAGATTGGAGGAGACTAAGGAGAAATAACTAAATGCAAGGTAAGATCCTTGACAGCCAGTGGAAACAGAAAAAAATTCATTAGCAGGAAAGCTGATGAAATTCAAATAAAGTCTATAGTTTAGTTAATAGTATTGATAACTGAACAATGGTTATGTAAGGGGCTAATATTAGGGGAAGTTGAGTGAATTCTCTGTACAATATTTGCAACTTTTCCCTAAGTCTAAAATTAATTAAAATTAAAAGTTAAAAGAAAAAGTCGAAGACTGTGTATAATCCAAGTCAACATACAGCAGTAAAATTAACTTACTTCTCAAAGAGAATCACTGTTTTTTGTATTCCTAGTGCCTCAAACTGACCTGACACATAGTAGGTGCTAAATGTGGTAAATAATGAATGACTTTCTAGGGTATACTAGTTTAAACACACAAGGACACACAATAATCCCAGGTTACTACTAAAATAAATGTGACATGGTATAAAAGGAGAAAAAATAAAGACTAATAAAGAAGGGGAAAAATTAACTGGTATAAAATTCCATTTGGGGAAGATTTTTAAAATTGAAAAAGGCTCTTATACACTACCAAATGTAAAATCGATAGCTAGTGGGAAGCAGCCGCATAGCACAGGGAGATCAGCTGGTGCTTTGTGACCACCCAGAGGGGTGGGATAGGGAGGTTGGGAGGGAGACGCAAGAGGGAGGAGATATGGGGATATATGTATATGTATAGCTGATTCACTTTGTTATACAGCAGAAACTAACACACCATTGTAAAGCAATTATACTCCAATAAAGATGTTTAAAAAGAAAAAGCCTCACCCCCATGCTAGCTCCCTTCGGTCTACTAATACCAACGCTCTCCTAAGGACAGAGGGCCCCATCTCTAATAAATGGCCCTTTCCCTTAGTCATGCCCACCACCTTTTGCTTCTCTGTCATTGAGTTTCCAAAAGCAGTACTCCTCTCTTCTGACTCTGGGAGGAGTTGCTGTCTAGTCTGCCACTTCCTCCCTGAACCCACAGAGCACACCAGAGCAGTGTCCCTGCCTCTGGGCAAGAGCTGCCTGCAGGTCCTACATCAACTGTTTTACAACAAGGGCTGGCATGAAACAGTCAGGAAACATGAAATCAATTTAACAAGCAAGGGACTGAAATTGTTTTATTTAGTCTTTGTTATGCAGCATGAAAGAATTCCTAAGAATTTCCAATGGGGGATTTTAATGGAGGCTCGTTGTGTACTTATGTGCCATTCTCAGCTATCCCAGAGAATCCTGTAGTGGGGTCACTTGCAGTTCCCTTTCTGCAGTTATTAGAGGCACATCAATGAGAAGGCTTGAGAAGGTCTGAAGGTCTGAGGTAATGGAGAAAACAAGGGCTTTGAAGTCACAAAGAGCTGAGTACAAATCTGGTTACCAGATGCATGAATGGCTTTGGGGAAGTGACCTAAATTTGATTCCGTTTTGCCATTTATTTTAAAAACATTTTTCAAAGTGTGGTTCCAAGAGTGCCTATATCAAAGACAGAGGGAAATTTGTTAAAAATGTAGATTCCTGGGCCCTACTCCAGAGCTAATGGGTCAGAACAACTGGGCCTGGGACTCAGGAAAATGAATTTTTAACAAGCTCCCCAGTTGAGTCTTATACGCATTAAAGTTTGAGAACCACTGAAATAAGAGATCGGACCTGTAATGCAACAGATCCCTCAGAAACGTTCATTTTCCTTTGGGTGAGGAAAAGCAGTAAGAAGATATGTGAAAAGGAGATTTTAAAAATGAATTTGAATAGCTTTCAACTCCATCATTTAGAAACTTATTCTAAGAAATAATCAGAGAGGTAGACGACGATATTCAAACCAACATTACTAAAATAACCAAAAATTCAAAAGATTCAAAATGTTAACAATAGGGAACTGATTTAATTAATTACAATACCTACATATAATGGAGCACATGCTTTCCTTAAAAATGGTGCTTAAAAACTACATGGGGGGGGCTTCCCTGGTGGCACAGTGGTTGAGAGTCCACCTGCCAATGCAGGGGACACGGGTTTGTGCCCCGGTTGGGGAAGATCCCACATGCCGCAGATCGGCTGGGCCCGTGAGCCATGGCCGCTGAGCCTGTGCTTCCGGAGCCTGCGCTCCACAACGGGAGAGGCCACAATAGTGAGAGGCCCGCGTATCGCAAAAAAAAAAAAAAAAAAAAAAAAAAGAGAAGAACACCACCACTAACTTGCTTTGAATGTTTCCACTTTGAATTAAAGATCTTCAAAGAAGTGGTTAGTTCTCAAGTCTTGCAAGCATCTCTGGAAAAAACACACATTATTATTAGCTCATTTTAAAGTAGATACTAAATACTTATCCTATAAAGTGGCCCACAGAATATACTAAGTGGCCCATAAAATATACTAAGAGAGTTAGTTTTATTGCCCCCTCCAAGGCCGTGTAGTCAAACAGTTCAGTACTTCTCTTTAACCGACATTTTTAATCAGATTAAAAATGCACACTGAAGGGAAGCAAAATATGCCACACCAAAATATGCCACTTTGGCATACTGATTACTTTGAATTAAAGTTACTTAAGAAACAGCCAGTGCAAGGACACTTTCACCCTCTTTTCTCCCCCTGAAAGCAGGAAATAAATCTCCCATGTGAAAGGTACCTTTTCAATACCAGGAGGGAACCAGGATCAGGCATCCTTATTATCAGAGATAAGAATTCAAGGTAGAGGGACTTCCCTGGTGGCACAGTGATTAAGAATCCGCCTGCCAAGGCAGGGACATGGGTTGGATCCCTGGTCAGGGAAGATCCCACATGCCATGGAGCAACTAAGCCCGTGCACCACAACTACTGACCCCGTGTGCCACAACTACTGAAGCCCACATGCTTAGAGCCGGTGCTCCGCAACCAGAGAAGCCATCGCAATGAGAAGCCCACGCACGGCAACGAAGAGTAGCCTCCGCGGGCCACAACTAGAGAAAGCCTGCGCGCAGCAACGAAGATCCAATGCAGCCAAAATATAAATTTAAAAAAAAAAGAATTCAAGGTGGAAAGCACTGTATCAACTAGAGAAAGCCCGCGCACGGCAACGAAGTTGTCTTGCCAATTCTTCACGTATGTATTGTTTCTTTGTCTAAAAGATATAAAAACTGCCTACTTTGGTTACTTCCTGAGCCTCATATTTTTATGGGATCCCAATGGTATGAAATTTAATGTTTCTCTCCTGTTAATCTGTTTTATGTCAATTCAACTTAATTATTAGACCAGCCAAGGAACCTAGAAGGGGCAAGAAGAAAAATTTTTCTCCCCTACAACACAAACAGGCACATGAACATTTTGCAATTTCATGGAGTTTAAAGGCCAACCCTGCTCTAGAAGATAAAATTCCAAAAAGATAAACTATGGTCCTATTAAGCATTATCTCCTCCCCCAGAGACACAGTAAAGCACTCTGGCCCACCAGCCCAGCCCAGGTGCCTAGGATAGCCCTGGGCCCCTCTTTTTAAGCCCACTTTCTCAGCCTGGACCCTGAATCTTATTTATCTCTAACCAAGACTCCTTGACTTTCTTGCATCCTCAATGTTATTGTCCTTTCTTAACAGAAATTTAGAAATTATAAAAAAACAAACAAACAACAGCCTCAACCCTCAAATTTGTCTTCTTCCTACTCCCTTTCGTCACCAAACGGCTGGAGAGGTCTCCCTGTGCTCCGGCCGCCTCCACACCCTCATCCCTCACCCACTCTTGAACACTCTGCAACCCCGGCACACGCCCACCCTGTTGATAACTGCTCTCCTGAGCCTACCAACCCAAAGGCCTTTTCTCAGTCCCAATACTCATGGACTTTTCTGTTTTCTTCAAACCTAGAGTTAGCCCTTATCTAATGGAAGACCGAACACCAACAGATACGGATTGACAGGCAACGGATGGACGCAGAGCCAGACTAAGGGCAGGTATCTCAGGTACTTTAAAATCCTGTCGACCCTCACCACTCGTCGGCCCCTGAAGGTCCCAGGCGGGGATCAGCAATGGGTTTCCCAGTAGAAACGCTGGGGAAAGAAGGCTCCAAGGAGGAAGGGGCTTCTTCACGTTGATTCTCCCGGCAGGGAGAGAGGTGCTGGTGGCGACTCCAGAAACGCGACGCGGGGCCTCGGAGGCCGACCCCTGAATTCCCACCTGGCAGCATTTCGCCTGGGAGCGCCGCGGTGCCGCCCGCACCTGAGCTGGTGCCTCCCGCCGAGCTCGGCCTCCGCAGGCCCCCTGCCCGGCCCCACCGCCTGGGCGGAGGCAGAACGGCCCTCCAAGGCCCGGCCCGCGCCCGCCTTCGGCGCGGGGGACTGACCCGGCCCGCCGCCCGGGGATGCCCACACGGCGCCCGCTACCCTCCGTGCGGAATTGCGCTTCCCGGGCGCCGGCGGAGCGGAGGCCCCGCTAACTCACCCCTCACGCGGCCTCGACGAGCACCTCCCGGAGAAAGGGAAGGCGGTGAGAAGCGGCCGCAGGGACCGCCCCCGCCGCCCGGAAGGAGGCTCCGGCGCGCCGGCTCCGCCCCCCGCCCGCCCCGGGAGTCTCTTCGGCCTGGCCCGGGGGCGAGTCTGCGCGGTCCTCCACTAGACCCCCCGGACGCATTCCCCGCTCCCAGCTCCGCCACGGTCCCCCCGCCCGGCCACCCTCCCCGGGCGATGGAAGGAGCACCTGGAGGGAGAAGGACAGCTTGTCCTTTGGGTGATCTTAATAAATCCTTGTGCCAATACTGCGCTAGGGTCTGGGCGCTTCCCAAATTCCATCCTCGTAAATACAAAGCTTTGGGAAGGAGGTAGGAACTTTCCCATTTTACGGAGTAGGAAACGGAGGCTTTAGAGGTTAATAAATTTACCTTACATTACCCTGACAGCTTTCAACTTTGTCAGCTGCACAATGTACCGAATTAACTGACTCCCATTTCACAGGACTACTGAGAATATTAACTGAACCAGTTGTGAGATGAGACATCCAAATTTCTTCAAAGATATTATTACAGAAAGCCAAGCAGAATCATATTTATACTAAAGATTAGAGTGAAAAATCAGAGTGGGTTCTGCTTAGGCAGGCAGGATAGAAGACTAGATTCTCCAAGACACCCTTCCACTCAATGGGGAAGTAAGAGAGTCTCCAAGAACCATCCCTACCCCAAAAGGAACAAACCATGGGAAGAACCAGTGCTGGGATGCTTAGACTCTAAGCAGGAGACCTGGGCTGAGGGCATACGGAAAGTCTCCGCAGACACTGATTTGGGACCGACATGAGAAGAGCCAAACCTGCGCCTTCCTCGTCAAGCCAAGGCTGCGGAAGAGCACTAAGGAGTTCCCAAGCCTCTTGTGCTCTGAGCAATGGAAACACACTTTAGAGGATGTATCCTCAATACACACTCCATAGGACTCAAACAAATTCAATTTTAAAAAACAATTTAAACAATTTTTTAAAAAATCACCAAGCACTGGAGGCCCACACGTAAGGACAGCCGGCAGAACTAATACCCAAGAGATTTAGACTCCCAAGGACATCAGATACTGGAATTGTCTGACACAGGATACAGGAAAGCTCTTTTTGAAATTTTTAAAGAAAAACAATATCCTAGAGGTTACTTACCAGTTACAAAGAGGATATACTACGCATTGGAGAAATCTGGCAGATAACACCTTAACCAAGTACTCAAAGTTAATTTCACCAATAGTTCAAACTGACATCACACATGAGGTGATGCTCTGAGGACATAACATCACCATTTTTGTATTCCTGCCAGAAATACATGACTAGAATTTAATCATGAGGAAACAGTCAGACAAGCCCAAATTAAAGGATATTCTACAAAACAATTGACCTGTACACTTCAAAAATGTCAATGTCATGAAAGACAAGGAAAGATGAGGAATGTTTCAGATTAAATGAGACTGAGGAGATTTGACATCAAAACTCCTGGACTGGGACTTCCCTGGTGGTCCAGTTGTAAAGAACCTGCCTTCCAATTTGGGGGGACGCCGGTTCTATCCCTGGTCAGGGAACTAAGATCCCATGTGCTGTGGGGCAACTAAGCCTGCGTGCCACAACTACTGAGCTTGTGTGCCTCAACTAGAGAGAAGCCCGCGAGCCACAAACTACAGAACCCACACGCCCTGGAGCCCGCGCCACAGCTAGAGAAGAGAAAACCTGCATGCCACAACTAGAAACAAGCCCACGCGCCACAACGAAGAGCCCGCACCGCAACTAAGACCCGATGCAGCCAAAAATAAATAACATAAATAAATAAACAATAAATAAATCTTTAAAAAAAACAAACTCTTGGGGGCTTCCCTGGTGGCGCAGTGGTTGAGAGTCCGTCTGCCGATGCAAGGGACACGGGTTCGTGCCCCGGTCCGGGAAGATCCCACATGCCGCGGAGCGGCTGGGCCCGTGAGCCATGGCCGCTAAAAAACTCCTGGGTTGGAAAAAATTTTGTTACAAGATATATTATTGAGACAATTGGAAATGAGTATGTACAACATGGTAGATTTAAAAAAGGAGTGTGGAAGTGAAGCTATGCCAGTTCTGAGCCCAGCCTTTTTTTTTTTTTTTTTCTTTTTTTGCGGTACGCAGGCCTCTCACCGGCGTGGCCTCTCCCGTCGCGGAGCACAGGCTCCGGACGCGCAGGCCCAGCGGCCATGGCGCACGGGCCCAGCTGCTCCGCGGCATGTGGGATCCTCCCAGACCGGGGCACGAACCCGTGTCCCCTGCATCGTTAGGCGGACTCTCAACCACTGTGCCACCAGGGAAGCCCAAGCCCAGCCTTTTAAAGGCAGTTTCTGCTTCCACTTTCACTCTCTCCCATGTGACAAAGCAGTCACAGGCCAGCCCAGATTTAAAGGGAGGGGCAATATAGCCCCATTTCTCAGTGAGAGGACTGTCAAAGAATTTGAGGCTATTTTTAATCTACCATGCTGTACATACTCATTTCCAATTGTCTCGATAATATACCTCAAAACAACTTTTTTCCAATCTAAGACCACATATAAAGAAATCTCCTTAGTCTCTGTTATGGGCTGAATTGAATCTCCTCCAAATTCAGATGTTGAAGCCCTAACTCTCAGTACCTCAGAACTGACTATATTTGGAAATTTGGCCTTCAGAGAGGTCATTAAGTTAAAATAGGGTTTTTATGGTAGGCCATAATCCAACATGACCAGTGTCTTTATAAAGAAGAGGAGATTAGGACAGAGACAGCATAGACTGGGGATGACCATGGGAGAACACAGGAAGAAGGTGGCAACCCGCAAGCCAAAGAGAGAATCTTCAGAAGACACCAACCTGTCAACACCTTCATCTTAGACTTCCAGCCTCCAGAATTGTGAGAAAATACATTTCGGTTGTTTAATCCACCCAGTCTGTGGTATTTGTTATGGCAGCTCAAGCTAACTAAAACGGTCTCCATTAATCTGAAATAGTTTCTCATCTGTCCTTTTCTTTCATGACATTGACATTTTTGAAGTTTACAGACCAGTTGTTTTGTAGAATATTCCTTAATTTGGGCTTATCTGTTTCCTCATGATTGGATTCAAATTGTGCATTTTGGGCAGAAATATGATAAAGATGATATTATATCTGCAAACATCGCCTTATGTGTGATACCTATTTTTATTATTGGTGTTCTCTAGAATCACTTTTTATTGGAACCCTGAGCCACCATGTAAGTAGCCCAGCTACCCTGATGCTACCATGCTATGAGGCAGCCCACACTGGCCATGTGAAGAAGCCAACAACCACTCAGATCCACCTCCAGCTGAGGCTTAGACATCATAAAGCAGAGATAAGCCCTCCCCACTGTGCCATATCTGAATTCCTGACCCACAGACTCATGTGATATAATAGTACTACATTTTTCTTTTCAACCTCTAAATTTTGGGGTCATTTGTTACATAGCAATAGATAATCAAAGCTGACCATATATTATATGCTAATATTCTATCAATGTTAAATTCCTTGCATGTGATCCTTGTATTGTGGTTATATAGGAGAGTGACTTTATTCTTTTTTAAATTTATTTTATTGAAGTATAGTTGATTTACAATGTTGTGTTAATTTCTGCTGTACAGCAAAGTGATTATTATACATATATACATTCTTTTTCATATTTGTTCCATTATGGTTTATCACAGGATATTGAATATAGTTCCCTGTGCTACACAGTAGGACCTGTTGTTTATCAATTCTATATATAATAGCTTGCATCTGCTAATCCTGAACTCCCAATCCATCACTCCCCTACCCCCCTCCCCCTTGGTAACCACAAATCTGTTCTCTATGTCTGTGAGTCTGTTTCTGTTTCATAGGTAAGTTCATTTGTGTCATGTTTTTGATTCCACATATAAGTGATATCATATGGTATTTGTCCTTCTTTGAGATAAACAAAATGGATTAAGCTCTAGCTGGACTAGTCAGGAAAAAGAAAAAAGACTCAAATTCTCAATATCAGGAATTAGGGAGGTGACATCACCATGTATACTATAGGTATTAAAAGGATAAAAATAGATTTTTATGAATAACTTTATGCCAATAAATTTCACAACTTAGATAAAATGGACAAATCCCTTGAAAGACATAAATTACCACAGCTCCCACAGGAAGAAATAGATGAACTAAACACTTCTTTATCTGTTAAAGAAATTGAAACTGTACTTAAAAGCCTTCCCACATAGACATCTCAAGGCCCAGATAGCTAGTAAATTATAGAATTATAGAATTCACTAGCTAGAAGAAATAATATTAATTTTACACAAGATTAGAAATAATACACAAATTCTACACAAATTAGTATTTGTACTAATACCAATTTTACACAAAGAAGAAATAATACTAATTCTACACAAGATTGTCCAAAAATTTGAAGAGCAGGGAATACTTCTTAACTCATTTCATGAGGCCAACATTACCCTCATATCAAACCCAGACAAAAATATTACAACAAATGAAACAACAGATGAATATCTCAAATATACATAGAAGCAAAAATTCTAAACAAAATTTTAGCATACTAAATCCAACAGTATGAAAAGGATAATGCAACATGACCAAGAGGGGTGAGTTTATCCCAAGAATGCAGGATTGCTTTATGTTAAAAAATCAAACAGTAATTCACCATATTAGCAAACCAAAGGAGAAAAACCACATAATCACCTCAATAGATGCAAAATCTGCACTTGACAAAATCCCATAGCCATGACTGACAAAACATTCTTAGCAAACTAGGAATATGAAGGAACATCCTCAACCTGATAAAAGACATTTACAAAAATCTATAGCTAGCAACATGTTCAATGATGAAAGACAATGCTTTCTCACTAAAATCAGGAACAAGACAGGGATGTCTTCTGTCACTACTCACATTCAACATTGTATGTAGATACAAAAACCCTAAACATAATTTTAACAATCAAATTCAACAACATATAGAAAGAATACTACATTATAACCGAATGGGGTTCACAAATCAATCAACGTAATTCACTCAATCAATGTAATTCAAAAATCACTGTAATTCATCATATGAGCAAACTAAAAAGAAAAATCAGATGAAATAATATTTCTTAAAGAGTAATAAAATGAATCCAGATTGGAAAGAAGAAAAGAACTTTTTCGTAGATGACATGATTGTTTCTATAAAAATTCCAATGGAACATACAAAAATGCTACAAAAACTAATGAGTTTAGTGAGTTTGCAAGAAAAAGATGAATATTCAAAAATGAATTTCTGTATATTAGCAATGAACAATTGGAACTTGAAATATTAAGATACCACTTATAATAGCATAAAAAATATGAAAAACTTAGAGGCTAAATGTGACAAAAGATGTAAAAGGTCTTATACTGAAAATAACAAAGCATTGTAGAGAGAAATTCAAGAGACCTAAATGAATAGAGATATATACTTTGCTTATGGGTCAGAAGACTCAATATTGTCAAGATGTCATTTCTCCCCAAATTGATCTGTACAGTCAATGCCTTTCCAATCAAAATTGCAGCAGATTGTTTTCCTTCAGAAGTTGAAAAGCTAATTCTAGAAATCATATGAAAATGCAAAGGACCTAGGATTCTGAAAAACAATTTTGAAAAGGAACAATTACAAACTCTAAGTAAAACCAAAAAAACAAAGTTTTTAAAAAGGGAGCATGGGGGACTTCCCTCGTGGTCCAGTGGTTAAGAATCCGCCTTCTAGTGCAGGGGACGCGGGTTTGATCCCTGGTGGGGGAACTAAGATCCCACATGTCTTGGGGCAACTAAGCCCGCACGCTCTAGAGCCCGCCCACCACAACTAGAGAAAAGCCCGGTGCACCGCAATGAGGAGCCCACGCACCGCAACAAAGGATCCCTCAAGCCGCAACGAAGATCCCGCGGTGGGCCGCTACTAAGAGCCGATGCAGCCAAGTAAATGAATAAATAAATGAATATTTTTTAAAAATAAGATTAAAAAATGGAGCATGAAATATGATATGAATTGAGCAAGTTATGTAGTATAAGAAAGAAGAATCTACTTGGCCTTGATGCTTGTTTCATTCTCCTTTGAATTGCTCAGATTTGGAGATATTGAATGTTAATCTTCTGAGCCAACCACTCAAAATTCTATAGTAAATTATATTTGCATAAGCACAAACTATGCTACAGAGTAACTTATTGATTTCAATTTTTAAACTCAATCAATAGATAAAATACAGAAAAATTAATAATACTTATAGAACAAAATGCAAATGCTATAAACCCTAACATTGTAAATGTAAGGGTAGAGAAGACAGAAATTGAGAGGTACAGAGATTGGGTGGAAGTGAGGGGAAGGGGAGAGGTGAAGAGTAATGTGAGGGGGCTATTTCTCTCTTGTTACCTAGTAGGGAATCAAGAGTCACTACCTATTCTTGATGGAGCAATAATTCAAAGGTTAAGCATGGTATTTAAATTTATAATGATAACCAAAAGATACATGGGAAATAATATCATTAACAGAGCGCATGAAGGGGAAAAGAAATGGAGAGATAGTTTCAATGAACTAGATTTATTATCATTCATAGCTTGGGGGTTAACAGACCTTGGATAAAGTATATAAATTAAGAAATAGTGATATAAGCATAGAGTTTATAATTATAGTGCTAACCATCAAAAGAATTAAAAACAAATTCTTAAAGGTGGTTACCTTTGGGTGGTGAGACATGGGGGTGGGGGAGAGGTTTAAGGAATGAAGCAAGAAGCGTTTTTCTTTTTCCATTGAATACCATTCCATACCTTTTGAATTTTTTAACCAAGTGCATATATTACTTTTATCATAGACAGTTCTTATACAATTTTATCATTTTAGTTTTGTTTAATTTTAGGTTTAAGGCACATGAGGAGATTATAATGTACCTATTTTTAAAGTTTTATGGTCTGAACACTTATGTTTTCCAGATAAACCTAAGACACTTCACAGCCTGTCTCCTCATGGGCTGATTTTAAAAAAACAAAACAAAACAGAAAAATGCTAACCCAATCCAAAAATAATAGAAAGACAAGTTAAATCTTTACTACAGTGTCATGAAAACATCAAAGGGGGACTCCACTCACAATACATTATAAAACCTTTTCAAATCTTCTTTCCCTGCCCCTCTCTCAACGTCTCACATCATATGGTAACTGCTCCCAAATCTCTCTCCTCTTCAAACTTCAACAAAACACCTCCCACGCTGACTCTAGTCTCCTTTACTCCCCTTTCTTTCTGGGCCTGTTCTAAGTCTCTACTCGTTCAAATAGAAATCAACGTTCCCCTGATGTTCATTTCATCTTTTACCACAAGAGTCCTTCTTCTTAGTCAGGAGAAACTGGCATTATTATGATGCTATTTCTAAAAGAAAACCAAATTCTAATTTCCCCAAAATCTACCCCAAACAAATATTTGAGACATATCCTGCTGGAATTTAGTTACAAGCTAGAAGTTTCTCTACTGTAAGCATCTTAAAGATAGAAGTGGAGTTTTATTCATCTTTGTATTTGAGGAGACAACAACATGCTTCACACAGAGTAATGCTTTACACCAAATGCACATTTTACTGTTGAATTATACTTTGGAATAGCTTTTATGGAAAGTATAGGGAAAAGAAGAGGAAGAAAGCTAATGTTTACTGAGTATCTACTATGAGGCAGGCACACTATACCTTTATGGTGGTGATATATATTTCTACTTTCTCTTCTGGATCAGTAATTCTCAAACGGAAGCAAGAAAAGCAGATGTGGAGGAGTGCATGTGGGCTCTTGCTTTTTTTTTTGGAAGGTTTTTTTGTTTTGTTTCGTTTTGTTTTTAATTGAAGTATACTTGGTTTACAATATTGTGTTAGTTTCAGGTATACAGCAAAGTGATTTGGTTATACATGTATATATATGTATATACCTATATAAGTACATGTAATTTGAAATGAACCTCCATGTGAGACTATTATTCCCCACTGTGTGTGCAAGCACACACGTAATAAAACATTCTCGTAACCCTGATTCATATAAACGAAGACACTTTTACAAATACTGATGTGTCCGAAATACCATTTGACCTTTAAGTGTCGAGGGTAGGGGAGGAAGATTATGAACCATTGATGGAAACTCTGTGTGTGTGTATGTGTGCTGTATGTGTATCTACAATGCATACACACTCACAAATGCCCACTAGAGGGCAAACGCACATCTCAGACGTTAACGATTACTGGGATGCCCCTTGTGGGCATTTTAATAATTCAAGCCAAATTCCTCTAAGGCGAAGGTATGATATACAGTTTAAGGTGTGTGCAAATTAACTTTGTGATGATGTTCTTACAAATAATTCCCAGGGAGAGAAGCTAAACTTACAGCTCCACAGTTTCTAGAATCTATTGTGACTTATTTTTCGTGCAAAATGTAGTATTAATACAGATGAATTCCCTTAATAGACCATCTGATTTCATATTTAGGCTTCAGAATGAACTAGTTGCGGGACTAAAGCAAGTGACAAGGCCAGGATTTGACCCCAAATAGTTCAACTTCAGAAACTAGGCATCAACCAGGATGCATCTCCACCTCTCAGTAAGGTGAGAGAGTAGGCAAGGAGGGATGCTGGTGCCCTTCCCCCTGGTTTGCCGCCTCCCTCTGTCCCTGTCCTGACCCCCACATCTCTGCCAGGCTTGGCCGACACTGCCTTGCTCCAAGTTCTTTAATGAATTCCCACGGCAGGATCAACTCCGGACTGGCACAAGCCAGCCATGCCACCAATCTCTCCCACACCCAACCACGCTGACACTTTCCACTCCCTGCACAAGTCCTGGTCTCACACACGTCTGTGTCCCTAGAAACGCTGTCCTTGTTTTTCTGAAAATCCTCTCCCCTATTATCTGCAGGAGAAATCGTCATGCTTCAAGCCTCCACCAGAGTCACCTCCTCTAGGATATCCCCTCGACTCAGCCAGGCAATCAGTCACTCCGACTCCAGGGCTCCCATCTGTCTCCTGATATTGCAGTTGCCAGTGTGCTTGGCTCTCTTGCCACTAGGGTGAGGGCTCCCGAGGGCATGGATGGAGTCTTTTCTGCTTTGTGTCCTCAGCACCAAACCTGGTATCTGGCATGTAGAGAATGCTCAGGAAATTTGACTGGCTGAATAAATGAGTAAATGCTGAGTGTAAACAGACTTTGCAGACTCTTGAAAATTCCAGCCTTCAGGAAGGTAATTCCTTCCTGGATCCCTTGCAGAGGTGTGAGAAGGGACGGAAGAGCAAGGGGCCGGAGCCAGAGTGGCCCATGCAAGAGGCCACAGCGCCATCACACAGGCCCCGCAGAGCTTCCTTTCTCTGGTACCCCAAACATGCTTCAAAACATTAAGGTATGTGGGAAGGAGCCTGCCCCCCACCTCCGCCAATCTCCCATATCCCACGCATCCTGTACAATCAGGTGAAACCCTGTATACTTCTGTAACTCTTCTCCTTGACCTCCATTGGAGCTCCTTGCTGAAGTGAGCATTCTCTGTATAAAAGTGCTTAACCGTTAGCGCCAGCTAAAGATACAGATATTTCCACCAAGAGACTTCTGAGTTTACTTAGACTCTTACCAATCTGATCATTAGAGTAACAGTTTCCAACGCAGGACTGGGGGCTAGCTCTGCTTCTTTACTATGCTGGCTACATTAGTTTACTAGAGCTGCTGTAAAAAAGTACCACAAATTGGGTGCCTTCTACAACAGAAATTTACTATCTCACAGTCCTGGAGGCTAGAAGTCAAGATCAAGGTGTTGGCAGGGTTGGTTTCTTCTAAGGGCTGTGAAGAAGAACCTGTTCCATGCCTCTCCCCTAGCTTCTGGTGGTTTCCTGCCAATACTTGGCATTCCTTGGCATGTAGAAGCATCACTCCAATCTCTGCCTTTATCTTGACATTCGTCCTGTGTGCATGAATGTGTTCACATTTCCCCCTTTTCTAAGAACACCTTTTGTATTGGATGAGGAACCCATTCTTCTCCAGTTTGATCACATCTTAATTCATTACACCACAACCACCCTCTTTCCAAAGGAAGTTCACATTCTGAGGTACTGGAGTTAAAACTTCAACATGTGGGGCTTCCCTGGTGGTGCAGTGGTTGAGAGTCCGCCTGCCGATGCAGGGGACACGGGTTCGTGCCCCGGTCTGGGAGGATCCCACGTGCTGCGGAGCGGCTGGGCCCGGGAGCCATGGCCGCTGAGCCTGCGCGTCCGGAGCCTGTGCTCCGCAATGGGAGAGGCCACAGCAGTGAGAGGCCCGCATACCGCAAAAAAAAAAAACCTTCAACATGTGAATTTGGTGGGGGACACAATTCATCTTATAACATTGGCCGTATTTTCTAAAGCAAAAATCAGTACACATCCTTTGGCATGTGGTTTGACAATGGGGCAGAATATTTGAAATCAGGACTGTCTGGGAAATATAGGGGTTTAGGGAGGATATTTTAGGAGTAAATCCAGGCATGTGCATGTTAATCTGAAAGGTTTTAACATACCACAAGGTAGATATCCATCTGAAGAAGTTCTTCTAAATAGAATAATTAGAGGGGAAACCTGCAGCTGCTTTAAATGATCAGTTCCCACGAAATCTGTGAGGACTTCCCATGAAATTAAATTAATGTGTGATAAGCTGGTGTTAGATAGATATACACACACAATCTTACTTTGAAAAAGTGCACCAGTAAATGATATTTGTGTACATCTGACTAGGTTCTTTTAGGATCCACATGGAGAATTAAATACTTGTATACTGAGGATTGAAAAGAGCAGAATGTTCCCTGAAATAGATGTAAGATTTTTCAAGTATAATCCTTTTTACAAACTGGTACCATTTTCCCACCACTGCCAACCCCCATGACTTTGAAACATATCCAAAAGGTATAATGAAAAACAATAGGAATATATTGTCCAACTTCCAAATGTTTACAATTTGGGGGATATAATTATATATTGAGGTAACTTATATCTGTAACCTCTGATAATTCCTGTCCTCAAACTAATTTCTGCATATTGTGCTTTCAAGATAGGAGTAAAAACAGGTCTGGGGACACCAGAGATGTAAGAAAAGTGTGAGCCACAATCAGAACTGCTTCCCAAGTTGCCCACAAAAGGCAACATATCTTCAGTGTTAGAAAACTGTTTAACAAGAGGCAATCTTACCTTTTCTGAAAATGTTTCCTGGTTCTAAACAGTTAAATGTAAAGTAAATCATCTCAAACTATGTTGGAACTGGGTAAGATATAAATAAATAAATGAAAACAAAATAAAGTCTTATAAATGTGTTTTATATGGGAAATGGGACCAGGCTGGGGAAATGGGAAAAATAATCCCAAGGAACTGGATCATGATGGAGGAAACAGAAATATTGCTCAGTGAGAAGATAATAAAAATCACTCTACAATGGAATATTATTCAGCCATAAAAAAGAATGAAATAATGCCATCTGTAGCAACATAGATGGACCTAGAGATTACCATATTAAGTGAAGTAAGCCAGACAGAGAAAGACAAATATCATATGATATCACTCATATGTGGAATCTAAAAAAAAAAAAAAAGGTTCAAATGAACTTATTTACAAAACAGAAAGGAGATTCACAGGCGTAAAAAACAAACTTATGGTTAACAAAGAGGCAAGCAGGGGAGGGATAAATTAGGACGTTGGGATTAACCTACACAGACTACTATATATAAAATAGATAATCAACAAGGACCTACTATATAACACAGGGAACCATACTCGTTATTTTGTAATAACCTATATGGGAAAAGTATCTGAATCACTTTGCTGTACACCTGAAACTAACACAACATTGTAAATCAACTATATTTCAATTAAAAAAAAAATCACTCTCCTTTGTGTACTGAGCACTGGCCTGAATACAGGCCAAGTGCTAGGCTATTTCCTTATCTTATTTAATCCTCACAACAACTCTGCAAGGTAGTTATTATAACCTTGATTTATCAGGTGGAGGAACTAAGGCTCAAAGAGGTTAAGAAATTTGTTCAACCCAGGTCAGCCCCAGACCACAGCCCATGCACCCAGAGCTGGTGAGGGGCCTATGGGGGATCTGAAGCTTCTATCCTGTGCCTCTAGAGCATCTTCATCCAGAGAGGACTGAGTGAGAACACCAGGCATGTTGAGGAAGGTTGGAATGTATGAGGAGGAGGGTGCAGAGGTAGATCACGGGGCGGGGGGCATGGAGGCCTAAAAACAACTGTGTACTGGGAAAACAATTTTGTTCAAGAGGGCTATTTATAGGGATGTTTTTCCTCAGTACTCCCTTCCCCCATCTCCTCCCTTTTGTGTTAAAAGGCTCCTGGCAGATTGGTAAAGGGTTACAGGCAATGCACAGGAAACTCTGGAACACAATGAGCGGGGTGGAGACAGATCCCCACCCACCTAAGAAAATCACTTGTTTCAGTATTCAGAGACCCTGGGGGAGACAGATGGAGCTGGAACCACGTCTCTGCTCCTTTTATTGGCTTTCTCCGAGCCAGAAAGGAGGCAACATACCCAAAGGGGTGCAGAACAGAGTAAAACGGGAAGCAGAGGCAAAATAAGAGGCAACAAAACAAAACAAAACAAACAAGACACTAAGATAAATGAAATCAGCCAGATAGCTAAGTTATCCCCTCTCCCAGGGACTCCTGAATTCTATGAGGAATCTAGTTTTTTCTTCCCAGAGTCTCTGTTCAGATTAGGAACTCCCAAGATACAGAGCAGGGAGTGAGAGAAGTGATCCCAAGCCCAGCTGCTGAGAGGAACCCCAGAACCTATTGCTAGGTCCTCAGGACAGACCCAGCCAGGCCTCGGGGGGCTGCCGGTTCCAGCAACGCCCCACACCCCCCAACCCAGACATCTTTCCCTCTGGGCCACCGAACAGACACCTCCACCCAAAGGGATACAAATTCAGACTTAGAAACTAAGGCCACTACTATATATAAAATAGATAATCAACAAGGACCTACTGTGTAGCACAGGGAACTCTACTCAATACTCTGTAGTAACCTAAATGGGGCAAGAAGTTGAAAAAGAATACACATATGTATAAATGAATCACTTTGCTATACACCTGAAACTAACACAACATTGCAAATCAACTCTCTATTTTCCAATATAAAATAAAATTTTTAAAAGAACTAAAAAAAAAAAAGACCCTGCACAGATTCCCATGTTGGTATAATAGTGATTCTACCCAGGGCACTTGGCTCTCCCCCTGGCCTTGTGAAGTCTCTTCTCTGCATGTGACTCTAGGAAGGAAGTTTCCCACTGCTGTTTGGCTGAGTCCAGCGCCCACGTGGAGTGGGACAAGAGGGTCTTGTGCTGCCTGGTTTGTTCATCGTTTCTGAAATACTGAAGAATCATTTAGTGCTACACTGTGCATTATGGGTCAAATGTGGCTACGGTTTTTAAAACACTCTGCAGGACACAAAAGATCTCTAAACCTCTTGCTTTTGAACAACATTCAATGCAAAGAAATTAGAATGTAACTAAAATATTGGAGGGGGAAAACTTATTTCTCAAATAATTTCAAATACTGTGTGCAGGTGTCTCATCTAATCTCTAGTCCTAACCTCTCAATTTCTACCCAGTCCTGCATTTTACACTATCAAAGGACTTTTCCTCCTGACAGCTCTGACATGGCCCTTGACAGGTATGTTTTATCTTTCTCCAAAAAATAGTATTTACCCTTACCAGCCCCCAATCCGATAAACTTGGGGTCATCTTGGGCTCTACCCCCTCCTACATCTCGTCTTTTAAATAGAAGTCTGAGGTTCTGAATTAGCGGGTAGGGGCATTGATCGATGCAATTTTATTATAAAAAGTTAGTAAGACTTTCTTTTTTGAAACCAAGTCTTTTTCTTTCTCATTATTCCCTCACCTTCTGCCCTTTCTACTCCAAAATGCCTAGTTGATGGGGAAGCAACTGAATCACATTCTCAGCTAGGGAACTGAGGCTGTAAAGCTGTGTTTCCCAATGTGTTTTCATTTATTTATTTATTTTTTGCCCTGAGGAATACAGTTTTGCAACTCTAGGAACTGAAAAGGAACTTAAATACAGAATGCTTCAGAAACAAAGAGAGAGAGAGAGAGAGAGAATATCATTTATAATAATAATGTCTGTCTTTCACCTTTTAAGCTGGGAGTGGGACCATTTAAAGCCTTCCTCCTTCTTCGTTATCACCACAACTGCTTGCTCTTAGAACCACATTTAGAAGCAAAACTGGCTTTCATGGTTGCAGAGTTGGTGGAGCAATGGGAGGTTAGCTGCCATGTTTCAGGATGTAACGCCTGCAGGCTAAAGGTTATTCCTGCTTCTAGGATGGGGAGACTGATTCTGGTTCTCGTTCCTTCTCTCCCGTCGAGTTGACCTCTCCTCCACTCTGTTCTGTTTGATTAGAGATTGGTAATGTGGACCTCCCTCAACCCCACTGAGGATGCTTATCCAATCTCATTTGGACATTTAGAAGCAACAGTTTGCATTATAACCTACGCTGGGAACCCATAGCACAGGGTAATGCAATAATGAGTTTGGCATACATAACTTTCTAGAAGCCCTTTTGCTCTGGCCATCCTCATCTTCTACTGGCTTCAGACCCTCAGAGTAGTGGTGGCTGGGCTCAGAAGGGGCACAAGACCTCTCTCATGGAAGAACCTTACCCAAGATATCAGTCTGCTAGGGCTGCCATAACAAAATAGCATACAGAAGGTGGCTTAAATAACAGAAATTTATTTTCTCACAGCTCTGGAGGCTGGAAGTCCAAGATCAAGGTGTCAGCAGGTTTGATTTCTCCTGAGGCCTCTCTCCTTGCCTTGCAGATGGCCACCTTCCCACCACCTTCTCATAAGGCCATGTCCTCACATGGTTTTTTCTCTGTGGTACACATCCCTGGTGTCTCTCTGTGTCCTAATCTCTTCTTGCAAGGACACCAGTCAGATTGAATTATGGCCAAATCTAATAGCCTCATTTTAACTTAATCACGTCTTTAAAGGCCCTATCTCCAAATACAGTCAGATTCTGAGGGATTGGGGATTGGAGCTTCAACATATGAACATGGAGGGGGGCACAATTCAGCCCATCACACCCAACAATCAGTGACAACACTAGCATCTTTATTTTTTTTTTAAACAGAGAACTATTGTTTTGTTTGTTTATTTTTAATTTTGGCGGCATTGGGTCTTTGTTGCTGCATGCGGGCTTTCTCTAGTTGTGGCGAGTGGGGGCTACTCTTCATTGTGGTGCGCAAGCTTCTCATTGCGGTGACTTCTCTTGTTGCGGAGCATGGGCTCTAGCTGCGTGGGCTTCAGTAGTTGTGGCACGTAGGTTCAGTAGTCGTGGCACACGGGCTTAGTTGCTCTGCGGCATGAGGGATCTTCCCGGATCAGGGCTCGAACCCGTGTCCCCTTCATTGGCAAGCAGATTCTTAACCCCTGCGCCACCAGGGAAGTCCCAACACTAGCATCTTTAAACTGGAAAGGGGGAGAAGAAAGGGGGAGAGAAAATGTACGTAGCAGAAGGGTGTACCCCAGAACAAAGAATTCAGAGCATATTAACCACAGTCCATGAACAAGGAGTTATATGAATACTTAATTGGCTGGGCATGAGGAGAGGAGGGAGAACTCTAAAACTGCTGATTTCTACTCTAGCTTTATGGGCCCATTGGGTAAAAGAAAAGGCTAAATCACAGGTGACATTAAAATCTCCCAATACTGAGTGGGGGGTGAAGGAGGGATGGATTGGGAGTTGGAGTTAGCAGATGCAAACTATTACATAAAGCATGGATAAATAACAAGGTCCTGTATAACAACTGTATAGCACAGGGAACTATATTCAATATCCTATGAGAAGGATATTTTTATCCATAATAGAGAAGAATATAAAAAAGAATGTATATATATATATATATATACACAAACTGAATCACTTTGCTGTACAGCAGAAATTAACACAACATCGTAAATCAACTATGCTTCAATTAAAAAAAAAAATCTCCCAATATTCACTCTTGGTCTTCTGCATCTGTTTATTTACAGCAGAGAAGGTTGCTACCAACGTTGGTGAGTGAAAGAAGCAGATGGCACATTTTGATAAGCACCAGTCTTAACCAATTGCAGATAAGATAAATCATAGGCAAGGACAGAACTCTTCTGTGGGAGTTCCATGTGAGCTAAGTGCTTTTTGCACCATGATAATCTGCTACAGGCATAATTTATATTATCACCAAATAGCTTAATTAGTCCTCCTGTTAACATTCCTACACTATTTCCATTTAACCTGCTTCCTGGGAAATCCTCAGCCCTGCGAAAAAACCCATCGGAACCCAAATCTGACTTCCTTCCACAGACCCAGAGAAAGGTACACATCTTAGAGTAAGCAAAGAGAAAAAGAAAAATGGGAAGAGAAAGAAAAATAGAAGGAGAGTGTCCAGAACAAGGGCTAGATTTAAATTCGGCAATTATCACAGGGCTTATTCAGCAATGAGAGGGGGCAGGGAGCAAACTGGGAGAGGGCAACCTTCCAGCTCCCTGGGTCAGGCTGTCACTGTGTAGCTTCATTATCCAGCCTGATAAATTGTGAGTTCTTCCCACCATAAGGTGTAGATAGTTGAGAGCTATCAGGTAGAGACAAAGAACCACCATGTACACATTTCAAATAAAGTTTGTTCAGTCGGTCCAGACGTAATGGACACCTTGTCCATTGTTCTGTATTACCTCAACCCTGAACCCTAAACAACCGGAAACCAGCTTATAACGAAGCAGGGGCTGAAAGGTCTCAGGCTGTTCCAGAATGAAAATTCTGTGATTGTGGGGTCCCTTTGGGGAATCCTCAGTAAAGCATAGAAGAATCTTTGGGCTGAGTCAGTCATTAGCTTTATGGTTCATCTAGGCAGCCCTGTTTTGTGACAACCTACACCTGCTGGGTTTGATGGTGCTTAAGGGGATCTCCTACATAGCTAACGTTATAAAGTGAAGTGTTTTGAGAATTACTTGTAAATTACTGTTTATTTAACTGGTGAACTTTATTGTCAGAAAGACCATATTTAATAAAAATTTTATATAATTAAAAGTAATTAATACTTGAATAAGGTCTGCTGATTAGTTAATATTACTGTATCAATATAAATTTCCTAACTTCGATAATTGTACTCTGGTTATATAAGACATTAATATTTGGGAAAGCTTGATGAAGGGTATATAGGAATTCTTTGACTATTGTAAAAATTTTTATAAGCTGAAATTACTTCAACATAAAAAGTTAAAAGAATGTTTTTAAAGCTTTGGAAAGGTAATTCACAGGGCTTGACAACTTATCCATAATTTGTGCTTAGGGGCCTGGACCCAGGAAAAGAGCAACCCTTTAGCCTCTCTCCTTTGCTACCAAAATGATGAAATGCACTGTAGCTCAAATACGAAAGTCTTTGGTACAGTAAATTCCTAAATAAATAGTAATAGTAATAATTATAGTCTCATGTGGAGATGCTTCTCTATAAATAAAGGAACAAGTCATTATACTAAATACCCTACCAAATATTCTCCAAGTAGCTTACAAGACGCTTAGAAATTGCTGTCGTGGGAGTAGGAAACAGGGAGTCATTGACAGGTTCTGAGCAAAGCAGGCAAACAACAACAGCAATACTTCAGGAAGACTCAACAGGCCCTTAGTGCACAGGATGAAATGGGAAGAGACAGGACTCAGCAAACCCCACTAGGAGTTATTCTAATAATTTAGGAGTGAATGGTCCTCACTGAATGGGACTGCACGGAAGAAGCACAGAGGAGAGGCATTTTGAAGGACTCATCTGTCTGGGCAGGACTAGACTGGAGGTGGCGGCGGAGAGAAATGAGTCAGTGGTTACTTGAAGATGTCTTGCCAAGATAACTGGGGCAATGCCGTTGTCACCGAGAGACCGATGGAAAATAGAAGGAAGGAGAGACCATACACAGAGCTTGGGCCGCAAACTCCAGTGGGGAAGACGGGCACTGGGGGCTTCGAAACTGGAGGGCTCACTCTCTGAAGAAGGTGGTGCCGCCATGCGGGCTGCTACAGCTTGGCATCAGCGGTCCTTGCCATAAGGAAATGCCCTTTCGGTGTGACCAGATCTTCCATTTTTGCAAGAGAAGCCAGAAATCCCGATCTCTTATGTGAAAAATGTTAACTCTTTAATGTTGGCAATTTATTTAAAAAAATTTTAAAGCATGGCATGTACTAAACCAAACACATCTGTGAGCCAGATTTGGCAGGCACGCTATCACTTGTAAGCTCTGACAAAGAGAGAAGGTCAAGGGTCAAAGTTCATAAACTGTCTTGGTGATACATAGGGAGATGAGAGACTGTAAAGGGATTCAGTGACTAAAATACTATATACCTAAAGCTTTTTCCAGCCTTCTGAGCTGTATGAATGTCCTTACCCTTCAAGCCTATACATGGATTTGAATTTACCCAGGAAGTTTAATCTAATCCTAAAATGGCTAAATAACAAGAATTTGAGTGCTTATTGTGTGCTGAGTACACAGAAGTCAAATTAACTGGAGAAGCAAAAACATGCCCTCCTGAACACTTGAGACAAATTATGAAATAACCTGGGAGACTGCTTTCTCCACATTAGGTCAGAATATCAGAGTCACCTTAAATCTGAGACTTCCCCCCCAGATCACTTCCATTTAGCAAACTTTGCAATAACGTCTGTGTGAGCGTTTGTGTGTGTGTGTGTGTGTGTGTGTGTGTGTGTGCGCGCGCGCGTGCTTGAATCTCTAACCAGAAATCTAATTTCCTGAGCAGTGGTTACAAAGCGGCAGCCTCCATCCCTCCCTCAGCTTGGGAGGGGACCTGGCTGGGTTGGGGGTACCTGGGCGCCGGAAAGGAGGGTGGAAGGTTGGGAGTGGCCGGCTGAAAACCGCTCCCCGTCAGGTTTCTCCGCTGGAATCCCTGTTTTTGTTTCCGTCATTACTCTTTAAGTGTCTGTGTAGGAGCAGACAGGCACCGAAATAGAAAGTGTCAAAGAGATGATGACAATGACGATAAAAACAAGGCAGGCCACTTTTTTTCAGTCCCACCTAGCCCCCTCCATCCAGAAAGCCAGCGCGCCTCCTCCTGCTGTCTTCAAAGAGCCGTCGGTGGGGCAGGAAGCGGGCGGCTCGGGCTGCGGGTGCTCCTAGGAGAGCGGCGATTTCCTCCCGAGCTGCCCAGTTATCTCCAGAGTCGCAGAACAGCTCTCCGAAGAGCGCGTTCTCTCCCCCACCCCGTCCTCCTCAACCCACCCACCTACTTCCTCCGGCTCCATACACACACCAGCACGGAGCTGCCAAAAATTTCCACCCTCCACCCCCCTCCCTAGCTAACTTCCTTCCAGCATTTCCTGAGCTGGATGATCCTAGGATTTGTAAGACAGGAAAAAAAGGAAGGCGTGAGGGCGGGCGAGAGAGACAGGATGCTTGTTTTTCGTTCTACCAAAGCCGTCTGAAGACAGGACAGCGCGCGCCGGACAGAGGACCTACGGCAGCCCCCGGGCTGTCTCCGCGCCCCTGGCCGCCGCCGGCTTCCCCACGCTCTCGGCCACTCCCGGTCTTCTAGAAGACGGACCGGAGAGCTCGCCCTCCCTCCGAAGCGGAGGAGAACGCCCGAAGACACCGCGGGAGCCCGTGAAAGTCCCTGGGACTCCAAGTGAGGAAGTGACATTCCCAGCGCGCCGGCCCGCCGCTGCCAGCTCCACACGGCCTGCGGCACCGCGGCCCTGGAGGAGAGCGCCGTGGATTTCAGGCTCCGCGCCCGCGCCGGGCTCCGCGCCCCGCGGGCTCCATGCGCGCTGCCCCGGGCCCAGGCTCTTCCCCACGCCCATGCGGCCCCCCAGCGCCGCGCCGCAACCACTGATCTAACCTCCCCCGGAGACCATCGCAGGCGCGGTGCCAAGCAGCGGGGAGGGGAAGACGGAGGGGCAACCTCTTTGGGACTAACTCATGAAGAACAAGGGTGCCAAGCAGAAGCTGAAACGAAAGGGAGCCGCCAGCGCCTTTGGCTGTGACCTGACGGAGTATCTGGAAAGCTCAGGACAGGATGGTAAAGTGCCTTCGCCTCCCTACCCCCCCTCCACGCCCCACCCCGCTTCTTTTTGTTTGAGAGAGAGAGAGAGGGACTCTCGTAGGGCGTGTTGCCTTCAATTCCCAAGTTAATGTATTCCAGGCCTGAGCGCTCACTGTGCTTTTTTTTTTTTTTTTAAACATACATGATTCTTAAGGTGCGTAACGCTGCCACCCCGACGTGCAGAGGTTGTGTCAGCCCTTCCGTTTGTGTCACCCAAGCCATTAATGGGCGGTGCGCCGGTGCTGCTACACGTTTAACCGGCCACCTCTGGGGCTTGGGGGTGGGGGGCTTGAGAGGTCCTGTTCCTAAACTTTGGATGTCGGAGGGGAGGGAGGAGGCCTCGATCTGTGGTGTGGTGTTCAGTGGGATTCTCTGGGTACGTAATTATGACCGCCTTAGGTGTCCCTCCCGGGCTCTCCGATTTCATCCGCTCACATCTTTTTTTATTAATGTGCTGGAAGGCGGGGGTGCGGTGGATCCTGGCCGGGGGAGTGGTTGCACAAACATTTTCTGAATTTCTGAACTGATGCCAAATATATAGTAGCTCCCTCCCTCCCCTTCCCAACCCCTCAGACCCTCTACCTCCTCTTGGTTTTCAGATTAGCGTTTGGTGTGTCTGACAAGAAGAGTGTTGTAAAAAGGTCAGAGGGCCTTGATTTTAAAATAGTTTAGGGTCTGTACATGAAAAGGAGAGCCTCTATGTTTTCAAGGTCGGACTGGGAAAAAAAAAGGGAATCCTCCAGGGTAGAGACAACTTATTAAACGTTTGTTGGGGGGGGAGGGCGAAAGAAAACAATCTATAATACAGTACCAGCATTTGAAGTGAGAAGTTTTTAATCAAAGGAAAGTTGAGGAAATTGAGCATTAAATGACTGCTTTTGTTAAGGTTGACTGGCCCTGCACTTACCCGTGACAAAAAGGCCTTCTCTTCAGAAATTTCAGTGAGAAAGAAAAAAGTCCACTATATGGGCCTTGTGTTTATACATAGATAGATACAACAAAGGGGGGAAACTGAAGGGCTAACTGCAGAATAACTCTGCCTCCAGGAAAATAATCTCAAAAACTATTTGATTAGCTCATATCAAATGTGCATCTCAAAAACAGAGCAGTGCTTTTGTTTCTATTTCATTTTTTTAAGGACTTAGCACCACCTAGTAATTTGCAGTGGTGTGATATTCCTGTGGTGTCCTTGAGTTCAGGGGCTGCCATGTCATTAGGACAGATGGCTTAGTATTTTACAGCTTGGGGGACCACAGGTTTCAAAACTGCCTCTTTTGAAACTGGGACACAACTGAGTCAATTCATGTAATCCTCTCCAACAATCTGGAGAGGTAGATTTGAAATAACATCCTTAGGTTGAGTTTTTCTGAGTGTGAGAGAACTCCAACTATGCATCTTAATCACTACCCTCAGAAGATCAGAATGAAATGGTTCTCCTCCACCTGTTTTTGCAGGGGGCCTTCAGGCTCATGTCCATGTTCACTTATGAATGCTCGTGGATACCACCTTTCACCAAGTGGGTGCTCTTCTGGGCCCTCACTCCAAAGCTGAGAGTTGCATGGAGGTGCTTATCAGTCCTGACTCATTCTTACAATGTCACAGATCCTAGGATGAGCAAGGAATCCTAGGGTTCTGTGAAGACTCCTCAAAGGCAGCTTTAAACGGTTCCTCTTTCACCTGATTTATATTTTGGGTTTTTATATATGTTTCGTTCAGGAAAAAAAAGAAAAGGGGCTACTCTTAAAGAAAAAAAAATTGAAACCAGTACCCCGTGCTCTTCCTGCCCTGGGGAGAAGGGAGGGAAGCCGGGAGAGGTAAAGTGACCGGCCTAAGGTCATACAGTCAATCATGAGGGACACAGAGGGCTCTGGCCCACTAGCCTCCTCTCCCCTCCCTGGCATCCTTATCTAGGCCAACATTCTCCTCTAATGATTTTTTTTCCCGTTAATTGAAAGCAGACAGCCCTGCCCCAGAATCAGCAAACTTTCAAGACTGACATACCTGAATAAAGTTCCTTTGAAACAGAAGGAAATTGACCCACTTAATGATCCATACACCATTATTGTGCCACGTAGGAATTAGGCAGGCATAATAAGCAGCTTATATAAATGAGAATAATTAGGATTTCTTTTTTCCCACATCTAAAACTAGTTAAGCAGTTGTCTCTTATTTTTCTTTTAGTGTAGCATCAATAAATAGAGTCAGTGCTAATGTTTTCTCTAAAACAATGTGTCCTCCTCATGGACTTTCTGAAACATGTATTAGTTAATAGACAAGGCCTGGACTCTGCCCCCAGGGAGGAAAAACTGACCTGGGTAGTGCCCCTTTGCTCACCACCTTGGAAGTTCAGCCCAGAATCCTGAGGGTGACAAGTCAGCATGGTAACTAGGATCTAGAAGGCTGGGGAGGGCCTCACAAGACTGACATCCCAGTTACTCAGCTTTGGAGGTCAAGGATAAAATGAGGCAGAAAAGTGGATTCAGGTCTGGGAACACAAGGGCAGAAGGAAAGAACAGAGATGTGGGGAATCCAAGAGAGCCCATGTGTTTGGGGGGGGGAGGGAAATCTCTGAGCTGGGGTACAAGGCAAAGCTGGTGACAATTAGCTGTGCTCAGACCACCTGAACATGAGGAATTTATACCCCCGGACTGAGCACAGAGGAAAAATGTCATCCACTTCTGCCAACTGCTGTAACCCAGTCCTGCTACCTTCAACTGGACAAATCTAATGAGGCAGGGTGACAAATAGGTGTTTAACTTAGCGCAGACGTTGCTCGGGGCCAGTGTTGTCCTTAATCTTTAGGAAGCTGATGAAAAGCAGAAACCTTTCCTTAGAAACACACACACACACACACACACACACACACAAATCGTGTATACAGTTTCTTCAGGCAGCCATACAGATGCCATGTTCAGGCTCTGCTGTTGGTCGTCCCAAGCTGCACATAGGGTTGATACGAATGGCCAATTTCCCCCTTTTGCTTCTTTGGCCACTTTTCTGCAGGCTGGTGAGATCACCCAAGAATGGCATGAAGTTGCTCCTGGCCAAGTTAGCCAGTGTTTCTTTCCCTTCCCCTCCAGCATGGTGGCTGCTGCCCCAACCCCTAGCTCTCCCCTGGGAACCAGAGAACTTTCTCTTCCTGTCTGGAATAGAGGGAGAAGATCATCACTTCCTCACTGCTGCTGCTGAAAATAGTACAGCTTTCTTTTTCTTCTTTTTGACCACTGAATACGAAGACCCTTGCTTGCAGCTGTGTGATGAAAACCACATCATTGTGTCACCTGCAGTTGGGAGGCTGTGGATGAAGCCCCGTGAGGCCAGAGTGCATCCAAGAGCATTTCCTACCTCTCCCCTCTGAATCAAATGCTCTGGGTCTTCCCACAGTGCTTGAAAATGCTGGGGCCAGGAGTCAAGGGACCAGTAAGAGAGCATTACAGGAAAGCTATCTTCTGCCTCCGTGCTGGTCCCACTCTAAGGGCTGAGGACTTCCTCACCCTTCCCAACAGTCTCTGCCATTTGACTCACTCCCTGGTAAAAAGGGATAATTGTCCATGCAGTGGTTTGCCATGATGGTAGCACAATAGAATCACTTGGGGAGCATGAAAAAAAAGTTCATGTCCAGGCCCCCTCTCAGAACAATTAAATCAGAATCTCTTGCTGCCCAGGCATAGGTATGTTTTAAAAGCTTCCTAGAGGGCTTCCCTGGTGGCGCAGTGGTTGAGAGTCTGCCTGCCGATGCAGGGGACACGGGTTTGTGCCCCGGTCCGGGAAGATCCCACATGCCGCGGAGCGGCTGGGCCCGTGAGCCATGGCCGCTGAGCCTGCGCGTCCGGAGCCTGTGCTCCGCAACGGGAGAGACCACAACGGTGAGAGGCCCGCGTACCGCAAAAAAAAAAAAAAAAAAAAAAAGCTTCCTAGATGATTCTGGAATGCAGGAAGAGTTGAGAACCACTGCTTATAGTGCAGGGGCTTACAGATCATTTTCTCCCTGGATAAGCAGCCTTGACTCTTCAGAATGTACCCTCTGAATGTTTGATAAGAACCTTATTCCTGAAGGTTTTTTTCTAGTTCTTATCAGGTTGAAAAGAAAAAACATATACGTATTTGAATCGAGGGATTACAAAAGGTTCATAACGAATAAACACCCATTACAAAATATAATTTTAAGCTTGATGAGAGTAAGATAGCCCCAGCATTTCAAAGAACAAGGATAAGGCAATGGGAACTTTGAGGCGTAGCTATTCTACATTTCTGAAGCTAAGTCATTCTCTCACTTTGTTTATTCGCTTATTTAAGAAACCAGTATAAGGCGCTGTGGAGGTACGGTGGGAGAGAAAGAAACAGGCACTCCAGACTCAAGAAATTTACAGTCTAAGGGATGTGAACAAACTTTCAGAAACCAATGGCTCAATTAAGCTTTGAAGTTAGCTGTCATGACTGAAGGAGAAAATGCAAAAGCTTTTATCTTCAATTAAATAGACAAAAAATCCAAACATAAACAGGAGCAAAGTGTTAGCGAGGAAGGTGAATATTTTTCTGTTCACGAGAAGATTTAACATTGAATGGCAGGGGCATCCTCTTTGGGTTAGTGGTCTCCTTCCCAGCGTCTTGCCTGGCATTGTTTTCACACCTTTCCTAGCTAATTCTTCATCCTTTGGGTCTCAGCTGCTTCTGGAAACCTTCCCTGATCCTCCCAAGTCAGGTGCCCCCTGCTGGGGGCTCCCATTAAGAGTTCTGGAAGCCTACAGCCTGGGGTAGAATCCTAACTTTGCCTGTTCCAGCTGAGTGACCCTGGAGCAAGTTACTTACCCCCTCTGGGTCTCACTTTCCTCGTTTGTGAATTGAGGATAAGAGGACTGGTGTGAAGAGAAATGAGTTACTATGGGCAAAGCACTTAGCAGAGGGTATGCGTCAGGTAAGCTCTAAATGTAGCTGTTGTTATCATAACACCCTGGACTTGCCCTAGCATAACCACATACTATCCATGACTGAATGCATGAGGGCTCCGATGAAGCGAGTAAATGATATGGTCAGATGGGTTAATTAAGCACCAAGAGGGACAGGAAGCAGATTAGTTGTCCTGCTGAATGGAGAGTTCACGGAGGGATTTCCCAGAGCCTCTGGGGAGTGGACCATCAGTATACAGTGGTGGGAGAGCAAAATGTCAACCTGAAACTAAGGGGCCCTCAGAAAGATCTGAGAAAGGTACCCAGCCACTCCCGGACCTTCAGGGAACTGAAACAGAAGTCAGGTCCTGGAGGTGGAGTTTGTGCAGACAGAACAGCCACCTCATGGGCTTGAGTTCAGAGGGGCATCCCCAGATCTGGGCTCCCACAGTGAAACAGGAAGAACTAAAAGGAGAATTAAGGCTTTTAAACCTGGAGCAAGCTGACTGATTGCATGAAGCCAAACTGTAACTGACTCTGCATGGTCTGGATATGGTAAACAACCCACCCAGAGGATGGAAACAGCCATTCCGCCTACCCACATCCCTCCCTCCTGCCCAGTCTCCAGACCTCTGCCAGGAGCCCCTTGAGGACAGGCATAGCCTCGCCCTTCTTCCACCCTTACCACCCCCACTGGCAGCTGCCCAGATGCCTTCCAGCCGCTGGAGGCCCAGGCCTTGGGACTGCTAAGGTAGCCCCAGACCTGCCCTAGAGCCCAGTGGACCATCTGCTGGGGCAGAGGGAAACAAGTTGGAACTGGGAACACATTTTCCCATAGATGATGCTCTAAGTGGTGGATAAGCTCCCCAATGCCATTAGAGCTGTAGTTTTTGATACATTCTTTTTATTTCCCCCCTTAATCCATTAGGCATCTGTGGGCTAGCCTGGAAACCTTTTCCTGTGGGAGTGGGGATGAGGGGAGAACACATTCTAAATTCCAGAAGCTGACTGACCAAGGCAGTTCTGAAGCACTTGCTAGGGACCGATTGTTCCTGGGGGTCACCTCCCTGCAGAAAGTTTCCTGGGATTCCGTGGCAGAGGGTGGGAGAGGAGGACAGGGCTGAGAGGTCCAGGACTCAGTCTGGGGATAAGAAGTGCCCCCCAACTCCTCTTCCATTAGATATTGGAACAAAGTAGTGATAGACCCTCTGGTTGGGACTACCCAGTGCTTATTTCCTCCAGAACAGGCTAGTCAGTGTGAGCTGCCGGGCACCTCCCCCCCCTCGCCCCCCCCCCAACCTGCACCTTCTGGGTCTCAGGTCTCCACTTTCCTTGGTCTGGTTCCTTCACCCCAGCCTTGAGGCCCAGGAACATGGCGCTACTAGCTCTTTCGATTTTCTATTTTGTTTTCTTTTTCACTCATTGCTTGCCCTGTATTGAAGCCAAAGTGGCATTTACCCACTTGTCACACTTCAGATTTAATTTTCTTTTTGCTTACAGGTGCATTCCCACCTGATTTTCTGTTTCTCTCTATGCCCCAACACAAATGTCACCCTTCAGTTTACTAGGTTTTGGTGTTCCTCCCTCAAAGGACTGTCCTTGAGTCCTGACTGAGGTGGAGCCACAGCCTGATGGAACTTTAGGTGTCTAGATAGCAGCCCCCCACCGTCCCGCTAATCTTCCCCCCAGTATGCAATTTTAGGTAAGCCTTAAAATAAGGGACCCCTGAGAAAGCATGATGACTTCAAATCAGAAGAGACAGATACTGGTGCTAGATTTTTTTAAGAGCAGCTTTTGATAGAGAAAGCTGAGAACATTAGGCTGCTAAAGGAAGGGGGAGGAAGGGGGGGTGTCTTGGAAGGAGAGAAGGGACCCAGAAATGAAAGCTGAGCCCCAAACCACACCTGCTTGTTATTTTTAATTGTAGAGTTACAGTCTGCATTCATTGCTTACTATGTGCCAGTCACTTTATACGTACAAAGTAATATTTTCGAAATCTGTAAGAATTGGGCATTTTTACCCTTTTTACAGAGGAGAAAACTGAGATCCAAGAGGTTAAATCACTTGCCAAGATTGTAGAGATAAGATAGGCAAGATTTAAATCCAGATCTAGTGTGACTCCCAAAGCCAAGCCTGTCTTAGGCACAGACACAATCTCCCAAAATAGCATATTTCATAATTTGACATTTATGTTACAGTTTTGTCAAAAGAAAAAAAGAACTAACCTGCAAAAAGTAGCCTTTTCTCCCTTGCGTTGTTCTTCCCCCAGCCTAGATGGAGAATAGTAATAATAACAGCTAACGTTTGCATAGCACTTCACTCTCTGTCAGGAGCTTTTCACACACACATACTCTAACCCCACCTACTAACTTTCAAGTCCCCTACCTTTTCCTCCCAGGCCCCTCCCTGCCTACTGCAGCCACAATCCTCCTTCCCTCCTGGAACAGCACTTGCCTTAGAGTCAGAGGCACCCAGTTTGATCCTCATTCTACCTGATATTCTGTTTTCTCACTGGCTTTGTGTTTGCAAGTGGACGCTGAGCTCGGCTAAAGGCGGGTGGCCTTGGGCAGCTCATGCAGATTGGGTAGCTCGCTGGCCTCCCTGAGGCTAACACACAGCAGGTGATTGATGGACCCTGTTTCCTCCTCAGGAAGCCAGAGTTAGGGCCCTTCTAGGAAGCTAAGGACCTGGGACATTGCTGATATGCTGGAACAGCAGGAATCCAAGATTGTTCAAGGTTCCCCACAAGGGCGCATAGCTACTCCCATTTAGAAATGGACCCAGGCTTTGCACGGGGTGCCCCAGAAACACTGACTATCCCTAGTGCCTCACCAGTCACTCCTTGGTATGAATCACATTCTTGGCGGGGCCCCAGAACCAACTGAGTTTCTGGGATCGAGTCTCAGGCACTCTTTGTTCTAGTTCAAGCCTGGCTCATGCATACTATGCCCTGGTACCATGCCCATGGCCTGATGCTGACCCAGTATGCCTCTGGGGGCCCCCTCGCCGCCACCCCCCAGAGGGAGAGGGGTGAATGTCACCCTCCCCAAAAGCACCTTATACCAGCTCTTGCTGTTACAGACAGCAGAAAACAGTCTGACATAAAAAGTAGGAGGCTGGCAAACTAAATAAATCTATAGCCTTCGTGAATTGAGCTAATTTGTGTAATTATGCATATTTCTTTCCCTGGCTCTTTTCATGGTTTTATTCAGAAACCATCTTGTATGGGGCTTTCAATTCAATGCAACAAATATTTAATGGGACTCCAATATGCTGGACACTCTGGGGTTTACAAAGATGCTCTCAAGTTGCTCTCAGCCTAGTGGGTTGCGTAAGACAGGAAAATAACCAAAAGAGTACCAAGAATGAAATGAGGGTTCTACAGAAGGTGCAAGCGGGAGATGCTAACATTCAAGGCAACCGAGTGAAAGAGAACTATGAGTGGATTGTTTGTAAGGGGGGAATAAATCAATAAAACAGTAAACATCATCTGACCCGTGAGGAATGACGGAGATACGGGGAGATAGAGTGGTTGGTTTCTTCAGACAGGAAACCACATGGTTTTGCCTGACACTTGTAATTGGTCACACCCTCCTGAGCCCTGGGGGAGAAGATGCTTAAACTGTGGGAAAGGTAGTTGACTGTGACTTGTAATGGCCAGGCTTGGAGTGGGGGGACCTCCAAGCCTGCAACCCTTTTGGCTGCACCCTTGGCCGGGGTGACAGAAGCTGTCTTCAGTGGCAGGAGAGTGATCCTACTGTCGGGAGAAGGCACTGTAGCTGATCACAAGTGTGGCAGTTGGTCTGGCTGTGTCTGCGCCTGGCCCAAGAGCAGGGGAACGGGAGATTCTGTTAAAACATAAAACATTTAAAATGATGTCAAGTGACCACCCTAAGTATGTTTCTTGATTAAATCTACATGTGCATAAATGTGCAGCCTCAATCTCTCCCCACTGCATGTGGAAAGTTCTCTTTTGCCCCCCCCCATTTTATTTTATTGTTATTTTTAATTTTATTTACTTTTGGCTGTACCACACAGCTTGCGGGATCTCAGTTCCCCAACCAGGGATTGAACCTGGGCCATGGCAGTGAAAGCTCGGAATCCTAACCACTAGGCCACCAGGGATCTTCCCCCTCCCCCATTTTATATATGAAAACCAACTCAGAAAGATTAAGCAACTTGCCTAACATCACCCAGCTAGGAACTGGGAGAACCAGAAGTCAAACCATGTCTGTCCGACATTAAATTCCGCTTTCCTAGCTTTGTCTCCTCTGGACCCAAACAGCTGCAGTCATGCCGGCAGTAAATCAGGGTCTGATATGCAGAGCTGCTTTTATCCATGCATTGCCAAGGTGATAAGTTCAGCAGGATTTAGTTCAACTTTAATAAAACTGCTGGCAATGGAGTTCCCATCCCCAGTTTTTCAAAGTCAAACGTTGAGGTTCCAAATGGCAGGATTCTAAACAGAGAGCATGCCCTGTTACCATAAGTAGCCCCTTCCACCACTGCTTTCCCATCTGTTTCCTGCATGTTGAGTATTATTGGGAAACAATGATGTCAACTCTTCCATATAAATCTACACCTCCCTATTGCCCCTCCCCTACAATGCATATTTTTGTTCTTCTTTCTGGCTTTTGTCTTGCTGTTCTGTTCTTTAAGGACTCACGCTTTTTGGCGTCAGTTGTTGGCTTTCTTTTTAATATGTTTTAGCTATTTAAGCTTCATATTGGAGTCCCATTAAATATTTGTTGCATTTAATTGAAGTGCACATGCTTCTCGGGTCCATATTTGGAAAATCCTTTGTTTGGCTAATAGCTAGAGTATGGGCCTGGTGTTAGTGGAGAGAAGCCATTTTGCTTTCTGGAAAAGCAAAGCTGGATGCAGGGCTCTGAATCCGGCTCAGAGCTGAGGGCACAAACCCCACTCGAGGGCTCTCAGGGGCTGCATTATAGCTGTTGGACCCTGGACACAGAGCCTGCAGCTGAAGGTCAGGAAAATATATCCATCCAGTAACCTGTTTTCCCTTACCCAAGTCTGACTCTCCAATGAGACTTGGTTTCCTCAGTTCCCCTTTTTTTACTGCTCCTAAAGTCAACTTGGTTTCAGAAAGGAAAGGGGGGAGGCTGTTCTGGGGGCAGGTGGGAGGGGAGAGTATGAGTTCTGAATTATGGGTCCAAGAGTTCTGGGCCTCTCTTTTTAAGGCTCTGGCAATGATACTCAAACTTTACTAGGCATCAGGATGACTAAAAATGGAGTGTTTACTTTTAAAATTTCATTTCATTTAAAATTTAATTTCAGAATTTGAGAAATATTGGTTAAATTTTAGTACACTTTAAGGAGTATTAGAAATACTCCTTAAGTTCCCATTTGGACTCCTTGAAACAAAATGGACATCTAATAAAAGTTTCAAATGGGCATTTGCATAGGTCCAGTAGTATCTGGGTCTGTGGAGAACACACGATCCCACAGAATGAGTTCTACAGTTTTTAGGGCTGCAAGCTGTAAAGTGCCATTGCAGGTCAGTATTTGAGGTCAGTCCCTCAGAGATTCTGCTCTTGGAGGTCTGAGATGGGGCCTAGGGATCTACATTTTGAAGATGAGCTCCAGGAGATTGTGATATCTTTGGCCTACTGATCTCACTTTGACTAGCTTGTAAAAAGAAGCAGCTAAGTGAAACCACATGATTTTTTTTTCGTTATAGTTTTTATATTGCCCCAAATTTCAACAGTGAACATGTATTTTTACTACTTAAATTGAGGGGGGGAAATCTTTTTAAATTATTATGGGAATGTGGTATCTTGATTCATTGAATTTTTCATAAAGCCCTTTTGTTCCCCTCCTTATTTAAAAACATAATCTTCATAAAGCCTGTTAGTTTGGTATCCTGCCTTAATAGATGCAGTTTAGTGAAATCAGTTAACCTCTCTGAGATGCAGTGCCTGTGGCAAAGTGGCTAGTATGTGGCTTTTATGCTGATAGTCTGCCTTGGTTCAAATCTCAGCTCTACCCCATGCTAGCTGTGTGACCATGGACAAGCTACCAAACCTCTCTGTGCCTCAGTTTCCTCATCTATAAAGTGAGGATTGTGAGAATAATAGTGCCTGTCACACAGGGTCATTATGAGGATTAAATAAACTAGCGCACTGCCTGGAATTTAGTTAACCTTCCATAAGTGTTAACTGTGGTTCTTATTTCCTTGGTGATTAGAAATCTTATCCTGTTTCAGCCTCATTACTCAGAATGTGGTTCCTGAGTAATGCTACAGACAAGGAAGTTGAGAAGCAGATGAGAACAAATATTCCAAGTCTCCCATATATCCCTAGGGGTTTCCTTCTTTCTGTTTTTTTCTTTAATTCTCTTATATACACATAATTATTTATTTTCTTTGGTTGAATGCATAAAAATGCTGGTTTTAAGATTCATATCTGTTGATACAGATTTCTGGGGTGGGAATGTGGTAAACTTTCTAAATTGTACATTTCTGTAGTAATCAGAAAAAGAAAACAATTTAAAAGCAAAACTGGAAAGAAATAAAATGAGGGTTATGGGTTCTGGCGAAAGGCTATAATCATAGTGACCGCCATCCAACCTTCTACTTTCCATCTGTATTTCAGGAGAGTTATAAATCTGGAAAATGAGTCTGTTTCTGTCATTGATGGAACAGTGGAAAGCCAGGGTTTTAGCTGGCCTGTATGACATTTCACATGTGCCTGTTTCTTTGCTCCACAATTGCATTTTGACAGTTGACTGAATGAGGTGTATCTGGCTCAATTTTAGGCCGTATGAACAGCATCTTAGGCTGTAGAGGGTGTGGATCAAGGGATCCACCCTGCACTCTTCACAGGTTGAATCAGATAGGGAGTCTGTGTTCATTTCTCAGTGCTCCATTTGAAGCTGGAAGCTTATACACAGGAGTATATTGAGAAGGTGATCAGGATGGTGAAGTTTAGACCTTTATTATGTCTCATCTCCAACGACTGTCATGGTTTCCTAAATTGTCTCCTTCCTTGAGTAGAAAGAAAATGAGCTCCTTGAAGACTGACCTTTCTCTGTTCACCTGTGTGTTAGGTGTCTACGGGGCTGGTTCCCTTCTGGAGGCTCTCAGGAAGAATCTTTGCTCCCTCTGGCCTGTCCTCATATGGCCTTCTGTCTGATCTCCTGCCTCTCTCTTATAAAGACCTTGTGACTACATGAGATAATTCAAAATAATCTCCTCATCTCAAGATCCTTAGTTTGATCACATCTGCAAAATCCCCTTTAGCTATATGAGGCAACATTTACAGATGCCAGGAATAAGGACCTGGACATTTTTGAGGCACCATTACTCAACCTACCACAGTCTTGTTTCCCCCACAGCATATGGTTGGCTCCATAGATATTGATAATGTGAATGAAGGGAATAGGGTGGTGATTGTGAGAGTGGAGGAATAGATGGACATCAGCATTTACTAAGCAGTTTCCATGCACCAGGCACGGGGTCAGCTGGGACACAGGGATGAGCAGGCATTATCTGTCCCTGTAGGGGCTCACAATCCCATGCAGGGGATGGACACATCCTCTGCTGAGCCTCACACAAACCACAGGAGGAAGTGGATATCATCAGTTCTGACTCAGAGGAGCTAGATCTTCTACGATGAGTGGAATCTAAGTAGTCTCTGCCTGAAGGGGCGATATTGCAGACAGAGGGAACAATATAAGCAAAGGTGTCGAGGTGTAAAACAGTATGGCAGGATCAACATTCTGGAGAGGAGAACAAAGGGAACAAGGTTGAAGCCTGAGCCACCTACCTTCCTGGATGAGGTTTTTAGTAAGTTCCAGATTGAGAAAGGAAGAAGAATCTCGAGCCACATTCAAAGCGTGTGTCCTTTTTGCTGTTTCTATTGTTGCTGTTGAGAAAAAATTGGACCCTAGTCTAGGAATAAACTTCCTTCAGCGGGAGGAAAAGTGAGGTGCCCCAAGCAGCTGTAACTCAGGCTTTCAGAGTTCATTTCATCTATTTATTTTCCATCTTAGGAAATTTCATTTCTCTCTGTCTTATGGATGATAACCAGAGTGATGTTTAACATTTCAAATCCACGTTTTATTGGAGGTGAAAATTTTTGTAACATTCGTTCCCACCTGCCTCCCGCTCACATTTCTACTCCATCCTATCTCTTTTTCCCTCCAGCTTTCTCTTCATCCTGTCATCCCCCAATTTAAGAAAACACAGAGCAGATATCAGACCTATTGTTCTTGCCAGTTCTACTCCCAGGTGCCCTTTTGAGCTTGGCCCCGTGTGCTCCCATTCCACTCTGGGCTGACTGTCCCCACCTCAGAGCGGTCTTCCCTCCCCACCGGCCTAGGTCCCATCTCGGAGGAGACCTCAGGGTCCCTTGGAGGTGGGACTCCCTGTCTTGTGCCCGCCTTGCCCTTGCCAAATTCCAGAACTCCAAGAACTAAAAATACTTCAGTTTTTGCTTCTCCTGCTGGCAGGCACTCAAACTGATTGTGTCCCTTGTGACTGAATAGCAGAGGCCCAGAAGGGAGTGAGACTGGCAGCATGGTCAGCCGCTGCCTGAGGGGGCAACAGGGGCTTGTGTTCACTGCGGACAACGGGCATCTCTCTTCCCCCTTCACTGGGGTAACTCCTCTAGCGGTGCTCTGCCATCCCTTGGCTCCTGAGTAGGAATGGCAGGGGTCGTAAAAAAATGCAGGATGCGATTTTAATGAGCAATAAATACCTGCTACAGGTGTGAGCCATCCTCTACTCTTGTAAAATTGTAAAAGTAATTGTTAAAAAGAAATCCAAACGATACAGAGATTTATAAAGTACAAAGACCCTTCTCACATCCTTGCAGTCCCATTTGCCAGTTCACAGTCTGGGCTGGATTCATTGAGACCAGTTCTGTCACGAGAACTTTCCCACTGAGGGAAATATGCTCTATCTACACTATCCAGTATGGCAGCCACTGCCGCATCTGGCTGTTAGCACTTGAATGTGGCTAGTGCTACCGAGGAACTGAACGTTAACTTTTAATTAATTTAAATTTATGTAGCAACATGTGGCTCACAACTACTGCATCAAACAACACAGAGACCTTTCTCTGTGTATGTACTAAAAAATACACATATTGAATGATTCTCTGTTTTTTTCCCCCACAAAGTTAAAGTTACAACATACATATGTTCTGAAATATGCTGTTTTAAATAACAATAGATCTTGGAGAATGATCCATTTTTGTAAGTATAGTTCGATCTCACTCTTTTTAATTACTGCCTGAGATTCTGCTGAATGGATGGTTTTTTAAGTTAATTTTTAAAAAAAAATCAGGTATTACGTTCCTGTGGTTCAAATTGTAAAAGAATTTAAAAGGTATAGCAAAAAATCTCCCTCCTATTCCTGTCCTCATCCTACCTGTTCCTCACCTGGGAAGGAACTAGTGTTAATTTTGTTGGAAATCTTTCATAGATATTCTGTGCATGTACAAGCAAATATATATATACTTTTAATAAAATACCATAATTTATTTTTTTATTGTAGTTGATTTACATTATTGTGTTGATTACTGCTGTACAGCAAAGTGATTCAGTTATACATATATATATATATACATTCATTTTTTATGTGTGTGTGTATATATATTCTTTTTTTAAATAAATTTATTTATTTTTGGCTGCATTGGGTCTTCGTTGCTGCATGCAGGCTTTCTCTAGTTGTAGCAAGCGAGGGCTACTCCTCGTTATGGTGCGCAGGCTTCTCATTGCAGCGGCTTCTCTTGTTGCAGAGCATGGGCTTTAGGCGTGCAGGCTCAGCAGTTGTGGCGCACAGACTTTGTTGCTCCACGGCATGTGGGATCTTCCCGGACCAGGGCTTGAACCCGGTGCAGGCGGATTCTTAACCACTGCACCACCAGGGAGGTCCCTATACATTCTTTTTTTAATATTCTTTTCCATTACGGTTTATCATAGGATATTGAATATAGTTCCCTGTGCTATACAAGAGGACCTTGTTGCTTATCCATTCTATATCTAAAAGGTTACATCTGCTCACCCCAACCTCCCACTCCATCCCTCCCTCAATCCCCTCCCCCTTGGCAACCACCAGTCTGTTCTCTGCATCTGTGAGTCTGTTTCTGTTTCATAGACAGGTTCATTTGTGTCATATTTGGGATTCCACATATATGTGATATCATTAAAATACCATAGTTAATTTAACCATTTCTTTATATAGAAATCTTCCTCTTTTTTACAAGTTCCTACAAAGCTTCTCTTATTGTCCAAATACTGTTCAATTGATCTAGCATTTATTGAGTGTGTTGTATGGGCCATGCATCATTTTCGTTGACAACTTCTATTATCTGTTACTTATTGAATAGTAATACTGCTTCCCTTTGCTTACGATGAGGGTAGAATTTCCTAGCTCACTTACTTCTTATTATACCTTAAACTTATTTTCCAGTCTACCTGAGGGATGTTGGTTAGTCCGCCCATATTCTGTCTGCATGGAGTCCAGGCCCCGGGTTAAGGCTGAGGCTGGGAGCAGGGACCAGTAAGAAGCTATTTGCTGGCATATCCATGGCATCTTGATCACAGTGCTCTGGTCATCTGAGCCAACCTGGCCCAGACCATAGAGACCCAGGAAGAGCAGCAAAAGCAGGTGAAATGGAGGTGGCAGCCTAAACAGGAAAAGTATCCTAAAGTTGATCATACATATATTTTGCAGAAACTGAAGCCAGAGTGTATCTTAAAGTAGGATTGAAATTAGTCACGATCATAGATTCTTACAGTGGCCAAAAGGAGAATGTCTTGATGAGAGCTTGTCACCAACGTCACTCACTAAACCCTTCAATGGCTTCCCAATGCCCTCGAGACAAACATCAACTCCATAAATACCAACAAGGTTTACCAGCCCATCACACTCAGACACCTGCATCCTCTGTGGCCTCAATGGACACCACCTCCCCACCTGAGCAGGTCCCCTGGCCACGTTGTACTTCTCGTGGTTCCTCGAAAGTGCCGTGCTCCCCTCGCCTCCCCGTGTTTGTACATGCTCCACCCTCCGTGTAGAACACTCTCCCTGTCTCTCTTTTTAGCTCCACCACCTCAGTCCTGCCAACTCCAACCCATCTTCTGGGTCTCTGCTTGGATGTCTCGTCCTCCAGGATGCCTTCCCTGATCCCTCTGAGGAGGGGTTAGGGGCCCTTCCTGTGTGCTCCCATTGTACCCTGTACTGAATGTACCACTCTCACCCCCACCCTGTTCTTGCCTCATTCTAGACTCTAGCTGACCCTGGACCAACGCTGTGAGATCAGGAACCATGTCCCCTGGTTTATCAGTTTACCACTGGCGCCTAGCATAACGCTCACAGATATGTGTTGAATGAGTGGATGGACCCAGGGAAGGGCAGTGCTGTCTTGGGTGTGTGTGGTGGTGGGATGGGGATGGAGGGTGTGTTCTGCATGAGTATTTTGCACATGTGTGTGCATCTGTCATGTGCCTGTGTTTCAATGGGGAGACTGTGGAGGTGGAGGAGAAGCTGGGTGAGCTCTGGTGAAGCACTGGTGGAGCTTAGGGAGTCTTCATTTGGCAAATGATCAACATCTGGTTTTGGGCAAGTCATCCCACTCCCTGAATCTCAGTTTCTTCACCTAAAAGACAGGAATGAGAATTTGATGAGATAATATATGGAAGAGGGCTTTTAAAATGGAAAATAAATACTGTACTGATGCTACACTTTAGACACTAGTGCTCAGAAAGGGCTGAATGGCCCCAAAGGCTGTACTTACTGATACGCTGTGAATCTGATGCCTCCTTGTAGATATCACTCACTGCCATACTGGAAGGAAATCAGGAGAGCTGTTTCCCTTATGTGACCCTCCCACACAGCCTTGTGCCTCCCCCAGCCCTTCCAGCTTCAACCATCTGCTCCCAGCAGAGGATCTTCAGGGTCTTGAAATAGGTCATGCAGGTGCACAGCTGGGGCTCCAGTGGCACCCCGTTCACTCAGTACCAGGATCCTCCGGTACCAAGGCAAACACAGAGATAAGTGAACCGGAAGCTAAATCATCATGTTCGAGCTGAAAGAATCTTAGGAAGTCTATCTATCCAAACCTCTCATTTAACACATGGAGAACCTGGGGCCCTGGAGAGTACAGTTGCTTGCCCAAAAAGATGCAGCTGGTCCAGTGAGGTTTTCTGGCTGCTCATTGGTGTTGGCCAGAAGTCATGGGTCAGCGTGTTTCTCAGAACCAACCAGCAACAGGGATCCCTGAGACAGGAGAAGAGGCTCAGATGACGATGCCTTTAGGAGAGAAGGAGGATTCATAAGACTACCTCACAGCTTGAGGAAAATATCCTTTATTATATAGCTGATTAAAAGGATGACATATATTTACTGGCACAGAAAAATGTCCAACGATATTTAAGTAAACGAGTTTACAAAACAACACCTAAAGTATACGTAATTCCATTTTGGTAACAATACATGTAAGAAAAATTCTGGAGGGATATGCTCAAAACGTTAACAATGGCTTTCTTTGGATGGATCCTTTTCTCTTTCTTCTGTATACTTTGCTGTGTTGCTACAGTCTGAATTTTTTTTTTTAATGATGAACATGTATGTTTATACTTTAAAAAAACAATAAGGTATTTTCATTTTTGTAAAAGCATACATATTCTCTAAATTTCAACTTTCTTTACTCTGATTTTGTGTTCATCAGACACCTTTTGTCATCTGTAGCTTGCTCTCCTATGCAAGAGGCTCCATCTATATACAGCCTAGACCCAATTGTGAATTCCTATAAAAAATGATGACATTGCCATTTGACTTTACAAAGTCATCCCCTCAGAACTTGGTTGCAGAGGACAGATCACTCTCAGATGAACCTGCCAAATTCAGGCTCTGATTCTGCCAAGAAGACAAAGACCCTCCTACCTGTGATGACTCCATGGAGGCCCATGCACACACCTCTCGAGTCCCTCCCTAAACATCAGCTGGACCTACAGTCCTCATGGCCACTGCTTGGGGTTCAGGGTAAAGCAGTCTTGGAAACCTTTGGCATCGCATCCCTGAAGCCCCAACGTAGGGAGAGAGCTTTGGTTTGAGGTTGTGCAAAAGCATGGCTGGCTGGCTGGCTCCTCTGGCCACTAGCTGACACTCATAAGAGACTTGCATGATACCAACAGAGTGTGAGATACATTTTTGGGGGGTTTGTAAAAGTGAGGTCCAAGCTACTAGAAGGACAGAGAACCTGCCAAGACTGCAGGGGACTGAGGGTTGGGGAGTAACAAACCCTTAGATTGCACCTTACAGAGTGCTTGCACCAAATCATCTCTTTGTGCTTCACAGTCCTGTGAGTTAGATGAAGCAAGTCATCATTACACCTGCTGCATAACGAGGACACTGCTGTTCCCAAAAGACACAAAACTAATCATGCCAAATCTGTGGCCTTTACTTACTACTCACTAGGATACAAGATTTATGTACATCGTGTTCATGTTTAAAGCTCTGGATTGGGAATCAGAAGACCTAGGTATTTGCCATGTGACCTTGTGAGATTCCCTTCATCTTTCTGAACCTTAGCTTCCTCATCTGTAAAATGGGGTTAATAATACCTGTCTAGCTTGCCTCATGGGGTGGGGATCTGACAAGACAATGGACATGAAAATAGTGTGCTTTGAAAATAGTGAATTGCTAAAGGATTATAAAGTATGACTAATTTCCCAGTGTGGTACTGAGGGATATGTGTTTGAGTAACTTTTGCTAAAGAGAACTGTTATTTTAGGACTGGATAAACTTAATACAGTCCACAACAATCCAATAACCCCCAGCCAGCTCCCTAGGAACCCAAACCTTCTATTTTCACACCCCCTGTCCCGCTTCGGGTAGATTCTCTGCTTTGAAGATAAGTAATCAGGTTTCCAGGAAAAGAGAGGCATCCCTGACCAGCTGCTTCTTCTCTCCAAATCCCCTGGGTTGGAGTGGGCTTGAGTTAGGGGCTCTTCCTGAAATAGTTGCTTGGGGGACCATACTTTAATCCTAAGAGACTGAGCTTGCCTGCTTATTTTGAGGGCTATTTAAGTACAAATAACTTTAAATCTGTGCTATGGAATTGGGAGATTGGAATTCACATATATACACTATTGATACCATGTATAAAATAGATAACTAATGAGAACCTACCGTATAGCACAGGGAACTCTACTCACTGCTCTGTGGTGACCTAAATGGGAAGTAAATCCAAAAAAGAGAGGATATAAGTATATGTATAGCTGATTCACCTTGCTGTACAGTAGAAACTAACACAACATTGTAAGCGACTATACTCCAGTAAAAATTAATTATTTTTTAAAAATCTGTGCTATGCTTTGCTTATAGCAGGGGCCACTAGAGAGGCCTGAAGGGAGGGCTCTGGGGTCTCCCCACCTTGCTTAAGCCAGAACACTCTGCCTTCTTCAGCGCTCTTTGTTTTATGCTTCAGGGTGAAATTTATCTGAACAAAGCACTTCATGCTTAGAAGAAAAGTCTGAAAACCACTACTACTTAAATCTGCAAATCAGCAAAACTTTTTTGTCTCATGGTCACCCACCCAGCCAACTATTCATCTCCCATGGCCCCTCCTGAGCTCACTAATACCTCCTCTCTGAGATCTGCTGCCCTTAGGTTTGCCCTGGAACCTTTCCTCTGGGCAGTCCAGGTGTTGTGTTGTGTCTTGTTTTGTTTGGAGATAAGACATTTCACAGAGCCTGCAGAATAGACATGCAAAGTCAGTTCTGGGGGTGAGGGAGGGGGGAGACTGCCCTGATATGTAACACACTGTTTTGTGTTTTACATGATGTGAGAAGGTTCCATTTTCAATGGAAACAGTAAAGAAATGAAGCAGAGCTGAAGGGCTGGCCTTAATGCCACTTCTCTAAATTTCTATGAATAGTTCCTGGCCTTTTCGCCATTGTGGATGTAAATGTGTCTATGTGAACACTGGCAACAAAGAATAATTTCTGGCACTGCAGATGCATCCCAATGAATGTTTAATGAAAGAGAAGAAAAGAGAGGAAAAAAGAAAGGAAGGGGGATAGGAAGGAAGAATGGAATTGGAAGTTGGTACAGAAAAGGAACTTTAGAATTTTTGAAGCAGCCAACCTAGGTTGAAGTCCTGCCTTTGCTAATGATGTTTTGTGTGACGTGGGGTTAAGTACTCCATGTGACATTCATGGAGTAACATATATATGCTTTATGAGGATAAAAATATTTGTTTTATAGACCTCACAGGGATGTTGTGAGGATCGGCTGAAACTGTGAATAGGAAGGGGACTTTCAGATTTCAGTTAAGAGGCCATTGTTGTTCCCCAGCTGAAGACCGTCATCATTTTTTTTTTTTTCACTGTTCTTTGAACAGATGGTTTCAAGGATTAGGGTCTTTCCCTCTTTCATTTTAATTTTGGAGCTTTGAAACTAAACCCAGCTGTGTCTACAGTTTTTCAAATGCTAGGTCTCAACGGTTTTTCACCAGGTAGAATTTAAAACTGATATAAACGACCTCCATTGGAACTCTTGAATAATAACTATTGTGATAAGAATAATTTACAGATAACACTATTGACAGAGGGGTTATACTCTAATCTTTTAAAAAAAATCATCTAATAATTTGAATTTTGCTTTGAATGTAACTTTTCTACTCTGCAAATGCAAGTATGCTTGGTTTTTCATGAACTTCACTCACATTATTTAGAAAAATGAGGTATTTTTCTTATTGATCAACTAATTTAATTTAGTTTCACAGAGCCTAAAGAAATGACACTGTCCTTGTTTCTTGCCTAACGTAGCAAATTTCCAAATGATATAGATTATTTACATATTTTATTTAGACTTCCTAAGACAGCTAGGACTTTTTTACACTTGTGTACTCTTAATTGAATGCTGTGGAATCAGTCTCTCATTTATGATTTATTTTGAGTTAAACATTCAAATCTCTGTCTAAAAATTTAAAAACTAAGCTCAGCTAGTTTTGTGGAATGTAGTAATAATTCAATGAGCAAATATTTCTGGGAAAAAAAAATTGAGAAGTAATGAAAACAAGCTAAACTACATTCCAGTATTGGATGGACATCCATCTCTTGGTCCAACAACATGCCCATTTTTGTTTTGTTTTGTTTTTTTTACGTACAGGTCACATTGCTCCCAAAAAAATGCCTTTCAAAATAAGCGATGCTGCTGATCTAGTCTATCTTGGGATTCATTGTTAAAAAATTCTTCACTTCTGCTGCCTTCTTTTGGGCAATACCAAACAAACATTAACAACTGTGGAGCAGATGTTCTAACTGAAGAAGATTCCAAAGCTGGGCTCAGACATATCCCCAACCAGAACAAGACACCAACCACAGAGATTAATCTTCTGGTATGGGTGTTATGAGATAAAAGCACCTTCTGGATTTCATCACATATTTTTATAAAACAGTCTAGAGGGTTTTTGTTTGTTTGTGTGTTTTAGGACAAGGTAAAAAAGTTCTTCCATTTTGTGAGCCCAAGTGTCATATAAATGCTTATGTTTGGTGTTTGGATTTTAGGCAAAGTAAACAGAAGTGCTTTCTGTTCCGCTATTATAATTTTTTAATAAGATGATTTCTCTACTGCTTTTTTTTTTGATGGAAGATATTAAGAAATCACTGTACCTTGTAGCATAAGACTTTTTAAGAAGCTAAATTTCACTGCATTCCATGAGTTGCAGGATATCAAACAAGACAGTTCCCACCTTCCATCTAGGTACCCATACAAAGTCTTATGCAACCCAAACATCGTGCTCCCTATTTCTTCATTTAACCAACAATTGTTTGTAGAAATCCTACCATTGTCCTAGTGCTGAAACATCCTATCTCCTGGCTCTAGTTAGCTTTTAACTGTGAAAGTTTGAAAAGAACCATAATTGGTTCTTCCTGCCCACTCTAAGCTATTCCAGTGAATGGAAATAGAGTGATAAAGTTGGGGAGGCTGGAGGGTGATGATGTAGGGGAGATTAGAGTGTTGTTAGGGGAAGACAGCGAATCCACGAAGGTCCAGATTCTAGCCCTCAACTGAGTGGGTCCTCCCACCTCATTAGGTGGGGGCGAGGGGGAGTGAGAAATAATCCACACATGTTGAGAACAGCAAGAGAGGTGAGATCCGCAAGGGATCTCCCCTGGTAGGGGAAGAATCAAGGGAGGGGAATTGGAATCACCCAAGACATCATTAAGCCCAAACAGAGAGCTTTCTGTGTATGGTTTGGTAAATTCCGTGTTCACCACCCAGGGAATCCTAGATTTCAATCCCAGAACAAGAGCTTTGCCTTCTACCTAACATAGTTTCAACATAATTTCAGCTCCATCAGTTGTTTTCATACAGTATCTAGTGTTAGAGTATGTGCAGGATACTTCAGTTTTCTTCGTTCTACCAGATCCTCACACAAAACCAAAGGAAACCTGCTTTTATTAATTAGTGTATATTTTCACTGCTGCATAAGGATCTCAGGAACACACAGCATGTAGATATGAGGCTTTCTTGGTTTTCTCCCATTCCCCTCCCTGTGTAAAAGGAATGGGCTCCAAATAAGGGAGCCCATTTTGTTAAACTTTTGTTTAAGCATTTCTCAATCCATAATCAACTGCTTGAGCTGAGATACAAAATGCTGCTGTCAACAGTCTTGGACTCAACAGGAACACGTCGAGTTCATTTTGCACATCTAATCTCCGTGATTAGAAAATATTCTCCTGATAAGTACATTTATTATAAAAGAACTTTTCATGGTGCCATTTTCAAGGTGCCAAAGCTTACCGTTTACTCCCTTATCTCCTTTCCTAAGTAATTATGTTTATGAATGTATTCTTTCCTTTGCCATTAAGAGTTGTATTCCGATCTTGTTCCCTTCCGCCCATGAATCAGCATGTCCTTGCCAATCAGGAATCAGCTGCGATCGCATCATTTCCTTTTTGTGTATTCTTATACTCAGACATTTGCCCCTCCTCTGGCCCATCGCAGGCATGTCCTTCCCTTTCATTAATGTATTGGATGCGTAAAAATTGCCCATCCCCAAACCCTACCACACTGTTGGTGGGAATGTAAGTTGATGCAGCCACTATGGAAAACAGTGTGGAGTTCCTCAGAAAACTAAAAATAGAGTTACCATATGATTCAGCAACCCCACTCCTGGGCATATACCTGGACAAAACCATAATTCAAAAAGATACATGCACCCCCATGCTCACAGCAGCACTATTCACAATAGGCAAAACATGGAAACAACCGAAATGACCATTAACAGATGAATGGATAAATGAGATATGTTATATATAGACAGTGGAATACTCAGCCATAAAAAAGAACGAAATAATGCAATTTGCAGCAACATGGATGCAACTAGAGATCATCATCCAGAAAGAGAAAGACAAATACCATATGATATCATTTATATGTGGAATCTAAAATATGGCACAAATGAATCTATCTATTGGGTTGGCCAAAAAGTTCATTCGGGTTTTTCTGTAAGATGTTATGGAAAAACCCGAACTTTTTGGCCAACCCAGTACAAAACAGAAACAGACTCACAGACATAGAGAACAGACTTGTGGTTGCCAAGGGGGAGGGGATGGGGAAGGGAAGGACTGGGAGTTTGGGATTAGCAGATGTAAACTATTCTATATAGGATGGATAAACAACAAGGCCCTACTGTCTAGCACAGGGAACTATATTCAATATCCTGTGATAAACCACAATGGAAAAGAATATGAAAAAAAGAACGTCAATATGTGTCACTCTGCTGCACAGTAGAGATTGGCTGAGCATTGTAAATCAACTATGTTTCAATAAAAAAAATTTTTTTTAATTACTCATCCCCTTTAACTCCCACATACCCTTTAAATTGTGGAAAATCTTTCAGTTAATGGGAAAATTGCTCAAGTACCTCTTTTCTTCTTTCACCCAGGACTGGTGACTTCCTTTATATATATATATATATATATATATATATATATATATATATATACACACACACACACACACACACACACATGAATGAAATTGCTACTGAATATATATTTATATCTTTAAGAATATATATCCATAAAACATACATTATATATGTAAAGTTTTTGAAATAAATATCTCAATATTTTAATTAATGATACATGCTTATCCCCATTGTACAGAAATTAGAAAATACGTGTTTTAGAAAGAAAAAAGTACTTGGGTTAATCCTACCACAGAAAGATATAATTTATTTCCAGGATTTTTTTTCTATGTATATTTTCCACATAATTGTGATTACATCGCATATATCTAATGTTGGGTCTTACTTTTCTCCCTTAGCATTACAACCTAAGTCTTTATTCTAGTCATCAAACTGTACTTTTAACATTATTTTAAGGCTCTGTAATATTTTATCATGTAAATGTACCAGTTTATTTACTCCTCCCCATTATTGGACATTTAGATTATATATTTTTTAATATTATAAAGAAGGCGACAGTGACTATTTTGAGGCATATGGCTCTTTGTTTATGTTATAATATTTCTTTGGAAGAGATTCCTAGAAGTATAATTACTGGATTAAAAGGTGTATAATTAGTCAGGACTTTTTTGGTTGGGAGCAAAGGAACTCAAACTACTAAGAAAAAAAGGGGCTGGTGGTTATTGATTCATATATGTAAACCTGAGCAAAAGCAAGGGTAGGGGCTGGGGGGCTGGCTTCAGGAAGCTGGAGGCTGAGGCTGGAATTGTAGCTTTCTGATTTTTTCTTTGCCTCTGGAATGGCATAATAGCATTTAGCTTACAGAGATAAGTGAAAACAGATATAATGCAATTCAAGTTCCTAACCCACAGTGACAACCCTGCACCATCTTACATCTTTTTTTTAGAGCCAAGATTTTATCAACTTGCCTTGCGTGGTGGTTTAGCTTACACCCATCACTCTTCCTGGCACCTTTTCTCCGTTTGGCCGGCTGTGTTCCTTGGACGTCTCCCGCGTGCCAGCCAGCTCTTGCACCTCACACCCCCATCTCTGTTTCCACTCGGACTGCCCTGCCCAACCATCTCCCACCCCAGCCTCCCACCCCAGGGCTGGGAGGCCAACGTGGAAAACAAAGCAATCTCTGATGGAGAACCGGCTGGTTTGGGAAGGAGAGGCCAAGCAGAGGAGGTTCGCGGGGCGCTCTTTTTCGGCAGAGCCCCTCACTTCACTCCATTTCCCTCTTTGCCTGCTCCTCTGTCGTTCGCTTGCTGACCTGGGTTTAGGTCACACCCGCGCCGGGCTCCGTGTCAGGGATGGGACAGGGGACAGGGGCACCGGCCCAGCCCGGCGCAAGCTGCGGGGTCCTGCGACACCCCCTCCCCTTCCCCTTGCCACTCCCTTCCCCTCCTCCAATCCGCATCCCCAGCCCTGCCCCCCACCCCCACTCCCCACCCCCGCCAGCTGGGGAGACGGAAACTCCTCCCTCAAGGCCCTTGGGACCCGGGGGCGCACAGCCGCGCTCTGTCCCTTCAGGCGGCCTCTTCAGCTTTCCTAACGTCAAGGCCAGGTTCCCTCGAATCCCTCTCAAAAGAAACAATGACGCTGGCTTCTGCTCCCTGCGCCTCGGCTTCCTCTCCCGCCACTCCGCCCACGGGTTTCTGATCCTCTTTAGGCGTCCGGAGCCCGACCCCCTGCGGCTTCGGGGAAAGCCCTGCGCCCCCGCGCGCCTCCCGCCGCTTCCCGAAACCCCTCGGACCACACTGAGTCACTCGGCGCCCGGCGGACTCCTGGGCGCAGCCCGGCCACTAGCTCCCGCCGCCTTCCCGGGAGCCGGGGTCCCCGGCCACTGGAGGCCCCGGCTCCGACCCGGCAACTCGCGTCGGTGCGGCCCCGGCAAAGGGTGGGGTCCTCACCCAGGGTCAGGGTGCAGACCCGCACCCAGAGCAAGAACAGAGGGAGGAGGGCTGCCCTGAACATCAAACACGGGTTTTGTTTGTTTGTTTTCTTAACCACATCCAGGAAGAAGGGAAACCTGTCAGATAACAGGAAAGGAAGAAAGAGAGAGGATACATCAGAACTTTAGGAAATTGTTTTAATTGCCTCATGTGACATACTATCAGTTGAGAGAGGGAAACCTGTGGAAACACCGGTGGGGGGCTGGCTCAAGGCCTGGTTAGGCCATCTGGGGCAGGGCGGGGTCCGGGGCTGGATCTCACCAGCTGGAGGGTGTCGGGCAGGTCCTCTGAGCTTCAGGGTCTCGGGCGAAACGGAGCGAATCTTTTATCACAAAATGTTTATATCACCTTTGCGGCTTATATCCTTTCAAAGGGAGGCATTAACTTCATTGTGAAAATCTTCAGCTATAGTGAGAGATTTCCTTTTGCTCTCCCCGCCTTGCAGATTAGTTACATTCTAATGTAGGTTTGGACTATTGATGCTGTTTCCATGTTTCCTCTCCTTCATCCTTGCCCTTCTGTCCAGGTGGGTCCCCCAAGGAGACAGAGAAGGTACACTCATGAGTGAAAAAGAAAAGTTGGCACCAGGGACCTTCTGCCACTGTGAGCATTCTTTCTTCAAGTATAATATGTGAGGTTCCTGCCATCCTTGCTTTTTAACCAAGGGATGAAGTTCCCTGCAGGAACAACGTGATAGGGATCTGTTATCTGTATCTGCAAGTAATCCGAGGCAAAATGATTGCTGTAGAGCTTTCCTCTCTTCTTTCTTTCCACTTTTTAGAATACGCCACCTTCTTTAGCCCCCCATCCACCTTCAGGACACTAAATATTTTGAATTCACTTCAAATCCTCCTAGCACAAATGCAGAGCCATAGGAAAAGTAGGGACCGTGTAATGTGTTTATCTGTGGTATCATTGCAGTTGTAAGACTTCAACTGTCCTCTCTTGTAAAGGACAGTCCTTTATTCTGAAATTCTGTTCTTTATAACTTTATTTATTTTGAACTGTCCATTCTACTATGAAATAATAATGGTTCTTATTGGTTTTAGTTGATGTCCTCTCTCAGAAAAACTAAAAAATCAGTAAACCTGTGTGAGTCCCCCGAAATCTTTTTAAATTGATTCATGAAAGCCAGAAAGCCTGGGCACCATTGTTCTGTTCAACATCTGGTTCACACCGAGATGCTAGGGGCTTCTTGTTGCCCCTCCCGAGGGCATTTGTATCTATTCAAAGAAACTGCCAGAATGAGAACCTCAAAGAATTTCTAAGGAGAGATGTGAGGAAAATATATGGTAAAGAGGCCTTTCTAGACTCTCTCAACAGCTAGCGCTTGGTCTAGTTAAAGGCAGTACAGTTGTATCTGTTCTTAACTGCTGGCATTTAGCAATTAGCATGACTTTCGGTGGACCACTCCTTTTAGTAAAACAGAGAACCTGTTTTGAATGTGCTAGGGTCTCTTGGTCTTTCAGTTTGCACATCAGCAAAAAGGCTAATGAAGATGCTATGCTTTTCCTTAAAAGGTGAAAACTTGGTCATGTGGATAAGTGATAAGTACTCTTCACTTCAACAGTGGCGTACTGTGGTCTTAACATGGTACCATCTTAAATTAGGCCTCACTGGTTAATATTTATTGAACGCTCACAGGGTGTTTGGTGCTAATCAAAATATCCTCAAGCCACAGAATCACTGCCTTCTGGTAAGTGATGGTGCAGCGAGGTCTGACTGTTAAATGGCACTTACCCACGTCAGTACAGACACTGTACAGTCATAGCCATTCCTTTGGGATGTTAAAGATCAAATTTTGCTTAAAATTGTTTGCTTAGATTTGAGAAGTAGGGGAAAGGCAGATTTTTAAGTTTGAAATGAACATCCTAGGACTCCTGGCCAGGAAGCCGTGCCAGCTTTCAGGCACATCAGTACTATTTTGCAAACGCTTTCACACACGACCTCTGTTGATCTTCCCCAAGACTGCATGAGGCAGACTGGAGAGTACTGTTGTTCCTCTTCACAGAGAAGGACTTTAAGCGGCTTGCCCAAGGCCACACTGCCGGCTGGGGAGTCTGCTCAGAGTTTGCTTCTCCCACTGCCCTCCTCTCCTTCAACTGTCATCTTCACTGCGTGCAGACCTCCGGGAGGGAGGGGACAAAGCGTAGAGGGGACGCCGCTTCCAGTGCCAATGCCTAAGAATCCACCTAAGGAAAAAAATAGCCATGCCGGAGGGCAGGGTGTTTGACAGCCAGGGAAAGACAGTGGGGAGAGGACTTTGAGGGAAATGAGAGCTACCAGTAATTCTCAAACTTTGCTGCATATTAGAATCACCTGGGAATTTCAAAAAAATCTCAGCACCCAGCTCTCGCCGCATGCTGATTAAATCAGCATCTCTGAAGGTGGAAGTAGGCCTTGGTATTTTTAAAAGCTCCCCAGGGTTTTACAGTGTGCAGCCACATTTGAAGATGAGTGACTTAGACTCCTGAGACTTCAGTGTGCGCAGGAATCACCCGCGGGTCTTGTGAAGATGGGGGTTCTTATTCAGTAGGTGGAGGGTGAGGCCTGCTATCATTTAGCCATACAATCCAATGGCCCGGAAGAGCTCCATGGAGGAGGACAAGTTCGGGCTGGGCTTGGAAGGTTGTGTAAGATCTAGAGCAGAAGCATTCCGGCCTGTGTGGTGGACAGTCAGAAGCATGCAAGGGGTGCTTTGGGGGACGATGGCTGGTCCACTGTGACTAAAGAGGAGAAGCTTTTCAGTGAACTGATCTACACTATTTAGCCCTTGGCAGTTGACTGCCTATTGTCTCAGATGCACGTGTGCTTTCCTCTTCAAGATCCTTGTGCAGAGACCTGTATTTTACTTCTTTTTGTCACATGTGATGCTAAGCCCATAGCAGGCGTCCAGAACCTGACTGAGGTTTGCATCTCCACTTGCTATTCCCTCTGCCTGGAGTGTTCTTCTGATACTTACCCTGCTCACTCACTCACTTCCTTTGAGACTTTAAACTCAACTGTCACATTACAGAGTGGGGCTCCCACTATTTAAACAATATGTAAGTAGGGACTTGGCCACCCTATTTAAATGGAAACATCTTTTCTTTTGCCCACCCCTCCCATACACTTCTTCCTGCTTTATTCTTCTCTTTAGTACATGTAAAGAGAACCATCTAATGTATATTTCGTTTATCTCGTATATATTTACTTTTAAAAAAATCTTGCTTACTGTCTGTCTCATTCCGTTAAAAGGCAGCTCCACAGGAGCAGAGAATTTGTCTGTGTTATTCACTGCCTCTTCCCAGTGCCTAGGACAATATTAGACACTCCACAAATATTGACTGAATGAACCGAATTGAATGCGTATACAATGCTGTTGCCAACACAAATAACTTCAACATTCGAGGCAGAAGAAACCAAAAGAATTGATCTTGCTACTGTTCCATTTTAGAAGGGGAAATGATGACAGTATTTGGTCACTAGGTAGGAAAATTTGGAATAATGTGTCCATAAAGATAAGTTGTCCTCCCCGATGGACAAGAGATCTGCTTTAAATGTCCTGTATTATAAATCTAGGATTAAATGTTTGGCTGATCAAAAAGGTCAAGTATCTGAAAAAAATATTTTTTTCAAGGATACCTCATAAAACCATCAATTATTAATTTCATATTGAAGTATTTAAAGAATAGAATTAATTCAAGTGACGGGAAAAAGTAAAGTCTACCAAGTATAACAGATTAAATGCAAATGAGCTGTTAGGAGGTAGAAATATAGGACCTGAGGGGATGTTTACGACGGTAAATGTACCGGTGAGTTGTGGGATTTAGGGGTTGGAAGTGACTTTAAAGGTCATGGATGATTGTTTTCTGCAGTGATGGTAAGCTCACTGCCCCACAAAGCAGACACTTGTGTCAGTGAACAGCTCCACGTATTGGAAACCCTTCCTTCTGTTGAGCCGTTGGCAACGTTCTTACACTATGCAAGTATAAAGGACTAACTGCTCATTACCATTACACTGGAGAATTCTTCTTCTGGACAGCATTTCAAAGTTGAAGATATCTACTGTATCCCTTCTCCTCCCCACCACCCCACTTCCTACATGTTGCCAGAAACTCCAACTCTGTTCCGAGCCAAATAACCTCAGTTCCTCCATTTTTCTGCATAGGATATTGTTAGGGTCCACTTGAACTTCAAGGTCAGACTCTTTTGAACCTGGCCCAGTTTTCCTGTGCCCCTCTTATACTGTGTTCCCCAAAAAGAGACCTGGGTGTCAACTGAGGAGCCCAGAGTGGTGTTCTCCCTCTTTCTAGACACTGTGCTTTCTGCTAATGCAGCCTGAGAGATTTCATTGTCCTTGTCAGCCACATCTCACTTTGGAAGTCATGTGCTCTCCGACTGGTAGAAGCAGCAGGGCAGTGAGTTGTGCCCTCGGGGATGAAAAAGTGACACTCAAAAGTGAATACACATTATATGGCAGTAAAAAAAGTTATAAAAAGTTTTAAAATTGAATGTGGCATTTCCCTGCTACTTTCTCGTCTATATTTATTATTATAAAGATACAAGCTTTGTACAACATTGTAAAGGGACTATACTCCAATAAAAATTAAAAAAAAAAAAAGATACAAGCTTTGGGGTCAGACAGAAAAGCTACCTCTGCCCTTTCCTCGTCATGCAGGCTTAACCTCTGAACCTCTGTGTTCTCATTTACTAAAGGGGATTATAATACCCACTTTTCAGGATTGTTGGGGAGAGGAAATGAAATCATGTATGTAGATGTCTGGCATATAATAGCTGCTTGAAATGATAGCTCCTGGAAAAATAATAATTATTATTATTCCAAGAAATATCTATTGGACAATTAAATCACCCATGATGAGACTTCATGACAATGATCACATACCTTGGAAGGCACCTAAAAAGCCTACGGCAAAGAAGTCTGTCTGAGAATATGAGCTCAGGGTGCAGAGTCCCCAAAGGACACCCTGAGTTAGGAACTTTGGGGGTCCCTGCCACTTTTACTTTTGCCTTTTACGTCGTGGTAGCAGATGGTCACCGAGCTCTTCTTTCTCTGCTGCTTACTCTCTGGAGCCACAGGTCAGCATAGCCTGCGACGAGTCCCGTAAGGTTGCCTGATGGTGCCGCTGCAGGACCAGAACCATGTGCCGTGCAAACCCCACACGCTCCCTCCTACATAAAATCCTCGCAGCCTGTGTGAGCGGGAGCAGCTAAGAGGAAACAAGAGGGGGTGAAGGGGAGCTAGAGACCCGGAGAGCTTAATAGGGTGGGTCTGTCCTGGCCGGGATCCTTTCTTCGTCGGCCTGCAGCAGTCCGTTCCCTCTTTCCCGTTCACTTCCCTCCTTCTTTGCCAGGCCCAGGACCCAGCTATCCACACCCTCCTTCTAAAGAGCCTCCAGTGACAAACAAAGACCCCTCACAGGGCCTTGCCACCCCCATCCAGCCGTATCCAAGGTTACGGTAGGGAACTTGGAAACCGGACTTGGCCGGGAGACAGAAGATGCCCTGCGTGCCCGCTAGCAGAGCCACGCTCATTCCACAGCAGCCATGAAAGGACAGACTGTTCTGGGGCCGCGCCGCATCTGCAGTGTCCCCACCGCAGTGTCCCCAAGCCTTATTGTGTGGGTCCTCACTGGGGCCGAGAAACTGGTAAACGAAGACCTCAGATGGGTAAACAAACAGAGACACTGAGGGAGTCACCATGGAGAGGAGAATGAGGCTGTGTCTATGGCGAGCGGCTTTTCCACTCTCATCAGTGACTCCCCCAGTTGCTCCATAAACCCAACTGGTGTGGTAGACATTGCCATTCAGTTGACAGATGTCTGAACTGATCTAATCTCTCTGGTTAGTGCTGTAGTCTGAGCCTTCAGGAAAGGCGCAAACCAGACTGAAAGGCAAGAGCGAAATGTAGGAGAAATTTCGCGTTGGCGAAATGTAGGAGATGGGGTTTGTGTCTTTTCCCACTTGCCTCTTCAAATCCTTAGTGGATTGAAACAGCAATCACAGAGAACCCAGGGCTGCACCAGGGGTGGAGCGCGGCCTGGCTAGTTCTGCCCTTTGCAGGCAGGGTGATGCCAGCAGCTCAGCCTGCTAGCTTCGTAGGAAGGACCCACCGTCTTGCATTGCACATCAGTGGCATGACTGTTCTGTGACCCAGGGTGAGCACCCTGTGGTCTGTATTGCAGTGGCCAAAAAATGGGGCAGGGTGTGCCTTCCTTTGCTGGGATGAAAACCAAGGCTCTAGGCCCCCAGTGGCTTTGCCCGTTTTTAGCATTGCTTTGTGGTTTACAGTGTGGATGTTTTCTTTCCACCATCACGTAGTAAACTCTAGGTTTAGAATCAAGAAACCTGGGCCTAGGCTTAACTTTCTGACAACCCTATCACCTCCCCTCTTGGAATCCCCGTTTCCTCATCTGTTAAACGAGGAAGATGGAGATGGCGTGGAAGTAGCTGGCAGATAGGGCATTCTGTAGTACTTTGGGGAGAGACCTGGCCTTCTTTATCTCTTCGTCTTTCACCCCACAGCACTTAGGAGAAGCCGTTACTAAATGAGCTTTGAAATGCTTTTAAATAGACAGTCACGTATATATGCCGTGCATAGAAACAGACCCATGCCGTATATGTGCAAAACATTTATAAAGCGTGCGCCTTTGAAAGCATCAGAAATAATCTCTGCTGTCAAACTCTCCCCTCACCAGGGCACTTTAAAGCTGCTCTGCTTATCAATGGCTCCTTCAGATCCACCACGCTGCACATTCCTCAGGAGGTGGCAGGGCTGGTGGTGGGAGTGGGGTTGTTTATAATTTTTCAGATTAAAATGTCATTGGGTGCTCCTCTGAAACTGCTGACATATTTCAAACGTTCACTTCTGATGGTCTGCCCTTGCTCTGATGAGTTCAAGGGGTGCTTGGCTAGGACCTTAGGGTTCCCAGATCTCCTTTAGCCCCAGGGTCCCACGCTGAATAATTGAACATTGTGTGAGCAGTGAATCGTACTTCTGTAGCACTTCATGCTTGAGACGAGATAAAAAATGTCATTTACACAGTTGTATTTGGGGGAGAAAGAGGATCAAAACTGGCTCTTTAATCAGTTTCCTTCTACATGTGTGTATAGTATTTCTGCACAAATATGTTCTGAACTTTAGAACGATTTGAGAGAAAAGAATAAAAATGGAAGGGCTTAAGGAAAGTGATATAAACTATTTTTAGATTTTAAATTTGAAAATAATTTAACTTTTGGGTAAAGCGGTAATAAATAGGACTCTGACTCCAAGATGGATTTTGAGTGGGAAGGAGGAGTCAGGGAAGTTATGTATATGAAGCTCCTGGCACTTTAGGAAGTATTCTGTAATTCCAGACTGGAACGGAAATCGTCAAAAGTGTTCTGAATCTAATAGCCAAAGGCAAACAACTTTAACATATTCACTGTCTCCTCTGGCTTTTAACATGTCTCAGGCATAATCACCTCGATCAACCATTTTTAAAAATTGGAGATTTATAAAATATGATTTAATATGGACCAAAAAATTATAACAGGATTGTAAGATCCAGGGCTCTGCTGAGGGCCTGTTGACTCAGAAGGGGCCTCACAGGGCAGCTAATCTCCGCCTAGCCCAGCGCGGGTATCCTGGACCCCAGGAGCTGCGGGAAGTGACGTTCCCCTAGGTGAAGAGCTCCCCGTGATCCAGAGCCCCTCCTGCGTTTGAGCCACACAGTGCATCTGTCATTTCTACCTCTGGGTCGTGATTTGCTTTCCAGGGTCACGGAGTATATGTCTTCACCTACTCCTGCATGAAACCCTTCACTTATTTGGAAACAGTTCTCACTTTGTCCTAAGACTTCTCTTTTCTGGGTTCAGCACCGCCCCCACCAGCTCTTTCAACCACTCTTCAAATGAGGTGGTGTTTAGGTCCTCTGGACTCCTCTTCACCTTCCTCTGGATGCCCTGTATTTTAAGATGGGCCTCTGCAAGCTGCAGCCAGAGCTCCAGATGTGGGATGTGTTCTAGCTGGAGCAGACTACACACACACACACACACACACACACACACACACACACACACACACACACACACACAAGTTCGAGACCCTATGTTTCCATTCGCAAGGCCTGGGGTGGGTTAGCGTTTTTGGCAGCCTTGTCTCACCACTCACCCACATTGACTAGAGGCAGGCAACTGCCATGGTCTTTGTCCCGGGCTTCCTGGCAGCGCAAGGCGGAGGTCAAGGTGCTCTCATAGGGACAGTGAGTCCCCTCCTCTGTGCCAGGTGCTATACCTGAAATGTGGTAGATGTTATTTAATTCAGTCCTCATAGCAACTCGATTAGTTGCTTCCATTTTCCAGATGAGAGCACCGAGGCTCAGTGAGGCTGAATGAATTGCCTGAAGTCACAGAGAAGCAGTCAGGGCCGGCTTGGTAAGGAGCCGAGGCTCGTCAGATTCCAGGCCCACACGTTTTCTATAACACTCTGCTCCCTTGATCAAAGGTGCTGTTGGTTCCATCTGCTGAAATATTGGACCAGAACCGATCAACTCAGCATTCCGGTTTGAACCAGGAATGTTTGTTGGAAAGAAAAGGTTGTTCTTCCTTCTTCAAAAGAGGACTCTGAATTTCCATTAGTATGAATATTCTAGTATGGGCCTATCATCCCTGTATCTGTCCCAACTTTGGGGGAAGATATTTACGTTTTCTAACTGTTGTATGTTTCTAGAGGGAGGTGAGATTAGCAACTCCCACTAACATATTCAAGGAGCATGTAAAGGAGTATTTCTTTAGTATTTGAAGTTGTCCTGATTCTAGTATACTAGAATCTGTTCATTACATCTACCCCAGGTGTATTCTTTTTTTTTTTTTTTTGCGGTACGCGGGCCTCTCACTGTTGTGGCCTCTCCCGTTGCGGAGCACAGGCTCCGGACGCGCAGACTCAGCGGCCATGGCTCACGGGCCCAGCCGCTCCGCGGCACGTGGGATCCTCCCGGACCGGGGCACGAACCTGTGTCCCCTGCATCGGCAGGCGGACTCTCAACCACTGCGCCACCAGGGAAGCCCAGGTGTATTCTTTTTTAAACATAATGTTATTTTTCTGAGCTTCTTAATACAGATGATAAATGTCTGTTTTAGAAGAGATTGCTACATTATTATTATATTGGAGCTATGTCTAGCTTGTTTTTGTATAGCACTCCACAATCTTTGTAATGCTTGTGTACCCATACTCTCTGTTTACCTTCACAACAATTATTTCCTCATTGACAGCTGGGGAAAATGAGCCGAGGGAGGTGCAATGACTCATCTCAAGAATCAGATCACAAAGAAGCAGAACCAGGATAGAAGTTCTGACTCCCACCCCATTATTCCTTTCTTTCTAATCAAGCTTGCCTCTTAATTAGTAGGTCTTTTGATCATTACACCTCATTTATGAGACAGCCACTTCGTGAGAAGTCAGGACTTTGTGAGAAGTCAGTACTCAGGTAAAACTGAAATAAGCTGCCAATTCTATTTATCGAACATGGCAAATTGACACGAGCAGATGGAGGAAACGTTGCCTTGGGAGGTTTAAATGGCACTGCCTCCATTATGTTTGGTCCTTGTTATCACTGGCAGTCTCAGAGTCACTGATCAATCCTGGCATATGTGCAATGTCATGGAGGGTACAACCTGGATGTGCCCTAGGCAGTGCCTCAACCCCTTTAAAGATGAGGAAGGATGGAGCCAGATACCACGGGGGCCTGATGCCCAGGCACCCGCTCCATGCACAGTGAGACCCGTCGCCCTTCCAGCACCTTGCTGACCTCCCTCACTGGCGTCCCTGACACTTTGTGTCCTGGCTCACCCTCACCTCCTGTTTGGCTTGCCGTCTTGGCCCCCTCTCCAACTCCCACCCTGCCCTTGTGTCCTGGCTCCTTGGCAGGAGTCCTGGCAGACCAGACACTTGCGTGACTGTTGGTTCCTTTGGCTGAGCTCCCTAATCCCTGCAAGCTCTCTTCCTGGCTTCAGACCCTCGACTCTGCTTCTGGAAACATCCCAACAGTAGCTTTCAGCTCCCTGGTGAGATGCTCTTGACAAAGGCCAGATTTTCCTGTAATTAGGGAGCTCCGGCCTTGGGGCCATGTGATTCCCCTGAAGTCACGATTCCTGGGCCCTGCCGGCCAGCCATCTGCAGGTAAGGTAACCATGTAATTTATCATCCATCCTGGAGCACCTTAAGAATGGAAGGGGGCACTATTACTAATTTCACCTGCACAACCGGATAAACAGGGGCCCTTCCTGGCCAGTGGGGGTATATTCCGGGCTGTAGTCACTCTGTAAAGCAACATTACACATTTACTGCAGATGGGCTCAGTGCCAAGCACCACAATGGGCACTTTACACACCCACCTATTCAGGTAATATACATATGATAATCCTATATGTATAATGTTACCCCCATCTTACAGAGGAGGAAATTGAAGCTCAAAAAGGTTAAATAATTTGCGTGAGGTGACATCTAATAAGTGGCGGGCCCAAGCCTGACTCCAGAATCTTTGTTTTGAATCTTCCCTTTGGGTCCTGACCAGTGTAATAATGGAATCAATAAAAATGAAACTTTGGTGGAGAGATGATAGAGTCAGCCCCTAAATTAAAAATGAGTTATGCTGCAGGGGAACACTTGTACATTGAATGCTTAGAATTTGAAATGCGTTTTCCCATGGAAAAAAAAAGGTCTAAAATGGTGGTTAGGCTCCAAGGCCAATCAACAGAAGTCTATGCAGACTATAATTTCATTGTGGTTTACTCCTCTATGTAATACCGAACTGGAATAGGAAGCAGAAGCCATAGGTTTCTATCATAGTTCCTTTACTTACTGGCTGTGTGATTTGGGGCAAGTTACTTAACCTCTCTGAGCCTCAGTTTTATCATCAAAATTGCAAAAATGTCTAGAAAATGTTCTAGAAGCTAGAAATAATGTCTAGCTTCTAAAAAGTGCAAGAATCACAGGAGACAATGTACATGAATGTCTTTTAAAAATAGCACTTGTAGTACTATAAGAACTGACAACAACTTATGACATTGCCAGGAGGCAAGTGAGGTTTCCAAGAACCCTAACTCTGACCCTCAAAGTGGAGACAAAATCTCTTGTGGGCTGGGAGGGGTAGTGGGCAGGTCTGGGAGCCTCTGGGGAAATGTGTCCTCCCGAGGTGGAGCTGGTGGCATTGTGAGTGGGGGGGAAGAGGGATACAGGAGGAGAAGGGTGTGGAGGAGGAGAACACATAGGCTCCCACAGGGTTTGGAGGCTCAGTCAGGAGAAGGGCCATATGTGGTAGCCATGCTGCCGTGGGGATCTGGACTGAGAGGAGCAACGGCATTGGGCCATGGCTGGGAGGTGGGATAACCACGGGGCTAGTGTCTCCAAAGCCATGGGAACAGGGGCTCTTACTGCTTTTGGGTTTGGAAAGAGCAGCAGACATATCTATGGATTGTTCACAGTTCATCAGTATAGGGTGCTCTGTGTTGATCAACTGTACAGGGAATCTAGATCCTGGGGTCGAGTTTAAAAACAGTGATTTCTGAACAAAAAGTCTATAGAAGACTCACTTAACTATATAAAATTTTATTTCATTTTTAACAGACTCTTTTCAAGGCCCACCCATGTATCCTGTATTAGTACTTCATTCCTTTTTATTGTCGATTAGCATTCCTTTGTGTGGACATGCCACCAGTTATTTATCTATCCATTAGTTAATGGACATTTGGGTTGTTTCCACTTTTTTGGCTTTCATGAATAATGCTGCTGTGAAGATTCATGTATGAGGTTTTGAGCAGATGTATGTTGTATTTCTCTTGGGTAGATATACCTCGGAGTGGAACTGCTGGATCATGTGGTAAATCTATGTTTAATATTTTGAGGGACTGGGCGTTTTAGTAATATATGTGCAAACATATCTGGTATGTTGGTACATTTTTAATACTTGTCCTTTAATAAACATTGTATTCTCCAAGGACGTTAGTCTGGAGACCTCCAACTTGTACAGCCATCCCCTAACGCATGTGGATTCGACGACAGGTGTTCATTTTAACAATCGGTTCATATTGGTTTGAATAGTTTGAGCTTGTTTCAGATGCAGCTTGTGTCTCCAACCCCATGGTTCTACACATTCCTGCATTTAAACAGTAGGTGTCAAGTAAACAACAGTAACAGAGTGATTACAAATAGGGGGAAACAAAACTTAAGTCATTATATGAGAACTTGAGGTTTTTATTTACAGCCAAAATTTAAAATAGTGAAATAGAGTGTAAACTACAAGGTATAATATTTTTGTTTCATAAGTGCAAATTTTAGTTCATACATGAAACACTTTACTGCATATGAATATCTTTAAAATAGAATTCTATTTTTCCTTTTCAAGTAAATTGATTTAAAACAAAAGAACAAAATGAGGGCTTCCCTGGTGGCGCAGTGGTTGAGAGTCCACCTGCCGATGCAGGGGACACGGGTTCGTGCCCCGGTCCGGGAAGATCCCACATGCCGCGGAGCAGCTGGGCCCGTGAGCCATGGCCGCTGAGCCTGTGAGTCCGGAGCCTGTGCTCCGCAACAGGAGAGGCCACAACAGTGAGAGGCCCGCGTAACACACACACACACACAAAAAAAGAACAAAAGAAGAAGATAACAATGAATAATTATTACTGTATTACTATTATATGCTTATTGCTGAAAATAATTCCTTTATATAAAGGAAGATGGAATTAAAAAGGACCTGCTCTGGATGTTGGATATGCTGGGCGTGCTGCTGTGTATGAGCACGTACAAGATGACCAGGTTATTTAGGGAATATTTCTTGCGTGGAGTAAGCTTGAATTGGTAGAAGAAAATGGAAACAGATTAGCTTCGCAGTGTGGAAGGAATTCCTGGCTAAGTTCTAGGAATAGGGAAAGGTCCAGAGTCATGAATTACCGGGTATCTCAAGAATGAATGAGAAGTGGAAGTTTGGGGCGTTTGTAGAGAGGGTAAACCTGAGCCTGGGTCTGGAGTAGAAAGCCATTTGAGACTCCCAGACAAGAACCTTGTGGAGGAGGGCTTGAGGTCCATTATTTTGGCAGCAATATACAAGATGAATGGGGACAACAGGAGAACACAATCCAAAGGTGAGTTGTAAGTTAGTCAGGTAATTCAGACATGAACTAATGACACTCTCCTTTGGGTGGGAGTTACAGGAGTGGAGAAGGAACAAATCAAAAGGTTCTTACAAACTCAGTATAGGAAAGATGTCAGTTTCTCCTTAAATTGACCTATAGGCTTAATGCAATTCCTATCAAAATCCCAGCAAGTTTTTTTGTAGACAAAGACAAGCTTATTCTCAAATTAATATGGAAAAACAAAGGCTGTAAAATAATAGAGCAATCTTGAAAAAGAAGAAGAAAATGGGAAGACTCACTCTACCCAATATTAAGGCCTAGTACATAGCCACAGTATAAAGGTGGTGTGGCAAAGGGATAGACACATAGACCAATGGAGCAGACTAGGGAACCCAGTAACAGCCCTACATGAGTACACCCAACGGATTTGACAAAGGTGCAAAGGCAATGCAATGGAGGAGGGATAGCCTTTACACCAGAACTGGTGCTGGAGCAATTGGATATCCACAGGCTGAAAAATGAACCTCCACCTAAACCTTACACAAAACTTAACTCAAAATGGATCATGGACTTACATATAAAATGCAAAACTATAAAACTTTTAGAAAAAAAATAAAATCCTTGGGGTCTGGGACTAGGCAAAGAGTTCTTAGACTTCACACCGAAAGCATGATCCATAAAAGAAAAAACTGATAAATTGGAGCTCATCAAAATTAAAAACTTTTGCTCTGCAAAAGATCCTGGTTAAGAGGTAAAAGACAAGCTACAGAGTGGGAGAAAATATTTGCAAACCACATATCTGACAAAGGACTAGTATATAGAATATATAAAGAATTTTCAAACCTTGGCAATAAAAAAAAAACTGAACAATCCAATTAGAAAATAGACCAAAGATATGAGCAGACATTTCATTGAAGAGGATGTACAGATGGATAAGCACATGAAAAGATGTTTACCATCATTAGCCACTATGGAAATGCAGATTAAAACCACAATGAGATACTTGTCATGTAGTCATTTTTAATTTTGCTGAGCCACACATTTATGGCAGACATTGAGGGTCTGGTGTATAGAAATTAATAATTTAGCCAGCGAAAGAGCTTAGCTCACCCCTGTGGCCATCTCTTAAGGTGACTTGTTGTCTTTTCATTTTATCATTTAAATTCAGTGCTCTAGTGGTATCTCCAAATTTGGAGCTCCACAGAAGTCTCCAGAGGTATCTCTTCCAAATGCGGGTATATAATTCCAGTACCATTTAGTGACTAATTAGATATAGGAGTAGCTCTAGTGTCTATGAAAATTGGCGCCATTTGACCCCATCAGCCGTCGAATAGCAATAGTTACGTGGGGTGGACAGAGCCTGGGCCACTTAGCAGTTGTGTGATGTGACAAGGGATGATGTGACAAGGCACCTCTTTCTTTGAGACTCAGTTTCCTCCTCTGGAAATGAGAATGATGATTCTTACCTTGCAGGGTGTTGTGAGGATCAGATCAAAACCCACAGATACGAGGTATCCAGCCTAGTTCTCAGTGTGAGTGTGGGTATTGTTTTCACACACAAGCTAAGGCTGCAGTCTCCAGGAGGAATTTAAGTGACGCTCTTTCTGGAACAGTTTAATTCTGTTGACCATATGGCCAAGAATATGAGACAATCCCATATTTATTATTCTGCCTTGCTCTTCTCTGAAGTATGCTAATGCATGTCCAAGCACATATCTCGATTGAAAAGCCCATCGCTGATGTTATGTAAGAACCAGAAATCTGTGCAGAAGACATTCCTGCTACCTCTCAGGGGTCTCCCAGGTGTCCTCTCACTTTCTAACACAAGACTTAGAAGCTCTGGGCATTCCTGGAATGATGATCTAAACCATACCAGACTGCATAGCACAGCTTGTACCCAACCTGGTCCCCATCACTTTTTTCTTAAGATGATAATTGTTTTACTTCTTTATATTCATTGTCACATTCCTCAAAGTAAAGTCCTTCTGTGTTTCACAGCCTGATGTCCTCTGACTCAGTGTGTGTGTATCTGTATGTAACAGAATATGTGCTATGACTGTTTGTGCTTTGAAAAAGCAGTTCTGTCCTAGGCCAGCAGCTTCAAGGACTTTCTTCTGTTTAATAAGCCCTGCATCGTCATCCAGCTGTAGCAATGCTCTGCTAAAAACAAACTGAGGTCATTCATGTGTAAATGGAAACACACCAGGAAAAAAATTAATACCAAATGTACATCAAGATCAAAAGAAAAAATAAATTTCTCAATAGAATACTCAGAGCTATGCAGAGACCGTTGGTTACTGCTGGTTCACATAAAATTGAAGGTCAGAGCATGTGTCAGTAAAATTCTTAAAAAGGCTGTGACCAGCCAGAGGCTATGATTTGAGAATCCCACAAGGATGATTCCTCAAAAATCCAGCTGACTCCTGAATTACACAGGGCATGTGTTTCCCCAAAACACTGTAATAAATGCAGACTATAACTAGGAGCATCAAGGTCTGTGGAACTCAGGACCCACAACCAAAACATTTCCGTTAAAAAACAAATACACCCAATATTGTAATGAAATTAGTAGCCATGTAATATTTGATCACAAATTACACTTTGATGAATTTTCAAAATCAAAAATATTTAGACACATCATGATAAATCATTCTTTTGGTGATCGTTGTCTGGTGAGTCTACAGAGGTTGAGTGTGGCTCCTTGAGTCTAGATACATTCATTCATACATTCAATCAAGCATCCGTTCAAGAAATAGTGATTGAGCACCTAGTAGGTGGCAGGGTGTATTCTGAAAAAGGAGCAATAATAGGAAGCTAATTAAGAGAGGGACTCAGAGTCAGAGAAACTCAGCTTAAATACTGGCTCCACCATTTGCAAACCAAGTGATGATCAGCAAGGCAGTAAACCTCTCTCAGCCCCTGATTTCTCACCTGTAAAATGAGGATAGCTATACTTGCCTTGCAGGGTTGTATGGATTGGATGATGTAATACATATGAGATACTTAACCCAGTGCCTGGCACACAATAAATGTTCTAAGGAAAAAGGAGGTGGTACTCCAAAAATTTATATTCCCTCAAGTCATAGATACCCTGGTATCTTGCTCCCACCTTTTCTAAAAGAGTGCTGCAAAAATATCCTCACCCATCCACCCACTCATACAGTCAAAAATATACTTTGTAGGCAAGGAGAAGGGCCACCAGGAGGTGGGGACATGCGGAGGCAGGCTTAGAAGACAAAGAAACCTATGAGAAGAGAAACCTGATCAGGTTGTCGAGACTGGCTTCATCCTTGTTCTCTCTCCCTTTTCTCCGAGAGACCAGGTGGGGAAATAGCCTCCCCTTATCTCTACTGGGAGGGGAGCCCACCGACACTTCTGGACATCCTGATGCCTCTGACCCAGTGAGGATTCTGGCTCCCTGACACAACCACACCTGGGGCTGCCCCACCCCTTTCTCAGTTCGTCATCTTGTTGCAGGGAGCTAAATCATGAGAGGTATCCCATGGATAGGCCTAAGGTGTGTCAATAGGGTAAATAGGAGTCTGGGAAGATTTATGGATGTGGCTTTGTGAGTGTGAGGCTTAAAGGGAACACTGCTTTGGGGAAGGGACAGCAAACAGTAGGAGATGGACTCAGAAATAAGGGTACCATATTTAGCAAATAAAAATACAAGACACTCAACTAAATTTGAGTTTCAGGTGAATTACAAATCATGTTTTAATATATATCCTATGCAATACTGGGAAAATACACTAAAAATTATTCATTGTGTATCTGAAATTCAGATTTAACTGGTGCTCTGTATTTTCTCTGGCAACCCTACTCAGAAAGGGAATTAGGAGAACATCCTCCATTCTCCTATGATTTTGTCTGATACCAGATAGGAAGCAGCATTTCTGGACAGGCCACCAATCAGCTATTCTGCAAGTGTACCCTTGTGTGGTTAAAGCATGTGACACAATTCCTTTGGGAAGCCATGGAGTCAGAATCGCCATTGTGCAGGGCATGGTGCTGGGCACTAGGGATCCAGAGAGGAGTGAAACAGTCCTGGATATAAGGATCCACTCACTCCAGACGACCAAGTCCAGTGGGATGATAGCCACTATACAAGCAGCAATGGCAATTTTCAATATGTATTGGAAGTCTATTGAGATATTGTTCCAAGCACTTTTCAGATTTTTATTTAAATCTCATCCTATGAGGTAGACTTTATTATTAACTCCAGTTTACAAATAAGGAAACTGAACCTTATAAGCATATGATTCTTTACCCAAATTGGGAAACATTGTAAAGTGAAAGGCGTTACTGTCTGTAATTACACAGAACGACAGGCAGGACCTGGCACCTAGCCGGCACACTAGCATTATGGCATCGACCTCTAGGAGATGTGCCCACATCTCACTGGCAGAAAGTGGCAGTGGGAGGATTTGAATCCAGGCATAATGGCTCCAGCCCTCGTCCCCTTAACCAGGAACAGTAGAGGAGGCGATTCATTTAGATGAATTCCCTCTTATAGACTCTAAGTTCCCTGAAGATGGGGCCTATTGTTTTGCTTTCCGTGGCATCTTTGACGACTAGCATGCAGCACCCAAAACACAGAGTGGCTGCCAAAACATACCTGATGGACAGATGAGTCTGGGAGGCCTTCATGGTGGAGGTGGGACATGAGCACAGCTTGAACAATGTAGAAGACTAGGGCAGGGACCTTTTTCTCTTCCCTGATCTGTCCCTCTTCCCAGACGCTTGAGAGAAGGTAAGTGAGAGAGGACTACTAAGTGAGCTAAGCAAGTGACGCCAAACCAAGATGTCGGGACATACACCGTGAAGTCTGCTCTCGAGACTGAGTCATGAAGGGCTCTGTCAGCCCTTGCCCACCTCTTTTATGTGGACACCCAGGCACCCACTGCCTGTCCTCTCCAATCCCTCTCAGCTCCCCTGGATTGAGAATCTGTCACCTGGCCTGGATCCTGAGCAGTCGACTGCCCTCCACTGGGTCCCCCACAGGATAGCAGAGCTGCTCTATCCTCCATATAGAGCTGATCCTCCTTGTAGGTTCCCCAGTCTCCTCAACCAGCTCAGGCCTGCTTTGCTCTGTGTCCCCAGGCCACACCTGCCACACTGCCGGGAGAGCACCCTGAAAGACTGCTATTCCGTCTCTTTCTCTTCAGGGAATTTAAGCCACTGCAAGGCCACACCCTCTTCAAACGGGAATCATGGAGTCTTCAAGACAATAAACAAATGCCTCCTCCTTGCTCAGGGTCAGCTACTCGCTTTTTAAGAAGAGAAAGCACATTTTCAGAAGGGGTGAGACAAGCCTCTGACAGCTGCCTCCTTTTCCTCTCTGTCCAGAAAGATATCGTTAAACCCAGCTGACTCCTGCCTGACAGATGTAGAATGAACAAGAAAGAACCCTTCCTGATGTTTTTGTTCTACCCACAGTTTAACTGCATGTAATTGAACTCACTAGACTATAAGCTGAGGTCACAGGCAGCGTCTTATAAGATACTTCTTTGAATCCCCAAAATCTGACACGGTGTTTTACACGTGAAGATCCAATAAACATACTTAATTTGGTTTGACTGCTAAGGGTGCGCCTCAGCTTAAATACCCTAAATTAGGTCTGACACCAAAGTGTTAGTCTGGACCAGAGAGAGGCCTTCCAGGCACTTAAACCCTAATCCTCAAAACTGGAAAGAAAGGAAATCCTAATGACTTTTCAACACTCCTGTACCCTTTTCTCAGTCTCCCTCTAACGCTAGGGCTTTACCACTGTCCAACTGAGTGACCTTGGATAAGTCCCCAAACTTCCTGGAGCCTCAGTTTCCTGACACTGAATCAAGCAGGTTCAACCAGGTGATTTTAAGGTCCCTTCCAACTGTGGCAGTCCAAAATTCCAGGATTCTGGTTGACCAACCCGTGGAAAACGGGAATGGAGTATGGAGCAGATGCTTGTGGGTGGGGATGGGATGGCTGAGAGGGAGAAAATAAATACGGAGCTGGGAAGGAAAAAAAGCCCTGGAAACAAATGTGTGCTTTGCATCTAATCTGGTCCTTGCTAGGACAATGTCATCTCGCCACGTCCTACGCAAGGTCCAGCTGATGCTCACGCACCTGGCCCCGCCTTTCTTTTCATCATCCGTCCGTGTGTGCACTTTGTCTTGTTCTGTGTGCTGCTTGAGCACTAGACTATGAGCTTAGATCATGGGCAGTGGCTTATAAATTGAATAAGATAGACATAGCTCCTCATGGAGTTTACTGAAAAAAATGCAGGTGTTTAAAAACACAGAAACAAAACCTACTCAGTCAAGTATCAATTTGTACAGGTTGCCCTAAGACTGTATAACAAGTACTCAGTCCTTTTGGGGATCAGGGATGGCTTCCCCGAAGAGGTGACCTGGTGGTGAGTCACCCTGTGCCTAGATTCTCTCCCAGAAGGCTTCTCTGCTTCTAGGTTCCCCTCACTGTAATTGGTACTGACAGATCTTTTAAGACACCAATTTCTTGCCATTGTTTTCTTCCTGGAAGCTTTACAGTGGCCTCCTTGTGTGCAAGCTAGGGTAGAGAGTCCCCATTTGGAGTCTCTTTAGGCTATTACTCCCAGCACAGGCTGCTGCCCTCTGGTGCCAGAGAACCCGGGGTGGAATCCCTGACCCCTTCCCTGACCCCTTCTGGGTACCCAAGAAAAGGGATCAGAACCTTAGCCTTACCATTTAAAAACTGCCCATTCTTGGGCTACCGTAGGATCAGATCTGACCACTGACATTTTCTATAGCAGAAAACAAGCAGCAGGGCTTCCCTGGTGGCGCAGTGGTTGAGAGTCCGCCTGCCGATGCAGGGGACACGGGTTCGTGCCCCGGTCTGGGAAGATCCCACATGCCGCGGAGCCACTGGGCCCGTGAGCCATGGCTGCTGAGCCTGCACGTCCAGAGCCTGTGCTCTGCAATGGGAGAGGTCACAACAGTGAGAGGCCCGCATACCGCAAAACAAAAACAAAAACAAAAAAAACAAGCAGCAGAAAATTCCAGTTTTGAAGCTGTTAAGGAAAAGGTGAGGAGAACAAACATTAGGAAAAAAAAAATTTTTTTTTTGGCCACATTGCGCGGCTTATGGGATCTTAGTTCCACCAGGGATCGAACCCAGGCCCATGGCAGTGAAAGTGCCGAGTCTTAACCACTGGACTGCCAGGGAATTCCCCAAAAGTTAGGAATTAAAAGCATAGAAAGCTGTTTGGTACCTAGCTTCTCTAACTCTAGAAGTAAGTGTCTTCACGGTAAACTAGCATTTTCTTTATTAATTGTCTGTTTTTTAGGTATTATTTATGACTGCTCCTCTTCTGAGAAAGTGCCCAGAACTTTGACAGTAATCTTTCATGCCATCTTTATCATTTAGCCTTAGTCCTAAACAGATCTGGTGAGGATCTTGTCTAAAGACAGAGCTGAAAGGAGGTGTCTCAGAGTGGTAAGGGGAGGAGTGATCAGGCTCAGGGAATTATAGTATCTGGCTTCTGAATGAAGCTAGCTCTGCATAGGAAACGTTCAGAGAATACTAAGTAATTCATGAGTTGCAAAACCTCAGGATAAAAGCTTGAATATCATCATCCCTCGCTGTTTTAACAAACCGCAGATCGCCATTAATTTTGCCTGATTTTACATAAAGAATAATGCACTCCCTGCAAAGGAAAAGGTGCAGCCTCTCGAGGAGCCTATCTTTTTGTTGTGATGTTTCAGCGATTCAGAGAGAAAGGTGGGGAAGGGAGGAGTGTCAGTCTCCGAAATACTCTACATCATATCCCTCAACTATGTTCCCAGAGGCCAAAAAACAGAAACTCAGAGAAATTAGACTATCTTGATTTGCATCATAAACTAGTGTCCAGAATTCTAGACTATACAGCAGAGCTTTGTGTCCAGTGTTTTGGCGATTTACTCTATTTGAGTTTACAGGAAAGGCTCTAGAGTAGTGTTCTGAAGGACCACGGAGCATCTGCGTGGGGGGTACATCTCAGTCAGAAGAAGGGCATGAAGCGTGGGCTTCAGGGACCCATGGGGGGTTTGCTGTGACTAGAGAGGGTAGTGTGGGCGAAGGGATCACAAAGAACCAAGCGTGCCCCGATGTGGCTCTTGGTCTTCGCTAGGGACAAACGCAATCAGATCTGTGGGGTTTTTTAATTAATTAATTTATTTATTTTTGGCTGCGTTGGGTCTTCGTTGCTGTGCACAGGCTTTCTCTAGTTGCGGCGAGCAGGGGCTGCTCTTTGTTGTGGTGCGCGGGCTTCTCATTGCGGAGCATGGGCTCGAGGTACGGGGGCTTCAGTAGTTGTGGCTCGCGGGCTCTAGAGTGCAGGCTCAGTAGCTGTGGCGCACGGGCTTAGTTGCTCCGCGGCATGTGGGATCTTCCCAGACCAGGGCTCGAACCTGTGTCCCCTGCACTGGCAGGCGGATTCTTAACCACTGTGCCACCAGGGAAGCCCTTAACAAACTTTTTAAGAGGATCTCTTTCAGAGTCTCTCCAAGAGTAGTCCTGAGAATTTGCAGGGACATCTCTCTGGGAAGCTGCACTTTTCTTAAGCTGCTGAGAGCCTCTTTTGCACACCAATGTATGAGAACCTCCAGGAGGCTGGTTTCTAGGCAGGATTCCCTGCCTCCGTTTCAACCATTGGGAATGGTTGGCCCTGGGTCCAGTGTAAATTCTGTGTATGTTGATGAATAGTCATAAACCATGAACACTAAAGAGGTTTCAAGTTCTAATAGAAGAGGGTGAGATTTGGTGATTTTTTTTTTCTTTTGCTCATCTGTATTTACATTTTTTTCTACTTGCAGTACTTGTATACTAAGAAAAAAGAAAACGCTAAATAAGATAAATTTAATGAGCATCCAGTATTTGCAAGCACGGAACAAGCTCATGGAAGAAATGAGTTGCCCCAAAAGGGTTACATAGGCAGGGAAGTGCCGTTGTTTTCAGCAGGAAAGCCGGGCCTTGTAACAACAGGAAGCTCTGGGAGGCCGCAGTACCCAGGCTTTCAAGCAGAGCGGTTCTTGAAACAATGGCTGCCTGTGGCTCGGGAATATTGGGCAGGAAGTGAAAGGATGCTGGGAGGGGGTGTGCCAGAGGAGCTGATAAGCGCTACCTGGCTGTTCTTCACTTAGGCCCAGCAGGCCAATGATGAAGTTGTTTTTCTAAACGCTCCCCATCTTTCATTAGCAAAGATGATTTTAGGAAAACACAGAAATGAAAAGAACCCATGGTGCCACAGGTCTGGAAACCATTAGAAAGCTAAGCCTCCCAGGAAACCAGAAGGTACAATAAGCAAGGGAAGGTATTTCTTGCTCTCAGGACACAGTCCCTTCAGTTGGGGGGGACCTTCAGATGAACTCAGCACCATTTAAAGCCAAGTCCCTGGAGGACTCCAGCCTCCATAATAATCAAAATAGCACTGGGGGACTTCCCTGGTGGCGCAGTGGTTGAGAGTCCACCTGCCGATGCAGGGGACACAGGTTCGTGCCCCGGTCCGGGAAGATCCCACATGCTGCCTGCGCGTCCAGAGCCTGTGCTCCGCAACGGGAGAGGCCACAACAGTAAGAGGCCCGCGTACCGCAAAAAAAAAAAAAAAAAAAAAGCACTGGGGTTAATAGGAGTCCAGCCATACCAAAGGAGACATGTGTAAACCTCCTGAGATTGAAGTTTATATTTATTTAACACAAATTTCTGTTCTCATGGGTGGGACAAGTTGGGGAGTCAATTAACAATACAAAAACAAAACTAACAAAATAGAATGCTAGTGTTTTGCCCTAGAAGACCGAGATAAAAACCAGAACCAGTAGGAGTGAGGACCTGAACATTGCAGGTAGAAGTCAGATCTGCCTTCTTAATTTCTAGCCCAGCTTCTCCCCAGCTTCATCCAGGAGGTTCAGAGGTCATGGGATGTTAGACCTGGAAGGAACATTAGCAATCGTCTAGATCCAGAACTTGAACCTAGTGCAGATGAAAATCTGAGGCTGGGAGTAGGTATTTTTTTGGTCAAGAATATACAGCTGGTTCATGTTGCTTTAACTGATAGGTACCCAGCACCGAGTACCTGTGAGTCACCTGGGGGCAACTCAAAGAGGAACACAGTTACTCTCCTCAAAGGTCTGAAATCTAGTACCTGGAGGTCAGGACTAGAACCCAGGTTTCTTAACTCCATGTTGTTAAGTCCTTCTTTGTCATCAAGTTGCTCTTAGAAATGAAATCAGCTCAGCTTTCTGGTCTTCCCCATGCCTGGTCTGTGCCTGGGTTTTCCTGGTGTGGAGGTTAGGTTTATACAATGTACTGGAAAGTGCATGAACTTGGAATTCAGACAGACTCATAATTGCACCCCAGCTTTGCCACTAGCTGTTTGACCTTGGGCAAGCCATCCGACCACACCAAACCTTAGTTTTCCATCTATAAAATAGGAATAGTAATGTGTACACCTCAGAGTTGTGAGAATTAAATGAAATAATTATCGTTAAGCATGGGACCCCACCCACATAGCATTTGGTAAGTGCATCCCATGACCATCTACTAAGGCATGCAAAAAAAGAAAAAAATAATGGCCTGGACACACTCAGACGAGAGAAAAACTTACACTGTCCTCATTCTTCAGATGACTGGTGTTAGTGACCATACAGTTCAAGAAGCTGGTTTATTTTCCCCGTTTTGTCTCATTAGCCTGCTCAGCTCCATCCCTTCTCCTTCTGGGACTCTCTCTGGAGGCAGACATGGCCAACCTCTTTATCCATCACTGCAGAAGAGCCTCCATCCGTGGCGTCTCAAGGAGCAGGTGGCAAGAAAGAGAGGGTCTGTTAGTCCAGGAAATAAAATCTTGATTGGGTGATCCAAGCTGACTGTGGTCTTGACGCAGTTCGACTGAGGAGTTAAACGACTTGTTGGCAATGCTAAGGGAATTGATGCTTACAGCTGGGCCTGCGAGTGTGCTGGGGCATGCCTGAAAGAGCTTTCTGGCATCCGCAAGCAGCCTTATGGAGTGAGTGATGTCTGCCCGACAACTCCCCTGAGAGCCAAGTCAGACAGTAGGAAGCACGAGCCAAAAAAGTTTTCATAAATTATACAAAGCCTAGCAGCCTCCATGTTCAGCAAGGGACAAAAGGGACATTCTCAGCAGAGGGACATTTTCTGCACCATTCCTGTGTACCCGGTGAACAGGGCCAGCTCTAAGCCCAAGGCCGTGTGAGGGTTTCTCCAGGTTTGTTCTCTGTGTAGCCTCATCACACCCCACCCGGTTTCCCTAGTCAGCTTTGCCCTCCCTCATGGTCACAACCCTCCCTTCCCCCAAACCCCAAAACACCCCGGAGGCCCTTTCACAGTCCCTCCTAGGCTGTTTCCACTTGCTCATTAACTGGTGATGTGTGGTCCCAGATATTTCACTGCCCTCAACCAGCCTTTTATCTTTGAGTCACAAAGGCACTTACCTTTCTTTTTATTTATTTATTTTATATTTATTTATTTATTTTTTTGCGGTACGGGGGCCTCTCACTGTTGTGGCCTCTCCCATTGCGGAGCACAGGCTCCGGACGCGCAGGCTCAGCGACCATGGCTCACGGGCCCAGCCGCCCCGCGGCATGTGGGATCTTCCCAGACCGGGGCACAAACCCGTGTCCCCTGCATGGGCAGGCGGACCCTCAACCACTGCGCCACCAGGGAAGCCCAGGCACGTACCTTTCTTAAAGAAATTTTCGGAAGCAACTAGAAAAGAGTGAGGCTTCTCACCTCCCCTTTCATCCTCGGCAAAGCGTACGAGGTCCTTTGCACTGACCCTAAAGGGACGCCTTATTTTCCTTTGTTGGATCGATATGTTTGTGGCAAGTCTTTTCCTTCATATTATCCCCTCCTCCACCCACCTTTCTCAAAAGCCTGTTCCCTTGAAGGGAAGAATTCCAGGGTTACCCCTACTGAGGCAGCTGCATGGATTGGACATTATTCTAAGGGCAGTGGGAAGCCAGTGAATGTTTTGGAATAGGGGAGCTTTTCCATAGTGTTTTAGAAAGATTTGTTTGGCAGTGGAGCTCAAGATAGAATGCAGTCTTCCTAGCCTGTCAAAACTCCAATTTACCTGAATTTACCTTCTCTTCCACCAGACTGGTCTAGTCAGCATTCCTGGAATTCACCACATTATTTCTTGTTTTCCCATCTTGTTTATACCATTCCCTGCTCTAGCTGCATCAGAAAGTGGGTGATGTTTACAAAGTGCTTATTATATGCCGGAGGCTTATTTAAGCTTTCTGCATGTATCACAGTATATAATTGCATCACATTGTATCTTATCACATCACAGCATCTCAAATCACCCCCTAGGAACCAGTGTCTGAGTTCTTATTGCATAGCCTTGTACGTCCTCCTTTATCCACTGATCAATCTCACAGCATCGTGCGGCCCCGGGGTGAGGGTCTTGCCTCAGCCCTCTCTAACAAGGTCCCTCTCATACTGTCAGCTCTCTGTAATGTACACAATTTCCTGTTCTTGTTCAACACCTAAAAGCCCTGCCTGACTTCCCCCACCATTGTGTAATCTTTTAGAAGAACTTCTGTCACGTTTTTGTGCCTCTCAAGGGCCCTTAACATATTTTGCTTGATCGTTTCATACCGGCCAAGTTACTTAATAATCTGTGAGCTTCAATTTCCTCATTTACAAAGCAAAGATAAATACCTTCCTCAGAAAGTGGTTGTGAGGACTGCACTGGGTACAAATAATGCATGAAAGTGTAGTGCTCAGGGGTCAGCACCTAGTAGGTACACAGTATTTGTCCGTTCCCTCTTGGCTTCTTGAGGGCAAAGATCTTATTCACCTTTTTGTCCCTTGGGCCGGATAGCCCTGCAGTACATCTGCTTTGGTAGAAGGAGAATCGTTGTCATTGGGAGGAGTGGGTGTACGGATGACAGAGACCTGAGAGCTCAGCTGGGATGAGTCAGGGTGTGGAGCAGAGGGGGGACCTGGACACTTCTGTGGGAAAGAGCTGACTTGATTTGGCATCTGAAACCCTGGAAGTGAGGAGGGGAGGGGACTCCAGGATATAGTCTTCCATCAGGAGCCTCACCCAGCAGTGGAGCAGAGCTGGTTAGGCAAATACTTCTATTTAACAAGGAGTAATTACCTCACAGGGTCGTTGGAAAGGACTTCAACAAACATGGAAATTGCCTCACTAACTTTAGAAAGCCCTTGGACTTCTTTAACGAAACTTGTTTTTTTTTTTTGTTTTTGCGGTGCGCGGGCCTCTCACTGTCGTGGCCTCTCCCGTTGCGGAGCACAGGCTCCGGACGCGCGGGCTCAGCGGCCATGGCTCCCGGGCCCAGCCGCTCCGCAGCATGTGGGATCCTCCCGGACCGGGGCACGAACCCCTGTCCCCTGCATCGGCAGGTGGACTCTCAACCACTACACCACCAGGGAAGCCCGAAACTTGTTTTCTTAAAAACCAATTTTTTTCTTTAAAAAAATTATTTGTACCTCACCCTCATTATAGAAAATTCAGAAAAGCAAAATGAAGAATATAGAAAAGCAAAAACATACTATTAGCCTTTCAGTGTGTGTGTGTTTTATCATTTGAGAGATTGTGAAGGGTTGTGTAAACGGGACAGTCACTCTTTGCTCTTTAAATTTGTGTATCTTTTTCATTTTTATTCTTCTCTTCCCCAATGTTATTGCAATATAATTGGTATACCCCAGTGTATAAGTTTAAGGTGTACAGCATAATGGTTTGACTTACATAAATATATTGTGAAATGATTACCGCAGTAAGTTTAGTTAGCACCCATCATCTCATATACATACAATAAAAAGAGAAAGAAAAGAAAGAAAAAAATGTTTCCTTGTGATGAGAGCACTTAGGATTTACTCTCTTAACAATTTTTGTATATAATGTACGGCAATGCTAGCTATAATCATCACGCTGTACATTGCAGCTCTAGTAATCATTTATCTTGTAACTGGAAGTTGGTACCTTTTGACAACCTTCATCCAATTCCTGCTCCCCGCTTCCCCCACCCCCTCCTCTGGTAACCACAAATCTGATCTCTTTTTCTATGAGCTTCATGGTTTTTTTAGATTCCAGATATAAGTGAGAGCATACAGTATTTGTCTTTCTCCAACTTATTTCACTTAGCATAATACCCTTAAGGTCCATCCGTGTTGTCACAAATGGCAGGATTTCCTTATTTTTATGCTGAATATTATTCTGTTGTATATATATGCCACAACTTCTTTCTTTTTTAAGATTTATTTATTTATTTGGCTGCACTGGGTCTTTGTTGCTGTGTGCGGGCTTTCTCTAGCTGTGGTGAGCAGGGGCTACTCTTCACTGCGGCGCATGGGCTTCTCACTGCGGTGGCTTCTCATGTTGCAGAGCACGGGCTCCAGGCACACAGGCTCAGTAGTTGTGGCTCGCGGGCTCTAGAGCGCAGGCTCAGCAGTTGTGGTGCACGGGCTTATAGTCCCTCCAAGGCATGTGGGATCTTCCCAGAGCAGGGATTGAGCCCGTGTCCCCTGCATTGGCAGGCGGACTCCCAACCACTGCGCCACCAGTAAAGTCCCTGCCACAGCTTCTTTATCCACTCATCTTTTGATGGACACATGTTTCCATGTCTTGACTATTGTAAATAATTCTGCTATGAACTGCGATGTGCAGATATCTTTTCAAGTTAGTGGTTTTGTTTCCTTTGGATATGTTCCCAGAAGTGTGATTGCTGGATCATATAGCAGTTTTACTTTTTAATCTTTTTGAGGATCCATACTGGTTTCCATAGTGGCTGTACCAGGTTATAATCTCACTAACGGTGAACAAGGGTTCCCTTTTCTCCATATCCTTGCCAGCATTTCTCTCGTCTGTTTTAAAATAAATTTATTTATTTATTTATTTTTGGCTGTGTTGGGTCTTCGTTTCTGTGCGAGGGCTTTCTCTAGTTGTGGCAAGCGGGGGCCACTCTTCATTACAGTGTGTGCGGCCTCTTCACTATCGCGGCCTCTCTTGTTGCGGAGCACAGACTGCAGACGTGCAGGCTCAGTAGTTGTGGCTCACGGGCCCAGTTTCTCCGCGGCATGTGGGATCTTCCCACACCAGGGCTTGAACCCGTGTCCCCTGCATTGGCAGGCAGATTCTCAACCACTGCGCCACCAGGGAAGCCCTCTCTCTTGTCTTTTTGATGATGGTCATTCTAACTTGAGATGATATCTCATTGTGGGTTTGATTTGCATTTTCCTAATGACTAGTGATGTTGAGCATCTTTTCATGTATCTGTTGGCCTTTTGTATATCTTCTTTGGAGAAGTGTCTATCTTTTGCCCATTTTTTACTTGGATTATTTGGTTTTTTGCTATCAAGTTGTTTGACTTCTTTATATCTTTTGTATATTAACCCCTTATCAGATACATGATTTACAAATATTTTTCCTATTCCATAGGTTGTCTTTTCATGTTGCTGATTGTTTCTTTGGCTGTGCAGAAGCTTTTTAGTTTGATGTAGTCCTGCCTGTTTATTTTTGATTTTGTTGCTTGTGCTTTATGTGTTATAGCCAAAAAAATCATTGCCAACACCCATGTCAAGGAGCTTTTTCCCTATGTCTTCTTCTAGGAATTCCGTGGTTTCGTGTCTTACATATAAGTCTTTAATCCATTTCAAGTTAATGTTTGTGAGTGGTATAAGATACAGGTCTAGTTTCATTCTTTTACATGTGAATATCCAGTTTTCCCAGCACAAATTTTCCCAGACTGTCTTTTCTCCATTGAGTATTCTTGGCTTCCTTGTGAAATACAATTGACCATATATTCTTGGGTTTATATCTGGGATCTTGGTTTTTTCCCACTGATCTTCTTTTCTGTTTTTATGCTAGTACCATAACGTTTTGTTTACTATAGCTTTATAGTATGGCTTGAAGTCAGGAAGTGTTTTTCATTTTTTTTATCAGCATATATTGCTTCTGTAACTTTTTCAAAAGGAACTTAAAAATAGATGTTAACCACTAGGTGTTGAACCCCTAAAAGCCATCACCACAGTAAGGTAGGGTCTGCAGTGGTAGAGTTTCAGGCATATGGATAGTCAAGGGCAAGGAACCAAACAGCTCTCCTTAAATGGTGCTTCCATACCTGGCCACTAACTCATGGGATCTGCTCTCTTGATGGGGAGGGTTTGAGTCAAGTGGGTGTAGCTTGGGGCTTTTCCTAAACTTCCTCCTCAGTGTGGTACCATGAAAAAAGCATGAGCTTTGGAGTCAGACAAACCTAGGTTTGGATCCCAACTCTGACACTTAGGAATTGTGATGTTGGGCAACTTGCCTAACCTCTCTGAGAATCAGCTTTCACATTTTCAAAATGGAGAATTTTATGTCTTTTGTGGATTGGCTATGATTATAGAATGGGGAATGCTGTTAAAAGAGAGAGAGAGAAAAAAAAAAGCACCTCATGTAGTGCCTGGCACATTAAAAAGTGTTTTCCTCTTTGAAGGACCCAGATATCAATGGAGGACTGAAAACCCATCTGGAGAGTAATGACCAATCCCTTGTTTAGCAAAACATTTCAAGTGCTTGTGTTTTCAAAGCTATTCTAGATGAATGAGACAGAACTATCCTCATTGTCCCTAAAGAGCTCACAACTTAGTGATGGAGATAACATAGGTTCAGGCAACACCTAGCACTTAGTGCTGGATGAGAGCAGGTTTGCAATAAGTATTTGCTGAATTGGATTTTTTAATGAAAAGTTTTGGGGAAAGGTAAGATATTCTTATAGTTCAAAACTCAAAAGCATAAAAGAGTATGCAATGAGGAGTCTCCCTCTTACTCATAGCCCTGGCCTCAGCTTCCCAGTTTTTTTTCCCATAGGCAACTGAAGTTATCACTTTATCATGCATCCTTCCATAGATATTTAATGCATATACAAAGGAATTGTATAGCTGTTCTGTTATTCTCTCTTTTTAAAAAAGCAAATGCTTGTATACCATTACACTGGCCTGTGCCTCATTCTTTCTGCTTAACAATATATCTTGGAGACTGCTGTATATCAGTACATGAAAGTTTCCTCATTCTTTTTGATGACTATATAGTATTCCATTATATGGATATTCTATTATTTATATAAATAGCTTCCTATTGATGAACAATCTCATGCTATTACAAAAATTGCTGCAATGAATAACCTTGTAGATACAGAAATGTTCTAGAATTGGAATAATGAAAAGGTTCTGAAATGTGATTGTTGCTTAACTGTCAATATAGTGTAAACCACTTGATTATGTGCTTTAAATGGGTGAATTTTATGACATTTGATTTATATCTCAATTTTTTTTAAGTTTAGAGAAATAGAAAAAGAAACTTTACTCCAAGGAGGACGGGCTAAATCCTGACATCTTTAAAAAACAATTTTCCTTGGAAAATTGGAAAGCAGTTAATTTGCTTTTTGTAAAGAACAGAGAACATTATACTTTAAAAAATAAACACCACGAATTTTCAGACTTTTCTATAATTCTACGTTAGGTCAGGAGGAAGAGAGAAGAGGTTAAAACAGGGAGGAGAAAGAAGAATCAAAGAGGGAGAGTTGCAGGAGGACAGCGACCCCTCAGGCAAGCCAAGGCCCACAGAGGCTGGGAGGAGCGTGCTACAGGAGACATGGAGGCTCAGGAGACATGGAGACGCAGGAGAGATGGAGGCACAGGAGACATGGAGGTGCAGGAGATATGGAGGCTCAGGAGAGATGGAGGCGCAGGATCAAGGAAGGAGGGGACAGAAATACAGAGCAGGAGCTGGCAGAGGGAGAAGGTACAGGAGCCACTGTGATGACTCTTAGATTCCTGCGGAATGGAAAGCTGGGAAGCTCTCTGCTCACAACCAGAAATAATAGAAAAGTGACTGAAATCTTTACTTCATCTCTTAAAAAATGCCGTAGTAGAGCGGGCTTATTCACAGCACAGCAGAGCTGCCTGAAGCCCTCACTCTCTCCCCCGTGCACAGCAGGAGATTCTCAAAGATTTCTTCCCTGTTCAGCGGCTTGTCTCTCTCTGACTCTCCCCCTGCAAGTATCAATTCTTCATCCACCAGTGATCCTTGGTCCTTTCTATCACCTCAGTCAAGGTGATGAATATATTCATCATGCCCCAAAGTTTCCTCGGCCCCTCTGCAGCTCCTGCCTCCTGCCTCTTCCCTGCTCTCTCCCGCTATAAATTAGTTTGCATTTTCCTGAGTTCTATGTGGATGGAATCATATAGCATGTACTCTTCTATAGAATGGCTTCTATCGCCCATATGCTATATCATCCCTTGTTATGGCTGAGTAGTAGTCCATTGTATATATGTACCACTAGACTTTACTCTGATGGTTAGGGATGCAGGACCCAGAGAGGGAATGAAATATGACCAGTACAGGACCTTAACAAAAATCCAGAATGGGGCGGGAGGAGTGCCATATTTCCCTAAAACACAAATGCAATTTGCACTGTGAAAGAATGAGGCTGCCATGATCACATAACTGATCAAATAAAACAGTGTTTGTTCCAATCTCCATCTCCAGATCTGATCAGATTCCAGCCATACAGGGAAGTGGGGCAGCTTAGCAGGCATTACCTCTGGGGGGATTCAGAGAAACGATTTGATTGCTGGCCTTTTCTGCCCTAAACCCTTGAAGAAGTTTGGAATTGAGGAAAGAAGTACCCCCACGTTATTTATGAGTATAAAATGACTTTTAGTTGTAGCAAGTTGGACCAAATGAAACAAAGGACTTTAAAACGTTTTGTAAATTGTAAAGCACAGATCAAAGGCAAAGCCTTCTTTTCTGTCAGAAACCACCTCAGGATTTATTTTGTGCCCCGATTAAAATTTAACGTTAAAGATCGCTGCTCCAGGAAAAACGAAACCAAACCAAACAAAAAGGGTCTTAGAGAACCATCAGTGCGATAATTCAAAGAAGTCATAATGTTATATCATAATCCTCAACTGTGTGTACCTCTGTAGGAGGAGACTTAATGTTCTTTGGGTCCATGATAAATCCCACAGAACTAGTTCTGTGGCTCCAACCTTCTATAGCAACCTAAACAGACAATGGAGGCTTTCTTTCCATCTATACCTACTCGGCCATTTTGTATCAAGCTTCTATCCTGTCCAGAATCCTAGGGTGTCCCCAGTTTGGTTGGGCCCCAGGAACAACAGCCTAAAGAATTCTGAGACTTTGAGACGATACTCTTGGCAGCCCCTGCAACACCACCGACCAGTATTACCTTTAGAGCCTTGCTCCCCGAAGTATGGGCTGCAGACTGGCTGTATCTGAATCACCTGGTAATTTGCTAGAAATGCAAATTCTTGACTCCCTCCCTCCACCCTCCCATTGGAATCTGCATGTTAACAAGATCCCGGGGGGTTTGTATCCACATTAAAATATGAGAAGCTCTGGTCTAGACAGTCGTTCTGCACCTTCAGCATGCATCAGAATCACCTGGGAAGCCACTGCTGCTGCTGGACTTATCTAGGGACCACAGTCTGGCTAGGACCACTGCTCTGGCTCTAGAGCTGGATGATTACAGAGATCAAGTGGATCCTTTCTCATTTACTGAGTATGATGGAGAATTCCTACGTCTTCCAACTCGGCCCAAGATGAGAATCCAAGAAAGCTAACATGCCTCAGGGACCAGGACCATGGCCTTTTCCCTTGGGTTGTTTTAATATTGCCTCCTGGTTAAACAGAGCTGTGGACGAGAGGTTCTGGGGCCTCTGTACCAAATTTATGGCAGAGGCTCCATCCGGGAATGTGTTTTCCTCGCCTTTAAAACAAACGGACCCTGAGGTTATACAACTGAGAGCCATGCTACTGGGAGGTGAGTCTTTGAGAATGGGATAGGACAGATTGGTGACCCTGCGCTGCCCGTCTGTGGAGTGTTCCTTATAGAAGCCCTTTGAGGCTGAGGCTTTTGTCTTTGAGTCCTGCTTGGGAATGCTCCAAGCTCTCAATCCACCTGTGCTGTGCAGCAGCCGTATACCTTGGTACAGACTCACACTGTGAAACACATCAAGGTCAAGCACAGTTCCAGGACTGCTGCCTTTGTATTATGAAGATACACCTCAATGCATAGAAAAGTGACCTCAACCAGAGAGGGACACAAAAGCCATTCTGAATAAGGAGGTGAGTGTTGACTTGTAAGACGTTGGTCAGCTCTACCCCAACTGCCCATCAGATGGGAGGCAGCAAACTGTTTTCACCAAGACTGAATCTCACAAATGATAAATTTACATCATCATATAGAAGCTTCAGATAGGAATAACTGTCATTGTAGAATGCTGCTTATATGCCAGGGTCTGTGCTAAGTATTTACAAGTATTACTTCAATCCTAGCTATGAGGTTAATATCACTGTTATCCTCATTTTACAGGTGTGGAAACTAAGAAATGGAATTATTGCATATTTTGCCCAAGGTTACAAAGGCAGTTTGGCATTCAAACCTGTGCTCTTGACCATGACCTTGCGTGGCAGGTTACAGAACAACATCTTGTTGTGGGTGGGAAAGAGTCGACCTACTGTGCACAATAGGGATTTTTTTTTAAAAAACAATACAGCTTTTTTAAGCATGAGAACTCTGTTTGCTTATTTATTTATTTATAAAATTGATTTAGAGGCATGAGGCATAAATAGGGCTCTCACCAAGAACCCTATTTCATAAAATAGATCAAAGTATAGCTTTTCTAACTGAAGCCAGGCAGGGGCTCTGGACCCCTGCCCATACTCACAGCCCCTTCTCCACCACACCCACTCCTGCCCTGTATTCACTCACAGGGAATAGTTCCACCTCTGTGGTCTCTGACCTCAATATTTCCAATCCCAACTTAACTTCCTGCCCTCTTTCCACCTTGGGTAACTAAGAAGCTTCTCACCAGTTGGTCATGAATGAAAGGGGCAAAACATGGATGTGTCCTGGAGAAGAAAGGCTCTGGGGATGCACAGCCTTTGAGAAGTGGGTGGAATACTTTCAGTCTGATGAATTTTACTCAGCACCTAAAATGATAGTTAGTGGTTGAAGGAAATGATGGGGGAGTTGTTTAGAAAGTATTGTAATAGAGAATCCAGGAAGAATGTTGAGCCTGAACACCTAGTATCTACCCATGTAAAAGGTCCAGTCCAGCTTAGTACTGTGTGTGGGTATGATCATGTGCATTAAGCATTAATGGATTGGCTTTAGTCTAATCCAAGGCATTAAGGGACTGAGTATGTTTTGGGGGAGTGAGCACAGTGCTAACCCAAGCCCTGGTTCATGGAGCTCCCATACCACCTCTGTGCCTGAGGACTTCAGCACCCAAGGCTTTGGTAGTTCCAGACCATCTACAACAGTCTCACAGAGGGACCTCCGGTGGATCTGCCCAAGGACCAAAGTGGCAAGTGACTTGCCACTCTCTCCATGCCATCCAGAAGGTCTGTGGCTGCCATTCTGGGTCACTCATCTGGCTGGGTTGATCAAGTGCAGCCCTGAGGAGAGGACAGCATAGCCAGACCCTTCTACCCAGGCACTGGACTTCTAGAGTGGCAGGAATTTGAGAGGCCGTGTTGGTCCCTTATATGAGGTCCATTCTATCAATGACTGGTTTGACCCATTTGGTGGTGGTGCCGGCGGGGGCGGGGGGGAGGAGGAGGTTCTCACCTTTAAAAAAAAAACACTTAACACCTTTAAATCACCTTTAACATTTTGGCAGATATTCTTCCAGTATTTTTTGCCTTTGCAGTTTTTTAAACATAGCTGAACTCACAGGGTATATTTGATTTTGTGCCTTGTTCTTTTACCTACCTACATCATAAGCATTCTTCCATGTGTTAAATCACTTTTCATGAGCAACAAGTACTCTTGAGTGAGGTAAATAAATTTACCTGCCCCTTGGTTTCTTCATGTGTAGACTAGGCAAGAGTTCTCTAATTTTATCACACAACAGTCACCTAGAAGACTTTTTAAAACACAGATTGCTGGGCGCCACCTCCAGAATTTCTGATTCAGTGGGTGTGAGTGGGGCCTGGGAATTTGCATTCCCAACAGGTTCCCAGGAGATGCTCGTGCTACTGGTCAGGGGACCACACTGGGAGAACCAGTGACATAAGGAGTGTTGTGGGATTTCCAAGGTCACTGCTGGTTTCAAAAATTTAAGTGTTAGCATATTTTACAAATTCTTAAAAAAAAAAGACCTAACTTTTAAAACACATGGGTTTTCTAAACTTTAACAAAACCCTATTTTTTTTTAAATATCAAAGAACATCATCTACCATTTACAAGTAATTGTTTCCACTTGTAGCTCATATGCATTCCATACTTACTTCTCTTTGAAGTACCTCGATTTTTAAAAGACTATCTTTAAAAGACAGTCAGACTTATACCTAATACTTTATTTTTTCTTTTCCTTTGCATAGTTCCATATGTATTGAAGAGCTGTGCAGAATTTATAGAGACTCACGGCATTGTGGATGGAATTTATCGGCTTTCAGGAGTCACCTCAAACATACAACGGCTAAGGTAAGCCAAAGAATAGCCCCCCAAAGGATTCTCCCATGATCCTTCCTCTGTCCATACCTCTATCTGCAGGTGTTGAGGGTATTAAAAACTGAAGGGATTGAGGGAAGGATGGCAGGGCAGAAGATCAAGTGCTGATGTTTTCAGATGCCTAACTCTTCTAAATCTAATCGGGAAGCTCACCAATCTGATGTAATTCTTTCCAACAAAAACTCCTGAGGGCTTTTCATCTGTTCCTATGTCTTGCACCAGATTTATCCCTCTTAGGTAGATTCAATTGAACTCAAATGATTTAAATTGCAAGTTGGGAAAAAATGATTTATTATTACTCACTTGCCTACCCACAGCTCAGATCCCCATTACATGGTATTCAGAACTTGCAGGTCATCGTGAGTTTTTCTGTTGGCACACACTCAACATTTGATATTTCGTCTGGTCGAGAAATCAGAAGTCTGCATGATTGTGCATTTCTCTAATTGATGCCTGTATTTTTAAAATTATTGATAGAGGAACTATTTCCAATTCTATGGATTTATCCTAAACAATTCTAAAATGCATCCTAGAATTTTTTGGAAGAAATTTCTATCACAATGAATTAAGAGGACAGTAGCCTTCTTTATATGTATTATATCTGTAAAATAAAGGGAGTGTATATAGTGTATATATAGAATATATACATTATATATAATATATGTACTGTTCCATGACTAAAAGAATAGGTTTATGTATTTTGAATATTGTTCTTTAATACAAAAAGAACATATTTTAATGTATTTATTATATATTCTTTAGTTACAAATGTAGACTTTTCAAATAAAACATTCTTGTTACAAGATTAATATGTAAAACTTACATGTGCAGGTAATTCATTTTTTTATCTTCTTCCTCCTATTTAGTTTTCTCCCCTCGTCCTCAAATCTCAATTGTCATGAAACTATACCAAAGGAATAAAACATTCTTTTTACTCCCAGAGAAGTGATAGCTGTTAAAAAATAACTGGTTTATTGCAGCCAGAGGTTTTTAACAGATCTATGTGCTTACATCATTTCACTAATTTATTCATGTGACATTTTTCAGAGTTTCAACAGCAAGTATTTTTAACAGTTTACTCTTAGCTCTGAAACATACTTACACAGTAGCTGGTATCGTGGAAGGACATTTGGACAATGGCCAATTCTTTTTCACTTAAGGACTGACCTTAGCCTTGACAAGGGAAATTTCTGGCTAACTAAATAAGCTCTAGATTGTTTGTGTTCTGCCCTCGTAAGAAAAACACATACCTATGAATTTGAGGCCATTGCATGGTTTGCTTTTCAAGGCCTCACTCAGTTCCTGTCAGGTTCTGACAGCATCAGGGATTTCCCTTCCCTTTATTAAAGGGGCAGAACCCGACTACAGGAGAATGGGCAGCAAGCTGTTTCAAGATGCTGGTTCTGAGAGTCTTGTTGACTTTGTCACTACATGTTTGACCAAATGAATACTCTCAAGAAAGCTAACTTCTCTTCTGCATTAAATCTCAGATTTATCATCTTTTAAATATATATATATATTTTTAATAAATTTATTTATTTATTTATTATTTATTTTTGGCTGCATTGGGGTCTTCATTGCTGCACGAGGCTTTCTCTAGCTGCGGCGAGCGGGGGCCACTCCCCGTTGCGGTGCCCGGGCTTCTCTTGCTGCGAAGCTCAGGCTCTAGGGCGCGGGCCCCAGTGGGTGTGGTTCGTGGGCTCCAGAGCGCAGGCTCATCAGCTGTGGCGCATGGGCCTAGTTGCTCCGCGGCACGTGGGATCTTCCCAGACCAGGGCTCAAACCCGCGTACCCTGCATTGACAGGCGGACTCCCAACCACTGAGCCACCAGGGAAGCCCTAAATAGATTTTTAACTTGTAAGTATATATTATTTGAGGCAGTATATTCATGTAACCTTGTTAGTAAATGGTTTTTTTAATTAGAAATGAGGCCTGGAATCTGACGATGCTCCCAAGCACCCCACTATAGGTTGTTTAAGAAGATATTTGTAAGCTCATTTGTCCTGTGGGAGCCACTATCAAGCAGCCTAGAAGTTTCCATTCAGCATCAAAGGGAGAGTTGATTGAAGTTCTCAAACCTTGAGTTTGAGTCTCCAGATAAAACAAGTTTGCTGACATGAATATGTGGACGTGAATGATAACAATCTGACTCACCCTGGTTTTGGTCTCTCCTCCAAGAAAGAGAAGTTCATTTAAAACAATATTTTGGAAAAACTGAACTCTCAACAGGGTTTTTGGAAAATTGTTTTCATATTTCCCCACTGTTCATAATTGAGACTACAGACATAATGCCATGAGAAATCCATTTGTAAATGGGATTATGTCTTTCTAATTACAGCAGCTTCTGCAGGGAAGATCCAGACCTGAAGTGGAAATCTTTCCTGTAGCTTCCTTGTGCCTGAAATAGAAGGTCTTTTTGAGTCAAGGTCAAAAATATGGTCAAATCAGCAGTTTAGGGTCTTTTTACCCCCTAAGCAACCAAGTAGCTGCTGACATAGAACACATGTTCCTGGGATTGTTATGTCTCTGTCTGTGTTGTTTCAGGCAAGAGTTTGGCTCAGATCAATGTCCAGATCTGACAAGGGAAGTGTACCTCCAGGACATCCACTGTGTGGGCTCCCTCTGCAAGCTCTACTTTAGGGAGCTGCCCAACCCCCTCCTGACTTATGAGCTCTATGAGAAATTCACGGTGAGTGTTTGGATTTCCTTTATGGTTACTGGGTGGGATGCATGGATGGGCCAAGGAAAGTTTCAGCACTAAACTTACAATAATAATACTCACCAGATGGTTGCCATTATCTTCGTGATGGAAGCAGGATGGTACAGTGAGGAAAGTAAGGTAGTGGGACTGTTTGCTAAATTTTTCCTTTCTTCAATTTTCAGAATCATGTTTGTTTGTGTGTAAGAACTGGGTTAAATCATCTCCACATTTATGTAACCAAATGCGTGTCATTATATAGGGAGGAAACTAAGAACCAGAGAATGAAGTGACTGGCCCAAGGTCACTCTGCCCCCTAGCAGGACAGGAACCTGAGGCTCCAGATGCTACCCCCCGTGGCTAATTCATTTCGGGCTATTCCTTCTATGTTTCTTTTGGGGGTTGCACAAAGAGGTAGGTGGGTAGAGAAGGGAGAGAGAACAAACAGAAGTCAACAGAGAGGTCAGAAAGCTGGGAAGAGAAAAGATTCTGGGAAAAGCAGCCGACAGGGAGTGCAGGTTAGGCCAGTGAGTTGGATTGGTGGAGGATGGATGGGCAAGAGCAGAACACCTATATAGCAGCTGTATGGTCACCAAATAGGGTCCCCAAAGGAAAATGAGAAAGGAGAATAAATGCTTAGAGCATGTCTTTTTAAAAAAAAAAAAAACTTTATTGGAGTATAATTGCTTTACAATGATGTGTTAGTTTCTGCTTTATAACAAAATGAATCAGTTATACACATACATATGTCCCCATATCTCTTCCCTCTTGTGTCTCCCTCCCTCCCGCCCTTAGAGCATGTCTTTAAAGACAGCATTAAAAATAGGGTTGGACATTTGGCTGCAGGTGGGGAGGTGCAGAGTAGGTGAAGAGTTGGGTTTAACCAAGCTAGAAAAAGAGGAGGAGGGATATGAGAGTGTGTGCAAGGGAGTGATTGAAATAATTGACCATAGAAATTTGTCTGGATAAGAAGGGAAATGAGGGCCTAAGGCAGGTAACAATGAAAAATTAGATCAATAGGTCATTCATCCCAGTAAGGTCAGCAGACTGTTGGAGTAGGGTGGTCAGAGGGGATGTTTGAAATTAAGGTTATGAAGGAGTTGCAATTATTGGTAAGGACCAGATCTAGGCTCTAACCCTGGGAAGGAATCTTTCTTATGGCTCTTGTAATGAACTTATTTTGAGCATATAAATGTTCTTCAGTTTGAAATTATATAGGGATAAATGAATGCTTTTTAAAAATTGGGCGTGGACCATTAAAATAGATTTAGGAGTTTTCAGTGATACAGGGAAACACTCACTATGATAACTGGAAAAAGCAGGTACACAGTTGTATATTAAGACATGATTAAAAAGAAAGATGTTCACAAGATTAATAGCTATTTATTTCAATGATGGGATTATAGATAGTTTTCCCTCCTTCTTTATACTTTAACTTTCAAAATCTTATCCACTAAAAATACATTAATTTTTTAAAAATAAATATATATATTTATTTATTTATTTTTTGCTGCATTGGGTCTTTGTTGCTGCGTGCGGGCTTTCCTTAGTTGTGGTGAGCAGGGGCTACTCTTCGTTGCGGTGCATGGGCTTATTGCGGTGGCTTCTCTTGTTGCGGAGCACGGGCTCTAGAGCACAGGCTTAGTAGTTGAGGTGCACGGGCTTAGTTGCTCCGCAGCATGTGGGATCTTACCGGACCAGGGCTTGAACCCATGTCCCCTGCATTGGCAGGCAGATTCTTAACCACTGTGCCACCAGGGAAGCCCCCCATTAATTTTTTAATTAAAAAAATATTAGGTCAAAACATACAAACAAACAAAAGTGGGCATAAATGTTGACCACTTGAAAAGCCAGCATAAACCAGCTGAGGGGACTCTTAAAGATCTAAGAGGACCTTGAGATCTAAGGCAGAAGGCAAATGAGCCTCCACTCTGCATGGCTAAGTCATTAATAACGGCAGCCTTTGACCCTCCAACTACAGAGGAGCCTTTCCTGGGAACCAGGAGGAAAGGTTGTGGGTCTTGTGTGTCTGTCAGATTATCATCATCATCATGATATATAATACTCAATAAAAATAATCATCCTCAATAAAAGACAATTTGGAAAATGGGGGAAAGTAGAAAGGAAACCTTGGTCTCTCTTCTTAAAGACCAGAGACAACTGCGCTTAACACAGGGTTATTTCCTTCATTCTTTTACTCTTTGCATAGTGTTTTTGTTGTGTTCTGTTTTTCTAAACCAAACTAACTTTTTATTGTAAACATTAAAGCAATCCAGAAGAATATAAAGGAGAAAGTATAAATCACCTGAAATCTCACGTCCTAGGCATATTTTCTATTAGCATTTCAGGAGACATCCTTACAGATCTCTCTGTCTTTCTCTCTCTCTCTGTCTCTCCCGTTCTCTCTCCCAACTTTTGTTCCTCAATACTACATATTGCTGTTTTGGAATGGTGCTAATTCAACAATGTGACCATCTTTCCATGGTAACAAATACAGAGAGGCACTCTTTTTACAGCGTATTCTCTCATACACCTGATGATTTCTTAAACCAGTTTCCTACTGATGGACATTTAGACTTTTTGTTTCTTTCTTTCTTCTTCTTTTTATTTTTTTTATTTTTTTTTCTTTTGGGCCGCACCATACAGCATGTGAGATTTTAGTTCCCCAACCAGGGATCAAACCCACGCCCCCTGCAGTGGAAGTCTTAACCGCTGGACTGCCAGGGAAGTCCCAGGACTTTTTGTTTCTGAACATTTTGCTTTTTATAAACAACATTATAGTGAACATTTTTGTACATATATCTTTATACTTTTGTCTGTTTATATCCTTATGAAAAATATCACAGAAAAAGATTTACTGAGTAAAAAGTGCTTATTTAAAATTTTGTCACACGTTGCCAAATGGTTCTGTAGAGAGACAAGAATGTTCTTTTTCCTGCAGCCTTGCCAACACTGAGTATTTTCAATTTGTTAAACTGTTTGACAATCTCAGTCAACCAAAAATATATCTTACTGTTCTTTTAATTTGTGCGTAAGACTTTCTTGTTTGTTTTCTGCATAGTTTTAGTCTTCTTATCACTATACAGTTTCATCCTTGAATAAGACAACAATATCATCACGTTAACTAACTGAATGAGTCTAATTTAACTAAATTTCATTCTACAATAGATGGGGGTAGATAGGAATTCTTGTCTAGAGACTTGAGAAATACAAGTTTCTTCTTAGATCTTGTTTAGAGGCTCAGAAGAAAACCCATGCTGATCTCTCCCTACTTGTGTTCCCTGACATTGCTAATCATTCTATCTCCCACAGCGACAAAAAATACCAAAGCAATGTTATTGTCCACTGGTCGTCAAATCTCAAGAAAACTTAACATTGTATTTAAACATAGTTTAGTGACACTAAGAAATAAAATAAAAATGTTTTGTTGTGACAACTGAGTTCTACATACATAGGACCTAGTGATGTTAACTATGTAGAAAAATTTATCATTGAGTAGATTGCTTTGATCACGGTGACGAATTATGAAAATATAAGCAAACCTTCTACAGGGACATGGGAACAGCTCTATCACATTGTCACGCATTCTTACAATGATTTATTTAAACTCACTTGCACAGCTGAAGTAGAATAACATTTCAATGGAATATAACAGAATTAGAAAAATATTAATAGAATAATAATAATTATGATATCTGCCACTTATTGAGTGCTTATAACATGATAAGCTTATTACAAATATTATTTCATTCAATCCTCAAATAACTCTGTGAAGTAGGTTTTATTGCCTCTTTTACAGATGAGTAAATTGAGGCTCCGAGTGACTTTTGCCTGGGTTTGTACAGCTAGTAAATGGAAGTAAAGATTTAACATTCTGTCTCAGAACTACCACACTATTTTCAAAATAGATTTAACAGCTCTTAAATAGGCTCAGGTATTAAATAATTTAATATGAAATAAGGAAAACATCCCAAACTGGTGAAGGAACAATTCAATAAACAATGTTAGGAAAATTGGCTAAGTGTTGGGAAAGGGGAGAACTCAAGTTACATTCTTACCATTTAGCAAATTTCAGGGTGGAGAAGGGCTTTCTAAGAATAAAAGCAAAGGAAAAAAAAAATCACCAAAGACAAATTTAACAAACTAAACTACATATAGATTATTGTTTTCTCTATTTAAAAATACATTAATAGGGCTTCCCTGGTGGTGCAGTGGTTAAGAATCCGCCTGCCAATGCAGGGGACACGGGTTCGAGTTCTGGTCCAGGAAGATCCCACATGCCGCCCACATGCAGCAACCAAGACCCAACACAGCCAAAAATAATAAAATAAATAAATTTAAAAATACATTAACAAAATTAAAAGGCAAATGACTATGGAAAACATTTACAATAAAGATGGCAGGAGATTAATATTTTTAATTATATAAAACTCCTACCTATCAATAAAAAATAAACAGATAACACCCTGAAAAACAAATGAGCAAAGAACCTCAACAGACAATTCATAGAAGAAATATAATTATTTAAAAAGTATAAATGGGGAATTCCCTGGCAGTCCAAGGGTTAGGACTCTGCTCTCTCAGTGCCGAGGCCCCAGATTCAATCCCTGGTCGGGGAACTAAGATTCCACAAGCCTCGCAGCCAGTAAATTAATTAATTAATTAATTAAAAAAAAAAAAAACAACTTAAAAAATATAAATGTATTAGAAAAATATATCTGCATATTAAAGAAACATTTTTTAAATGTTAGTATTTCATGCTGCCTAGCCTGTGGTGACACTGGCTCTTTCATAGTTTTCTATTGCAAGTGTAAATTGGCTGGACATTGCAGAAAGTCATTTGAAATTACTATCAAGAGTCCTAAAATGCTCATATTTTTTAATACAGTAACTCTGTTCTAGGACTCCATTCTAAGATAATAATCAGATGTGCACACAAATAATTGATTTACAAATATTTCACTGCCATATTACAATAACAAAACTGGGGAGTATCTACACGTCTGACACTAAGGGATGGGTTAAATAAATGATAATAACTCTATTGTTTTCAATCCTGTGTAGCTGTGAAAAGTCATATTTCTGAAGACTATTTGCTGTCCATAATATAAAGTTAAATGGAAAAAAGCAGTATAGGCAACTAAATAGGAAATGATGCCAGTGTTCATATTTGGTGCTGGGGAGCCCAGACACATTGCTTCCTTTAATGCTTCACATGTGAGTAGGTTAATAGTAGTTATGTCTGGGTGGTGGGATAGCAGGTGCTTTTTATTTCCTTCCAGTACATGTATTAGTTTCATGAGGCTGCTGTAACAAATTACCACAGGCTTGGTGGCTTAAACAACAGAAAGTTATTCTCTCACAGTTCCAGAGTGCAGAAGTCTGAAATCAGTTTCACTGGGCTGAAGTCAAGGTGTCAGCAGGGCCATGGTCCTTACAGAGACTCGAGGGGGAAACCTGTTCCTCGCCTCCTCCAGCTTCTGGTGGCTGCTGGCATGCCTGGGCTTGTGGCTGCATCACTCCCATCTTTGCCTCCGTGGTCACACTGCCTTCTCCTGTCTGTGTCAAATCTCCTTCTGCTTCCCTCTTTTAAGGATACCTGTGACTGGATTTAGGGCCCACCTGGATAATCCACGAGAATCTCCTGATCTCAAAAGCCTTAACTTAATCACACCTGCAAAGACTCTTTTTCCAAATAAGGTAACATTTACAGGTTCTAGAGATTAGGGTCTGATATCTTTGGAAGCAACTCTTCAACCTACTACACTACATTTTATTTTTATCAGAAGAAAAGTTTATTTTAGGAAAAACTCAATTTGGGTCAGATTGATTTAGCTAAAATTGTTACACCCAAGATAGAGAAAAGTTGCTGCTTCAGGATTTTTAGAGAAGGCAGTTTAGAGAGGTATTAAATTTTATATTGAAATTACGTCTTTGTGTATCAGTCTCCTTCATTGAACTGTAAGCTTCCTGAGGACAGAAACTGTATTTATTTTATTCATTATTGTGCTTCCTTTCCCTGCTCTCCAGCTACTGGAGAATGTTGTGACTGTTACCTAGTAAACATTTGCTGGCAGGTTGCTTGACCCACACATGTCATCTGAAGTGTCACTGGGGGTGGACCACTGGTGTGTGGCATCAGGCAGAGGCTGACTGGCTGTGAGCTCAAGATAGCTGCCAATGGGGCAGCAGCCAACTGTCCTGGGTTGCCAGGGACTCCCCTACTTTTAACTCTGAAAAGTCCTATGTCCCAGGAAACTCCTCAATCTCAGGCAAACTCTGCAGATTGGTCACCCTGCCAGGAGCCAAAAGTTGAGGGGAATTGTCTCAGCAAACCTGGTGCTCCTCACTCAGAAGGTTTGGTTCTCGACGGTACTGTCCTGGAAGTGTGGCCAAAATGAGACTTTCTGGCATTTTCAAATGCAAAGCAAAATACGGACTCATTCACTTACTCATTTCATATAACAAATGTCTGTTGAACACCTGCTATGTATACCAGGCAGGCACAGTTCCAGGTGCTGGGGGTTTAATGGTAAGCAAGACAGATAAAATCCTTCCTCTCGTGAAACTTACATTTTAATGAAGGAGATAGATGATAAATGAATTTAAAGCATAGCTCTATAATCTGAACTGTTGATAAGCAATACGAAGCCAGTTAATGCAGAGTACAGGGCAGAGAATGATGGGGACTGCTATTTTTGGTAGGATAATCAAAGGTCTGTCTATGAGGTGATATTTAAACAGAGACAAGGATGAAGTGAGGGAACAATTTGTGCAAATATCTGGTGAAAGAAGGTGCCAAGAAGAAACAGCAGGTGCAAAGGCCCTAGTCGAGGACATGCCGAGCTTGCTTGAGGGAATATATGGAGGCCAGCATGGCCCATAGGGAGCAGGCAAGGGGGAAATGATGGGAGACTGGGAATTTGCAGATGGGCCAGGTCACGTAGTTGTGCTTGCTGCCATGGGTGTGACAAAGACAGGTAGGTGTAATGACTGTCTGGAAGAGAACAGTGGTTGTCTCTGGAGACTGAGGGTCTGCAGTTGGAAGTCAGACTAACTTTCTTCTGTGTATTTCTTTGAATGCTTTGCCTTTTTTTTTTTCTTTTTTTGCGGTACACGGGCCTCTCCCGCTGCGGAGCACAGGCTCCAGACACGCAGGCTCAGCGGCCATGGCTCACAGGCCCAGCCGCTCCGTGGCATGTGGGATCTTTCCGGACCGGGGCACGAACCCATGTCCCCTGCATCGGCAGGCGGACTCTCAACCACTGCGCCACCAGGGAAGCCCGCTTTGCATTTTTAAAATCATGTGCATGAATTACTTTTTAACCTAACGGCTTAAAATAATTAAAAATAATAAAGGTGGCTTTATAATAATTTTTAAATAATTAATACAAAATAAAGGGTAAAAACTGAGTTGCAGCTGGGCGCAGTTGGAAGGGACAGTCACGGGTTGTTTGTCCCCCCTGGTGATGGGCCTTCCCCGGGCGGCAGGGGTAGAGGTGGTATTCAGGTAAGCAGAAGAAAGTAGAGCCTGGGCCCCGCCAGAGGGGACTGGAGTCCAGCCTTCGCTAGAGTCCTCCAAGGACAGGAAGCTGGTCTTAGGGATACTGATTGGAAGAGAACAAATAGTCACAGAGTCAGCCTAGATCTTTTAAGGTTTAGCTGTTAGCAAGATTGGCTTGGCTAATGTTGAGTGAAATTCTCTTTCAGGCAAAAAATTGGGGTGGGCAAAATTTCAACTCCTTTCCCTCAATTCCCCACTGATGGATTCTGCTCTTCTAATGGGTGAAGACAAAGAGATCGAAAAATAGCTTTGCAGTGAGCAGACCCTCTGGGAGAAAAACAAAGATCTAGAGAGATTCCAAATAGGATTGGGGTGTGATAGGGAGTGGCTATAAATAGTGAAATGAACACCAGTCCCAAATGGGACCTGCAGGCATCAGGGGTGAGCCCGCCCAGCCTCTCAGAGCAAAGGTGACTAACATCTTCCTAAAATATTAAAGGAACTTTCCATGAGGGCTGTTGAATTGACCTACACCTTTTTTTCCCCAGACACATTTTTAGAAAGTGGGGGGAAGAGGGGGAGGCTTGGGAAGGGTGTGTGTGTGCAAAGCTTTGCAAAGCTCATCCCAGCTTTGCCGAGAGAGGAAGAGAGGCCTACCTCTCCTCCCCATTTGCAGGATAGAATGTGGGAGGATCCACACCCGCATTCCTCTGCCCCTCCTTCCCCTGAGCTCTCTCCCTTCACTTGCTTTATGAGGTTCTCCCTGTCTTGGGAATCAGGGTCTTCTCCACAAATCTGTTTTCTAAATGACAGCTCCCAGGAAGAGGGCAGAGGCGTCAGGTGTTTACTCCGGGCCCCATGCTTGTCCTCACCCTCTACATCCTGCACGTCTCAAAAAGCAAGGATTGCCACAGAGATCATGCTTATGCCGGCTCCGTTCTCAGGCTTGCAAACCCACCAGAAGATTGAGACACCTGTGATTGTGACCCTCCCAGCCCCGAATTTCTCCCCATTTCTGATTAGGAAATGAAATCTAGTTTTCCCACATAGAAATTTTTGATTGCCTTTGAAAATTGTTAGCTTCTGTGAATGCTTTACTTCAATTAAGTAAAAAAGTCAAACAAAAACAACTTGGTGGTCAAAGCTCTGGCATGATGTCCCACTTAGGGAAATGGAGCACGGGTAGTCCAACAGATCGACAGGGAGCACCTACTATGTGGCAGGCACGTTCTAGGCACTGGGACTCATCACATCCCTGCACTTACGGACCTTACATCTAGCAAGGAAGACAGACAACAAGCAATAAGCCTAATAAATAAGTATATTATATGTATGAATAATGATGGCAAGTGCTGTGGGAAGAAATGGAGACAAGTGAGGGGGGTTGGAAGGTCTGGGTTGGGGGAGCGTGTTGGAGTTCTCCTCCAAGTGAGACCAGAACAGACACAGCAAGTGTGGCCTAGGATAGGGTCCAGCAAACAGAAGGTGCCCCATAAAGTTCATTTCCTTCCACTTTTCTGTGCCCCCAAATTCTCATTACTGAGGGTTTGAACTTCAGCCTTTACATTCAAGCAAGAAATGACAGTGAATGACCGAACAGCATAAGAAAACCACACCACAGTTAGGATCTTCAAATTAGAGAATATATTTTCTGATTATACTTTTCATTATATATAAATGGAAAGCAAGTTTCCAGCACTGTGAGGAAATACAAAACTGTGTAAGTCACATATGCCTGTGAATTCAGGATCACAAGGATTGAAGTGAGCTTAGGAGCCCCTTTTCAAGTATCTCTTGACCTGAGTGGGATTACATAGTTATTATGCATATGAAAGGACTCAGGGAGCTGTAGCAGAAGATTTGTACATTTTTAATATATGTAAACTATACCTCGGTAAAAAAAAAAAAAAAAAAAAGATGTAATTACCATTGACCTTGAACTTAGGTATGGCTCCCATGCTGTCAGTCTTGAGCACTCAGCCACTGCACTGGGAGGGGCCCTTGAGCCTGAGCACAGGCAGGACAGAGTCTCAGGACGGGACACAGGGGACTCTGCCCAGGGACACCTGTGTTGTGCAGGAGCCCTGGGCAGGACTGTGACCACACTGCCTTTACTGAAGCCCCAGCCTCTCCTTGAGGGCCTGGGCTGAGGGGGGAACCAAATACCCACACCGGAAACAACCAGAGAGCAAGTCCGGACAAGGCCACCAGGTCTCAGGGGCAAAGCTCTTATCCTGCTGAGAAGGCACGGCTTCACGTCGTTCCTGCTTCCTGGCATCAATGACAGGCAGCCGGGTCAAGGGATAGTCTCAGGCTAGGTGGGGAGTGGCTGTTTGCACCCAAAAAGATAGCTGGCTGAGTAAACAGGGAGCCAACCTCTCATCTCCATCTCACTCTGTCTCCCTGTCTCTGTTTCTCTCTCCCAGTGTGAGCCTCTGTGACTCTCTCTGCCACACGGGACACACCCAAGATTCTACACCTTTTTTACCAGATACCTACCAAACATCTGAGGATGCACAGAGACCCTGTGTGCCCACATTGTTAGACACCTCCCATCATGAACCCTCAGGGATTTTAGGTGGTTTGTTTTTTCTAGAAAAGCATGCCCCCTGGAAGGACAATCTCTAGGCATGGCTGCGAGGCTGGAGTACCAGAAACCTAAATAAAACCCGCAGACACAGGTGGGTGTCCCCCTTCTCGAGCACTCACTGGACTGCTTCATTTCCTCTCTGCAGGAGGCGGTGTCGCATTGCCCGGAAGAAGGCCAACTGGCCCGAATCCAGAATGTTATCCAGGAGCTCCCCCCATCCCATTACAGGTAAGAATCCTTGGTAAAAGCAATTCACAGCCTCTCAATGTGATGTAATACCATAGATGCAGGCTAGCATCATAAAAGGGAACAAATTCAGTGGACAGTGGCTTTCCCAGGGCAGGTTGAGGGGAGAGAACAGGTCACTTTTATCAGAGTGAGTTGGTGCCTGACCAGAGACACTGGTGGGAAGGGACAGCCCATGTCTAAGTTACTTTCAGAGCACCCCTCAGAGTCCCACAAGAATCATTCTGATCACAGAAGCCAGCCTCACAGAGATAGTCTAGGTTCTTACCGAGGTTCATAGCACAACCAAATCTATGGAAACCAAGATGGTTCTTTATTTTTCGCGGTACGCGGGCCTCTCACTGTGTGGCCTCTCCCGTTGCGGAGCACAGGCTCTGGATGCGCAGGCTCAGCGGCCATGGCTCATGGGCCTAGCCGCTCTGCGGCATGTGGGATCTTCCTGGACCTGGGCACGAACCCGTGTCCCCTGCATCGGCAGGCGGACTCTCAACCACTGCGTCACTAGGGAAGCCCCACCAAGATGGTTCTTAAACAGGGTTTGAGCTCTTGAGCGTTTGGCTGACTGTTCTGTCTGTATGCTCATCAGTACCATCCCTTCCATCATTTCATCCTTTCATTTCATTCTCACAATTTAGCCCCTAATCCTACCACCTTTCCCATTGCTCCCTAAGCCTGCCTAGCTTTTACCAGGGGGGCAGGTTTTGATGTGGTATAAGGGCTTCCCAGCAATAACAGATGTTATTCATCCATCAAATGAGCTCCCTAACAAGTACCAGGTACCTGTAGTTGTGAGAATTACAATAAAAGCTGAGATGGGGCCCAGTTTCAAGACAGTATGAGGCAGTGCTGCCCTGGGTGAAAGGAGGCACAGGCTCCAAGTGATGTGAGTCCCCTATTCTGTCTCTGGCTGGTGCTCCAAGGGCCTCAGCTGACTTCTATCAAACCCACCTCTTCCCCACCCACAGCCAGTATTCCTGAGGCTAAGAAAATTGCTTCCATCTATCTTGATATCTTCCTGATAGTCCTCCAAAATTCATGAGATAGAAATATTTTAGAGTCTCTTAAACTCAAACTTTAGAAATTATCTCCAGATTCAGGCTTCACACAGGCTCCAAATTTTCTTACTTTGCTTTTTTAAAAATGAACCGTTACAGGACCTTGGAATACCTGATTCGACACCTGGCCCACATCGCCTCCTTCAGCAGTAAGACAAACATGCATGCCAGGAACCTGGCCCTGGTGTGGGCTCCAAACCTCCTCAGGTAACCACCACCCCTCACCTCACTACCCTAGTGAGCTCAAAGCAGCCCCCAATTCAAACAAAGACTGGACTCTTCAAAAACCGAAGCCCCTTGTAGACAAACTTTTGGCTAAGTGGTTGTCACACGTGGGAATTAAAGGTGATTTTTTAATTTTTTAAAAAATAAATTTATTTTATTTTTGGCCGCACTGGGTCTTCGTTGCTGCGCGGGCTTTCTCTAGTCGCAGCGAGCAGGGGCTACTCTTCGTTGCGGTGCACGGGCTTCTCACTGCGGTGTTTTCTCTTGTTGCAGAGCACGGGCTCTAGCTGCACGGATTTCAGTAGCTGTGGCACGTGGGCTCAGTAGTTGTGGCTCGCGGACTCTAGAGCGCAGGCTCAGTAGTTGTGGTGCACGGGCTTAGTTGCTCTGCGGCATGTGGGATCTTCCTGGACCAGGGCTCGAACCCATGTCCCCTGCGTTGGCAGGCGGATTCTTAACCACTGTGCCACCAGGGAAGCCCAAATGTGATTTTATTTTATTTATTTTATTTTTTTATTTTTTGCTGTACGCGGGCCTCTCACTGTTGTGGCCTCTCCCGTTGTGGAGCACAGGCTCCGGACGCACAAGCTCAGCGGCCATGGCTCACGGGCCCAGCCGCTCCACGGCATGTGGGATCTTCCCAGACCGGGGCATGAACCCGCGTCCCCTGCATCGGCAGGCGGCCTCTCAACCACTGCGCCACCAGGGAAGCCCCCAAATGTGATTTTTAATAGCCCTTTCCTGCTAACCATGGAAACTCTGGAACCCAGAGGTATCTTCTGGCTATTACCAGGATGTGGCCAATGTTATGGGTCTGTATGTTATAATTTCTTGAAAAGGCCTTTCTGGGTCTTGGGGGCTTCCTTTGCTTTTGTTGGTTTTGGTGGGGTCCTAGCTGTCTATAACCTGAATCAACTGCTTCATATGACTTCATAAATGATGACCTGCCCTTAGAACAATTGTGTGGAGGTGGAAGAAGATCCTGTAAAGAAAAAAATTAATTCCTATATATTCACTAATATAGTGTTTACAGTTTTGCAAGGTATAATACCTGGTAACTGTTTCGAATTTGTTCAGTTTGTTTGGAGAGTCCCTTTAATTGATCTTAAATAGTTAAAGTAATACAAATTAACAAACTATACATTTAGGAACTGGTGGCTTGTACAAAAGGCCCACTGGCTCCCCCTTATGCTTCATGGGGTAGGGCAGACTCATTCACTGAATGTGTTTCTTCCACGGTTCAGGTCCAAAGAAATTGAAGCCACTGGTTGCAATGGAGATGCAGCCTTCCTTGCAGTTCGGGTCCAGCAGGTGGTGATTGAATTCATACTGAATCATGTGGATCAAATCTTTAACAATGGTGCACCCGGATCTCTGGAGAACGATGGTAATGGCTCCTTCTGGCATACACCCTACCAATCACCGTTCTTTGCCTTAGGCATGGGGCCCAAGAATAAGTTAGAGTGGGCTGAGATCTAGCTCTCAGTGTCAACTGTGTGTGTGTGCTGACTACACTGCGTGTTTGGGGATCGTGCATACATACATGTGTGCCTGTGCAACAAAAGTGTGGTATGTATGCGTGTGGCTCTAGCATGTTTCTGATCAGTTGCATACATGGCCTATCCCATGAATGTGGTGTGGTGAACTGGAATACCTTCTGTTGCTTTTAGTGAGTTCTTAAACTCTTCCAGTTATTAGCTAGAGACACTGGCAATATTCTGCCGACTATTAGATTTCATCTTTACTTTCAGTATGATATTTCAGAAGTCCTAAGTGAATGAATTAAGAGGCATCCTATTCATACTCACATATATATTCAGCATGCCTTCTCTTTGCAAGCATTTTTTTTTTAAATAATTGAACTATAATTGATTTACAATATTTATTGTGTTAGTTTCAGGTGTACAGCGAAGTGTGTGTATGTTATGTATGTGTGTATATATATATATATATATAAACCATTATAGTTTATTACAAGATATTGAATATAGTTCCCTGTGCCATACAGTAAATCCTTGTTGTTTATTTTACATATGGTAGTGGGTATCTGTTAATCCCATACTCCCAATTTATCCCTCCTCTCCTTCCCCTTTGGTAACCATGTTTGTTTTCTATGTCTGTGAGTCTGTTTCTGTTTTGTAAATAAGTTCATTTGTACTATTTTTTAGATTCCACATATAAGTGGTATCGTATAATATCTGTCTTTTTCTCAAGCATTTCTTGAGTGCTTACTTTGTTCTGCCCTGCATAGGGCACTAGGCATACAGCAATGAGTGTGTGGGCGCATGTATGCAAAGACTAGCTGGCATTGAAACCCACTATATACAAGAAAAATGTAGCTATTTCACGCTGGATGTGATGAGATGCAAGATATGATGTTTCAGTCCTGTAGTCTCATAATAACATAAGTAACCCTAGCAATGCACTGGTATTGGTTTACGCTGATTGAACTCATATGAGCCTAATTTGTAAAAATCAAAAATCCAGCTGATCAATAAGCCTGTTAACTACCATTTGTGTGAGGGTGATTTTCCAACATTAGCATACGTCACATAACTGGGAGGGCTTATTGAAACACAGATTACTGGATCTCATCCCCAGAATTTCTGATTCAGCATGTCTGGAGTGCTGCCGAAAATCTGTGTTTCTAACAAGTTTCCAGGTGATGGAGCTGCTGCTGGTGGTCAGGGCCCACACTTGGAGAACCAGTGGTGTATGAGAGCTGTATCTGCAAAATATTTGTATTAGCTGATCAAAGCATTCTTTTCTACTTTGGCTAATATACTTGGGAAAATCAAGCATAACCATCAAAGTAATCAATTGCAATTAATATCAAATTTTGATTTCTGGTGTAATTGTTCCCACCCCCATCCTGTCCTCCATGTGGTTTATGATCTTTCTTTTAAAATTCACATACCATAAAATTCACCACTTTAATCATTTTAAAGTGTACAATTCAGTGGTTTTTAGTGTATTCACAGAATTGTGCAACCATCACCAGTATTTAATTCCAGAACATTTTCATCACTCCAAAAAGAAACCCCACACCCATTAAGTAGTCACTCCACATTTTGTCTTCCCACCAGACTCTGGCAACCATTAATCTACTTTCTGTTTCTGTGGATTTTGCCTCTTCTGCATATTTCATATAAGTGGAATCACACAATATGTGGTCTTTTGTGACTGATTTCTTTCACTTAGCATATGTTCTCATGTATCGGTATTTCTGTTTTTTATGGCCGAATGATATTCTGTTGTATGGCTATACCACGATTTATTTATACATTCATCAGTTGATGGACATATGGGTTGTTTCTACTTTTTGGTTATTATGATGCTGCTGTGAGGTCATGTACAAGTTTTTCATGTGAACATATGTTTTCAATTCTCTTGGCTATATACTTAGGAATGGCTGACGTTTCTTTTATCTTTATTTTAACTCGCACATTATGGATGTATTTTTTATTGTAAGCTATATAAATCCTTTTTGAAAGTAAAGGAGAAATAATACGCTTTCATTCATTCATCCTTTTGAGTCAACCAATTATTTATTGGGGACTTATTCTGTGGCGGGAACCATGGCAGGCGCTCCACATGTATCATCTCATGGTCTTATCACAACAACCATCATAAAGTTATCAACCCTCTTTTATACATGAAGAACCAGAGAACCAGAAAAGCTTAGTATCTGGTAGGACTGAACACTGAACCTAAGTCTTCCAGCCTGTGCTCTTTCCCTTACCTTGTGCTGACTCTGAGAGGAAAAAATAGTTAAACAGATAAATAAACCATTGTGGAGAATTAATGACTCTTGGGAGATGTTCTTCTTGACAGCAGATTCCATTCATGACTGTTAGTGTTAAGGATGTTCCTAATTCCAACCTGGAAATGCCTGTTCTTTTTATGACCATTGCCTTAATCAGCTTTTGTCCTGCATATTGAAATCCAATCCTCTTGAGGCTTTAACTCTTGATTGCCTCCAATAATTATTATTCAGTGCATTTCATTTAAATGTTCTCGTTATGAATTCTTATTGACTTCGGTACCATACTTAATATTTACACAAAATGGAATAAGTCATACGCTCTGGAATTTGAGATTTAGAAATAGGGTTCTACTTCAAATTGGAAAGATTTTAAAAGTCATAGAATCCAACACCTTTAATTGATAGATGAGAGCAGTGAGGCCAGAGAGATTGTGATATGCCAAGGTTTATTAAAACATAAATATGTAGCATTGGGCACCTCCAATGTGCCAGACACTGTTCCAGACACTGGGGACAGTATCCAAAACGGCCTAGCCGCTGCCCTGCATAGAGCTATAGTCTGGCCACAAAGACAAACAATAAATAAGTTTACAGATAAATACATTATCACTTCAAAGACGATAAATGCCAGGAAGAAAGTACAGCAGGATAATGCGATGGTCAATGACTTGGGGGTATAATTTTGGTACAGAGTGGACATGGCCTCTGAGGAAGTGATCTTTGAACTGAGACTTGAATGACAAGAGAAACCAGTCATGTGAGGATATGGGGGATGAACGTTCCAAACACAGAGAACAGGGAGTGTAAAAGCTCTGAGGTGGAAAGGAGCTCATTGCGTGGCAGAAAGTCAGCCAGTGTAGCTACAGAAATGCAGTCTCCAAAGTGGGGTGCCCCACCCAGGGGACGCCAAAGACCAAAGTATGGGTATTGGAAGAAACTATTAGAATTCTTTTCCATTGGTTTTATTGTATACTTTGTAATTTCTATGATGTTGTATGTTTTCTATTACACATAAAACAAATACAGTGGTATATATGTATAACTTACAGCTATATATATGTGTATACAGTGGGGGTATACATTGAAAAAATTTTACTGTATATTTTTATAGACCACTGTGTCAGTGGGCAAAGAGGAGAGAGGGAAAGCAGATGGAGGGTCCTGGTCGGTCATGCTAAGAGTTTGGTTTGTCCCCTGTGCTGGGGAAAGCACTGGAGGTGTTTGAACAGGGCGTGCGGGATCTGAGCATCTGGGTCGCTATGTGGAGCAGAGACTGAAAGGCTAGAAGCAGGGAGACCAGTTAAGGAGCTATGGCAGAAGTCAGGAGGGAAATCATGGTGGACTGGACTACATCTTCCTCAACCTACGTCCCAATAAACGTATCTTCAATAAGTTGAAGATACCGTTAAGTCGAAAATGCATTGAATACACCTACCCTACTGAACATCATAGCTTAGCCTAGCCTACCTTAAATATGCTCAGAACACTTGCGCCTGCCTACAGTTGGCCAAATCATCTAACACAAAGCCTATTTTATAATAAAGTGTTGACGAGCTCATGTCATTTATTGAATACTGTACTGAAAGTAAAAAACAGAATGGTTATAAGTTTACTGCTTGTTTACCCTTGTGATTGCGTGATTGACTGGGAGCTGAGGCTCCCTGCCGCTGCCCAGCATCACAAGAGAGTATTGTACAGAATCAGTAGCCTGATAAAAGATCAAAATTCAAAGTACGGTTTCTACTGAATGCATATTGCTTTCACACCGTCCTAAAGCCGAAAAATTGTAAGTTGAACCACTGTTGAAGTTGGGGACTGTCTGTGCATGTTAGCAGTGGAAAGGAGGAAAGTGGCTGGATTCAGGATATATTTTGGAGGTGGAGTTTCAGGACTTGCTTATAGGCTGGATGTGGGGGAGAAGGGGTACATCAAAGACAGGAATCAATGAAAAATACCTACTCCAGGTTTGGCTTACACAACTGGGTGATCCATGGTGCTATTTACCGATTTGGAGAGGATGGGAGGAGGTACCAGTTTCGAGATAAGGAGCAAAAACCACAAGCTCTGTTATGAGATGTAAAGCTGGAGATGCCTATCGAACATCTAAGCAGAAATGATGAGTAGGCCTTAGTATACTGGAGCCTGGAACCATGGCAAGAGGTGGGTGCTATGTTTCCTGATCCTGCACTTTATGTTTTTCTTGTTGTTCCAGTTGCTCCCAGAATGATTTAATGTTTTAAGTAAATAAATAATTAAGTTTAAAAAAGTCATAAATAATCTAGGATCTATGAACAAGTATTGAGTCAATTAAATTTAAATATTTTTAATCTCCTTTGGATTCAGTGGGAAAACTGGGTTAAAGTTGGAAACTTCACTGAAAAATCTTTAGGATCACAGATTTATCTAATTGTAGTCCTGCTGAATGACGGCCACTATCTCCTCCTTGGAAACGCCCCAGAGTCATATACAGTCACATTGTCTGCAAGGCCTTTTGTCAGTGGTTTTATTTCACTCAGAGAGGGTCATGCTCTGCAAAGAGAAATAGTGCTATCGAGGTGCTTTCTGAAAATTAGCTGAGTCCTATACCAAAAGTGATTTCTTAGTGTCAATTGGTCCAAATTTCCCTTGAGTCTCTTTACCCCTTCCAAAGTTACAGAAAACTGGCAAGGTTGCCAAAATACTAAGTAGAGGCAAACTTAGACCTCTTCGTTTTTACTTAGATCAGAGTTTCTCAGCCTTGGCCCTGTTGACATTTAGCGCTGGATAATTCTTGTCGAGGGGCTGTCCTGTGTATTGTAGGATGTTTAGCAGCATCCCTAGGCTCTACCTGTTAGGCGCCAGTAGCATTCCCCCACACACCTGTGACAACTAAAAATGTCTCCAGACATTGCCAGATGTCCCTGGCTGGAGACAGGGGGTACAAGATTGCCCCAGTTTGAAAAAAAAAAAAATTGACTTGGAGAAAAGAGATAATCGTGGACACCATTGATCTGTCATCATCACTTCCATTCTTTAAAAAAACGTACAAGAATTGGCTTGCATACACTTGAAGATGATTGCGTAGTGAATAAAAAGCCACTTATCTCTTAGGGAATAGCATAGCCATAAAATGTCTTTCTACTGCAGAGATACAAGGCTAGGTAATTTCAGGAAAGTCGAGGCTCCAACCTTCAATTCCCCTGGAGCCTATGTTCTCCAGCTGCGGAGAGGAGGGGTAGTATCCTGCCCTACCCTAGATGAGTGAGGCTGCCTCTGTGGCTGAACACACATTCCCACCTGACCAAATCATTAGGCAGTTCCCAGGGGCAAATACCCACTACTGTCACTCTGGCCCACAGTAAGTGCTCAATATATTTGTCGTGTGCAGGAATGAATGAAGAGTCTGAAAAGTACAGGAATGCAGGCTGCCTTCTGAAGCCCCTGTGTGCCCCCTGGTTGGTCCGGCCAGGAGGGCTGTCAGATCCCCACGTGTAGTCTCTGCCCTATAGACCCCACCACTCCCAGGAGAAGCCCCTGTCAGGAGGTCAGGAGGGGCTGTGGATAGGGGCTCTGGCTGGAGCCAGTGCCCAGGCCTCCTCCCAGGAGGTCTATGAGCTCTTCTCTCCTCTTTACAGAAAACCGGCCGATCATGAAGAGCCTGACGTTGCCAGCCCTCTCCCTGCCCATGAAGTTGGTGAGTCTGGAGGAAGCTCAGGCCCGGAGCTTAGCTACTAATCACCCTGCCCGGAAGGAAAGGAGAGAGAATAGCCTGCCTGAGATTGTCCCTCCCATGGGCACCCTCTTCCACACTGTCCTTGAGTTACCAGACAACAAGTAAGTGTCCTTCTTCCAAGTTCTGGGAGATGTTTAGGTGGAGGGGGACGGAGGAGGAAGCCATAGAGTCTCAGGGCTGTGATGGCAGCATGGGCTGGGGGTGTGGTCTGGGTTGGGGGGTAAGGAAGCATTCCAGAAGAGAAGGGAGCTGCCTCCACGACATTCACCAGTGGCTGATGCCTTCACTCACTGCCCCAAAGTCATCAAGAACTTGAGCTCCCACCGGAGATCCCTAGTACCATGGTGTGGGTGGGGCTCATAGGTGTCAAGAATCAGAACTAAAACCCTTTACTCCTTAGTTGAGACAAAATAAGCTTGACATTTTCAAAAGGAAGGTTGCAAAACACAAAAACTTGACCACCTCCTCCCACCCTGCACCTCCCACGGGACCTATGGAAGGCGTAGGGATGAGCGGAGGGCAAGCTGACGGAGAGCACCGCTCTGGACTGAGACCTCTGGGAACATGGCACCTGGGGATGTGCATCCTGGCTTCTGTTCCTCCTCTCTTACCTGTTAGAGCCCTCCCTCCCCTCCAAAAACAAACACCATTCTCATTCATATCTTCCCTCCCTTCTCCTTCTCACTTATTCTGTGGTAACCCTGGTCTCCACACATCCCTCTCCCAGCCCCATGTCCCACTGTAAAAAGGAGGCAGTGACTGAAGCAGGGGTCCGAAATCCTAGGCAGACAGTAGGTAGAGGAGCCGAAAGGCAATCTTTTCACTGGAGAGTGTCTGCCTTGCTGTTTGGTCAGTGAAAGGAGGTATGAAAACAGACCTCTCAGACCTCTTATCAGCGTCCTCCTTAACGATGGCGAGGCTGTTTCCCCCTGGGGAGGGAGAAAGAGTGCTGCCACGTTGCACAGGGGTAGGGGGCGCCTGTCACACTGTGTGCTCTGAGAAGGGTATCTGGAACTCACCTGGTGAGAAACCCCTCTACTTCCTGAAGTGCATGGATGGTTCTCTCTCTCTCTCTCTCTCTCTGTCTCGAAAGACTGATCCCCACTGCCCCTCCCCCCTAAATCCCTGAGAATAAGACTTCCACTCAGGGGTCAGGAAGACTTCCTCTGAAGGACAATCAAGTTCACTTTCTCTGTGCCTTCATACCATACCTCAAGGTATGCGATTATGTAAAATCCACCCCAAGGCCTAGTGCTTGAAAACATCAGGCCAGATCCAATAGAAACCACTAAGCACTGCAGATCTGTCTCTGATGGACTGTAAAATCATGCTGTGCTTGAGACCTGGATGTTCTATGAGAACCCTGCAGAGCAAAGGTCCTCTGTGGGGCCCACAGGTTGCAGGGTTTCATCCTGGAACTTTATGAAGTCTGATAGCAAGGCCGGCTAGAGCCAGGCAGGGCCTCTGTGATGAACCCTGGTGGCACCAGGCCCTCTGGCCCAGTCTAGCACTCAACTTTCCCTGCTTCATCAGAGAAATGAGAGACAAAGCCAGAAACACAGTGACTGCCCTCTGCCTTTCTCTGCAGTGACCGCTGACCACACCCAGCAGCCTGCAACTCTCCCACGCCAGGCTCTCTTCTAAGTTGCTTTCTCATCCACCCCCTTTCCAGTCCACTAAAGTCTACCCCAGCCCCCTCCTCGCCTGTGGGTGTCCCAGCAGTGTGGCTGCAGTGCAAGGAGCATAACAGGACTGAGGTCTCTGGCCTTTAGTGTTTACTCCTGTAAAAAAATAAGTATCTTTGATAACCCAGGACTGAACTGCTTACCAGAATTCCCAGAACTGTGGTTGCTTGTGACCTCTGAGTCTGCCACCGACCCCTGTCTCTGTTTGCCCCCTCCCCTGCCTGTAATAGCACATCTTTGTCTCTTCCTCTGGGGAATGTGGTCCTTCACTCTGACTCATGAAAACCTAGCTTGGTCATCATGGGCATCCCCAGACAGGGTGAGAGTCAGGCTCAACTTGGATTTTAGAGAGAAATTTCCTGATATGTCAGAGCTGTTCATAACTAAGAACATGTTTGGGGTATTCCTTCTCAGTTTAAAAGTCCCACTGAAATAGCTAGTTAGCAAACTAACCCCCTGTGGCTTGGCTCCTTTAGAAGAAAGCTCTCCAGTAAATCAAAGAAGTGGAAATCAATATTTAACCTGGGACGTTCTGGATCAGACTCTAAATCAAAGCTGAGTAGAAATGGGAGTGTATTTGTGAGAGGACAGAGGCTCTCAGGTAAGAATCAATAGCAGTTATGTTTATAAGATATATATATATATTTTTTTCAGTTCTGTTTCTTAAGTCTTTGGTTTGATTATGTCAAATTCACTAACCCTGAAAGAGAAACTTATAAATTAACTGAAGAGTCTTTTTGGTTTTTTAAAATAATTTTAGATTTACAAGAAATTTGCAAAAATAGTACACAGAGAACCTGTAGACCCTTCACACAGCTCCCCCAAATGTTAACATGTTAGATAACTGTAATACAATGATCAAAACCAAAAAATTAATATCAATATAATACTATTAAATAATTTGCAGACGTTATTCATATTTGGCCAGTTGTCCCTCTGATGTCCTTTTTCTGGTCCAGGATCCAGCCCAGGAACCCGCATTGCATTTAGATGTCATGCCTCTTTAATCCTCCAACCTAGGACAGTTCCTCAGTCTTTCTGACCTTGACACTCTGGAAGAGTTTTGGCCATTTATTTTGTAGAATATACCTCAGATTGGGATTGTCTGATGTTTTCTCATGGTTAGATTGAGGTTATGTCTCAATGTGTCATATCAGGGGGCACATGAAGTCAATATTTTATTGTTGGTGATGTCAGTTTTGAGCACTTGGTTAAAGTGCTATCTACAAGGTTTGTCCCTGTAAAGTTACTATTTTTTTCCTTTGCAATTAATAAGTATCTTGTGGGAGATATTTTCAGACTATGCAAATATCCTTTTTTCATCATACTTTCATCCATGCATTTTAACATCCATCAGTGGTCCTTGCCTGCAACAGTTATTACTGTGGTGTTTACCAAATGGTCATTCTCCATTTCCATCATTCCTTCTACATTTATTAATTGAACTCTACTGTAAGGAAGATCTGTCCCTTTTCCCCCAGGGTGAGGGTCATGATTTTTATTTTTTAAATTATTTAATTTATTTTTGGCTGCATTGGGTCTTTGTTGCTTGCACGGGCTTTCTCTAGTGGTGTTGAGCGGGGGCTACTCTTCGTTGCGGTGTGCAGGCTTCTCATTGAGGTGGCTTCTCTTGTTGCAGAGCACTGGCTGTAGGTGCGCGGGCTTCAGTAGCTGTGGTGCGTGGGCTCAGTAGTTGTGGCTCACGGGCTCTAGAGTGCAGGCTCAGTAGCTGTGGCACAAGGGCTCAGTAGTTGTGGCTCACAGGCTCTAGAGCGCAGGCTCAGTAGTTGTGGCACATGGGCTTAGTTGCTCCACGGCATGTGGGACTTTCCTGGACCAGGGCTCGAATCCGTGTTCCCTGCATTGGCAGGCGGGTTCTTAACCACTGTGCCACCAGGGAAGCCCCAGGGTCATGATTTTTAAATAGGAATGCTGCCCTGTGGGAATTACATGTGAGTAGTGGTTAGGAATTGATGCAGGAGGGAACTGAGGGAACCACTATATAATGGGGAATATAACCAGTCCGGCTGAATATTGTGTCAGAAAGCGGAGGCCATAGAAATTTGCCACAAAGACATTTAGTGTTATAAATTGAAAGCATAATTGCTTAAAAATGAGGGCAATTGTTATGAAAGCAAGTAGTAAAAGGTAAATGTACAAATGTAATGAGCAAACTTGATTGAATACTAGTTTGAAAAAAAAAAGGACTACAAAAGATAATTTGGGGGACAAATAGATTGGATTTTAGATGATATTGAAGAATAGTACATTCTCATAGTGTGCTGATGGTTCTTAGGAGACATATGCTGAAGTTGAAGTATTTAAGGATGAAGTGTCAAAATACTGAAACTCACTTTCAAATGATTCAGCAAAACATATGTATGTAGGTAGATAGATAGATAAAAAGAGATAGATACAGCAGACATGTGGCAAAATGTCAACCTAGGTTTAGAGGTCTTCAACTTTTCTGAATGTATGAAATTTTTTTTTTTTTTTTTTTTTTTTTTTTGCGGTACGCGGGCCTCTCACTGCCGTGGCCTCTCCCGTTGCGGAGCACAGGCTCCGGACGCGCAGGCTCAGCGGCCATGGCTCACGGGCCCAGCCGCTCCGCGGCATGTGGGATCTTCCCGGACCGGGGCACGAACCCGTGTCCCCTGCATCGGCAGGTGGACTCTCAACCACTGCGCCACCAGGGAAGCCCCTGAAATTCTTAATAATAAAGATTTGGGAGGAAAAACTAATGCCAATAGGAAAAAATGAGGTAATACTTTTAAGGACCTTCCTCAAGCCCAGTGATAATTGTACTCCAAGGATCATAAAGCACAGATGTTAGAAATTGTCACATTGACCTATTGGAGTAATGAGGGATGTCACAGGGTATAGCAAGTACAGTGGTTTAGGCTGTAATTAATGACAAATCCAACTCAATTGGCTTCTGCAAGGAGGGAGTTTATTGGGACATCCAGATGTAGGGAAGGCTTCAGGGGTGGTTTAGTACAGTGGCTCTGTCTCCATTTCTCCGCGTTTTCCTCAGCTATGCCCTCCCCTGTCGGTCAGCTTTATCCCCAGACTGGCTTCCTTTGCCTCCACAAAGTGGCTACAATAGTTCTAGGCTTTACCTTTGACTCTCACTATATCCAGAAGGAGAAAGAAGATCATCTCTGGTAGCTTGCTCCTAAGGAAAGGGACCCTGCTTTCCTGGAAACCCCAGTTAAGAGTCTGTCTGCCCCCCTCCCTCCGCCCCACAATAGTAGCCTTCACTGAGTCACACGGGTCAATCCCTATGGCTACGGGAGTGCCCTGTGCTGATTGGCTTAGGCCTAGGTTCCTGAACCAATCACTGGCATGAAGAATGGCATTACACCCCTGTGTGAGGAATGAGATGCACCCAAGATGTACAGGGCTCTGTGAGAAGGGGAAAGGGAAATGGATTCTGGGTAGGCATCTACAATATTCATTATATAGGGAAAAACGTCTTTCACAAAATGGCAAGATGGCCAGGTGAAGAGGGCAGGTTGCTATAGGTATGGTCGAGCAGATACAAATCAAAAATTAGGATTCTCAAAGGAGAATTTAAGGGGGAGTACCTGGCAGGAAACCCCTGACTAATAACAGATTTGCTGAAGCACATCAGAGGAGCCCTTCAGTTACAGAATCAGTGACACAATGAAAAAGGTTCCCCGAGTAACAAAAAGTTTAAAAAAATAGAACAAAACAATCGAGTAAAAATAGATTAAATGATTTTCTTTGATCTTGACTTATGAAGATTTCCACCCCCTTGTGGTTTTCAAAAGGAAGAAGCCCCAGGTGCTGGATCAAACAACGGTAAACTCACAGAATGCACAGGATGTCCCTGGCCAGCTTCTCAGCTCGGCCGCACCTCAGAATCACCCGTAGAGTATGGTCCACACCCACAGCAGCTCTGCCTCAGGAGTTCTGTGGTGAACTCAGAGTACTGGTAATTTCTAAAAAGCTCCCCAGGTGATTCTGATATGCAGCCGGTGTTGAAAACCACTGCTATCTCATGAATAAGCTAATCAGAGATAGTTCATCAAACTGGCTGAATTTTGATGAAATTCAGGGGTGAAATTTTGATGAATTTCAGGGGTGAAATTAAAGAACCATCAGCGTCAATATAAGTGGCTCTCTGTGACCTTGACTACTGCCCGAGTGGCTGCTTTCCACCAGAAGAGTGTTGCTGGATCCCTAGAAGCTAAAAACTGGGGGGTAGGGAGTGGGGAGCCTTCTGGTCATAACCCACCAGCATGGTCACCGTAAAATGGCACGTGGGCTTGCTATTCATTGAAATATGCGTGTGAAAAAAGGAAATCAGTGGATTAACATATTTATTGATAAATAATTTTTAAAACCTTTTTTTAATACTCCATATTTAAGAGCATTTTAAAAATTGATTCACCATGTATATAGTATTGGGGGTGTTTTTTGGTGCGGGGGCAGGTGAAGGTATGTTTAACCATGTTTAGAAAATGGAACAGAAATAGGAAATACTAAAGGATAAGAAAAACTTGGGTATTGACTGAATGGAGGTGCATAAACTTTGGAGTCTCCCAGACACTGGTGTACTGGAATTTGTATATTATCAAACAGGAAGATTCCAGGGAACCCTCCAGAGTGAACTCCTTTGAGTAGGGAAATAAAGCCATAGAGATAAACCAAGAGAGGGGAACCCAAGGACCCAAAGAAAACTGGTGGATGCATTTCCATGAGGCCAAGGTGCCAGACAGAAAAATATAATCTAAATACAGTTAGCCCTCCATATCCACAAATGCAGGACCTATGGATAGGGAAGGCCGACTGCAGTACACCATTTACATAAGGATCTTGAGCACAGATGGATTTTGGTATCCGTGGCGGTCCTGGAACCAGTCCCCCCAAAATACCAAGGACGATTGTGTAGTCATAGGCCAAGGATGTCTGAGTGCTTAGTTTCTATCCAGACAAGGAGCCAGGGAATTCTTGACTGTTCCCAAAAGCAGCTACTGTGGCCACCAGGACCAGAAGGAGCTGTGTTGTCAGAAAGAGGGTCCAGCAGGAAAGGTGAACACTGATGGCCCTGCAACCAGATCGCTTACCCATCCTCCGTGACACTCAGTGTCACCTGGTCACTACCTCTGAAGGGTGATACATGAAACCCAGAGGAAGGCCAAGAAATGCAGCTCTTGGAAAACAAAGGCAAAATCTTGTCTCAGAATACACGAACGGGGAGTTCCCTGGTGGTCCAGTGGTTAGGATTCGGCACTTTCACTGCCATGGCCTAGGTTCAGTCCCTGGTCAGGGAACTGAGATCCCGCAAGCCGCATGGTGCAGCCAAAAAAAAAAAAAAAAAAAAGAATATACGAATGAAGGGAGGCTGGCCAGGCAGTTTTAGAAGTCGTTTTGTAATAGATAGCTAGTGGGAAGCAGCCGCATAGCACAGGGAGATCAGCTGGGTGCTTTGTGACCACCTAGAGGGGTGGGATAGGGAGGGAGACGCAAGAGGGAAGAGATATGGGAACATATGTATATGTATAACTGATTCACTTTGTTATAAAGCAGAAACTAATACACCATTGTAAAGCAATTATACTCCAATAAAGATGTTAAAAAAAAAAAAGTCATTTTGTAAACTTGTGGGAATAGTCAGTCTTCCAAGAATGAGAATTCTGGCTTACCTCTGGAAGTAAGGAGGTGGAAGGCCATCTTGGTGTCACCAAGGCTTTGGGTGAATGTTGCTGTGTCCTTCCAGAGCCCAGTGGGACCCAGGCAGAGATAAGCCCAGAGCCTGGGAGGCCAAGGGGCTAATTCAGAGCCTCTCAGAAGGAGCAGGGTTTGGAGCAAGAAGGAAAAAAGGATCTTTAAAAGAGGGACAAAGTAAGTGTGAGTTAGGGCACGATTTGGGTTAGGGCCAACACTGAGTGCTTCTTTTAGAACCGTCTCCTGAGTTTACCCTTGTTGCTGAGCCCTAGTTTATCTTGAATAATATCAACAACAACAATAAACAATAGTTACTTCTTCTTGAGCATTTACTCTATTCTAGGTTAAGGCAACCTATTTTATATGCACTACTCATTTCATCCTCACAACAGCTCTACTGTTCCTCCTTTTCATGCCAAAAAACTGAAGTTTCAAAAAGGTAAGTTGCTTCTCTGAGGTCACACAGCCCAAGAGTGGGAGAATTGGGATTCAAAGCGAGATCTGCCTGGATCCAGAGTTACCTTAAAGCCACAAGTCCTGGGGCTCCCGGTCAGCTTCTAAATTGCCCTCTCTCCCCTCCTAGCAAGTTTGCCCTGGAAGCCTTCCTGAAAAGACATGATGATGTTTGTGAAAGTGCCTAAGCCTATGCCTGAAATAATAAGTTTTTATTTATTTAAACCATAATCTTCTGAAAACCTACTTGGGTGGCTTAACAAAGATGCATAGCATCCACCAGGCACACAGCAGGTGCTCAAAAAAGGTTCGTTTGGTTGGGATCTGCTCCAGGGTGAGGCTGGTGGGTGAGAGCATTGGGGAGCAACCAGGCTGCAGACATCAAGGAGCAGAGCTGCACGTGGAGAAAGGTGACACATGGGAGAAAGGGAGAAAAGTACCCCTGGGCTCCCTCTCACCTGTTGTACCAAATTCCTGGGTGTTGAGCGATGTGGCTGCAGCCAAGAATTCTGCTCTCTGGCCTAGTCAAATAGGAGGGGTTGCCTAGAGCCCCATGGATTCTACTCCATGGATGAATCTTTGAGTCTTTTCTGTACAATAAAATCGGGTTCAGGACTCCTCATTTGCTAATAGCTACGTGACAAAATTGTAACTTACCCTTATCTGTAAAATGTTAATAAACCTTTGATCTACAAATGCCCTATTTTTATAAGGTCAGTCCCACCAAGAAAGTAGGAACATCTAAGGTGGAGTGGGGAATGTTTTCCAAAGGGGAAAATTATAAATACTTGAAAAACTTCCCTAAAGAAATTTCTTTTTTGTACTTACAGCCTGACCTATTGTTCTAAACACTTTCTCTGAACAAGCATTCATCAGGGATATTTCTTCTTTTGTCCTTAGTGGAAAAGGCTACTATCCGACCAGCTAAAAGCATGGACTCGCTGTGCTCAGTGCCTGTGGAAGGTGAGATTTTTCAGTTGGATCTGGAACTGGGGATTACAACTGGGAGATTGGCGCTCCCACACCAGACTTGCCTTCCTAAACCGCAGACCCTGCTCAGCTCCAGTCATGGCCACACACAATCCCCCAGGCCCAGATCCCTCCCTGACTTTCCGGAACTCAAGGGGCGCACACAGCCCTTGCAGTAACCTCCCCTACTCCACGAGGCCTCTTTCTCCAGCCTGTCTCCCCACAGCTGGAGACAGCAGCCTCCTTGCATTCAATCCTGAGCCAGGTAAAGGGTCAACACCTGAAAACTAAGGCAGAAGAGGCTCCCCCTGGGGCATAAAGAAGAGTTTTGAATTTAGGTGTTTCCGTAGGCATTAGCTTCATTGTGTTTGTCAAGTCATGATTTTGAGTTGGTAGAGTCATTCATTCCTTCATTCATCAATAAACACTGACAGGCACCAGCCTGGCACGTAGCTGGACATTGCTGGTTGGAGCAGATGTACATACAGTTGCATGCCAGGTTACACCCATCACCAAAGCGGCACCTCACCATGTTAGTTCTTACAGCTCCAGCCTTAAGGGCTGACTTGCCTGTAGCCCTTGCTTCTGTTTTTGTTAAGCAGCCAACAAGCACTGCTACAACTGGCAATACACAGGGCTTCCCTAGCAGCAGACTGTTTAAACTCCCCCATGATTGTACCATGACTTTCGAATCCCTTTAATACAAGGTATGTTGCTCTTTGATAAATGAGGCAGCCTGAAACAAAACAGAAAATCTTTAGAACAACTTTCAAAAAATAATACTAAACTTGTAAAATATTCAATGAGATCTTTTTAAGCTGGCTCAATCCTTTTAGCATTTTCTCACCTTTATATTCATCAATTTGCTTGGTTTTGAAACCTCTTGGAGGCAGTTCTTGCCCAGTTTGGCAGGATTTAATATTTCAAAAGCTAAAAGACACTAAAAGCTAGGTCACCACTTCCGTGGGCATTGGGCAGGTTATCTAACCTCTCAAGTCTCGGTTTCCTCATGTGTTAAGGGAGATAATTACACTTCTCCTACAGAGTGGTTCCTAAGAATTTTAAACTTAATGTTACCTACGATGTAGCACTTAGTGCCTAGTTGGGAATTATTTTCCAGATCCCTGGCAATTCAGTTGTTGTCTCCCAGCTTATTTATTTCACACACAGATTTTTTCTCTTCTTTGCCTTCACTTCTAAGTCAGTCAGGAACTCACTCCTCACAACTGTGCTTTCTAACATTTAGTTAATTTACATTTCTAGTTTCTCGTCCTCTGAATCAGCAGGAGGAAGCCTGGGAAAAGGCAAAAAGGTCTAGCTGAGAACAGCATTTGTTTCCTTGCTGGGAAATCAAACCCCCGTTTGGGTCCATCTGCCAGAGAAGACTTAAAACAATAAGTTTTAAAGTTTTAAAATGAAACAAGATTCTGTTATTTTGGCCTTTTTATATTCATTCTGAGCAAACATCATTCTGTCATCTCCCACCTTCTTTTTATTTTTTCATGATCTACATTTAATGCTTGGTGGATGACAATTTCAGCAGTGTCTGTCTTTTGGAAACTGCTCTACCTGCAAAGTTTAAAACAGATACATACGATACAACAAAGTGGTTCTATCAGGGCATTATGACAAGATTCTGTGCACATAGGGAGATGTTTCCTCTTGTCAACCAAATGTTATGTACCTGTCTTTATTAGGATAGCTATGCCCTTATTATCGTGCTATGCCTTTCCAATATTCAAGTATTGTGTGCCTGCCCTTACTGGAAGGCTGCTCAGTGATGTGTGTGCTCAGGCTGCTGACCACGTTTGTTTGCTTTTTCACTAGGGAAAGAAACCAAAGGAAATTTCAATCGAACAGTCACCACTGGTGGATTTTTCATTCCAGCAGCGAAAATGCACTCGACTAGCACTGGCAGCTCATGTGACCTCAGCAAGCAAGAGGGCGAATGGGGCCAGGAGGGGATGCCGGCGGGGGCCGAGGGGGGCTTTGACGTGAGCAGTGACCGAAGCCAGCTGCAGGGCGCTCAGGCCCGGGCCCCGCCTGAGCAGCTGAAGGTGTTCCGACCCATCGAGGATCCTGAGAGCGAGCAAACAGCCCCGAAGATGCTGGGTATGTTCTACACCTCAAACGACAGCCCCAGCAAATCTGTCTTTACCAGCAGCCTCTTCCAGATGGAGCCCTCTCCCCGTCACCAGCGCAAGGCCCTGAACATCTCCAAGCCCTTTGCTGTGTCCGTGCCACTCCGCGTGTCAGCCGTCATCAGCACCAACAGCACCCCATGCAGAACCCCCCCAAAGGAGCTACAGTCTCTTTCCAGCCTGGAAGAGTTTTCTTTCCAGGGCTCAGAGAGTGGAGACTGGCCTGAAGAGAAGCCACTGGGAGTTGAGACTTCTACAGGTAAAGTAAAGGAGAGGGTCTCTTTCCATTGCAAGAGAGGAAAAACCAGACTTAAACAGAGTTTGCAAGGCAATGTAGTGAAGTGGTTAAGACTGCGGGCTCTGGAGCCAGACTGCCTGGTACAAGTATAGGCTCAGCCATTTTGCTGTACAATCTCCAGCAAGTTAACATAACCACTCCATGCTTCAGCTTCTTGATCTGTACAATAGGGATAATGTTAGTATTAAGTTGTGAATATTAAATTAGTTAATAGATGTAAAGCTATCAGAACAGGGTCTAATACACAGCAAGTACTCAGTAAATGTAAGGCAGGAGGGAAAGCTCATGGAATGGAATGCAGAGCTGGAACTGGGGATTCAACTCTTCCAGACACAATCCACCCATCCCACATTTCTACCTCACATCTGCAGAGAACATGGCTAGCGACCCTAGCGGTGAGAAAGAGCATCCTCCTCCCAATTTCCTTTAAAAAAAAAAAAACACAGGGAGGACTCTGTGTTTGGGCCTGCTTGGGTCACATGCCCAGCCTTGGACCAGTCACTGTTGGCAGACTAATAGGATTCTAAGATTGGCCAAGCGAGAGTCCCTGGGCCGTCTCTGGAGTGAGAACCAACAACCAACTGTGAGCCACACAAAAGGGAAGTAATGAGAACCTCAGAGGAGAGGATGGCTGACAGACAAACCAATAAATGCTCATTGTGGTTTAAGAATATTTCTATTTCAATTAATATTAGCTAAACCCACACACCTATAGTCACCTAATCTATGACAAAGGAGGCAAGAATATACAATGGAGAAAGACAGTCTCTTCAATAAGTGGTGCTGGGAAAACTAGACAGCTACATGTAAAAAAGAATGAAATTAGAACACACCCCAACACCATACACAAAAATAAAAATTAATATAAGCTTGCTTTTTCTGATCACCTATCATGGTGTCAGGCACTGTCCCAAGTGTTCTACATGTATTACCGCATTTCTTCTCACCACAACTCCATGAGGTACAGGTAGTTACTATTATCCCCATTTGCTTAGAGAGGAATCTGTTAACTTGCCCGAGGACTCATAGCAAGGAAGTGTAAAAGCCAGGATTTTAATCCAGATTTTTAAAAATCCATGCTTTTAAGCATTCTGCCATGATCCCTCACGTGTTTGCTATGGGCTGTAGAGTTAAAACGATTGTTAAGATGCAGTCCCTTCCCCCAGCAAGCTCCAAACTAGAAAGGGAAACTGAAACTCTGCACCCACCTGCAGCACAGGGTCAGCTTGTGGAAGTAGCCTAACATGCCCCTTGGGCTTTTTTTTTTTTTTTTTAAGTATAGTTGATTTACAATGTTGTGTTAATTTCTGCTGTGCAGCAAAGTGATTCAGTTATACACATATATATACACACACACATTCTTTTTTTATATTCTTTTCCATTTGGTTTATCATAGGAAATTGAATATAGTTCTCTGTGCTATATAGGCCCTTGTTGTTATCCATCCTATATATCATAGCTTACATCTACTAAACCTAAGCTCCCGCTCCATCCCTCCCCCAACCCCTCCCCCTTGGCCACCCCAAGTCTGTTCTCTGTGTCTGTGAGTCTGTTTCTGTTTTGTAGATAAGTTCATTTGTGTCATATTTTAGATTCCACATATAAGTGATATCATATGGTATTTGTTTTTCTCTTTCTGACTTCCTTCACTTAGTATGACAATCTCTAGTTGCATCCACGTTGCTGCAAATGGCATTATTTTGTGTTTTTTTATGGCCGAGCAGTATTCCATTGTATATATGTACCACATCTTCTTTATCCATTCATCTGTCGATGGACATTTAGGTTGTTTCCATGTCTTGGCTATTGTAAATAGTGCTGCTATGAACGTAGGGGTGCATGTATCTTTTTGAATTAGAGTTTTGTCTGGATATGTGCTCCTTTGGGCTTTTTGAATGAGGGAGAGTGTAAGTACCCAAAGTATCATGAAAGGGGTGTTCAGAAAGGACTTCAGTGGCATCTAAAAGAAGCAGCCCTCTCAGGAGGATTCCAGGAACACTTCTCAGAAGTGGTGACATTTGGGCCTTCATAAATGGGTAGGACTTCCGAATGCAGAAAAGATGGAAAAGGGCATTATGGGCTGAGAGGTGCTGACTGTTGTGTATAGATTTTGGACCCCAGCTGGGCAGATTCAGATCCGAGCTTCACCATTTTGGGGCAGTGTGACAGCTGGTTGATATCTCTGAGCCTGTTTCTCTTCTGCAAAGCAGGGATGGCTCCTATCTCAAGGGCTGGGATGAGGTCCGCATGGGAAAATATTCATGAAATGCCTGCTCAGGGTGTGGTCCTCAGAAGATGCTCAGTGAACATCAGTCCCTTCCCCTCCCCCTTCCCTTCAGGATGGGGCACAAGAGGACCAAAAACGTAGGGGAATTAAGTGATGCCCTGTCTGGAGAATGCTCCATGGGCTGCTGTGGGTGGAACAGAGTGAGGGTTAGAAGAGGAAGCGCAGCCTTTGAGGAAAAAAGTGTTTCCAAAGGCTTTTATGTGATTGGCTGTCCTTTCCAAAAGAGAGGGTCCCCAGGCCCCAAGGGGTCTTTGGCAGACAGTCTGTTACTTTTTTTCCCTCTCTCCTTCCTTCTCTCGGTAATTCAGAATACCCAGTCTGTATCAAATTGGTCTTGGAAAGACACTGATGGAGACTCCAGTCTGCTTCCCTGACTGTGATTAGTAGCAGCCAGGGCAGAACAAGGGACCCTGTAGGAGGCAGCCACGTGGATCTAGGACCAATGGCCAGAGGGAGATGCCAAAAGTTTCAGCGACAGCGGAGGGCCCCCCCACCTTGCTCTCTGATGGAATTAGGTTCACGTAGGTTACTTATCTTCTTCCATAATTATTCCAAATGAAGAACTTCACCTTCCTTAATAAATTATTTTTTTCTTTCTTTTGTACGGTAGCAATAGATAAAAGAAATAGAATTAAAGACAATTTTCCAGGTTATCTGATTTAAATTTTTAGTCACTCTGCTCAAACCCATTCTTCTACTTTTGGCTAAACTAGGCAAAATTCCAGTGCAACCCAAAAAGTAAGAGATACCAAGTAAGTATTGCATTATAACTAAAGTGTTGAAAGTTAGATCATTGATCGCTTTGAATGAAAAAAAAAAGGATTATTCAATTAGTCATAATAATTAATTGTCTGACTTCTGTCTGATTCAAGGCTACGTCTTGGTAACCTCCATTCTTGGGTTGGGGGGCGAGGGGGGGATCCTTCTGAAAGGGCTGACTTACAAGCTACAACTAACACTCTCTGGGTCCCCTTCTAGAAATGCTTATTAGAGGGGGGTCAGAGTAACCATATAAATTTAACTTTAATTTAAACTTAAACTCCAGAATTACCCTAAGAGATATTAGGAGTTGCCTCATTCTTCTTCTGAAGAATGTACAAAAGAATTCTTTTAAATAGTTATATTTTAGTGCATCTGAAACAGGAGTCTACCTAGAAAAATATGTTTTGCCTATCTCATAAACCCATGGTTCTGTTAGTTAAGGTACAGGCCAAGCTGCTGTCACATAGAGAACAAAACACAGTGGCTCAAACAAGATGGGAGTTGATTTCTATCTTGCATACCAGAGGTAGGTGGATGTGCTCGGGGAGATGCTCTGGGGTCCCAGGTTCCTTCAGCCGTCCCCAGGGGTGTTGTTCCTGCCTGTGTGGTCAAAGTGAGCGCAACAACCCCCCACCAGCACATTCCTGCCTGTGGGAAGGGGGTCAGGGGAGGCGCCCAAGCAGCTTCCACTTAAGGGTGGACCCAGAGGTTGCACCCATCACTTCCACCTCCATCCCATCTGCCATAACTCACATGGCCATGCTGACCTTCAAGGGAGGCTGAGAAGCATCGCTGGCTGGATGGCCAGGTACCTAGCGAAACCTGAGCGGCAGGGAAGGTTCTATTTCAAAATGAGGAAGAGAATGGATACTAGGGGACGTTAGGAGTCTCTGTCTCCATGGTCACCCACTTCATGCATAAAGCATCCCATGCTAGGAACCTGACAATGCCCTTCCGTTCTGAGCTACAGAGACTCTTTTATAGCTTACAAGTATCCAGCAACCATATATATTGGACTCCTAGGCCCTTAGAAGATAGTTTCTAGACATAGATGCTGCCTCTGTCCTGAGGAACTTAACCCGGGGATGGGCACCACATACAAGTGAAAAGAAAATGGTAACCTGATGGCTTGGCACCGCACAGGTTATTACAGTGAGTGCTGCAGGAAGTGGAGGGAAGGAGAGCGTGGTCTGGGGAGGCTCCAAAAGAGGTGTTATTAGGTTAGCGTCTTGAAGACTGGGCTAGAGTCGAGTCTCAGGGAGGACCAGAGCAGGGGAGTATAAGGCCTGTCAGGGGTACCAGGTCTGCTCAGTGTCACGCAGGGGAGTGGAGAAGAGGGGATGTGTGGCTGAGCCAGAGTGAGGAGGGCTTTGAGCAGGACAGTGAGTGATCTGAACAAGCTCACATGTCATGCAGACCCTTCCTCCACTCCTCACTTTAAGAGTCCACAGTCAATGAATGGAAGACCCTGAGCTTTACAAAAAGAGACACTGGCAAACATCCAACTAAGAGTTCTTAGTAAAATGGGAAAAAAATATTTAAAAAAAAATCACTGACGCATTACCCTTTTACCCAGAAGTTTCACTTCCAAGAATTTATTCTAAATAAACAGCTGCACAAGTACAAAATGTATATGCACATCACGGCATTACTTGTAATAGCAAAAAACAGGAAGCAATCCAGACGTCCACCTTTAGGAGGTGGATTGAATAACTAAGGTGCATCACTCACAGTTGAGTCCCATGGAGTCCACAGTTTTGTGGGCCCGGCACCATTTCCTCAAACTCTTGTTCATCTGCGGGGGACAGTGTGCACACGGAAGGCATTGTATCTGAAGTGTTGGCCTTGTGTTTCTGGTTTTCTGCCTCGGGGCTTTCTCTGAAGGGAGGAACTCACCCAGCCCTTGCTCAGGAAAGCCCAGAAGTATATGGAGAGTTAACTGAGGCAGCTCTTACCCAATAGGAGATGGGAGTCAGGGGATTAATGCCCCAGCCATACACCCTTTGGTGGAATAACTATGGGGCACATTCCTCGTGGTTCTTCAGAGGGTCACCAGGGACTGAGTTCCGGTTGCTCACTGTGGTAGCCACTTATTGATTTTTCCTCCATCACTGTCTCACCTCCTCACTCCTGCTTCCTGGGACCACCTTTCGAATAAGCGACCTGCTGCCAGGACCTTGGCTCAGGCTCTACTTTGAGGGGAACTCAAACTAGCCCACATCCTAAAGAACAGTTAACCTACTTATATTACTAATATGGCATAGATTTCAAGATATGTTCTTAAGTGAAAAAAAATGCAAAACATGGAATAGTATAAATCACAGGCTATAATCTGTGTAATAAAGGTGGGGAATAAAAAATATATGGTACAAGTATCTGCTTATATATGCAAAAATGAACTATGGCAGAATAAACCAGAAACTAGTAAAAATGGTTGTCCATAGGAGACAGTGGAGGTGTGGAACAGAATGGAAGCAACAGGGATGAAAGCAAAACTTTTCTGAGACCACTTTTTTATGTAATTTTAACTTTTCAACTCTGTAGTTGTTTTACATATTCAAAAATTAAGTTAAATTTCAAAAAACAAGCCTGCTAAGTGATGGGCAGAGGAAAATAACACTTTGTCAGTTCTGAAGCATTATTAGTTCTGACATCAGGATGCTACTCCTGGGTCTGATCTTAAAGCCAGCACTGTGGTCAGAGGCCTTAAGTCACCAGCATAACTAGAGGCAATGAGAATAGTTCATTCTCAATCAGTAAACTTTTCTGAGCTTCTGCTGTGTGTCTGACACTGTACTAAGTGCTCTTCCTCTCTAATCTACTTTATCCTCACAACAGCCCTGTAATATATTATTATATATTATTATGCCATTGTATCAAGGTTACAAGATTCACTGAGAAACTAGCATTTGAACTCAGGTTTCGTTAATTCCAATGTAAACAATAATAATATCACTGAGGATCTGCTGTGTAACAAGCACTGTGCTAAGTACTGAGTCTACATTGTGGAAACAGCCTTATACAGTGAAATAGGACCTTCTTCAGGCAAGGCAGTAGGGGCCAAACATGAAGTCTGCCTCCCTCTCTAGTGTCTTGGTAGATGTTTAAGATCAGAGCTTAATCACTTTAGATATAAAGATATATCCAAACTGATGTGCAGATCACCCCTGGGAAGAGTCACACGGGAAGCTGCAATCGTAATCATAATACATCTTTGTAGCTTGGTGTAAATCACAGGTTTCCGTGACCTTAGGCAAGAGGCGAAAGATTGGATTAGCGCCAGCTTTCTCAACCTCAACACTATTGACATTTTGGACTGGGTAATCCTTGTGGGGGGCGGTCTTATGCTTTGTAGCATATTTAGAAGCATTCCTGGCTTCTACCCGCTAGATGCTCATAGCCACTCCCCCCGACCCGGTTGTGAGAGCCAAAAGTGTCTCCAGACATTGCCAAATGTCCCCCGGAGAGGGGAGGGGCAAACGGTTGCCAATCGAAAACCACTGGACTAGATGATCTTCAAGGTCCCTCCCATCTCCAACAGTCTGAGACTCTGGGATCAGAGGACTGATCATTGGTAGGAGGAAAGGGTAAAGAATGTGAGGGAGCAGTGAGCTGGGAGAATTCCCTCCATCCATGTGACACAGAACTAGTCTGGGACAAAGACTGTGCGGGGAACGGCCTCTCTTGAATGGAGTCTCCTTCCACTGATAACTCTCATCCTCATTGCAGCATCTTTACCTAAGAAGGCAGCTCTTGAGAATATTAAGCCAGGACCAGATGCAGTGAGAGCACTGGAGTGCAGCAAAAGCCTTCCCCAGGAGCCAGGCGGCCAACCGGAGAAGAAAACCTCAGAACACTCCCTAGGCTCTCGACATTCAAGTGAATTAGAGAAGAAGTTGGATGCAGAGAAGGCGGTGGAGGAGGGTGGAGAGACTGGCCAGGTGGAATCCAGCGCTCTGCAGGAGAGCCCTGGGGCCAGAGGTGAAGCAGTGTTTCTCCATGAGATGGTAAGGTGGACTCACTGCCTGGTCCAGCTAAAGTTTTTTGTTGCTGTTGTTTGTTTGAAGAGCCAGTTTCTGCCAAGGGGACTTTACGGCACAGCCTTCTAATCAGGTCTGGGATTTTTTTGCAGTGAACTTGTCAGGGATCCTATGGTGATACGAAGTAACCATCCAGCTCAGATTCCCTAGGACCGACTCAACTCTATAAATATTTCTGACCTGAAGTCACCATAAACCAGTAACATGTCCTGGGAATGCAGTGCAAAACCTGCTTCTCGTGTCCTGGTCCCAAACGTGATGACCATTCATGGGGGCCAGCTCTCTTCTTCCAGACATCCTGGATGGACAGTTGTCTATGTTTATTTGTAAAAATCTTCTGTAAGATTTTCAGGATCTACTCCTTCCTCCTATGGCTCTGGAGAACTTAAAACATGATGCCAGAGCGTACTAAACCTTTTCTACTTTTTAGAGGTGGGATTCTCCAAGGTCTTTTGCGGGGGGGATATCCTTGCTCAAGATGAAGTCGTGAGGAGGTTTTCCAGGGACATCCAGGGAGGAGTCTTACATTTGAGAAATAGCTCTGTGACCTGGAGGAGTGTGCCAAAGGGGAAAAGAAAACTTTGCCTTTTAACTTGCTTCCAGGAACTTGGTTTCTGGGACACGCACAAAAGGCTTGTGGACTGGGAGTTAGGGCAGTGCAGGCACACCACAGTGGCCTCCGGAGGGCTGAATAAGGGTTCCTGTAAGGTGTGTTTGTATTTATAGAAGGAGAAGGTTGCAAAGAGTATTATGGGGATTGAATCTGGGGAGGGATCAAGTATGAATGACATTGCTTTGAGAAGCAGATGAAGTTAATGCTAGAAGGAGAACCAGGCTGGATTCATGGAAACAAGTAAAAGCAGCAATTCATTCATTCATTTAAAAACATGTGTTAAACGCCTATTTTGTGTCAGACACTCTGATGAGCACTGGGATCACTGCAGTGTACAAGACGGTCACCATCACTGTCTTCTTGGAGCTGACAGCTTAGTAGGTGAAAGGTCATTAACCAAGTCTTTTCTAGGGTGATATGGAAGTATGAGTTCTGTGGGAGCATATAACAGGGGGATGCAACCTATTCAGGGGGGGGGGTCACAAGGGTCAGGGAAGGCTTCTCTGAAGAATAGATATTTAGATTGAGAACTTAGCTAGGAGAAAGCGGTAGGGAGCAGAGTAGGAAGGGAGAGACTCTCAGGCAGAAAGCGTAAGATGTGCCATGAATTTGAAATGGGAAAGAGCACGAAACATTCAAGGAATAAGAACAAGGCTGGAGAACGGGAATGTGGACTAGAGAAAGTGAGGCTCAGAGCAAAGCAGGAGCCACGTCAGGCAGGGTTGCTTGGAAGGGATTTGGAGCTTAACCTAAGGGCAAAGGAAACTCTTCCGATTTGCTCCGAATTTTATCTTTTAAAGGTCACTCTATTCTGTGAGGAGAATGGCTTGGAGAAGGGCAAGACAGGAGGCAGGGATGGCAATTAGAAGGCTAGTCTGTGGCAGACCAGGGGAGAAAAGATGGTGGCTTAGACTAGAGTGGGGGAACCGGGGATAGAAATGGAAGGCTTTCAGAGCTATTTGGAAGGTCAAGTGAATAGGACTTGGTGAAGGATTGGATAAGGACTGAGGGAGAAAGAAGAATCAAGGACAACCCATGAGTTTCTGATCTGAGCGAAACATGCACTATGGTCCACTTAACTGAAGTGGCAGACTGGGGGTGGAGGGGAGTTTAGATGTTCATTTATTCATTTAAATGTATTGTTTCTTAGTAAGAGATCAATAATGTAGGAGCTGCAGAGAGTAAAGAGATGCCTCTGACCTGAAGGAGGGCACAGTCTAGTAGGCAAAATAGAAATGTACACAGATAAATGCAGTATAGTAGAATTAGATCTCAAAAATACCCCTGCCTTCTGACCAAGTAATCCTACTCCCGGACAGTTATCAGAAGGAAATAAAAGAAAACAATGAGCCCACTCAAATTCACAGACCCCTTATTGAGCAGTTACTCACAGTATACCAGGCAACATTTGGCCTTGAGGAATCAAAGATGGATGAACACAGTTCCTGATGGAGGAACTCACAGTCCATTGGGAAAGATAAGACAAGCGTCCAATTAACTGTAATGTGAAATGACATGTGATCAGAGCCAGGGGAGAAGTGATGTCAGGTGGGTAGCATGTCAGACTTCCCAGAAGGGCCGTCCGCCCCTCAGGATAGAAATGCCTCCCCAAACTGCTTCTCCTCGGGACAGAATTAGGCCTTGAGATAAGAAGCAAAAGGAACTGAAATTTGCTTCCCTGGCCCTGACCAGGCCTCCCTTCATCCCTTTCCTTTCTGCAGCTGTGGGCTTTGTGTAGGGAAAGGGAGGAGCCGAGGAGGACAGAGAGAAGCTGGACTTGAGGGGAGACAAGGACAACAAATAAGATGGCGCAGGAAGCACCCATCTCAGTTAACAGTGGTTATCTGTGGGGAATTAGGGGTATATCATTTTGCTATTTTTCATCCTTCTTTCTTTTCATATGTATCAAATCTTTTTTTCCATGTGGAGTATGTATTTCTTTGGTAATAAGAGGGGAAAACTATTTTTATTTATTTGGAAAGCAGGTGTCAGGACAAGAGTTACCATTTCATTCCACTGGGAGACTCTCATTCTTGTGAGCCATCGGGTCAACCTGAGGTTATATGAGATCAGGGGTTGGTTTGTTTTATTAGGGCAACAGTGCACAGGGATTAAGTGCTTATGTTCTGGCGCAGACTGAGCTGGAATTCAGTCTTGGTCTGCTGCTGTGTGGCTTTGGTAAAATGTTTAATCTATTTGAACACAGTTCTCCTCATCTCTAAAATGGGAGTAATTACAGTAGTAGTTCTCTTTTACGGTTCTTGGGGAAATTAAGAAAATACAGTTAATGATGTCATGGCACACGGTAAGCATGAATAAACAGCCACAGTTATTACTAACGCTGTATCCTTTGTGTGCTGAGGTTAGCGCCGCCAGGCACTGCTCCAGTCCCTAGACTCTCCCTGGGAAACAGTGCGGATGTCCGCGCCGAGAGAGTCTTTGGTTCTAAGTAATCAGTTTCTTGATGTTTTTCAGGATGAAGATGATCTGGCCAACGCCCTGATCTGGCCTGAGATTCAACAAGAGCTGAAAATTATTGAATCTGAGGAGGAACTCTCCTCCTTGCCACCACCTGCTCTAAAGACCGGCGCGACTCAGCCTATTCTTGAGTCTAGTCCAGGGCCTTTTGCTTCCCCGGAGCCTCCTGGGAGCCTGCCTTGTGGCTCTGCCCCAGCTCCAGTTTCCGCCCCTCTGGAGGAGTGGACTAAGGATCCAACCAATCAGAGCACACCGGGCACTTCCGCAGCAGCCAATAGAGAGAAGTCGGAGACAACCAGCATCCTCCATAGATCCGAGCCTGAAAAGGGCCAGCGCCCAGACCCTGCCAGCCTGACTCCTCTGGAAATGGTTCCATTTGAGAAGTCTCCTCCACAAGCAGCAGCGGAGGTGGGGGGCCCAGGGAATCTGTCTCCTCTGCTCCTGCCTGTTTCTCCTCCTCCTCCAACTCCTTTGGAGGAGGCGCCTCCAGTCCAGCTATTGAAGGGTGGCCCTGAGAGAGAAGACTCATCTGGGAATTTGAGAACAAACCCGTATATAGATCAGCTGAAGTCCAAAGGCAGCCCTGGGATTCCCAGTCTTTGTCAGGGAGAGGAGGCCTCTTCAGAACAAAGTGAAAAGCAAAATTCAAAGAATGCTGCTTCTGAGGGCAAAGGCTCTAGCTTTCCAAGCCCAACCAGGGAGGTTGAGATTTCTCCACAAGGAGAGGAGGATGTAGCCCACTTAGTACAGGAGCCCTCAGACTGTGATGAAGATGACACTGTGACAGACATTGCCCAGCATGGTCTGGAGATGGTGGAGCCCTGGGAGGAGCCCCAGTGGGTGACAAGTCCCCTGCACTCACCCACCCTTAAAGATGTACAAGAGGCCCAGATGCAGGGCCCCCAGGGCCACCGATTGGAGAAGCGGCTTTCCCACAGGCCCAGCCTTCGCCAGAGCCATTCTCTAGATGGCAAAACCACGGTTAAGAGCCAGTGGACTCTTGAGGGTTCCTCCTCCAGCAGCTGTGCTAATCTTGAAGCAGAGAGGAATTCCAACCCTCTGCAGCCCTTGGCACCCAGGAGCGAGATTACTGGATGGGATGAGAAAGCCATGAGGTCCTTTCAAGAGTTCTCTGGCCTGAAAAGGACAGAGGTTCCTCACAACCAGAAGGGACCAGGTGGTTTGCAGCCCAAATCAGCAGAATCCAGCCCTGTCAGTCTAGCAGAGGGAAAGGAACTGGGGACACACCTGGGGCCACACAACCCTCAAATTGAGCAAGGCAGTGATCCTGGGCCAGAAAACAGCAAGGAGCATTCACCGGGTGTGCAAGACAGCACCTCACCTGGAGAGCATCCCCCAAAGTTACAGCTGAAGAGCACTGAATGTGGGCCCCTAAAGGGGAAAAATAGGCCTTCTTCTCTCAACTTGGACTCTGCTATTCCCATCACTGACCTCTTCCGGTTTGAGAATGTGGCCTCATTTGGTTCACCTGGAATGCAGCTCTCTGAGCCAGGAGACCCAAAGATCACATGGATGACCTCATCTCACTGTAAAGTAGACCCCTGGAGGGTTTACTCCCAGGACTCTCAGGACCTGGACATTGTTGCTCATGCCCTGACGGGCCGCCGTAACTCAGCTCCTGTGAGTGTGTCAGCTGTGAGAACCTCCTTCATGGTCAAAATGTGCCAGGCCAGGGCAGTCCCAGTCATTCCACCCAAGATTCAGTACACCCAGATCCCACAGCCCCTGCCCTCTCAGAGCTCAGAGGAGAGTGGGGCTCAGCCCCTGGAGAGGAACCAAGAGGAACCCGGCTCAACTGGTGGAACCTCTCAGAAACTTGCCCAAGATGCTTCTCTCTCCTCCTTGGAAAGCCCAAAGGAAGAGAAACCAAAGCAAGATACAGGAGCCATTGAGTCCTTGCCAGTGGATGCCACTGCATCTCGCATGGGCGAGGGATCCACCCTTTCTCCAGAACCAGGGTTAGTTAACCTGCTCTCCACTCAGGATGCAGTAGTGCAATGTAGAAAGCGCACATCAGAGACAGAACCATCTGGGGACAACCTTCTTTCTTCAAAAATAGAGCGACCATCAGGGGGTTCTAAGCCTTTCCACAGGTCAAGACCAGGAAGACCTCAGAGCCTAATCTTATTCAGTCCTCCTTTCCCCATCATGGACCACCCGCCCCCCTCATCTACAGTGACAGATTCCAAGGTCCTGCTGTCCCCTATCAGAAGTCCCACCCAGACAATTTCCCCTGGCCTTCTTTGTGGGGAGTTGGCAGAAAACACATGGGTCACACCAGAAGGGGTTACACTTAGGAATAAAATGACCATCCCTAAGAATGGCCAGAGACTGGAGACCTCAACAAGCTGTTTTTACCAGCCCCAGCGGAGATCAGTGATTCTGGATGGCAGAAGTGGGAGGCAAATAGAATGACATCAGTTCACCTGCTGGTGTCTGAGAAAATGTCATGATTCATCTGGAAGTTATTACAGAGGCAACTTGCCTTTATTCCAGGCAGAGGTTATCCAAGTTCGGGCTTATTTTGGCCTCTTCTCTTTCTTCAGCCTTTTGACCATTTATTAATTAGGCCATTTGCCAGGAGAGAGGTCAAGGGAAGGACCAAGAGATGACATTTAAATAAGCCTATTTGAGCAGGCAGGGAAAAGTCAGGTTAGGGAAAAGGATGAAATGCTGGCCTCCAGTGATATTTGGGGCTTATAAGTTGCATCACTCCCCCATTGCCATTATCTAGTACTGTTGAGAGCTGGATGTGATGTCTTTTGAAAGAAAATCCTTTGCCTGTGTTGGAAAATGTTGCTATTGAGGTTTGAAGGCCTCCTATTTACTTCATGCTTTTTAATGCTCTTTAAAGCATGTGTTCTTTTAGACCAGTTTTCTGATAAGCTTTGTAAAAGTGTACTATCCAGAGTAGAAGCAGGTTTGGAAATGCAAACTAACGTACACTTAGACATCCAAGTGGGTGAATATAGCCATGCTTTCCCTGGAATCCCTGCAGATCTATCCCAGATGGCTCCATATACCAGCACAGAAAATCAGAATCTATACTCAAGAGCAAACTCTGAGACTGGCACAATCCAAGAAGACTTTCCGGCTCTGGCTTTTATTAATTTGGGACTCCAGCTGCCATGATCCTGCCCTGTGATTTATAAATCCAGTAGTCGGGCAGGGTGGGGGCTGAGCTGAGGGTTACCTCAATTAAATGTGCTAAATCTTCATTTAGTATGAGATAGTGATCTGCTCTCCTTCCAATATCAGAGTTCACGAACAGATTGTCATCAAAGAGGAAAGCCTCACACATAGGCAGAACTACCCTCCAAACGTTAAGTGTTTAATAAATTGGTGGGACTTTCACAGAAAACACCTCTAGCTCAGTTTCACTCTCCTTCCACACTAGGCTGGGACCAGAGTACCAGAGAGGATAAGAGGGGAGCCCTAGGAGGAGCGGGAAGAACCCTTGCAGGGTGGCCATCACTCCCGCTTGGTGAGAGCTGCCCTTCTTGAAAATGTATTTCATTTTAGCCAGTGGGTACCTTACTTCCTCCCTCCCCCTCCATTGGTCAAGAGCAGATTTGAGACACCCCTCCCCCTTCCATAATTCCCTTCATCCAGCACCCACCCCAGGCACTCAAATTTGCTCTTCTCCTGTCTATATGCAAGCAGAAGCAATAAACCAATCTGATTTTATTTCAGTTATTTGGAACTTCAAATGGTTCTTTCCTTTTCAGCTGGAGAGAGGAAGGAGAATTAACATAACCTGCTGGCAGATTTCTGGTGCTCTTCCAAAAAGGGCTTCACAGGAGCCCTTCTCAATGCAAAACCCATCATGGTATCAAACCTTCTAAGACAACTATCTTGTCTGAGAAACAAAGAAAGATAGGACCTATTTTGAGCTCTATGCACCTCTTCTCAGGTTCAAGGCTGGCTGAACTCTGTCCAGAAGCTCAATCGCTGCAGACATTTCTCTAAGAGCTAGCAGTACCTCTGGGCAGACCTCACAACCAAGGCTGGCAATGGGCTGGGTAGGGGCTGAACTGAAGTTACCTCCTCCAGTGAGAAACTGGAAGCTGATGTCCTGCAACAGATACATATTCCTCTCTCCCTTCTTTCCTGAGAAGCCTTACAGAGAGTTTTGAAATCTTGTCCTATACCTTTTAAGCCAGTGTCTGTGACAGAGATAAACAGCAAGCCAGCTGACGAGTTCTGCTCTCAGAGGGCACTGAGTGAGCAAGGGGAGCAGTTAATAGGCCTTTGGTCCGTGGTTTTTGCATTGGGTGAGCAGACATTGGACCAACAGCCAAGGAGATGTAAACCCGTAAGAAAAGTCCTAAGGTATAGCATTTTTCCCCTAGGCAAGAAAGGTGAAGGAATATAGTGGTGCCAGATGAGGAAAGCCGTGTTTAGGAGATTTGAAAAGTACATTTCTGCCTTATCAGAAAATGTGGCAGACAGGCTTTATGTCAATATCAGTACACTGTGGTGTCTACATTTTGATAAAGACCATGTTCCAGTTAGGATGTGAGAGAGGGAGGGAACTGCACTTTGCTTCACCATCAGAACTCTGAGCCAAGTAATGAAATATTTAAACTATTTTATGATTATTTAAAATTTTTGTAACACTTAGAGGATATATTTTAATTTGAGGATAGACTGAGAAGCCACCATTTACATAACAAGTGAGTTCAACTTGAGGCACCTATGTAGATTAAATGACTGCCATGTTCCTTAGACTCTGACATCTTTCATTTGTAGCATCATCTTCAGAAGTGTGAGTGTGTGGATATCATCCACATGTCATCACACACACACAGTGTGTGTGACAACTGTCTGGAGATATTCCCTACTCTGAGCTTTCCCAGCCAATCAATCCAGAAGGCCTTGGAAGCTGACTCACCTTCTTGGTCAGTGTCCTGCTGCTAAAGTATGGACCTCTCCATAATCATAAACTTCCTGTGAGCTGGGGCTAGCCTGGCACTGACGAAATTCCATTCCATGACAAGGAAAACTCATTACATTTTCCCCTTGAAATTGTTCCCCCCAAATCTCCTGAGATTACCTATTTGGTCATCCACTTGGGACTGAAAAATGAACCCCCTGAGAATGGCTGGATGAAAATCAGACTGCCTGCTTCCATCTAGGGGAAGGAGAGAAGAGGTGGTGCTATTTATAGGAGGATCTACATGGTGCCCTAGAAAGGGCTACAGAAACAAATTCTCAAAAGGCACCTTCAAATAAACTATGAGTCATCAAAATGGGGGTGGCTGATTTTAAATCCTGCATTTAAAGTGAAATGCATGCATATTCTAATGTTTCCTTCAGTGTTAATGGTTGCCTAATAAGATAATAACCTATATTTATTGGCAAAATGGCCCTCTCAGGCCAACCTTTTTTTTTTTTTTTTGCCAAAATGTAGCAGGTAGAGGGAATTTAGTTTTTATTCTCTACTTCAAATGGAATATGAAGGGTCCTGATCAAAAACCCCATTAAGACACTGTTAGCCTAATCTAAGCCCTAAAATTCAAAATATTGGCCAAGGCAAAATTCTGAATTCTGGGGAGATTAAAAATGTAAACATCATCATCCTCAACAGACAATATTTATCGAGAGCTTAGTAATATTGCCCTGGGTACCTCAGAACTCTGAAATTCCTGAAGAGTCTAATGAAAAAGGGGAGAGGGATGGCAGCAAATGAAACAGCCTATAAGCAACCAGGAGCAAGATCTAGAACCATTAAGTTACCAAATGAAAGCAGCAGGGGAAAACAGGTAGCAACTTAGCATCTTCTAATATGATTGCTAATAGTGTTCAAGTTACCTACTGACTTTAATCAAATTAAACACAATTACAAATCCAGTAGAAGGTACCAGGAAGACATTCAGGTGTTGAGAATTTTGCTTTGATCACTTAAAAACTTAGCGAGTAGTAACTAAGAATAAATAGTTCTGAGGTTTTGCATGGTCTTAATTAGTTTGGCTGTGAAGTCTTGTTGGCTCTCGGCAAATGAGCCAGGTAACATCAGGGTTCCATACTCCCTGAGAGGGGGTTTTAGACACTTCCACCATCACAAAATGGGTTAACTCCTGTTGATGATGAAGTCATAGGTCCAAGATAAATTGTTACTTTCGTGTCTAATGTTTAGCACATGATAATCACATTTGCCTAAAGTTGGGTGCGTCAGTCGATTGTCTACACAGGTCTTGTGTTCTGCCTGAAGAGCTACTGGGAAACCTAAGATTCATTTGTCTGAGATTGGAATGGGAGAGGTTCAGGGTAGTTCCAATTCCCACCAGGATTGATTAGGACTACATTCTACCATGGCCTGTCCTATCTGATGACAACATGAATCTTGGGGTTAAATGTTGCCAGGAGTATGATTTCAGGCATTTCCAGCAGGAAGGTCAGTTCAAAATGTGGAATGACAAAGCATGTGTCCTCCTTTGTCAACACCTTTCCTAGCAAAGTTAGACCAGAAGAGGGAGCAAGCACCTTTCCAAGCATGGAGAGGAATGGGAGATGGTAGAAGGGTGATTGCTTAAGATCAGGGTAAGTCCATATAGGATAAAATTGGGGTCACCACTGATCAACTGGCACACATTCAGTAGCGTTGAAGTTCATGAGCAATGCAGGGATCACTTCTATGAGGATGAAGGAGGATGTAGTTACATATAAGAAACCTATGAAATTCAGAGCCATGTGTTTTACTGGATGAATCACAATGCTTTGCATTAACTTAATGCCATAGTACTTCCTGGCTTATAATTCTGTAAGGTAAAGCACTTTCTCAAAGGAGTCTATTAGAAAGCCACATGATTTCAGCTGTTTGTTGAGCTTGACAGATATGTTTCCAAACATATAATCAAAATGTTTTTGTATTGATTAAAAAAGCATAAATATTAAACCTATCCTTAGAGACATTTAAGTGTAATTAAAAGATTGTTATCCTTTAAAAATGTACTCTAATAAATGATATAAAACATAATGCTCATGACGGCACTGTGAACTAGAGGACATGGAATCAGCAAAATCAATAATAGGAAAAGTGGACTTTATGCATTCAGGCTCATTGTTCTACTTTGTTCTGTTTGATGTCATTTTTTATTACTTCAAGGTTTGGTCTCCTCATAGCACAAGTCCTGATCGTTTGCTTCAGTAAAATTTTCTTGCTTTGTTATTTTAAATAATTGTCAAATATTTGCAACTTCACTCTCTTACTGTTGCAATCGTACATGTCACCCAATATACCCAGTATAAATCAATGGATGTTGTCATGAAAAATGAGAAGGAAAAAAAGCTATTACTTCTCAAAACTCCACAGCTTAAGGAGTTATGTGGGTCTACCTGCAAAGATGTGAACTCAATTTTTCTATTTCTTGAATTAGTCAGGAAGGACTATTTTTTCAGTGATTTTTGTTAATGGTGCTCTGAGGGAAAAAAAGCAAAAGTTTGCTATCGTGGCATATATTATCACAGAAGGGGGTTGGGGGAGGGGAGAGAGGCACTCAATGAGCTGAAATGACAGGCCCTTAAAAAAACAGTCATACAGCCTAGGCTCACAACTTGGTGATATTTGCAGTGAAAAATATTGTTGCCAAGGGTATTAAAATTCTAGCATTTCGGCAATATTCTATTTAGAACTTTACACCACCCAGGCCTGCTCTTGTTCCTTCATTGCAGCCATAAATGCCTTTTATCCTATGTACTCCCAGATCCCCACACTTCTCTGTTTCTCTGAGTAAGCCTACCACTCTTCTCCCCTGCCAAACTGGCAACACACAGTTCCCCTCACTCCTAATCTTTCCTCCAGTTCCTCTAGAGTGCTTCTCTCCTTGAATCTCTTCACTGAACGTTGCCTCCACTTCTTAGAGCTCAGTAAAAGTTGACACTCACCTGAGGATGCTTCTTTCCCTGCCCATTTCTCCCACATTACACAGACTACAAAAAGCCCAGAAATTTTATCCAGTTTCCCACTCCTGCTTCTGCACCGTTTCTTCCCATCTCATGCAAAAATCTCATTACTGAAATTTATGGCATCCAGCGATTTTACCTTTTCTGTTCTTTGTGGCCATGATATAGTCCACGTGCCGGATTTCCCAGTTTTCGGCACCAGACTCTCTACCTCCTGTCCCATCGTCATCCTGGATGACTTCAACGTTCCTGAGGAAAACTCATCCTACACCCTTGCCACAATTGCTTACGGCTTTTGCCTCTACTGAATTTTGACCATCTGCTTCCAGGGGTACACATCAGGCTGTTTCATAACCCAGAACTCTATGATCCTGAACTCCCATATTCTTCTCAGAACTCCTATCTTTGCTCCTTTATTCCTTCTACTTGCTCAAGATCACTAATGCCCGACCCAGGCCTGCTCTTTCTGATGGCCAGTACTCCCACCAGACTTCATTCTTCTTCCCCAGCCTTTACAGACCCCAAGGTGCATCATCTCAGCTATTCTCATAACTCCCTTGGCTACTAGTCCTTCAGCTATACCTGCTTGGCAAACCTCCAAACCAGGACCAGGACTCTTACCACCCATCTTACTACCCTTTTACTGTGTCTATTGAGTTAGACTACAGAAAATCGTAAAACCATGAAGAAAGCCTTTGTAAATTTATGGTTTACCACCTCAGCAGTGGCCTCATTCCCAAAACTCATAAAGGCTATTCCCCCTCCCAGATGGACCACTCCTTCGAAAACATAATTACTTCTTACTTAACAAGTTTATGCTATCAGATACCTTGCCACTTCCCTTATTCATACGTGTGTCCCTAAACTCCTTTCTAACTCAGGAGAAGCGCTATTCCTCTTCCAAACGGCTCCTTCTTCCCAATTCACTACTCTGAACCAACTGCCACCCGAGCTCCACTCTCACTGCTTCATTAAACTTCTCTTACTAAAGTTACCAGTGGTCTCACAATCAAATCCAACAGCCAATTCTTAGTCTCCTGACTTACCTTTTATATTTGATACTGTAATCATTCCTTTCTTGAAACTCTAATTCACCTCATCTCTTGGACTTCCATTTCCTTAGTGTTGCTCATTTGAAAGCTTCCTCTTCCTCTGCCCTTAAATGTTATTCATCAGAATTCTGTCCTTCCTTTTTCACTGTACATACTTTCCCTACATTACCTTATTCATGTCCATGGCTTTTTCTATCACACAGTGGTGACACCGCACCCCCACTTTTCCCATTTTCTCTTATATGGACTTTTTAAATAGTTGGCTAATTGGTCTCCCTGCTTTAAGTCTCACATCCTCCCATTCTCCAAACCTATCCTACATATTGCTGCCAAAGTTATCTAATACAGGATAGTGGTTCTCATCAAAATCCCCTGGAATATGTGTTCAAACAGACCTAGGTATTCATCCAGAGTTTCTGACTGTTAGGTTTGGGTTAGGGCTTGAAAATTCCCATTTCTAACAAGTTCCCAGTTAGGTGATGTCAATGCTGCTGGTCCAAAAATTACACTTCCAGAACCCTTGACCTGAGAACTCTTTGGGTCATCGTTAAATCCTCGGCTTAAAATCTCTCATTAGATAGCTTCTGTCTACAAAAGTCCCCAGCCTTCTGTCCACTTAAGAATTACCTGAAGTACTTGTGGAAAATATGTATTACTGGGCTTCACCCTCAAGATTCTGACTTAGTAGATCTGATGCAGTGCCCAAGGATCACTCCTTTGACAATCTGTGACCTACAAGATAATAAAAATCCAAACCACTTAATGTGGAACTCGAGTCCCTCTGTAATCTATTCCTTGCCTAGCTCTTTAGCATTATTGAACTATTAGTTAAAAACTTAGTGCAAGTCTATGCGAGTTTTTGCCTCTTCTGTTCCCACTGCATGAGCCCTCCCTCCCTCTCTCATCTCTGTGGTAAACTAGTGCTGCTTCAAAATGCATCATGTGTGTTACTGATGCAGTGAGGCATTCCCTGACACTGCAGCTTCCCAGCAAAGTTGATCATTTTCCTGCATTAATTCTGTCTCTTGCATATACTTCCTTGACTGAGCACATTTGTGTTACAATTATTTACTTTTTTGCCTTCTAGTAAATGCACTCTGAACATGAGTATCTCTGGCACTCAGCAGTATCTAGCACATAGTAATTGCTCAGTAAATAGAAATGAGAGGGGTGGTGTGGAGGTAATTGATAGGGAGGGGAGGGAAAGCAGCTTAGGGAATAAAACATGGAATCAGAGTAAACAGGATATTGAGGAACGTTTCCATCATGCTAATAATGCCTGTGAACTACCCTCCTCTACTCTGACACATTTACTCACCTTAAGCCACCCAGACAACTGGTCAAGCAACTTCTTTCCTTTTCCAGTATCCCAAGTTCACCTAACTGATCTTTTGCTATACCATTTTTTCCACATACCATTTCCTGATATTTAACAATTACAAAACAAAGGCCATTCTTTAATGGGCATGCATCTCCCCCATCACTAAACAAAGATGGTGTCCTTTATATCACATGATTCCTAAGTAATAGGATACACAGGTAACTAGTAATTCTTCTCTCCCCCATCTGAATGTGGCACCTACAAATGTCAGCTAAAATGAGTAGAAGCATGATGAACTGAAGGGTTTTATCTCCCTGATGCTGTCATATCTGGAAGGAGAAGGGGGGCATTTTGCAATTCCTTTAGTCAAAATTAATTTTTATTTATTATATTCACTCATTTGTTTGGCCAGGTTGGCATCTGGTCCTCCTGTGCTACTTCTTTAGAATATGGCCAAGACAGGTCAAACCAGAAGGGGGAATCATGTCAGCTTTCAAGACTAGTCTATTGGGCTTCCCTGGTGGCGCAGTGGTTGAGAGTCCGCCTGCTGATGCAGGGGACGCGGGTTTGTGCCCCGGTCCGGGAAGATCCCACATGCTGCGGAGCGGCTGGGCCCATGAGCCATGGCCGCTGAGCCTGCGTGTAAAGACTAGTCTATTATCTCTAATAATAGACTAGTCTATTATTAGCCCAGTTATCTGGGCTACTTTTCAATGACAGAACCAATCTGGGGCCATCGTGATGAGACATCTTTATGCCCAGGCCACCCATTTTGCTCTTAGCTGTCAAGTAATCTCACCAAAATATTAGTCAAAAGAAGCATATCTTCAAGACCCTAAGGAAAGAATATTGAGATGGCAGCTTTCCCACCTTCCCCCACTCAAGAACCACCATATTTAGGCTGAACCACTTTACAAAAACAACCAACACACTGGTTATCTTGTTATTTTTCCAATGTACCAAAATTATTCCCACCTGAGGGCACTCACTTTGCTGTTACTGTAACATGGAATTCTCCTCGGTCTTGCTTCATCTGATCTTTGCTCAGAAATCATCTCCTCGAAGATGCCTTCTAGGGACTTCCCTGGTGGCACAGTGGTTAAGAATCCGCCTGCCAATGCAGGGGATACGGGCTCAAGCCCTGGTCCAGGAAGATCCCACATGCCGTGGAGCAATTAAGCCCATGCACCACACTGCTGAGCCTGCGCTCTAGAGCCCGCGAGCCACAACTACTGAAGCCCGCATGCCTAGAGCCCGTGCTCCTCAACAAGAGAAGCCACTGCAATGAGAAGCCCGCGCACCGCAGTGAAGAGTAGCCCCCACTTGCCGCAACTAGAGAAAACCCAGGCGCAGCAACGAAGACCCAGTGCAGCTAAAAATAAATAAATAAATAAATTTATTTTAAAAAAAAAAAGATGCCTTCTAGCAATGCCATTCCTAGCACTTTCTATTTCCTTGATCTGTTTTTAATTTTCGCTTTACCACACCTATTGCTACTACCAGGAGACATTAAATTATATGTTTGTTTACAGCATATTTTGCACCCCCCGCCCCCCACATGGTAAGCTCTTGAGGTAGGGCCTTTGCTTTTCTCACTCACTGCTATATCCCCAGTGCATAAAATTGTGCCTGGTGGCCAACACGTATTTGTTGAATGACTGAATACACTCATATTGACTGCCAAATTACGTAACTTAAAAAAAAAAAAGTGTATCCATCAAAATATTTAAGGAAACAATGGTTACACATAGTAGTCACCTTGGGTAGCTGTACACACACCTACTCCTCACAATGCTGCCTTTGCTGAAAACCTGTTGGGGACTCTTCTGCAAGAACTGTTTTCAGAGCCAGTTTATGAATTACGTGATTTTTTTTTTTTTTTTTACTTCATAAGCCATATTGTGTTTCAGTGTAAAAAAGCCAAAGTGAGCATAGAAAACACATGAGAATATATTTCAGGCTCTCAGGACAAGGCCTCAGAAATTCAGATGACTAGTGACATCAACTGACTAAGTATATCACCTCTCAAGAAAATGGACTGAAAGGGGTTAATGCTCACAGACATGAAGGCTCTGGAGTATGAAATTCAAAACACACACAGATCAAACTACCTGAGGACAAAAAAGTAAATTCTCATATTTCACTTCTGCTGGTAACTCTAAACATGCCTCTGTAGCAGAGTTGCTGCTAGACTGCATCCATTTTTCCAGTAACTTGGTGTCTTCAACCTGCCCAGACCCCAGCCCAGGGGATATGTGCTCATCTTCTCCCACTGATCTAGTCACACACCAACTCCTTCATAAGTTTGGGCACTCTATTCTGTCCTAAAAAGTATTCTTTCAAAACAGCTAACAATAAAAGGAAAATCTTTACAAGCAAAAGAAGTGAAAGAACAGGGAAAATGAGAACAATACCCTGTTTCAGGGTAAGAGCTCACACAAAAGTATATTTAAATGTCATACGGCAGATAGAACGCTGAGTTCCTACCTTAGAAATGCTTCCTCCCAGTAGGCAGCAAAGAGAACCCCACCAGGACGAAAACCCACTTTTGCCCCATGCATTCCAGTACTATCTGCCAATCAGAAAAAAAAAGACAATGAGTGCTGTCAGGCAACTCCACTGATCTCTCTCTTTCTGTAGCAATAAGGCCAGCTAAGGACTAAAGATAATGAGAAAGACTAGAAGGAAAGTAGACACGCAAAAGGTACTGTGTCAAGTGATATATGAGATGTGTTCATAAGTGAATAAGTTATTCCAGAGCCATACAAACAAATCAATCTCTTTACTGGAGAGGCACACCTCTCCTCTGTATATTATTCAGATATACTAACACAGGAAAGATCACATCATCTTGTTTATGGATACATTTAATGTCCCTTGCCCTCCCCACCTTTCAAAACATAATAGTATACAAAATATAAAATATCTTAAATATTTATAAAAATCGCAAGAAAAAAATAGAACGTATGAAAATATTTTTATCTGAGTTCTCCCTCACTGTTGAGAGGCAGCTTAGTTTGCCTTGAGTTCATAATTATTGAGTGGATAGGAGTATGCCCTGCCTAATACTATTCTGTCCCGGAGGAGCTTAAATAAAACATAGTAGTTGCAGAAGAGGATGAGAGCCATGGAAAGTGTATGGTTCCACTTCTCCGACCGCAGCAAGGAATAGAGCTGGTAGAAGACAACACTGCCCTCAATAAGGATAAGCAGATTTAACAGCCTTAATGGACGATGAAACAGGAACTGTAAGGAAGTTAAAAAGCAAAATGTTATTTCATAGAAAAGACTGCAGTAATTCTCACATTTTTCTTCTAAAATCATTTCATATTTACAGGCTCCTATGTGCACTAACAAGCAGATCTGCTTATTGAGTATCAATCAGGCTATTTCTTGCTATAGAGACCTAAACCCTTTCTTTTTTGCTCAAGTAATAATGAAATACATTTTATTTCAACACCCCGAGACATGAAAAGGGATTATATCCAAAAGAACTCTGCCTCAAAAATTTTTCCTAGATTTTATCTTAGGTATATATTTTATTTGAGATAACCAAAAGTATATTTATTTATCTAAGACAGGGGCTGGATAAAGGACCAAATGGGAAATATTTTAGACTCTCAAGTCAAGAGACAAAAACTGAGGATATTATATGTAAGTAACTCATAACCACTTAAAATGTAACTGCTTAAAAATACAAAAATCATTGTTAGTTTGTGGGCTGGTCTAAGACATAAACACCTACACTAGACAAGTCTGCAGGGAGCAGTGGTAATATAAGTTGAAATATCAATACAGTAATTTCTTAATTTTTTTCTTAAACTGTTACCCACCATGCTGTCTGTTTTATTTTGTTCAGTTTTTCTGGGTATTGATAAGTAGGGTGAACAAAGAACAATGAGGAAGGAGGGAAAAATTAGTCAGAATTAGAGTTTGGCTAAAAACAGACCTGTTTTCATTCCCACCAAATTCTTCAGTCTAAGAGGCTAAATCCTGGTTGACTAATAAAAATGTATTATGAATAGGAAGATAGAGGTCAAAGAATGCGAACTGTGATAATGGTAGTATATCAGATCTAAAAGAATAATTTAGACCTCAGGACTCGAATCCGAGAATAAACCAAATCATCATGACAGCTCTAAAAGGTAACTGGGTTCTCAGGATCCTTCTGCGGGAGGAAGAACATGTTTACCTGGGTTTTATTACATGATCTCCAGTAATATCATGTATAAAATTGGCTCAGAATTAACATTCTAAAAAAAAAATTAGGCAATTTCAGATTCTGTGGCAATTATAACAATTATAATTAAATGTGCAAGTAAGCTATAAACTGAATGAGTAAAAATGTGAGGACAGCCAGAGCTACAGGTAATAGGCACATTTTAAGTGAGTGTTCTTAAACAGTGTGCCTAAGAATCATTTCCAAATATGCAAATGCTGCAAATTCCTAGGATCCTTCAGAGATTCTGACTCTAAGTGACCCAATGACCATTTTGAGAAGCACTGATTTACTTTGGTCACGCAAAATCAGTAACAAGTTAATTTCCTTAATCTTTCTTCTATGGATTCCACCTGATTCTTCAGCTGTCCAACACTAGCAAGGAAAATACTTATATTTCAAGCAGAAAATTTTAATAAACTATCTGGTTACTGTAGGTTTCCAGGGGACTGCAAGAGCCAACAGATGTCCTTAATGGCCTGTGGAACTCAGCTGGCTGAATTAAATATTCTGTGTAGAAACCAAACGCTTATGTAGTTGTAACCTAAGTCCACTCCTCCATCTTAAGGCAATCCCACAGGAGTCTAGGAGATTACGGTATTTCCCTCATTCAAAGGCCTTTCACCTTGCCCCACCCTCCCCTACCATATTATTTATAAGCATCCTGCCCTGATGCAAGTTTCCAGTATTTAATTAAAAGGCCCTTAGTAGCAAACGCCCGCAGAGCCAGGAAATCCAAGTACCCTCATAAGGAGCTGGGAGGGATGGAGGGAGTGATGGGAGGGAGAAAGGGATTCAAGCATCTAAAAAATAAATAAAATTTCCAATTCTTTTTCAGAACATGCTCTCCATTCAAAGGCAATGCACTGCACTATGTACATTTTTACTAAAAACAGTTCCCTGCATGTACCTTCTTTTCCCCTCTCCCATCAATCAGCTGGCCTTTCTCTTATAAGTAAATACTTTTGCCTCCTAGAGCCAGAATTTCTGGAAAAGTGAAAGATCAAATAGAACATAACCCAAGGTGTAAATTCAAATGGAACAGAACCTGGATTTAGTGGGTGTCTACTGCTTTTTCCTTTTAAACTTTTAAGCCTTTTTTCCTTTTAATCCAAGAGAAGGTAAAAGGCCACAGATCATGGCATTTGCCTGAGTTTCAAACGGGAAGTCAAAGTATTTTAAGGAGATGATACATATGACAAATACCAAAAAATAAAACCATCACATTATTACTATATTAAATATTGCTTAAGGATACACAGATATATTATAATAAGGACACCACTAAACCAAACTACTGCAAATAAAAGTTGTAAGATGAAAAATGGAAGTCTCAAATAATTGTGTACTTGTTTCAAGTAACACTAGACTCAACAAATTCCAATGTAACTAGAGAAATCAGTCAAGCTATTAAAATTGAGAAATAGGTATTTTCACCTTCAATCTGCCTTTCAGAAGATATTTCCAAAGGACAGAGGCCATTATAGTAGTAAAATAATTACCCTGTCTTAATTTCCTAGTATGTGCTACACACTGTGCTAGATGCTTACACACAGAGTAACCTCCTAACACTTACTCCTAAGCTTATGTTTGAAAAGAAATAAGCTGTACTTGCATAAAAGCGGGCATGGGATACGTCTGAAGGCACTGCCACGTTGTAAGGCCCCATGGCTCTATATAAGCACCTGCTGTGTCGCACCAGCACCCCTTGAGGCCATATTGTATTTTCTGACCAACTAAGGGAGAAAGAAATGCAATGTTAGCCTATTGGCAATTACAGATAAGACAGTGTCTGGCAAGGCCAGCTATACTTCTATGGAAAGGATTAAGTATTCAAGGCTTCATCTGCCTGAATTCTGAAAATACAGTAATTCCATGGTCAAACTGGAAGCAGTCAAAAAGGATTTATTATAACTTCATTGCTATATAGTAGAGAGAAACTGCAAAGTTAACTCAGTGTCAAAGGACTTAAGAGGCTTAGGAGAACAAGCAGAAATAAACGTGTAAGGAAGGCATCTATGAGCCAGAAAATCCAGTGTAAGCAGGTGGACTGTCACCTCAATCCCAAGTGAGTAGAGTCTATTGGTGGAAATGCTAGAGGGAACAAACAAGAAGAGAGAGTGGATGGTAGTAAGAGTAGTGGAGAAATTCACACATTATCAAACTAGCATGACATTTACTGCAGAATTACATCCCAAAAAGCTACAGAAAATCTATTCATTTATCACACACTTCAAATGCTTCATATATGTGAGAAGCTATACAGAAGAACACAGAGACACACAAGGTACCGACACACAGACTTTTCTTTTTACCACTTTCTTGGTTTTTTTTTATAGAGGTTTCTCTAGGAAAAAGAAGTTATGGAAGAAGCTTCATTCTTTCCAGCACCAACGTAATGGAGTTGGGGTGGGGATGGGGATCTTCAGGTTAAGCTTTTTAAAAAATCTAAGTTAATTCATCTCTTCCTGATTTTGGAAAGGTTAGTTTCCTAGGGTAAGAACTGGGACAGCATTTTAAATATGTTAAAGAAAAAAAAATTCTAGCACCCTGAAGCTTTCCCAGTTCAGAAAATGTTCCGTCAGCCTTGCTCACACTTACCAGCATTAAAATGATGATACACCTCATGGCCATGTGCCATCAGGAGCCTGAAGATGTACAGTACTAGTACTGTGGATTGTATTTTCAATTTTTATTGAAATTTGTCCTTTGCCCACAGTCGGGTTTCTTTTCAGCCTGGCCCAATCTCTTTTCAGTTCCTGGGCTTGAAGGCCTGTGCTAATCTGTATCAGACATCAAGGCAAATAATTGAAGGGAGCACTCTGAGGGGGAGGGGGAAGGGAATGTCACCTCAATCTGTCCCCCTTAATTAGGAAAGAATTTCTAGGTGATGAAATTTGTGAAATGTTCAAATTATAAAAGGAAGATGAAGATGGTCCAGGTCTGAGAGAGAGGCATGATGAAAGGCTCAGAAGCAAGTGAATAAAAGGGTTCTAAAGTCAGTCATTCTGGACCACAGGGATCATGCAGAGAAATGACTAATAGGGGGACACAATGAGAGGAATACTCAGAAAGAACTCACTTAGGGACAGTTTTCATTCAAATTTAGGAAAAGCAGGGCAACATTCATTAGTGAGTTTAGGAAGAAAAGAAAAACACAATTAAAGATGCAGGCTAAAACAACAACAACAAAACAAAAAACCCAAAAAGCAAAAATAAATAAACAAATAAAATGCGGGCTAGGAAAATCACTAGTACAAATTTACATTTATTAGAAAGAAAAGATGAGAGAAGCAAATTCCAGCTGCCTAAGTATAAGACAATTATCCAGCAGCTATTCAGCTGTGGCAATGAAGATGAGAAGATGAATCTCACAGTCTTCTAAAGAAAATTAAAAATATGTCATGACTCTTTGAATTTGGGCAAAGGGTTAGGACTGAAAAGAAAACTCCAAGATTATAGCTTGGGAAATAAATTACACATTCTAGAGTGACTGGGTAGTTGAAAGGTAGGAGGCATTTAAAGAGGGACTGGGGATGGTGGTGGAAATGAGTTAATATCCCCTGCGTTCAGTTTAGAGGGATGATAAGCACCCACGTAGACAAAAACTAAAAATTCAGTGTTCAAAGCCAAGAACAAGAGTGACATACAAAGCAAATAAACATGATCAGCAGCATGTAAAAAGGTGTTAAATGGTGTTATCCTCTAACCTACTTACATGTGCTGTGGAGCATTGCTGTAGGACCCATGTTCAAGCTTCTGCCACTTGCCCAGGTGAGCAGCTGATTTATGTAGCAAATCACAGTATTTGGATGGCAGCAATTGTGTGGTGAGCATGACAAAAGCATTGATCCACACCATAATGAGGTGCTCACATGACCAGCGCATGTCATAGTACTGGGTACTCTGGAAGAGATCAGAAGAGAGAGAAATGATCCATGTACTGGTGAGCAAGAAGGCAGGGATGGTGCGTGTACATACACCCTGCAGACAAATGCCACTCTGAGTCACCCATGCATTTGTTGTCCTCCTGTCTGTGCAGAAAGTTCAAGAGCAGAGTCCTCCAAAATCCTTCAACCTGACTTTCTGGCTGTATGAGTTAGGGTTGGAAGGGAGAGGCGATTATACTTTAAGTGCTTCCTTTCTAGAAGTGAATGCTCTCTGTGAATGACCACTCCAGCTGCAGATATGCTTCTCAATGGGTGAAGGAAGGGCACTGAAATGACCCAAAAGATTTTGGGCCCAAGTGACATCCAGACCATTTTTCTTTTCTACTAAAGTAAAGTTTAAAGGTTAGATTAAATTCAAGGAAACTCGTGATAACCATGATAAGATCAACCATGGTAGGCTGAATTTTACTGAAACCTCAGTCCTCTTAAGCTACCACATATGGATTCTAAGTACAAGTTTATCCTCCCCAGAAACTGGGTGGAAAAAAAAAATCTTAAAAAAAAAGAAGAAAGAAAAGAAAAGAAAAGAAAAAAAGAGGGGACCACCACGGGTGCATCACAGATATGGAAATATCTATCCACCAACCAGGTATTAGTGCACTCCAGATGCAGCCGAACTCCACCATCCAGGCTGCCAAAGGGGAGACAGAGAAAAGGGGGATTAAATAAGAAATACCCAGTTTATGTCATTCACACACAAATCCAGGAAGCACATAAAAGCAAGTAACCACTTACCTTCACAAAACACAGGGGGAGAAATGCAACATAGTAGGCACTGAAGAGAGAGTTGAAGAGAACTTCCTTGATTCTGTGGTTGAAATCTGCTTTCAGACATTCTACTTCATTGCGAATGAGGTCTGGAGACAGGGGGCAGCTGTGGCTGGGGATGGGTGTGGCATTATTAAACTGTTCTTTTAGAGACTCCAGCAATAAGGAGAGGAAGTCTTTGGACTTGGCCAAGCCACCCACAGTCGAGGCACTCTCCTCTACCGCCTGGTGCTGAACCATGTAGTTATAGTCTGCAAGAAGAAGATGAGCTCTACTATCTTGGTGGAAACAGCAGAGAGGAACATAAACACCAAACCTGTAGAAAAAAGGGAGTATGAAAATGAGACCACAGAAGCCACCTAAGATCAGATCATATAACTGTGTTAGTAAAATAGTCATAATTCATCAGAGTGAATGTAATATAATAGGGACTTTGCTGACAGTAAATTCATTATCTGGGAAGCTCTTTAATTTCTTCCCACAAAGGCAATATATATTCACTGTAGAATAGGAAACTACAAAAAATCACAACAATATAAACTACCCGGAAATAATCATTTTTATAATTTTTACAGTTGGGTGCACAGACTTTATACTTTTTCTTTTATATGTTTAGCCTCATACAGTATAAACTGTTTTGTATACTGCTGTTTTAACTTTGGGTGTGTGGTTATGTAGCATGTATATATTGAGCTTTTTCTTATGGCATTAAATATTTTTCAGCAACAATTCTAAAAGGTACTATAGTATTCTCATGTAGCTATACCATAACTTACCTATTTCTCTCTTGTTAGGACTCAGGCTGTTTCTTACTTTCCACTACTATAAATACCATTGGGATAAGTAACTCCCCACACAGATTTTTGTGTACACCTGGTATTTTTTGAATGGCTTGCCCTTCAAGTTTCCTCTTCTTAGTGAGGGGGCTCCCCTGCGTACCCCCCCACCACATCACCCACCATACTTCTACAGGCACTCTGAGTTCCTCTTGCCTGGTTATTTTTCTCCACTGATCTTACCACTCCATATATTTTACATGTTTTTTATTTTGGGTTTTTTCCCTTTGGTCTATCCTCCCCTCACTACAATGTAAGCTCCAAGAACCAGAGATTTTAGTCTGCTTATTAGTTCACTGCTATATCCTTGACGCTTAGAATAGTGGCTGAAACATACTAGGCACTAAATAAACACTTGACGGATTAATGAAAACAATTCTAAAAGTACAATAAATAAATTTTTACAAGTAAAATTACTTGGCTAAAGGACTGAAAATTTGTGAGCCTTTTCATAACTTCTTATAGTTGCTCCAACTTTGGTTCCTTAAAAAAATTTTAAACACTTTCCCAAGTCCTCATTAAGTAACTTCCACATTGTAACGTAGGTATGTATAGGTATGTATTATATTGGGTTGGCCAGAAAGTTCGTTCGCATTTTTCCGTGCCATCTTGCGAAAAACCAGAATGAACTTTTTGGCCAACCCAATAAATAAAGTGATCATTTCACTGACATAAATTTAGATATTAAAAATAGCAAATAAAAAGACATTTAGTTATAAATTTTATTTAAAAAAATTAACAAACGTCACTTGTTCATAGTTCTCTATAGAGGGAGAAAGGATGAGCTTCTTGTAAGTTAAGAAGATGGTTAGCAGCAGCTCTGGGATCCACTGTGAATGTGCCCTGGAGTAGTAGGATGGGAGGGGGTAAATGCAAAAGTATCATGCTAGGATCATAAGCTTGAAATGAGCTTGCCACTCTGTCAATTTCATGTGACCATGTCCAGGCTAGCCTGCCAGAGCATGAGAGACTCATGGAGCAGAGCTTAGCTGTCCTAGTTGCCTAAACTGACAGCTGGTCAATCCCACATATGTGACTGAACCCAGCTAAGATCAGGAGAGTCTCCTGACTTCCAGCTGATCCCAACACATACACACATACACAGTAAATACATAGTGTGGTATGCTACCATGGCTCTGTGGATGTTCGTTACAGCATCATATGTCAATAGATAACTGATACAGGGTAACATCAAAGGCTTAGAGCATGGAGAGCTTTGTAAGGTAAAGAAAATGATTCATGAATTTTAAAAAGGGTTAGTAAATATTTAGACATAAAACTTGTTTAAATTACATGATTATTTCATTGTTTTATAGGGATGTGGAGAGCCTCCAAGAATAAAGCTTATTTACATATCTAAAAAAATTAAAATGTTTGCTGGCCATTTGATGATGGTAATCCTCTTCAGTCTGGCCAAAATATTCCTCGATATATCCATAATAAGCCTTTCAAGTTAGACAGGGTTAACCTTCTAAATGATTCAACCAGCTATTGTTGATAAATAGAATAACTAAATCATTTGTTTCCAACTCAAACAGCTGAAATATTAATCTAGAAATACAGAAACAATTGATGTAAAATATACACCTTATAAGAAATCTGAATCATGAAAAATAATGTTTATAACAAAGAAAATTCACTCTGTATGAACTGAGTTGATGAGTGCCTTAAGTAATCGTTTAAGGAATTTAATTAGAACCTAACAGTACAACCAATAGAAAGACTCTTCCTGCCATCTTGGCCACACAATCTCTGAGTATGCCTTTATTTTATACTGTCACTACCCATATAAATTCATGCTTACACTGCAGCACCATAAACAGTATAGAGCAATGATTCTCAAACTTGAGCTAGCATCAGAATCATCTAGCAGGCTTGTTAAAAGACAAATCCTGTGCCATACTTTCTAGAGTTTCTGCTTCAGTTTGGGGTAGATTCTGAGAATTTCTATTTCTAACAAATTTCCAGGTGATGCTGATGCTGCTGTTCTGGGAACCACATTTTGAGAACTACTGAATTTAGAGTAATGGTTAAGACAAAGGCTCTGAATCAAAAAGACCTGAGTCTTTCTCATTAATTGTCTAACCATGGGAAAAATTTTTAACCACTTAATCTGTCTTTACCTATGGCAAAGATTGCTAATTGTCTGCCAATAGCTACTGTTCTCCTGTTTCTTCCATAGCAACAGAATTTTTTTGTGTGTGTGAATAGCGGAAATATTTATTCCACCCAGCAAAGTCAAGAAAAGTGAAGTTCCAACACTATTCTTTTGTCTTCTCAGTTATAAATAAAAGAACAGGCATTTTATAAAAGACATACACCTGGCAAATGAACACAAAAATGTTCAACATTATGAATCATTAGGGAAATGCAATCAGACTATAGTGAGATACCTCTACACACTTTAAAACAGCCAATATTTTAACTACTGACCATACCAATCAAATACTGGTGAGGACTACAGGGGAACTGGAATGCTTCCATATTGTTGACAGGAATGCATAAGGGTACAGTTATTCATTTTAGAATATGAAACCATATATTCATATGAAGACTTTTATGCACATGTTCATAGTTAGTTTATCTGTGGTGGCCAAACTGGAAACAAACCACAAAACCCCTTCTGTTATTTTTCAGGAAGAAAATGAACTACTCATACCTGCAACTTAGATGATTCTCAAAATAATTATGCATCATGAAAGAAAAAGACAAATACAAAAGTATACATTAAGATGCCAATGGTATTAACAGTCTAGAAAACACTAATTGAGTGGGAAAAGAAGTAAATCAACTGTAGTTGCCTGGGAGTCCTGGGAGACATGTCAGAAGGTAGATATTGGTGTTGTATGTTTGTTATTATGATGACGGATCTGTGGCTTTACAAGTATTAAAACCTACCAAGCTGTACATTTTAGGTATGTTCATTTCAATGCATACCAACTATACAGCTCAATTAAGTTTTAATAGAAATTGGCTTCACATAAAAATCTGAATCTCCTTTTCAGTAGAACTCTGCCAACCACAGGTTAACTCCATCACCTCTCCTTGTACATGGGAGGGATTCTGTTGCAGTAGCAATGAAGACTGGTGAGCAATGAAAGGTGTTTCCACTTGAGTTATCCAGGAACTCTGCCTGGGTCCTAAAAATCACATGCCTGGACTACACGACTTCCACTCTCATGCAGCTCCAAAATCACTGGTGGCTCTCACAACTGTCCTCATCTCAGGGTGACCTCTGAACCCATCAAAAATTCTGACATCCAGGACTCAACATTAGTCCCACAGAGCCCTGCAGTCTACCCTGGGAGGCCTTGGACAACAATGCAAATTAGACCACAACTGGAGTGAACACTATTCTCTGCCATGATACTATCCCCACTGAGGTATACAAAGTTTGCAACACTCACAAAACCTATTCCTTTTCATCTGGACAGTTCAACATGGCTTTCAACATCAGTCCAACAGTGAACAAAAACCAAGAAGAAAGCGGGCTTAAATAATAGTCTTTATTATGGCATAGAGCAGAGCAAACTGAGACAGATAGTTTCCAAAAAGGGTGACCTGGAGATAGAAAAATCCATCCCGAGCATGACATGAGACAATGCCACCAAAGAAGGTGCAAACTTCTGTGAGCCACCAGCAGAACCCAGCCTGGATCTCCATGGTCAAAGGTGGTTAGGTCCTGTCTTAGCCAGCTGATGGAAGAGAAGGACAACACCTAAGTGCTCAGCCTATTAATGCTTCACTCCAGGGGACAGGAGAGCACAAAGGTCTACCTACCCTGACCACAGTGAGGTGACTAATGCCCAGTATGGGGATCATAGCAACAGAATTTTTAGTTGAGATACAGCTGCCCTGCTAAAGACTTAATTTTCCAGCCTCCCTTACAATCTATCCTGCTAGGCAGGGTGGAGCAAAAAGATAGCAGAAGCTTGAGTTCTGACACCATGGAGTTATCACAACTATCCGAGATAACTTAAATACACACTATACAGGAGAGAGGAATGAGCTTCTAACTTTTTAAAGCCACAAGCATTTTGGATCTGTTATAGCAGACTAAATATACTACCTCTGATTTCATGAGGTGATGTTTATAAGCACCACCTAGCCCGACACTTAACACTTAATAAGAGCTTAATAAATGATAGCTATCTGTTAACATCTAACAAAGAAGGTTTTAGCCAAATGTAAACAAGTTAAAACTATGCAAAATAGTTTAATAAGCTAATATGTACAATAATATACCACTACACAACCATCAGAACGGCTACAATTTTTAAAATGGAAAACATCAAATGCTGGCAAAAATGTGTAGCAACCAGACTCTTATAGAATTGCTGAAAGAATAAAATGGTATCACTTCTTTGGGAAAAAGTCTGGTAGATTCTTATAAGACTAAACATACTCCTACCTTGTGGCCTAGCAGTGCCACTCCTACATATTTCTCCCAAGAGAATGAAAAGGTATCTTTGCAAAAAAAGACTTGTATTAATAATGTACATAACAGTTTCTTTTTAATAGTAGTCAAAAACTGGAAATAAGCCAGATGTCCAACAATAGAATAAACAAACTGTGGTATATTCATACAATGAAATATTACTGATACATGCAATCACACAGACAAATCTCAAAAACAACATGCTGAGTCAAAGACAGCTTGAAAGTGTACATACTGTACAATTCCATTTATATGAAATTCTAGTATTGGCAAACTAATCTATGGTGGAAAAAAAAATCAAAACACTGTTGCGGGCTTCCCTGGTGGCGTAGTGGTTGAGAGTCCGCCTGCCGATGCAGGGGATGCAGGTCCGTGCCCCGGTCTGGGAGGATCCCGCATGCCGTGAAGCGGCTGGGCCCGTGAGCCATGGCTGCTGGGCCTGCGCGTCCGGAGCCTGTGCTCCGCAACGGGAGAGGCCACAGCGGTGAGAGGCCCGCGTACCGCAAAAAAAAAAACAAAAAAAACAAAAAAAACACTGTTGCCTCTGGGAGACAGGGGGATTGGGTTTGACTGGAAAGGGACATGAAGGAACTTCTGGAGTAATGGTGATGTTCCATACTGGGATAAGGTTTTGAGTTACACAGATATATGCATTTATCAAAACTCAGCATATGTACACAAGATTTGTGAATTTTATTGTATATGAATTTTATTTGGTGGACAGAGCTAATGAAAATATTCTTCATTGGTAGGAGAGCCACACCTCTTGGGGATAATCTTAGTTTATGTCTATTGTCTCAGCTGTATCCCAGTTTAGAAAATAAGTTATATGGTCACTCTAACCACTGATTTTTCCAATTTTCTGGACTCCTGCTTTATATTGAAGAATTTCATTTCCCTCCCTTTTATACTATCATTTGCATGACCCAAATAATTTAAGACTTACTAATAAAATAGTAAAACTGGAGTACTCACGGGTAGCCAAGGAAAAGGAGATTGAGGACTGAATGGCTTCGGAAGAGATTGACCAGGGTCCAACAAAGTACCCATCCACACAAAGTAAGTAGCACCAAGCGAGCTGATATGAGAACCATGTAGTGAATCATTGATGCTGCACCCGCCTTAGTGGCCTGTAAGTTTGGAAGCACCAAGAAGAAAAGCTTATAAGTGACTTTATTCAAAAGCAATGTGACTCAAGTAAGGACTTAGTAGATTTAGTGGAAGGTAAACTGTGGGAAAAAAAAAAAGAAAAAAAGGAAGGAACGAAGAAGAACTGTCCATCCCACCTTATCTTCCTCATTCTTGAAGATTCGATCTCCCCAGGGACAGTTAGCTGTTTCCTCCTTGAATTCCCATAGTCCCTCACAAAGACCTCCTTTAAGTTCTTATGATATTGTCTAATTTATTTACACTGGGGCTTCTCAAAGTATGTTCCATGACTCACACTCATCAGAATTACTGGGGCTGCTTACTGAACATGCAAATTCCTACTGACTTTCACCACCAGATATAGGGAACAAAAATCACAAGTCAAGGAACCTGTATTTTAACAAACCAACGAGTGATTTTTATATACATAAAGATAGTGAGCCACTAATTTATCTGACTCCGGACTAGACTGCCATGGCCTAAACAGCAGCAACAGTGTTTCTATTTTTCCTTGAATCCTCCCCCCAATCTGTTTGCTGAATTAATGTTTAATAAATTACCGAAACTTCAAAAAATAATCAGATCTTCTTTGACAAATCCCTATATAAATGTTTCTTTTTTGATTTTTGCAAATATGAAAATAATGCATGATCATTACTTCTAGTTCTTTACATCACAGCTGTTCAAATATTCTTCTTTAATCCCAGATCTTTAAAACTGATTAAATATAGTAAGAAAACATACTTGTCTAAACATGAAGCTCTGCAATGTCATTTTCTTTCAAACTGAACTAGGAAGGAATGAGTGAAATGCAGGGGAAAATGACAGATTCTTATAACCTCTAAAATAGCATTGTCAGAACTGAGAAAAACAATTTTCTGGAGTCAACAGCACATGGGAAAGGAGAAGGAGTTTTTCAGGTCCCTCCTGTATATCCATTTCTTAGTTCACCCAACATACTACACAGCATATATAATATATACACAATATATACTATTTGTGTAGTTACTTATAAATGCAAAGAAGCAGTTGAATTAATACTACGGCCTGGGCCTTAAACTGTAGAGTAGGCTCAAGCTGTTCTCAGCCCAGCAGGACAAAGAGTTGCATATCACTCCCCTGATACATACCTCATGCCAATGTACCTCATGTGCCAAAGTCAAGGGAAGGCATCTAAGCCACTGGAATTACTCCATTGCCTCCATTCTCAAATGTTTAGGATTAGTAATAAATTTAAGTTTAGTATTTGTCTTTCTTGGTTGGGCAGCCTCATAAAGACATCATAAGGACCTCAAAAAGAGGTCTTATTTGTCTTGGTTGCCACTGTATCCCCAGGACCTTGTGTAGTATCTGTCACATATAGGTAGCACAAGAGCTTGGGGTTTGGAATAAGGCAAAAATGACGAATACATTCAAGCTCTGCTGCCCTGGTGACACTGGGATGAGTGTGACGAGGAAAAGAGTATGTTGCTATTGGAGAGTAAATAACAGGAGATCCTAACCTAGGGAGGGTCAAGATTAGTCCTATGCAAGTGTGGATGCTGTCATTTTAAAATTCTAAGTTTTAGTAAACTCAAACAAATGTCTCTTGCTAGCAACTCCACAAATGGTATATAAATAATTTCAAGTGAATGTTACTTGAAACAATGTTTTAGATGCAACTCTTTATTTACATACATACAACTCTTCTTAACAACAGTTACCTAAAATCCATCCTATTTTTACTGCAACTATCAAAATTAGAAAGATTGTACTGGAGAACTCGGAAGATAGAACTAAGCTCCTATTGGACAAATGAGATTTCTAACAGTTGAATTAGTGTATCACACTTGAATTTTAAATATACTGTAAGAAAACCTTTTAAAAAGAACTAGCACAATTCATGTAAGAGTAAAGAAATTAATTTATAATTGCATTCAAATTATACTTGGACATTTCACATTTTCAACCTCTAACTAGCTCTAGCTACAAGTGATAGAATACAGTGAATGAGCTGTTACCTCTGAGATGAGGGCCCATACAAGCCTCCTCGCAAGCATCACTGTGATGAATGCTGCCAGGTGGTAATCAATGAGATGAAAATTCTATAAGAGAAACAAATAACTGTATCAGAAAGAAATATGTGCATCCAGTTGGAACTACTACATGAAGCGGTTTGCCCCCTCAAAAGACTGTCCTATATCATCTTACACTTACAGACCACAGGAATTTGAGGGACCTTGAAGAGACTACCTACCTTCTACTTCTTTCATGACAAACTGCTTTAACTTTTCAAACACTATTTTAAACTATCTGGAATGTAACCTTCTCCTTTTTTGCAAGTTTACTGTATTAGAAGGAAAAGATTACAGTTTTGGGTTAACAAGTGATAACCTGCAGAATTATGGCAAGAATAATTATCTAAAATGCCATATTTATAATGAGTGTCAAATTTAAATTCCCAGGCTTCAAGAGTTACTGTTGTTGGTCTCTCTTTATGAAAGCTTATATTAATCCAATTGGGCATCTACTAATCTAAACTCCCTACTCACTGATACATCAATACATTCAGTCTTTTCCCCTTAGCTTGATTTAAAAACATGTCTTATATTTGATCTCTTCTTCCTATAAAATGATAGCATTACCTAGATGCCATGTATGGTTCCTTCTAGTTCTAAGTCTGTATATATAACTGTGATAAACAAAATGAAAAATCAATAGCAAAAAGAAAGTTGCGATGTATTTTCATTTTGATGGTCAGAAGGTCTGTAAGTTTCCACAGTCCTCCTTCAAGAATTTCTCAACTTATTCAATAAATATGAACTAGACACCCACAGCGTGCCATGTAGTCTTCTAGATACTGAGGATACAATGCTGAAGAATGATAGACAAGATTCCTGCTCTCCTGGATCTTACTTTTTACTGCAGTGTGAGAGAGAAAGGGGATGGCAGAGATTACTAGTTGTTTCTTCTGCCATCACAAAATTTAACTGGACACTGACTCCTAGCTGACTAAAGGTTCATTTCTCAGCCTCCCTTGCAATAACTACTTGCGGCTAAGGGACACGAGGGAAAGTCATGTGTGTGACTTCCAAGCCATGCCCTTAAAGGAAAGAGCTGTCTCTTTCTGCTTTCCTCCTTCCTGCCAGCTGCATGTGATGACAGGAGTTGGAGCCTTTGGACCATGGTGTCTGAAAGAAGCACACTGGGTGGCAGAGCAACAGATACGAAGAGTTGCCACACTGGCCTTTTATCACCTACCTACTTTTTATACAATAGGGAAATAAACATGTTCTGTTTTAGACACCCTGTTACAGCCGTTAAACCCACATCTTTAATAATAAGTTGCTTAAGGGGGGAGGGCAATGACAATAAACAAACTAACAAGCAAAAGCATTTCAAATAGTTATGCTGCTGGTAAGAAATAAAACAATAATGACTGGGAAGGGAAGTGCAGAACCAATTTAAATTGGTGCTTAGGGAGGATATCTCTGAGAAAGTGGCACTTGGGCTTACAGCTGAATGACAAAAAAGCACAAGCCATGACAAGATCTGGGGGCAGAGAGCTCCAGGCAGAGGAAAAAGTAATCACACAGCCTCTAAGGCAGGGAAATATATGCCTGGTATGTCTGAAAATCAGCAAGAAGGCTGGAATGAGGTAATGAGCAATAAAAGATTGAGTTTATATATTTTTTCCTATGGGGAAGTCATAAGAGTGTTTTAGGCAAAGGGTGCCATGATTCTATTTGTATTTTAAAATTATCATGCTGATTGCTGTGTGGAAAATACTGTATTGGGGAAAGATCAGTTAAGAAGCTATTGCTTTCAATTCAGATGAGAAAACATGATTGATTGAACAGGGTCAGTAGCGATGGAGTGGCCAGAATTGGGATACATTTTAAAGGTAAAGCCGTCAGATTATCAAAAGAGTGGCTTACCATTCCTCAGACCATTTCCTTTTCCCTGTCTCTCTTTAAGTGTCTGGATTCTAACAATTATTTATCCCCTCTTAGTTTTGAGACTCCTCCCTGCTCATCCTACTCCTTCAAAATAATGGAAGCAAATACACTACAGGCCCTAGCTAATGTCTGGGGGTCTTATGTATCACCAATCCATCTAAGACATTTTTTATATCGAAAAATTTAAGTGCCTAACGTACCTCATTGTTAAGCAAATTTTGTTATATTCTAAATCATTGAAAACTAGTAATCTACTTATGATTAACTCTTTATAAACCAGAATATTTGATTAATCAAAGTGCTCCACTCCTGAATATTCTGAATAACTTACTACACCACTTTTAGCTTTTATGTTTCTTAGGGTTAAGACTCACTCAGCTAATTATCTGATAGCTAGAATGAAACTTTACATATTCAGGTGCCCACATTTTCTTTTTGATAATTATTAAGATCTTGAAAATGAAAACAAAAAACCATATATATAAATCTGACAAATTTCTGAGTCAGGCATGCCTAACAGAAGAAAACTTAAAAGAGACAAACCACTAGTTAAGACATAAGTCCCTTGGCGACCATCCCAGTCAAGCTGCCACCTGCCATGCTTGAATACCTTCAGTGGTGGGAAGCATTTAGGTCTGTAGCAGTCCATTCATCTTTAACAGCTCACTGATGCAGGCCCTCAGATTCATAGGCTAAAATCTTATTTGCTATTCCACATATGTTACTCTTAGCTCCACAATTAAATTTTAAGCTTTGTGTGATCAAGGATTATGTGTGGCAGATAAGTTAGCCAGTCCACATGGTAACCTCCTTTAAGTGTGCCTTCTTCTACTGTAGAGACTGGAAAGCTAAAAACTACATTTCCGAACTTTCCTGTAACTAAAGTTACTAGATTTGATTTAATGTCTGCCAATCACATAAACTGAGTAAAGTGGGGAGAGGGGCAGGGTAAAAGGCATCCATTTTTGGTGGTATGAGTCAGGCAAAGGAAGCATAATTCTGGAGTCAGCAGCCATAGCAGCACTGGCTCCCTCCATTTCAAGGCAACATTTATAAGGGACTTTCACAAGAATTCCTGTCAGAAATGGTTGACTGGGAAAAGAGCTCTTTGATTACCTTAAAATTCAGTAAGTGAGAAGTTTCCATGGGATGTCAAAGTGAAAAGAGTATAACAGAACTAACCAATGGTACTCATGGAGTAAACACAGAATAAATACAGGAAGCATAGCAGATAGGTCTGAATTTGAGTGTTCACTTTGTCACATGTGATTTTAAGCCAGTTTCATAACTTCTAGGTCTTATATTTCTCACTTATAAAATGGGAGTCTTAGAGTAGTACCTACCTGTTTTTAGAAAGAATAAATGAGATAATACTCGCAAATAACATAGTAAATATTTTAGCAAGTATTTGCCAATGTCATTGTTAAGATACTGAGGTATTTACTTATAAAACTATACAGCTGATGGCCATCATCAAAAAATCTAGAAACAATAAATGCTGGAGAGGGTGTGGAGAAAAGGGAACACTCTTGCACTGCTGGTGGGAATGTGAATTGGTACAGCCACTATGGAGAACAGTATGGAGGTTCCTCAACAAACTACAAATAGAACTACCATATGACCCAGCAATCCCACTACTGGGCATATACCCTGAGAAAACCGTAATTCAAAGAGTCATGTACCAAAATGTTCATTGCAGCTCTATTTACAATAGCCAGGAGATGGAAACAACCTAAATGTCCATCATCGGATGAATGGATAAAGAAGATGTGGCACATATATACAATGGAATATTACTCAGCCATAAAAAGAAATGAAATTGAGTTATTTGTAGTGAGGTGGATGGACCCAGAGTCTGTCATACAGAGTGAAGTAGAGGTGGATGGACCCAGAGTCTGTCATACAGAGTGAAGTAAGTCAGGAAGAGAAGGACAAATACAGTATGCTAACACATATATATGGAATCAAAGGAAAAAAAAAATGTCATGAAGAACCTAGGGGTAAGATAGGAATAAAGACACAGACCTACTAGAGAATGGACTTGAGGATATGGGGAGGGGGAAGGGTAAGCTGGGACAAAGTGAGAGAGTGGCATGGACATATATACACTACCAAGTGTAAAATAGATAGCTAGTGGGAAGCAGCCGCATAGCACAGGGAGATCAGCTCGGTGCTTTGTGACCACCCAGAGGGGTGGGATAGGGAGGGTGGGAGGGAGGGAGACACAAGAGGGAAGAGATATGGGAACATATGTATATGTATAACTGATTCACTTTGTTATAAAGCAGCAACTAACACACCATTGTAAAGCAATCATACTCCAATAAAGATGTTAAAAAAAAAAAAAACTATACAGCTGGAAGAAGCCTTAAAGATCATCTAATCCAACCTCATTTTACAATACCATGGCCAAAGAAGGATTTAAAATAAAAATGTTTATTCCCTTCTCATACTATCTTGAATATCTTGGTCCACATTTCCTTTCTATGTTCACCAGGCCAGGGAGGTTTTCTAATCATTTATAAGCGTCAGACACATACAATCTACCCAGGACAATAATCTTCTTTCTCCTAGAGCATATCTCCACTATCCATCCAAATCTGCCATTGCTGACCACTTACCTACTAGGTCACCTGACTATCCTGAACTGTTGTTTTATATACCTATCTGTGGAGAACCCTCTGTGCATCAAGATTACCACAGCACACTAAATAACTGGAAAGAGTTACAACTGCTGATGCATTTCAGCAGAGATGGCTAGTTCTTATCTCATTTTATTTTGGTAACAGAACCCAATTTTACTCGGGTAACAATGAACCCAGCTAAGGTACTATATTGTCCAACCTCCCTTACAGTTAGGAGTGGGTACTTGTGAAAATGATGTGAGCCTGGCCTATAAGAAATTCTCCTTTATGCTTCCCTACATTCTTTCCCCTTTCTGGAGAACAGGGACAGACCACAGCCACCTTGGAGGCCACATGCTAGAAGATGGCAGAGTCTCCAGCGGCCTGGGTCCCCTGCCAATGGAAGTGTGCTACTCTTGCCAACCAGGTCAACTGCCTCAGACTGTTACATGTTTGAGGCATTATACAATTTGCGGTTTATTTGTTACAGAAGCTATCACTATCCTCATATAGCCATCAAAAGGATAAAGTTCCTGGAATATAATCATACTCGCACCTTAAACTTTCAACAAATTTAACATGGTGTACAGAAAGCTAAATATTAAAACCCTTCTGTGATATGTTTATAATAAATTACTTAAATGTTTTCTGCATTTTCATTTATATTTTTACTACTTCTGGTTATGGACCAAAGCCAGATATTTAACTATCTTATGACATTATATTCTGAAGGTAATCTGTGCTTTAATATAAAAACATTTTATTCCAAGAAAAATTAAGAAAAATAATTTCTACACATAAGTTTTCCTACTAGTTTCTTGGCTAAGTAACATGAAGAACTTAAAGGCCTGTTAAGACTTACCAATGAAGTACAAGAGGCAGGATGATTATAAGGATACCACCACACTGTTTTATATATGTTGATGTACTGAATGAACAGAGCAACCAGCAAGTAGATGAAAAAGAGAAATTCAAAGAGCAGGCTCCCATCCACAGGCAAATCAGGAATTTGGCAATGACGAACAGGACCTGGGGTGATTAAGGCTGTGATAGGTGGGACCGGAAGGCCAATAGCACTACCATTCCTAAAAAGAGAAAATTATGGTTAATTCAAATGGTGACATCTTTCAGTGTCAAAGAGCACAAAGGGGTTCTGCTTCCTTCTTCACCTACACTTTAACTGTTGGCCTTCCTCAAGACTCTATTCTGGGACCTTTTGCTCGTCTCTTTCCCCTCTGTACACTCTCTCTCCGTAATGTAATACATGGTCATGGCTTCCATTATCTCCTACATGCTGAAAACTAACATTTCTCTCCAAAAAGCTCACCGCTGCATTTTAGATCCATGATATCAAGTTGTCTACTGGACATCTCTGTGGTTCTCCTCCTACAATCCTGACCCTAGTCCATGGCCCACCCAGTTAGCTGCCCAAATCAGAAACCTGGGAGTCATATTAGGAATTTTCTTCTCTAAATCATATATACTCCACTTTATAAATCTTTTTCCAAACTGCACTCTCCTCTCTAAACCCACTGCCTAAGTTCAAGGAGTTACCCTTTTTCACTTGAACTACTGAGGTAATCCCTCTAAATTCAACTCTACTTTGACCAAATCCTCCAACCTGCCTTCAAAGATCTTTCTAAAGTGAAACTGATAGTGGACTCTCTTGCCTAAAACTCTTTAGTGGCTCTCCACTAATAGCATAATATCCAAAAATGTTTAGTCTGTCCTATGAGGCCCTCTGCTTAACAGACTACTCTCATCTCTTATCACTCCTTCACATGCACCCTATATACTACCCATGCTATTTGCTATCTGTGAATATACATGCTATTCCTTTGTATACACCATTCTTTTCACCAGCAATGCCCTCCACAATCACCTTCCTTAAAGTTTCATATACACATTTACAGACAAAATCCTTCAAGACTTTTAAAATGATCAAACATATCCTCTAAAAGCTTACTCTGACTCACTCAATCAAAACTGATTAATCTCTCCTCTGTGCCACCATTATACCTAAACTCTGCCTTTATTGCACTTTTCATACTGTTATACAGTTTTTTTCATTATACTGTTATATAATTTTTTTGCATACATCTTTTTGTCTATCAGATCATAATCTTAAGGACAGAGACAGCACTGTTCCTAGTTCACTGCAAATACATACCTTTAGGCTGAGGAGACAGCAGACCAATACAGTCATTAAAAAGAGGGAGATCTCTTAAAACACAAATTAAAATGTAGAGATTTTAATCCCTATCTTCTTCTTGTTCTTTCTTCTAAGTGTTTTTGTAAGTCACAAATAGCTGGGCTATCTAAAATGATAAGATGAGGGACTTCCCTGGTGGTCCAGTGATAAAAGACTCCACACTCCCAATGCAGGGGGCCCGGGTTCAATACCTAGTCAGGGAACTAGAACCCGCATGATGCACCTAAAAGATCCTGCATGCTGCAACTAAAGATCACACACGCAGTAACGAAGATACTGTGTGCCACAACTAAGACCTGGAGCAGCCAAATAAATAAATAAATAAAATGATAAGATGAGGGTAAGGAATAAAATTTCCCATTGTTTATATGCCTGTGAATAGAGATCTAAGGGTCTACTATTGCTAATAGAACAAGGAAAAGAGGCTTGGTTTGGTTATTTCCAAAGAAGATTCTAGAGAAGGAACAATATTACTGTTACCATTCTACTCTAAAATTTTCAAATATAGAATTCTACCATTAGTATGTGACATTTACAGTACTTTAAGTGACTCATGGGAATATGAACTCTGCTCATTCTGAACAGTTAAGAATACCATGGCAGAGGGCTTCCCTGGTGGCGCAGTGGTTGAGTCTGCCTGCTCATGCAGGGGACACGGGTTCGTGCCCCGGTCTGGGAAGATCCCACATGCCGCAGAGCTGCTGGGCCCGTGAGCCATGGTCGCTGAGCCTGCGCGTCCAGAGCCTGTGCTCCGCAACAGGAGAGGCCACAACAGTGAGAGGCCCACGTACCACAAAAAAAAAAAAAAAAAATACCATGGCAGAAACTCAGAAGAACTAGAAGGGAAGAACAGGGATGGGAGGAGAGTCAGAAAAAATTATAAAAATTTCTTCCCCTCATTCTCAGGAGTGCACTCCAACAGAACAAGCTTACCAAGGAGTAGGTTGTGATCTACCAGTAGGTCTCAAAACCTTACTTGCTTAGTCATAAACCAATCATTAATACACCACTATCCTCTGATCTGTTCTGGGAGATGGGCTGCAGCACTGCACAACTCCAGGAGGTATTTTTCACACAGAATACAACATGAAAGGTGCCCTCTGGAGTTGTTCAAGTTGGTGAACTTGGAGAGAATTAATGCCAGCAGCCATTCTATTCCCTCATTCCATTTAATCATAAAATACGGAAACAAAAAATTCTGATGAGGAGCCTCTACTCTAGGATAAACTAAACATTCTCTACAGCAAATAAAATTTCTTATTCCTCTTCAGTCAGAAGTACATGCTAAAATATCTGTTATGATTTAAAGGTTTTTATAGAATTTTCCTAAGTAAAGCAGATTAATTCTGCTGTTAACAAAGTTAATAACACTCTGGGCTTCAAGAAAAATATTAAAAACAAAATACAAAAGATCTATATTTGTGGAACTACCATATGATCCAGCAATCCCACTCCTGGGCATATATCCAGAGAAAACCATAATCCAAAAGGATACCTGCATCCCAATGTTCACTGCAGCACTGTTTACAATAGCCAAGACATGAAAGCAACCTAAACGTCCACTGACAGATGAATGGATAGAAAAGATGTGGTACATATATACAATGAATATTACTCAGCCATAAAAAAGAATGAAATAATGCCATTTGCAGCAGCGTGAATGGACCTAGAGATTGTCATACTAAGTGAAGTAAGTCAAACTCAGAAAGACAAATATCATATGATATTGCTTATATGTGGAATCTAAAAAAAGGTACAAATGAACTTATTTACAAAACAGAAATAGAGTCACAAATGTAGAAAACAAACTTATGGTTACTGGGGGAAAGGAGGTGGAGGGATAAATTGGGATTGGGATTGATATATACACACCACTATATATAAAACAGGTAATAAGGACCTACTGTACAACACAGGGAACTCTACTCAGTACCCTATAATGACCTATATGGGAAAAGAGTGGATATATGTGTATGTATAACTGACTCACTTTGCTGTGCAGCAGAAACTAACACAACATTGTAAATCAACTGTCCTCCGATAAAAATTTAAAAAAAAAAAAAAAGGATGCCCTCAATCCTCCTCCCCCATACTTGGAAAAGCGCTGCTCTTCTGTACACCCATTAAATTCTGTCCCTAGTTCCCTTATCACACTTATCATTCATACAGTATTGAAATATTCTCTCCCCTGGTAGACAGTAAACCACGTGTAATCAGAAATCAAGATGTTAGGGAACTACTGACCAAAACAACTCACCTTGGCCAGACACAATAATAACTGCTTGCATGAGTTATCTCGTAACAGGAGATCCCAATAAGGAACATGGTGCTGCTGCTGAAAACTAACTGGGAGAATTTGGGAGGGGCCAAAAAGAGGGAGGAGATGCCAGCCCATAATATGTCCTGCCAACCTCCCAGAAACCCTCATGCTAGAATCCATCTTGGCTGAGAGATACGTGCGTCACCAGGAAGTACCGAGTCAGACCAAATATGGCACAAGCAAGATGACTGGCCAGAGACAACCCAGAAAGCTAACCCCATTACCATAAAACCTGAGACTGCAAGCCAAGTAGCAGAGCAGTTTTCCTGGGTTCCCTTACCCTGCTGCTCTCTGTCCGGGTGCCCCTTCCAAATAAAGTCTTTTGCTTTGTCAGTTAAAAAAAAAAAATCTGTTATTTGTGATAACCTATACAGCCTTGGCTATTATACTTCAAGCCAAAAGACAGAGACAAACATCAAATATAGTGATCCAGAGAATCAGTTGGAAAGAGGAAAGTAATTCTATATGTTAAAAGTTTGAGAGGAAATATGATCAAAGATCTTATAACCAAAAAAAAAAAAAGAGCTAAAATAAATAGACTTGGTCAATACATCTCAGAAAATTAATTACGGAGGTATCATTTAAGAAAAATTAAAAGTATTGTTCCTAGGGCTTCCCTGGTGGCGCAGTGGTTAAGAATCCGCTTGCCAATGCAGGAGACATGGGTTCGATCCCTGGGCCAGGAAGATCCCACATGCCGCGGAGCAACTAAGTCCGTGTGCCACAACTACTGAGTCTGCGCTCTAGAGCCTGCAAGCCACAACTACTGAGCCTACGTGCCACAACTACTGAAGCCCATGCACCTAGAGCCCATGCTCCACAACAAGAGAAGCCACTGCGATGAGAAGCCTGCACACCGCAACGAAGAGTAGTCCCTATTTGCCGCAACTAGAGAAAGCCTGCATGCAGCAACAAAGACCCAACACAAACAAAAATAAAATAAATTCAAAAAAAAAAAGTATTGTTCCTCTGAAAGAATATAAAACAGATTCAAGAAGAGCAAAGTGACACAAATGTTTGAGATACAATGTGGGAGAGTTCCAGTCCCAGATATCCCACTAACCAGTTGTGGTTTTTGAGAAAGTAACTTTATATCCCTGAGCCTCAGTTTCTTCATCTATAATACAAGGGTTGGAAAAGATTCTCTTCAAAGAACTCTTCTCAATGCTATCACTGAATATTCTCTTTCAAACTGTGTTGCAGGTCCCCAAGACCATGACTAAGCCTGATGATTCACTAGCAGGACTCACAGGACTGCACATATAGTCATGTTCATGGCTTCGATGTATAACAGCAAAAGAATACAAATCAAAACTAGCAGATAGGGGCTTCCCTGGTGGCGCAGTGGTTGAGAGTCCGCCTGCCGATTTAGGGGACACGGGTTCGTGCCCCGGTCCGGGAAGATCCCACATGCCGCGGAGTGGCTAGGCCCGTGAGCCATGGCCGCTGAGCCTGCGCTTCCGGAGCCTGTGCTCTGCAACGGGAGAGGCCACAACAGTGAGAGGCCCGCGTACCGCAAAAAAAAAACAAAAAAAAAAACTAGCAGATGGAAAAGGTACCAGGCAAAGTCCAGAGGAAACCAGGTGCAGACTTCCAAGAGTCCCTTCTCAGTGGAGTCATATAGGATGCACTTAACTCCTTCAGCAACTAGTTATGACAACATGTGTGAAGTGCTGTCTACCAGGGAGCTTCATTAGAGACTGAGCAGGCAAGGTTTTTTACTGGAGACGAGCCACGTAAATACTCTTTACCTAGCACTACCAAAATTCCAGACTCCCCAAAGGAAAGCAGATGATCAGCATAACAATCCTTAGAAAGGACTGCACAGGAGGCTGGCACCTGGGAACCGGACTGGTAAACAGTCCCCTCCACTGATACAAAAGCTTCCCTAAATAATAAGAGTGCCTGAACTATTTGTGCAAACAGTACGAATTATGGTGAACCCTGCTTTGTCCTTGTATGCAGGAAAGAGTTAACATAGCAGACCTAAGACTGGCTTTTACGGAGCTAGCAAGCAGCACATTTTAGGTAAGCAAACGGATAAAGCAAGAAAAATTTAAAGGAATAAAAAAGAACTAAAAGGGATAGAGAAAGCAGTGATCATTCGGACATGCTCAGGTGATATTATTAACTAAGCATACAAGAACAAAACAAAGAAAAAAATCACTCTTAGTCCTTCTCAAATAAGATTCTCCCTCAACTAAAAGCTCTCTAAAAACTCAGCAGTTCACAGTATATCCTCCTTCTTTAGATGGCAATCATCTAAGCACATAGTCCCAAGAACAAATCCCTGCTCCCCACAGGTAGAAAGCAGGACAGGATGGATTTCAATTCTGATTGTGTCACCAAACTACCTCTTTGACATTTTCAAGTTTAACTTCAAACAGGTCACAAACACCTAACAAACAGGGGCAAATGCTCTCTTCTTCTGCTGATTTCTGTCTTGCAGAATCAAGTATAATATCCAAAATTACATCACACTTAAGCAATTGTCTATTTATCTCTTCAATACTCTACAGACACTCCAGAAATGAGTTCTCTGCATCTGGACATTGTCTTTCTTTATACACATCCTTCCTAAAATCATATTCTAGGCTATCTAACACTGGTTTTATCCACACTTTTTATACCCTTTCCCCAGGTCTTGTAAAACAACCTGTTCTAGGCTGCTTCTTTCCCATCAAGAAACAAATATAGGACTGTCTTCTTCCAAAATAACCCCTATAGGTAAAAATGTCACAAAATAATCCCTCATAATAGCTTTAGTGACTTTTCAAAACATGAGCAACTATTATTTTTCACTTTATTCTAATCTGTTGAAAAATAAGTCCTTCTCCCCACCAACACCATTAATTGCTAAAGAAATATACGTTAAGGGAGGAAAGTTGATGGAGAATGGTAGATCAAGGCAACCATAACTAGAACCTGGAAAGCCAGGATAGAAGAGCTACAAGGAAGACAGATCACATGCTCAGAGCTAAACTCATTTAAGAGCAGAGGTATTTTCTAAATGTTCTTAGTTCTTCCCAGTATTCTATCTGCAGACTTAAGTACATGCAGAACCATCTGAGAATGTGGTTTTCAGCTCTTTTTAAATAGCAGAACAGTTCATATTCCCTCCCCCAAAAGATATTTTACATGGTATCCTAATATTTAAAATACACAGGAGAAAAAGTTAGTCTCATTAAGAGAGAACTGGGAAACCTAAAGCCTAGACTACTAGGCCTGAATGACTTTTTCTCCCTTCTTTGTGCTCCTACAGCAGCCCAAAACACTGAGGAGGGTTTCCATGGGACGGTATGAGAATCTAACCTAATCTAAGAATCTAGGGAAATCCTCAAAGTCAAAGTAAATGAACAAAGAACTACTGGAGGGCTTCCCTGGTGGCGCAGTGGTTGAGAGTCTGCCTGCCGATGCAGGGGACACGGGTTCGTGCCCCAGTCCGGGAGGATCCCACATGCCGCGGGGCGGCTGGGCCCATGAGCCATGGCCGCTGGGCCTGCACTTCTGGAGCCTGTGCTCCGCAACGGGAGAGGCCACAGCAGTGAGAGGCCCGCGTACCGTCAAAAAAAAAAAAAAAAAAAAAAAGAACTACTGGAGTTAATACAGAGGCAGAGTTAGAATACTGTAGCTAGCTAGAATCTTAGCTAGGCACAGCTATGATTTTCTACTGCAATTTGAAAGTACTGAATCACTAAACTGATGGTCAGTATATATTAGTAAAATTAAAGCATGAACTTCAAATAGGAAACATCCTTCATCTCAGTATCTATGTTGGATAGTACCTTTCCTCAAGAGCTTTTTCACATAGTCTGATTTTTTCATTTTTCTTTATTAAAAAAAATAAAACAACACATGTTATTTGTAGAAATTTTGGAAAATTCAGAGTAAAGTTTTTAAAAGTTACTGCAATTTACTACTTCATTTATTTCCAAGCAGAAAGTACTCATTTATGAAGCAGAAAGTATTACCGTTTTTAAAATGAGGAAATCCAAAGAACAGGAGAGTAAAAATATTACTCTAGGATAAATTATAAGTACTCTGTATGCATATGTAAATATAAAATTTGGATTGAAAATTAGTATAATGAGAATCAGCCTGGAAAGTCCCTTCAAACTGAAATTTCAGGGAGAGCCCCACTGAAATGACAAGATCAGAAATGATTCTGAAGACAGAGTAGAGCTTGGGGTGGAAGGTCAGAAAGAAAGAAGGGCAGGCCAGAAAGAGAAAGTGCACAAATAACATCAGGAGGGTCTGAAAAGACAAGAGTAGTACTGACTGCTAGCTGTGAAAAATAGAATCCAGGCCAGAGAAAACTCTATTCAGGGAGGAAGCAGAAAAAAAAAATTATCTTGACCAAACAATCCAGTAAAAGCCATCTCTTTCTACTGCTACATGATTGAACCTCCTGATGAAATGAGTTATCCTGGATAATTTTAGAAATAATTCATTCTAACTTTTGAAAATTAGGAATAGGGATAAATTTCCATTGAGAAAATCAAATTCTTTATTCTCGTACAACATGACACAAATCTTAAGATGTTTAGGCTACAGCTGATAGTTTATTCATTTCATTTTGAACAAAATAATTTTTAAGACCCTTGACAGAATATGACAATTTTAGAATCACATGTTAACTGTCTATTTTAATTTGCCCTCCCCAAAAAAGAATGCTAGTAAGTAGTTAAACCATCATATTCATCTTGAATGGTAATTTATTTCTCTCTTCTTTTAATAGCTGAAAAAAAAGGTGATGACTAGAATTTGGATTATCAGCCATAAGTATGAATCAGCCTGTTTTCACTTTGTGGGCATCACAACTTTCTATCTCCAAAGTATTCTGAAATACTTCGTTTTCAATCTTTAGGGTCAGGATTTCTACTTCAGTGTCAGAAAACAATCTTGATAAGCAAATATCTGAATAGTCTGTATTAGTCTTCTGTATTAGCCTTACTGATCATAGGATATTACAAATTACGCAAAGTCTTATTTCTTCTTTACCTGTTTCTCAGGCCTGTTCCATTGCCACAGCCCCCACCAACCAAAGTCTGCAAAGAAGGTAAAGCTGAACGGCTTAGCTGCTGCCGACTAGGGCCCCTCCTTCCACCGGGCATGTCCAGGAACCAGTCTGCTTCCAGTGCCACCTGTAGCTGCAACCCAGGTTAACGGTTGTCAGCCTGTTTCAACACTGAACAAAAAGAGACATTTAAATATCAGTTTACTATTTTTAAAGTAGGCAGTGTAACAAAACAACCAGAAAAACTGAGTGAGCAGACCTTGTAAAACCAGATTGTCAAACAAATGCTCCCAATGTCTATTACCTAGTTTATTCTAATGAAAGGACTACTCAGCCTCCAATGGGTCAGAAGCCTAAGTTCTAATCTAAGCTCTGTTTGAAAGATATTACAATCAGGTAGAAATTTACAAGAAACATTGAATATATACATTTCCAGTTCAAAAGTAGTATTTCACAGGGGCTTCCCTGGTGGCGCAGTGGTTGAGAGTCCGCCTGCCGATGCAGGGGACACGGGTTCGTGCCCCGGTCCGGGAAGATCCCACATGCCGCGGAGCGGCTGGGCCCGTGAGCCATGGCCGCTGAGCCTGCGCGTCCGGAGCCTGTGCTCCGCAACGGGAGAGGCCACAGCAGTGAGAGGCCCGCGTACCGCTAAAAAAAAAAGTAGTATTTCACAATACGCCACTTGAAATGCAGAAGAATCAGCACTGTCCAAAATGTTAGGTTTCGTTATCAAGGGAATCTAGATTCTGAGATCAATTCTTATCATGACTTCCTAATATCTGACTTCTTATTATCTGACTTGGAAGCATTTAACCTCTGAGTTTGTTTCCTCATCAGAAAAAAAAGCGTTCCTTGTCCTACAGAGGTGGTTGTCAGGACTGACAAAGATGCCTGAAAGTACATCAGAAGGTCTTTTAACGCTTTAAAAGTAAAACTGTTCAAGTGGTATTCCACATGTTAGAGTGAAAATACTGGAAAGAGCTCAAGTGGATGACTACTCCAGAAAAACTGATGTAAAATCATTTAGAAATTACTGAAACTGTAGGATTAAAAGACAAGTAATACATAAAGACCATCACTGAAAAGAAACTGTTTTTATCAATCTATGGCAAAATCACGGCTCCGCCAATATGCATACCAAAAATCTGTTTCCTAAACAATACAACTTAAAAACTGAAGAACGACACCGTGGAAAAACCTTGGTTTTCAAAACGTTACAGCAGATATCCTCTGTTCCCTATTCCTAACAGCTTTCGGCTGCAGATTAACAAACGCCAGGTGAGGCAAAGCATTCAAACCGTTGAATGTAGAGGCAGCTGGTCCTTGCTCAATTAACCAGCAAAGGGTAAGAAAAGTGTGGAGCAAAAAAATTGGGACGGAAGAGGACGAGAGGATGGGGTGGGGAAAGGTGGGCGGCGAGAGGACCACAAACTTCAATAGACTGGCCCCTAAGAGGGGATGACAAAGCGGCCCCCGCCGCGCAACCTGGAGGGCCGAAGCAGGCCAGGGACAATCGGACAGCGCGGCAGCTCGGTAATACTCACGCATGGAGGAGGCCAGGCCAGTGGGGAAGGATCCCTGGGAGGAGGCGGCTTTACAGGCTGGACCCCAGGCAAGAGAACTCCCTGCCCAGGTTGAGGCGCTACAAACCAGTTGCTTGCCCGCGGGTCGTCCCCTCCCGGAGAGTCGAGAAAAAGTGTCCTGGCTTCGCGCTGCCAGACCCAGACACCGAGTCAGTGCCAGAGTCAGAGCCAGAGCTAAAGCTAGAGGCAGAGCCCGGCCCCGTCAGCACTCATCCTCAGCCTCCATTACCACGGAGCTGAGCAGACGTGGCAGCGCACAGTGGTGACGTCAGCTCCGCGACGGCCTACCGCCCCAGCCGCGAACAGGCCCCGGAACTACACGAGAGCCAGGGAGGGAGCACCGCACCACGTCTTGCGTGCACCTGCGCAGTGGAACTCGCCTTCTCCGCTGGTGTCGCGGTCCCGCCTTCCCCGCTAGTACTAACCAACGTATTTCCTCCCAAGCTCCAACGACGTGCGGACAACCATGTTAGAGCTTATTCCTGTTATCTCATGGACTCCAAGTAACAACCGTGTTCAAGTTATCAACCCCCTTTTTACAGATGGGGGAGGTTGGGAGACATCACCTGAGCTCAAGTCACTGCTAGGTAAAGGAGATGGAGCCGCGAAGTCGTGTTTCAGCAACAAATCTTGCGCTTATTTTATGTTAAGAAAAGGACTAGGTAGATGGTGGAGTTACAAAAGTGAATATCCCAAAGAGCTCACAGTCTAGTAGAAGAAACAATACACCAGGAAAACACAGTAATTACAATTTATTACAATAAATATAACATTAAAAGTATGCCCAAGGGGACTTCCCTGGTGGCACAGTGGTTAAGAATCCACCTGCCAATGCACGAGACAAGGGTTCGATCCCTGGTCCGGGAAGATCCCACATGCCGTGGAGCAACTAAGCCTGTGTGCCACAACTACTGAGCCCGTGTGCCACAACTAATGAAGTCTGTGCACCTAGAGCCCATGCTCCGCAACAAGAGAAGCCACCCCAGTGAGAAGCCTGCACACCCCAAGAAGAGTAGCCCCAGCTCGTGGCAACTAGAGGAAGTCCGCGTACAGCAACGAAGACGCAACGCGGCCAAAAATAAATAAATAAATTTATTTAAAAAAAAAAAAAGTATGCCCAAAGTCCAGAGACAGCATGCAAGACACGGTACTAAGCTCTGTGGGTTGTGGTGTCAATCCCAAGAAAATCTTCACAGAGAGCTTGGGGTTTAAAGACAAGACTGCAAGAACGAATAAGCCGTTTCATTTACACTTTCCTTTATATAACATATATAGCTGTATACCTATACTGAACAGCAAAATGTTGACCACTGTTTTTTTCTCTGAGTCACCCCAACTGTTATAAACTGCTATTACAAAGAGATGTGTGCTATATACTATCTGCAACCCTTTGGGGTCTAACAGTACTGTACACATTCAGGTGCTCAACAAATCTATGCTATTTAGTAAGAAGCAGTTCGAGGTTGTGAAAGAACTACTAGCCTAGGTTGTGCCCGTAACTGTGAATCTGTGGGCGAAAAACATATCCTCTCTGGCCTTCAGTTTTCTGGCTGCAGAGAATAAGATGTTTTCAAGACGTTACAGGATGTAAGAGACAAATATTACACATATTTTTCCCTGGGGATGCCATTTATTCATTCTCTCCTGGGATCCGATTTCACCTGAGAGCGCGCGCGAGACAGAGGGAGAGAGAGCTATATATGTGGATATGTGGATAGCTCGGCTCTAAACAAACGAGCAGGTGGTCAGCTACAGCCAGCCCGCACCGCACTGTGGTTAGCTGCGCGGTGGGTGCCCAGCTTCCCCGCGCCGCCTTCCCAGGGACACTTTGCGGCTGGCCGGGCTCGGGACCAGGATCCGGAGGCAGAGCTGAGCGCAGCAGTCTCACGGCGGGGCGGCCCTCCGCCCACGTGGTGCGGCTCCACGGCCATCTTTGTGCGGGGCTGCGCTTCCGCCCGCTCGCGCTGCAGCCTGGGCCCGGCAGTGGGAGGGCTGGCGATGGAGCGGTGGGTGCGCTCCCAGCTTCGGTTGTGGCTGCTGTTGCTACTCCTGTACCCGGTGCCGGGCTGCCAGAAGGAGTCAGGTGGGCTCCGGACAGGGCCGAGCCCACCGCTGGGGCTCGGAGTCTGGCCCGGTCCCGAGGCGCTCTCCCGCGCCCCTCGCTCCCCGTTGCGGCCGCCGCCACGCTCGTGCTGTGGCCGCTGCGGGGCAGAGCTGGGCAGGGGGCACGGGGGCACCTCGGAGCGGAGAGTGCGTTTAGGTGTCTGGCAGTGCTTCTCCTGCCCAGGACCCTGGAGAGTAACCCATCCTCCGGAATTGAGTGATAGAGGGGAGGGGAGGGCCATGCCCCTGTTTACCCACAGCGGGTATGGCCCACGCTCGGCTACCCCGCACTTCCCTAACACACTGGGGGATAATTCGTGTGTGTGTGTGTGTGTGTGTGTGTGTGTGTGTGTGTGTGTGCAGTGTTCTTAGTCCATTGCCAGAAGAGATGAAGGGAAGGTTAATAATGCCTGGGGATTTTAATCGATCCTCTTTGTGGAGCTCAGTTTGATTAGTAAAAGTTGAGAATCCGTGTCACCAGTTTATCCATAACCTTCTGAGTGTCAGGCATTAAGCGTGGAATTTTTCCCATTTCTTGGATACCTGGCAGCCCGAGTAAAGGGGCAGACTTGACCTGAGTGCAGGAGAACTGTAGAATGAATCCTTCCTGGAGGTTCATTTCCACCAGTGGGATGAGAAGAGGGTGTCTAAAAGTTTTGACCTTCTGTTGGTTCTGCCTGCTTGCTGCTAGTCAATAAGAGTGCTCAGGAGTATTTTGTTAAATTTGTTCCTTCACTTTTTGAAGGTTCAAAATGGAAAGTATTTATTGACCAAATTAACAGGGCTTTGGAGATTTATGAGCCATGTTCAAGTCAAAACTGCAGCTGCTACCATGGGTGAGTTCTTTTCTTTGACGTGTCTTTAAGAATTTAGATCTTGTCAGGAGGAAATTCCCTAAAATCCCGAAGAGACCTTGGTTGCAGTGGTCAGAGAGCCAAGCATGTTTTGAGAGCAGATAGGGTCCTTGCGGTGGTTTTCTTATATTTCTGGGGGATAAAAATACCCTGGGAGAGGAGAGGCCCAGGTGCCTGTTAACTCCTTGTGGGAATTAGTACATGTACTTGTCTGCTTTCTCCCCTGGACTGAAAGCTTCTTGAGGTCAAGACCTATGTCTTATATTCACTGTCATATTCCTGGTGCTGGCTCTCAGTAAGTACTCAATAAATACTGTTGAAGGAATGAACATATATTTAAATGAATCGAATCATAAGTTTCTTGTTGGTTATCTTTAATGTATGCAAATTAGGGCTGGAGTGTGTTATGGTAGAAAGATTACTTTGAAATCAGCCTTGGGTTCTAGTCCCAGATCCAAGTCCCAGATCCGAGACACTTCACTTCTCTAGATTTCAGATTCCTCATCAGCTAAATAACAGGGTCCTTTAACTCCTCGTTATGTTATTCTGTGATTCCTCAAAAAATTCACCTGATGTGTGTGATACTTACTGAAAACTTGCTATGTACTGAACTTTAAAAGGGATTCAAAATAGTGTAATTTCTGGTTACTCCTGTCAGTCATACATACCGCTAGAGTATGCAGGGTGGTAGGGGCCAAACAGACTAGAACATGGGACTCAAACAGTGTCAGGCTGTAAGGCATAGACCATACCTTCTGTGAGATTCAAAGAAGGGGAGGTCAGTGGGACTGCAGTGACTGGGAGGACGTGGGTGTGGCATGAGCAGTGAAGGAGGAATATACATCAGGCCAAGGAGGGGCAATCCAGATGGAGGGAGGTAGAAGAGATATTGACTTGCTTTTTCTTTTTTGTGGCTTTGTTGTTGTTGATATTTTAGATCGCCTAAGGTGCTTCCAGGAAAGAGGTTGCTCATTCCTGCCCTCTATTCTTTCCCAAAGCTTACGTGTTCTCTAATACTAAGCCTAGACCCACAGATAGGAAGTAGGTGGAATGGTATTATTCTCTTGGCCTGCCTTCCTTGATGATTCCCATTCTTTCCCAGTGTCATAGAAGAGGATCTGACCGCTTTCCGAGGAGGTATCTCCAGGAAGATGATGGCGGAGGTAGTCAGACGGAAGCTAGGGACCCACTATCAGATCATTAAGAACAGATTATACCGAGAAAATGACTGCATGTTCCCCTCAAGGTAAGAGCTATGAGGTACATATATCTTCTGATCTTATTGCATAAGGGCTTACTTGATACTACTCTTATAGAGAGTCCAATGAAAGGGACTTACAGGTAAACCCTTCCTCACATTTCAGAAGGACTACAAAATAGTGACAAACTCTTCTGCTTGCCTGGGAATTTTTCTTGCCAACCTCTCTTCTCCTATCTCCTATATCAAAGCCTGTCTCCTCTCTCTTTGTAAGGCTGAGACACATCACTGATTGTACTGGCTGTGACTCTGCCCTTTCTCCTTCCCCAGATATAGTAGCTGCAGGACACAGGCTGATGAGACCTAGCATGAGTGAGCTGGGCTGAAGGAGGAGGAGAAGCGTTGACTGACTGTCAGGGGCCAACTACTATTCTAGATACCAAGTATTCAAAGGAAGGTGGTGGAAAAGCAAGAGAAATAATGGGTGCTGCAGATTACGCAGGCTCCACTGGCCAGGACTTCAGGTGTGAGAGCTGAAGTTACATATCAGTGGGCTGAGAGCTGGCGGGGAGCAGGGAGGGTCACAGACTGAGCCTGGAAGTTGGCCTTAGGCAGCATTATGTACAACAAGTGATAAACCTTCCTCTTAGGAGTCTTTTTTTTTCCCCCCGGCCCTGCCACTCGGCTGACCAGGGATCAAACCCGGGGCCTCGGCAGTGAGAGCACAGAGTCCTAACCACTGGACCACCAGGGAATTCCCAGGAGTCTTTTAAAAAAACAAAACAAAACCTCTACTCTTTATAAAATTACAAAGTACAAAACCCAGAAGGCAGGATATTCCCTTACTAAGATCTTTTTTCTAAATGATGTTATATCATTACAAGTAAAATAAATAAGCAGTATTGTAAAAAACATGCATCCATTTGGTCATAAGGATTTATATTATTTGTTCGTAATAACAACTTTATTATGAATTAGTATACTTTCACTGTAATGTAAAATATGTAAAAACAAGAACAATAACAACAAAATAAAGATCATTTAATATCCCACACTCTGAGGTAATCACAATTTTGGTTATCAAGTGTCAGGGGCAAATAAGGTGGTAGTGGGGAAAATCACTGAGGTATTTTAAATAGACATTTGTTTCATTACTTGGAACAATAATAGAGACTTTAACTACAAATTATGAGCATAGAGGAATTTGTAATTTCTACAAATGAGAAAGAAAATATGAATATAGACATTGTTGGACTTTGAAAGCTTTTCCACTGTTTAATAGTTAGCTGAACAGTCTCCAGATCAAATTAAGTAGCGCTCTCAAAGTGTCTGAAAGGCACATGGCTCTTATTCCAGACCCCAGAGCCTTTTGGTCAGAATCATGAGCTCTTAGAAATATTAAGAGAGCACAGGACCTTTCACTGACAATGAAAGGTCCTAATGTGTTGAAAGTTCCCTATTCCAACTATTAATACATATACAACTAAGGAAAATAGAGTTAAACAAAAGAGAAATAAAACGAAATATTCAGAACCAGTGTCCTTAATGAAATGGACACAGTTGTGTAATATCTCAGACTCTCATCTGGCCAAAAGAAGTATCTTTCTAGGTCTAGATACGTTTACTTCACCCAGTTTGAGAAATATCTATGACATTTAAAGTATTCAGTTCTGAACAAAAGAAAATGTAAACTCAGCCTTTCAAGGATGAGCTGAGAGATTTTGCTGAGGAACTGGAGCACCATCTAATTAACACCGGAGGGAGTTCCCTGGTGGCCTAGTGGTTAGGATTCTGGGCTTTCACTGCCAGGGCCTGGGTTCAATTCCTGGTCGGGGAACTGAGATCCCGCCAGCCATGTGGCGTGGCAAAAAAACCCCACAAAAAACCAGAAATAAACAAAAAAAAATACGGGAGTCACATCATTTCAAAGGTAGAGAATAATAGTATTATTTAAATAATAGCTTTAGTGAAGTATGGTTGACATAAACTGCACATATTTAAAGTGTACAATTTGATAGGTATATATATAACCAAAATAACATATCTGTCACTACTAAAAGTTGCCTTGTGCCTCTTTGCAGTCCTCCTCTCCCCCTTTCCCCGCCATGCCTTCCTCCCACCCCCGTCCTCAAGCATCCACTGATCTGCTTTCTCTCATTATAGATTATTTCCTAGAGTTTTATATAAATAGAATTGTACCGTATGTGAGAGAGTGCTATTTTAAAAGCTGAATGGGAAAGAAAATAAATGTTTCAGCTGTTACGTGTAAATGTACTGCAGTAATACATTTTTTAAAAAACTTTTTAACGAGTAATTTTTTTCAGTATCAAAGGAGTGTTACATGGATAAACAACAAGGTCCTACTGTATAGCACAGGGAACTCTATTCAATATCCTGTGATGAACCATAATGGAAATGAATATAAAGTAAGAGTTTATATATGTGTGTAACTGAGTCACTTTGCTGCTGCACAGTAGAGATTGGCACAGCATTGTAAATCAACTATACTTCAGTAAAAAAATTAATATTGGGTCTTTGGATATATGAATAGGGTGTATCTTTCCATTTACTTACATCTTTAATTACTGTCTCCATTGTTTTGTAGATTTTAGTATGTAGGTCTTGAATGTCTCTTGTCAAAATAATCACAGGGTATTACATATTTTTGATGTTATTGTAAATAGTACTTTATTAATTTCATTTTCTATGTGGCCATTGTTAGTATATAAAATATGCTACATTTCTAAATTCATTTACTAGCTGTAATAGGTTTTGGCTAGATTACTTAAAAGTTTCTACATAGATGATCATGGATCTACAAATAAAGTCAGTTTAAAATTTTCTCTTCCTATTATATATCTTTAATATTCTTCTTGCTTTATTGCATCTGCTTGTATTTCCAGTAAAGTGTTCAAAAGAAAAGAAAAAAAAGGAGTGTTACATGCACATGGTAAAATATTTGGATAACTCAAAAGTATGTACAGTGAAAAGGAAGTTTCTCTACCACCGTACACCCCCCTCCACCAGACCACTAGTCCCTGAGTCCTTCTCTCAAGAGACAACTACAATTACCAGTTTCTTTTACAGCCTGCCAGAAATAATCTCTGCATATACAATTATCTAGATTCATCAACAAACTAGAACATGCTATATCTTCTGTTCTGCAACTTACTTTTCCTTTCCTTGTAACAGTAGATTTTGAAATTTTTCCATAGGAGTACATGGAGAACTCTTTCATAGCTGCATAAAAACCCATTGTATGGATTTCTTTATTGAGTCCTCTATCAATGGAAACTTAAATTTTTCCCCACCACTCCCCTTTAATTTTTTTTTTTTTTTTTTGGCTGTGTTGGGTCTTCATTGCTGTGCATGGGCTTCCTCTAGTTGGAGTGAGCGGGGGCTACTTTTCATTGCGGTGCATGGGCTTCTCACTGCGGTGGCTTCTCTTGTTGCAGAACACAGGCTCTAGGTGCGCAGGCTTCAGTAGTTGCAGCACACAGGCTCAGTGGTTGCGACACGCGGGCCCTAGAGCACGTGAGCTTCAGTAGTTGTGGTGCTTGGGCTTGGTAGTTGAGGTGCGCAGGCTCAGTAGTTGTGGCTTATGGGCTCTAGAGCGCAGGCTCAGTAGTCATGGTGCACGGGCTTAGTTACTCCACGGACATGTGGGATCTTCCCGGACCAGGGCTTGAACCGGTGTCCCCTGCATTGGCAGGTGGATTCTTAACTGCTGCACCACCAGGGAGGTCCTCCCCTTTCATTTTTGACTAATGTAAACAATGATGCAGTAAACATCCTTGAAATTAGACCTTTGAACACTCATGTAAATACATCTGCAGGCTAAACTCCTAAAAGTAAAATTAATTGGCCAATTAATGTGTTTTTAAAATCTTGATAAATAGAACCAAATATCCTCCAAAGAGGTTGTGCCTGTTTACACTTTCACCAGCCTTGTATCATGTGCTCAGAATAGACCTCACACTCTCACTATGTATTATCAGACTCTTTGATCTTTGACAATCTGATTGATGAAAACTGGCATCTAGCTTCACTAGATTTTTTCTTTTGTCATGGTGATACTTAATTTTTTTATTGAAATATACTTGACATATAACATTGTGTAAATTTAAGATGTACAACATGTTAATCTGATACATTTATTTTCATATGATTGCTATTGTAGTGATAATTAGCACCTCTATCACCTTACATAATTATTCTCTTTTATAGTAGTGGGAATGATTAAGTTCTAGTCTCTTAGCAAGTTTGGTAATTATAATACCATTTTGTTGTCTATACTCAGTACACTGTGTATTAGATCTCTAGGGCTTATTTACTGCTTATTGTAAGTTTGTACCCTTAAACAACGTCTGTCCTTTCCCCCTATTCCCCAGCCTCTGTTAAGCACTTTCTCTGTTTTTATAAGTTTGGCTTTGGGGGCATTTCCTTATAGTAGTACAGTTGACCATCTTTTCTTATGTTTATGAACTATTGATATTTTTTGTAGTTATCACCCTGTGTATAAATCAATATTTTAAATCAGTCATTTTCATGCTGCCAGAAAATTTTGGTTAGGCCTTGGAATGTTGCCCCTCAGTATAGTGCTGGTCAGGACCTCAAAGGATGGGGAAGAAAAGTTAGCTGTCAGTGTATACTCACTTTTTTTCCAGAAATCCTCTGAGAATTCCCAGGAAGTCTATTCTGAAAGCAATATTACAGTCTTTGTGATTATATACATGGCACTCTTTCTGGCTTGCAAAACTGATTTTAATAGTGTTCTGTATTCAGGTTGAAGGTAATGAAAGGTTTCCTATCCTTCCTCATAAACTATGAGACTTAGTTATGGTGGAAATAAAGATAATGTCTTTGTGAGATTCAAAGCCCAAGGGACACAATTAGAAAATCAGCTTTTCCAGTTCCTATCAAAATTTGTATCTTGCTTACTAATTAAACTATTCCATGTAGGAGAAATAAAGAAATGCTGGGAATGAAAAGAGGAGAGGAAATGGTGGGAGTAGCAATAACACTCCCTTCAAACTTAGGATGATCTAGTCGGAAAATTTTATTAAGTATTGTAAGCTGGAGCAGCTTAGCCAGAAAAGGTAACTGGCACCATATGGAAGAGTGGAGTAATCCTTTCAGGAGCATTGCTCTCAGGACACTTTGCAGGAAGCTGATTATCTGAACACTGGCTTGTCTTACTTTGAAAGTGTAAGCGGGACCCTGCCTTGTCCGAGAGCAGGCACTGCTCTGGTGAAGTTGTGGTATTTCTGGTTGACAGGTGTAGTGGTGTTGAACACTTTATTTTGGAAATTATTGGGCGCCTCCCTGACATGGAGATGGTGATCAATGTACGAGACTATCCTCAGGTTCCTAAATGGATGGAGCCTGCCATTCCAGTCTTCTCCTTCAGTAAGGTAAGTATAGGAAGAGCCATATGAGGGGATGGAGGGTGGTCCTCTAGCATATAAGCAGGAGATGACTGTGGCAGAGTCTGATGGGTGATGGTGAGGATGAGGCCTGAGGTCCAAAAGTGGGTCTGTGTCCCTGTTAGCTTCACAGTCATTGAACGATAAGACTGAGGAGATGGGGTTGAGGACCCGTAAGTGATGTGAGTAAGGTTGCTTGTGTTTATAGGGCTAAGGATGGAGGGTAGGGAATGAGAGAGGCCTGAGGAACCTCTAGGACATTGGAGGTGGGATTCAGAGATCCTACAGAGCATGGGAGAGAGTGGCCCAAGAAAACTCATGGGCTTGAAGTTAGGGAAAACCTGCATTCAAAGAAAAGATTTGTTGAGCTTGTACATTGTATGTATCAACCATAGTATTAGGAATCGTCTGTCCGGCCACTGTATCCCAGGGTCCCAGCCTGGCTAACAGTGAGACTGAAGGTGCTAGATAACTTCACACAGTTTGCACCCAAGCAATGCAGTGAGGGGATATGCCTGCGATACCCGAGAGGGATATGTGAGGGGGTGATCTTTGGGTCTAGTTATGGAGAGATAGGAGTACTAGGACACACTTGTGGGCTTGGAGAACTTGGGACAGTGAATATCTTAGTGCACAGGTTCTTGTAAATGGTGTATTAGCAGGAATGGGCCTTCATTCCCTAGAGACTAAATATGAAAGCATTTGGGGGCAGGGATGGGGGGAGGCTAGAAGAGAGTGGATGGGAGATTCTATGGGAGAAGAGTGGGTTTAAGAAAACCCTCTGAACTTTGAGAAAATAACTCCATTTCTGATTTGGTGTCTCCAAAGCAGAGGAACTTTTCATCCCCACTTTTTCTTTATCACAGTTTACTTTCTCTCTAGACTTGTTTATTTCCTGTGTTGCAAGTGGGCTGAGGCCACATTTGTGTTGCATTTCCCATGCTTTAGCCTCATTTCTCAAAAGTGCTTGGTCCCGTTATTTCTCATGAAGCCCTCTCAGAAGAACAGATAGAGGCTCCCATGTAAGTCAGTAAGGACTTTGTGTTTATTACTTATCTGTTTTTTCTGTGGATAATAAGTATGACCATCAGTATACTAACTTTCCTTTCATCTTTAATCCCCTCCCTTTTTTTTTCTGAACCAGTGACTCTTAGTTTGCAAGGGAGGGATTTTAGTCTGTCAGCTTTATAATAAATGTGCAGTTTCTTTTGAACAGCTGTTATGCCTGAGGTGCTTGATAAATCACGTACCATTTTTTTAATATTTGAAAGGCAAACAGCATATTGCATATGTAATTCCAATGGAAGAAACAGTAGAATTAGAGGCTTATCAGTGACCAGAATTTTAAGAGAGGTAGCCGTGTAAAGGGAACAAATGGTTTCAAACTTTTTTCAAAAGATGTGGGATAACACCCCTCCCCCCGCATTCTGCCCATCACTACTTTTGACCCTGATCAAAAAAGAAAAATAACCAAAAAATAACTCACAATTTATTGACCAACCAATGTGAGCTCAGCAGTGCCACAGTAATAGGTAATACTAACACTTACTGAGCATTTACTTTGTGTCAGACACTGTTCTAAGTTTTTTACATGTACTAACTCATTTAATATTCAAAACAAGCCTATTAGATAGATAATATTATTGATATTATTATTTATCCAGTTATAAAGGTAAGGAGACTGAAGCATAGAAAGATTAAGTAACTTGCCTAGAGTTGGAAAGAGGTGGAGTCAGATGATCTTTCTCAAGAGCCCACACTCTCAACCATTGCACTATGTTTCCTAATTCTTGCTCCTAAAAGACCTATCTAGGAAATAACTAAGAACTGGTAAGATAGTATACACTCCAAGTGTAATATCAATTAAAATATGAGACAGCTATGTGATCATTCAGAATTGGGTATATTATTTCCCTAAACTAAAAACTCCAACAGTATATGTCCTCTAGAAAAACAGAACTTTGGGGAACTGGAAAAGTTGACCTTTAGTGTGATTTCGTATTCTGGGATTCAGTCAGCCCACGAATTTTAACCCATGGTCATTTTTGCCTTTTAGCATCTAGAGTCTAGACTTTGAAGACTAGGGAAAATATATCTTTGACAATATAACACTGGGGCAAGGCCTTTTCCAGATCCCGTGGCATGAACGCAGTTTGCTGCTTCTTCTTCCGCTCTGAGACTGACTTAGAATAACCTCTCTGTTTCTGTTGAAGACATCAGAATACCATGATATCATGTATCCTGCTTGGACATTTTGGGAAGGAGGACCCGCTGTTTGGCCAATATATCCTACTGGTCTTGGACGGTGGGACCTCTTCAGAGAAGACCTGGTAAGGTAGGTCCTTTAGAGAGGTTTTATTTATCCCTCTTTGTGGGTCGTCTTGAAGTAAACAGTAAAGTATAAACAATTAATTTTGTTTAAAAGGACTAACTTTTTGTTTTTTAAGGACTAACTTTTAAGCTAAAAATGAAAGACAAAAAACTATAGCATAAGCAATTTTGTATGTGTATAAAAATATTTACATATCCCTAGAAAAAGAGCAAAAGAACCTACCCTAAAGTGTCAGCAATGCTTCTGTGGGACGGATTCTAGAAGCCTCTTCTTGAAAGTTTTCTGTACTGTTAAGTTTCTCTAAATAAGAGTGAGTTACTTTCATAAGTAGGAAAAAATGAATGACCATACTGTGGGGAAGGATAGAAAATTACTTGGAAGCACATAAATGTACTTGGTAATTAAGAGCTAAGTCCTTCAGGCAGGGATGGTGTGGGTATAAATGTCCCATAGATATCTCAAGTGCAAGCTTATTCCAAATACTCTCTAATTCACGATTGAAACCTGCCTTGGCCTGTTGACTGTATCCCGCCATTATTTCAGAATTTAGATTGTCCAGGTCATCAAGCTGTACGTACTTCTTACCTAGCTACATTTTACATGAATCATTCCAACAACATTGGTACCTAATGAGAAAACTTCTAAAAACACACCTTTCTAGGTATTCTCTCAGATGTAGGGAAAGCAGTAGTTTAATTCAACTTCATTTCCACAGATATCTATCACCTGTACTATGTGTGGCTGGAGATTTAAATGAGATGAAGAGAAAGTCCCTTCTCTGGAGAAGCATATAAGGCCGCGGTCCTCAGTGGCAGCTAGAGCCACTGGGTAAAGAAACAAGTTTATTATTCAGTAGGTATAATTAGGAAGTTATTTTTTAAGATAACTTGGTCTCATACTTCATAGAACTGGACCTGGAAATTGTTCTTGTCCAACTGTTTATTTCAGGGATGAGGGAATTCAGGCTCAGAGAGGTTAAGTGACTTGGTCAAGAAACCAATTTAGGCCTGAAGTCTAGGTTTCCAAGTGCATTATTCTCTCCACTTGACTACTTAATATTTCCTGTGTTCTCCAGACATTGAGACCATCATTTCTTACTTAGCATTTCATTTTGAACATAATTTTGAGAGAGGGAAAAATAAAAATGTCTTAAACCTTTTTTTCTCCAAGTTATTCCTGACTTTAGTTTTCTAATCCTTTTTTTGTTTTTTCAGGTTCTTGCAAATACCCTTTTCACACTCTTCTTTTTGTAGCTCTTTTCCCACCTGCTGTACATCTATTTTGTTTTTAAAATCATTTTAAAAACAATTTTTTTCTGAATATGAAACCTTTACATGCTCATAAAAATTTATAAGTGTGTCCAACTTAGGCAACTTTTTCCCCGCTTATTGGTGTCTTAGAAATCTTTCCATGTCGGTACATATGAAATGACCTCATTATTTTAAACAGTTGCATGGTATTCCATCAGATAATAATTTATTGTGTCCTTTGATGGACATGTAGGCTGCATGTGTAATATATGCATAATTTCTTGTTTTCTGGACTATTTGAGAATATGTTGCATACCTTATGACCCTGTACCCCTTAATACTTTCGTGCATATTTCCTAAGAGCAAGAGTGTTCTCTTTTATAACCACATTGCAATTGTCAATTAGAGGAAACAATATTAATTTAATACTTAGTTGTCCCAATAATGTCCCATAAGGCATATTCCCCCTCCAGTACAGGAGCCAATCCAGCATCATGTGTTGTATTTAGTCCTCATGTCTCTTTAATCTTTAATCTGCAGTAGCTCTTCAGTCTGTCTTTCTCTTCCGTGACTCTGACATTTTGAAGAATACAGGCCACTGAACATTTTTGATACAATGACACTGAACATTTTTAATAGAATGCTCTTCAGGTTGGTTTTGTCTATTTCCTCATGATTAGATTCAGTTTATGCACTGCTGGCTCAGATACTTACATAAATGATTTTGTGTGTATCCACCTCTCGTTAGAGATGTTAATTTTGATCACCTGGTCAAGGTGTTATATCAGGTTCCTCTACTGTGTAGTTACCGCCCTTGTAAACTAATAAGCAATTTTTAGGGAGATAGCATATGTTTTAAAATCTAATCTTAAGTGAATTTGTTTTTCTTTTGATACCTTCCCCTTTTATTCTTCAGTTGAATCTATTCATGATTATAGAATTGCAATTTTATTTTTCAGAGCCCTCCGTTCAGAATCTCTAGCCCCATGATTTCATTTCTCACCTTTAAACTTTAGTAATCTACTTGCTTATCTACACTGATGTCTGCCTGGCATTTTCCTATTTTTATAAACTTTTGGGAGTTTGTTCCCATTGACTTACTTTTCACTCTGTGGAAGAATTCAGTGTCCCTGTGCATTTAAAGAATTCACTCTATGGTCAGCGGAGAGGTGGGGTTATAAAAGAGGGCTGGGGCAGCACCAAGCTGTGGTGGCCACTGTTAGTGCTTGCCGGGAGACAAATGTCCTAACATGGGTCATTTGAGGGGTGGGTAGGTGGGTAGGAAGAATGAGGGAGAGAGAAAACAGAGATGATACTTGGTTCAAGTCTGTGTCTGCGGCTTTCCCCAGGGACCAAGGAAGTTTATACTCAAAATTTCAGTATAAATTGATGCATTTTTTGTTGGGTAGTTTGGCAGTATATATGAAAATGTAAAATGTTTATATCCTTTGACCCAGCAATTTTACTTCAAGAATTTATCCTAAGAAGATAATTAGACAAGCATGCAAAGATGTGTGTACAAGGATATTCACTTCAGTGTTGTTTCTTAAAGAAAAAAGTTTAAAACTACCTGAAAGCCCACCAGTAAGGAATGAAGTGAATTGCGACATGGTTATAAAATGGAATACTGTGCATGAATGGAAAGTAAAGGTAGCATAGGACTTAAAAACAGGGACTCTGGATTCAAACCCTGGCTCTTATTAGCTGTGTGACTCTAGACAAATTGCTTAACCTCTCAAGGGCCTCAACTATAAAGTAGGGTTAATGAAACCTACCTTGTAAGGTCATGAGAATGAGTTTATATTTATATAGCACTTAGAACACTGCCTGGAACATGGTAAGTGCTATACAGGTGTTGGCTCTTATTATTATCTATAATATGTCCTAATAAGAATGTTAGCTAGCAACATGCATGGTATGATCTCTGTTATATAGAGCAAGGTTTTTCAATCTCGTTACTCTTGATGTTTGGGGCTCGATCATTCTTTGTTGTAGGGGGCTGTCCTGTGCCTTGTGGGTTGTTTAGCAGTATCCCTGGCCTTTGCTCACTAATGCCAGTAGCAATCCCCTAGTAGTGAAAATCAAAAAATATCTTTATATACGGCCAAATGTCCCCTTGGGTAGAGGGGCAAAATCACCCCCAACTGAGAACCACTGATGTGGAGAGATGATTGGAAGGAAATTCTTCACTGAAACGTTAAATTGTTAAAAATAGTTATCTGTAGGTGGGGAGATTCCAGATGATTTTTTTTTACTATTAGAATTTTATATAATGAGTATATACTATTTTTTTCATTAAAAATAAAAAAACAAAAAAACCAATTGCTATAGTGTTTATATTTTGGTGGGAGGGAATATGAGACAGAGAAATAGTTGGACTGGAGAATCGGATAATGATGATCCAGCAAAGAAAGGACTAGAAGATAAGCCAGGAAAATAAGAGCAGTGGTCTCACCTGAGAGAAAATGGGACACTATCTGAACCTGAAAAGTATCTCTACCTGAAAAGCTTATGTTCTAAATCTCTCCATTACAGCAAGTAGCTCACCAATCCCTCATTAACTCCAGTTCAGTCCAACCCCCTCCTTTTTCAGAGGAAGACTCTACACAAACTTCTGTGAAGGGTTCCTACAAAGTAAGTTAAGAATGATGCATCTGTGGACTAGCAGTTTCAGCAAGGAAGGCTGGCTGTGGTAATGGGTACTGAGACCTGAGTTTCAGGGACTTTGTCTTTATGGAGCACTAAGTACAGTTCTGTGGACTAGCAGTTTCAGCAAGGAAGGCTGGCTGTGGTAATGGGTACTGAGACCTGAGTTTCAGGGACTTCATCTTTATGGAGCACTAAGTACAGTTCTGGGGATACCAGGTACTTTGGAAAATCAGACTAAATCTGATGATAACTCCTGTGCATCTAAAACATGAAGTCAGGAAGTGATTTGTTTCCTTGCCCTTAATTCAGTTTCTGATATTTTCTGCAGTTGTCTTTGCCTGTTAATTTTATCAATAGACTATAATTAAAGTGGGGAAGAAATCCTCATTGTACTGAATTAAATAGCCCTAAACATGTCACTTAGTTTTGGGAACTTTTCTTTCAATGTTGTTAACTTATTTACCAGGCCGTAGATTTGTAGATATTGCTTGCCAGCATCTCCATAGGAATGAAGTAATAACAAAAGGGAACATAATGTTATTTAGAGCTTTTTCTTTGCAGTAGCCTGGATCAGACTGATTTCAGAATGTAAAGATCTCAGCTAATCTTCAGAAATGGTTCAAAGTCATCCTTATATAGTTAAGGAAGAAACATAGAAACTAATGAAATCTATTTTTAGGTCAGCAGCACAGTGGCCATGGAAAAAGAAAAATTCCACAGCATATTTCCGAGGATCAAGGTGATTATACTTTCTGACATTTTACAAAAGTATTTTTCCAGTTAATGTGCAAAATATAAGTAATTTTGAGGGTGTGAGGAACCCTAGTTTAAAGAGAAAGCTAAGATAACTAAGAAATAAACATAGAATCACAGAATTTTAGACTAGAGAAGAACTCAAATGATTTGCCCAAATCACTCTAAGTTGAACTGAAATTCCAAGAAGTAAAGTTCATCTGTCCAGTCATTCAACAGATATTTACAAAGTGCCACGAGTGTGATGGGCTTTGACTATGTATAATGCTGAACAGAACAATGAGGTGTCCTCTTGCCTGAGAGATTACAGTTTCCTAGGAGTAGCTTATGATCGTGCCCACAGTCCCTCTGCCACTTAATGGCAGAGTGGGAACCATCACCAGCTCTTCTGACTGCCTTTTTCATCAGACCATGTGGCTGCCAAATAGTGGTGGAAGCGCAGACTGAGACTGGTGAAAATGGAGAGGGAAGCAGGGAAGGAAGAGAGGAAGAGGGAAAGAGAAAAGGTTGGGGAAGGACCCTGTCCATGTTGTTCAGCTCCGTATCCCTGGTGCTAAGAGCAGTACCCACCACATAGATGCAGAATGAGTACCTGTTAGACAGATGAATACAGAAGAGAATGTTTAGGGAGAGAGTTTTGTAGTTTTCTCAGAGCATCCTTGTCCGAGGTCACGGCCTCTCTTCACTCGCAGTGGACTTCAGCCCAACAGCAACTGCTTATGCTTCCTTACCAACCTCTCTGGCTCTCAGATCTTCAGATCAGATTCTTAACTTGGGATCCATGTGTGGACTTCAGGAGTTTTAGGGATTCCTTGAAATTATATGGGGATATGTGCATTTTTCTAGAGAGGGGGTCCACAGTTCTCATCGGATTCTCAGGGGGTCCATGACCCCTCAAATGTCAAGACCATCTGCTACTATGACCATAAGTAGGACTTTTTCTACATGCAGTTTTCAGGTGTTTGAGCCTTTCAGTTTTCTTTTTAATTTAAATATTATACTGGATTTTACAAAGCACACCCCACAAAGGTCACGTAGCTATTTTGGTGAGTGGTGATTACCTAGTCACACAGCTATGAGTACCAGTGATTAGAGGTTACATGAATCTTCTAAAAGGGAAATAACTCCCTGGGATATGGCTATAGTGCCCAGATCAACATAATCCTAAAGACTAGAATGCAAGCAAAGAAGGGCCAAATACTCCCCTTCCCTGAAGGGTAAAGTGGAGAACAGCCCAGGACCTCCTAGTTGCTGTAGGATCTAGTATCCCCCTCCTCTTCTATTAAAGTAACCAATGAATTGTCCATCAGTGTGTACAGTCTTTTTCATTGGGTCCGATTACTGCTTCCCTTTCAGAGATTGAGAACAGTATTATGGTGTAGGACACATAGTTTTATGTCATGTGTTTCTTTTATAGGACAAGTCCAGAACGAGATCCTCTCATTCTTCTATCTCGGAAAAGTCCAAAACTTGTTGATGCAGAATACACCAAAAACCAGGCCTGGAAATCTATGAAAGTAATCACCAATCATCTGACTAGAACTACAGCAGTGAACACTCTCACTCAAAGAACGTTGCCACCTGGGTAGAATTTGAGATTAGGTTTCCTCTCAGTGTTGGGATGAATATAGAGAAAGGTCCATGGACTAAAATTAGCATATATGTAAATTATTCTTTTTCAAACTCACATTGCTTTTCTGGCCCATATTATGACTTGTATTTTATACAATTTTGAAGGTTTAAACAGAGGTCACAAACTTTTTGTGTAAAGGACCAGATGGTAAATGTTTTAGGCTTTGCAGATTCTAGAGTCTGGGTTGTGGTTACTCAGCTCTGCCACTGCAGTGTGAAATCAGCCGTAGACAATATGTAAACGAATGAGCATGGCTGTGTTCCGGTGAAACTTTATTTATGGCACTGAAATTTGAATTTCATGTAATTTTCCTGTGTCATAAAATATTCTCTTTTGGATTTTTTTCCAGCCATTTGCAAGGTAAAAATAATCTTAGTTTATGTGTTGTGTACAAAAATAAGCAGTGGGCTGGATCTGGCCTGTGGTCTGTATGTTTGCCAACCCCTGGTTTAAACCAGTGGTTCTCAACCCTGACTATACAATCCAACTAGAGAACTTAAAAATGAATAGAGTGAATCAGAGTCTTTGGAAATGACATATAAGCATCTTCATTTGTTTAAAACTCCCCAAGTGACTCTAAGGTGAAAGCAATGACTGGCTTCTTTGGTTTGAAGTCCATCTCTATCCTCTTAACTCTTTCTTGCCTTATTCAAAGAACCTTAAGCCCTAAATGTCCTCATCTGAAATTTCCATATACCATATGAGGATGATATGAGAAAAATGTTTAAACTTCTTGTCAGAAAAACTAAGTAAAAACTAAGAAATACTAAGTAAAGCTGCATGTATTTATTATGTGACTGCTTAATTCAAACAGGAGCAAATGCAGTATAAGAAACTTTGTTAAAAAATAAAAATATGAAAAATGTATCCATTCAGCCCAGCATCTACTATGGGAGGCTGCAAAAGCAAACAAGACTTGTTCCCCTCATCGAGTTTACCCTCTGCTAATGTGGCTGGAATACAGATGGGGGTCTCAAACTCCGATACCCCCAGGGGCTGCACTAGTGAGCAGGAGAGAGTGCTGAAGGTCCGGTCATTGCTGCCCAGGGGAATAGGAGCTCTCTTTGCCAAATCTTCCTTTTTTTTCCCCAAGAAAAGTTGGAAATCTGCGTTTTTGTAAGAAACACCCTACCACCTATAAATGTTGGCAGTGGTTAGAATATTTATTTTTAAATACTTTGTGAGTTCAACAAAATTTGTGTGTGGGCTACACCTCTAAGCCCACCAGCCACCATTTGTAACCTCCTGTGCAGTATGATTTACACAGAGTGAAATGTGCTGCAGGCCATGACCTCTGAGTTCAGGGGATTCACATGGTTCCAAGGGAGCTTAAACTCTAAAATCAGACAGAACCAGGTTGAAACCCGAGCTCTTCTACTTAGGGCCATGCGACCCTGAGCAAGTCTCCCAACTTCTCAAAGCCTTGGCTGCTTCATCTATAAAGTGGGATAATCATGCCTCCTGAGTCTGTTTATTATAAGACTTAAATGAGGTCATGTTGATGAAATGTTTAGCAATGCTTACTGCACAGTGGTCTTCAATAAATGCTCCTACTCCTAGTGTTAATAACTTCCTTTTCACCGAAAGGATACCTTGGGAAAGCCAGCTGCTAAGGATGTCCATCTTGTGGATCACTGCAAATACAAGTAAGACTTACAGAACTCCTGACTCTCCTAGTTTCCCTATTGCTTTTGGAATAGCTTTACTTTGGGTGAGAGTTTTAATACTAGGGTCCAGGTGGGGTTTGTGAAAGTCACATGAATTTACTTAGCTATTATTTTCTCAGAGTCTGCTGTGCACAAGGCTCTGAACTAGGTTCTGTGGGAACTGTGGAGACATGAAATGTGGTCCCTGCTTCCAAAGAGCTTGCGTGCTTGTAATCAAAGGGATGGGGTTCCTTCTCTCCACACCCCGCCCAGCCAAGAGCTGAAGTTAGATCAAGTATTTATTAGGTTATTAAAAACAGTTTACGGTCCAACATGAATAAAGCATATGTAACTATTATATTTAAATGCCAGGACTAAGGATTATATGCACATGTAAAACCAGGTCAGGAGGAGGGCAGTGGGGGGATTCAGAGAGATGAATGCTGATTTTCCTGCACAGTGGGAACTATAGGGTAGAAGCAGCTCCGGTTGGAGACAGGGGAAAATGCATGGGAAATGCTGAAAAGAAAATGTTCTTTTCTAAGTTAGCTTTTTTCCAAGGAGCATTTCTTTGAAGATTGATTAGGTATGCCTGGTTGTCTTCTCCAGATTTCATAAGAGGGAATAGGGAACAGGGCACGCCTTTGACCAGGTAGGGTACCCTATGGGAAAAACAAGGCTTTGGGAGGCCATGATGAGTTCAAGACTTTAGGCCTAGAAAAACTTGTAGCAAAGGGTGAGGTGTTGTTTCCATCTGAGCCTTGTATGCGCTGTACCCAGCACCCAGCTGCTGGCCCTATCAGTCTCTCCCTGGAGAAAGTATCCCTTTTTTCCCCTCACCCTGATATTCCCAGGAACAACCTCTAACCCCTGGAACAACAAGGAGTTTATAGAAACTTCACAGGCACATGCTGATGTGTCCTTGAAGACTGAAAATGGAAAAGGAAAGGAGAGGGGGTAATAAAAGGAAAGAAGGGTAAGAGGGAGTAAGAAAAAAAGGTCATATTTGTGGAAGTAGGCATATAGTTTCAAGTATATTTTGCTCTTTCTTTTCCAGGTATCTGTTTAATTTTCGGGGTGTAGCTGCAAGTTTCCGGTTAAAACACCTCTTTCTGTGTGGTTCACTTGTTTTCCATGTCGGTGACGAGTGGCTGGAATTCTTCTATCCACAGCTGAAGCCGTGGGTTCACTATATCCCAGTCAAAACAGATCTCTCCAATGTTCAGTAAGCAGCTCTCCCCCAAGCAGAGTTTCCGATGACTCCCGCAATCTGCCTCTAAGTCCCCAGCCATTTAAGACATTTACTCCTGATGACTTTTTCCATTGAAAGCTTTTTATTTTTCATATTTGGTCCTCAAAATAGTATTGCATTATTATCCAACTAGGCTGAGTGGGATTTAATTTTTAAAAGTTCTCTAATGCTGATTTAAAATGTAACATTCAGACAGTATGCAGTGAAAAAGCTCTAATCTCTCAAAGACTAGAGATATGGGTATTCAGTTGTGTTATATTGTCAAAAGGACTTTCAGATACAGCATGAAAATTGACCTCAGTGAAACTGAGGCAAGTTTCCTCTCATGGAGGGAGGGGCTAGGATGAGGAATGGAGAAGGGCCAGAAATGTAAGCTCAGCGCCCTCTTCTGGGGGCCAGAGCAAGAAACAGGAGGGAAATTTTTTTCTTTACTATTGATTTTTGATGGGTATCGTTGAACATTTCTCTATTTTTCCAAATATGTTCCGGAACTACAACATTGTCTTCCGCCTGTGTGTGAGATATTTGTTGCTGCTGTTGTTGTTGTTATTTTGTTCCTGTGAGGACCTGATATCTTTGCTTTAAAAAAGAAATAATTCACCATCCACATATCTAGAGATTAACTATGGACCTCACTCTATGATCTCTCTGACTTAGTACTAATGAGCTTGGTCTGTATTTCAGAGCCTAATAATTCTCTCCATTTTAGGGAGCTGTTGCAGTTTGTAAAAGCAAATGATGATGTAGCTCAAGAAATTGCTGAAAGGTAAGTTCTGTTCATTTTTCTTTTTCCACTTTATCATCCCCATTTTGCCTGAGCTAATGTCATAAGAATGCTGTTACCATGGTGATACCTGAATTTCAGCCTCATTATACAGAGATGATCAGAATCAAAGCTGTCTTGGGGGAAAACACACATTCACATATGTCCCAAGCCCATACTTTGTAGAGTTAGACTGAAATCTTTGAAGTCATTCAAGTACTGTTTCTGAGGATTGGCTGTTTACATATTTGTTTTTAAGAAAAAAAAAATCATGTCTATTTCCAAATGCGTGTGTGGATATGATGGCTATAGAGTTGGTTCTGAAGATCAGAGTTAATTTATATGAAGTACTCTGAACAGTGCTTGGCACAGGTAAAAACGCTCAAGTGTAAGCTACTAGTATTATTCAATGGTGTGCTTTATTCTTGTTAATCTTGTCTCTAGGGGAAGCCAGTTTATTCTGAACCACTTGCAGATGGATGACATCACCTGTTACTGGGAGAACCTGTTGACTGAATACTCTAAATTCCTGTCCTATAATGTAACAAGAAGGAAAGGCTATGATCAGATTATTCCCAAAATTTTGAAAACTGAACTCTAGTAGTCATCGTTGAGCCATAGTCCTCTCTATGGCAGATCTCAGACATCCTGTGGTGAGAAGCTCACTGTGAGTGTGACACCTATACCTTGGATACTGTTACCAAGCCAAATATCTGGTTTTCCTTATCATGCTGCACCAAGAGCAACTTTCGAGAAAGATCCAAAATATGTTTAATATAGATATGAAGCAGCTCAACACTTTGGCTGAATAAGGACCAGAAATCATGAGATGTGGGTTTTGAACCCGATTCTGCCTTTCATTTTCTTAGGACCAATCACAGCTTGTGCCTCAGATCATCCACATGTGTATGTCCCTCACTTTGGAACTGACTGTGCCCATGGGATGATGCCCTTTGTCTCATTGTTTGGAGTAGAAAGTCAATCCTTTGGAACTAGTACAACTCATCACCGCAGTTCTGCAGTTATTCTACACTTGATTTCTGTCGCTATATTTTAATGTAGAAAGCCCTTTAGGGTTTGTGAAAAATACTTGGAGATTATTTCCTAAAAGGTCTAAGGAAGCAGTAGTGTGCCATGCCATGATGTAGGAGCTCTCTTTTGTAAAAGCCTAAACTCTTTGGTACTCAGGAGATTTCTATAAAGCCATGTAGAAGGGGGCCAATTGCATGAGCAATTTTTGCAATTGGATTTCAAGTTCCCTTTTTGTACCTTCACACCCTTCTTTATGTTCTCTTTCAAAAAGAAGACATAAAAACCTCTTAATTTAGGAGATGGTCCTTACTTTTTAGAGGAACTGTGCATAAAACAGCATCTCTTCCTCATTCTTCACACGCCCTTAATATTTTTCCTCCTTGAGTTGGCGGTAGTCCATGCTTGCAGGGATCTCAAGGAGTCTTCATGTGTGAAATGGTGTTAAGTTGGGAGTTTAGAGCATTCAACCTTAGCACTTACTTATATAGGAGATGTTTGTTTTAGTGCACATCCATGTTGGAGTGCTTCCTTTTCCCTTTTTGAAAAAGACATTTGGATAGTAGTTTAATCTCAGGCTGTTCTCCCTAACATAGTTGAAAATGAAGAAAAAATTTTAGATTAAAACCCATATAGTCTGTCCCTGGTGGCACAGTGGTTAAGAATCCGCCTGCCAATGCAGGGGACACGGGTTCAAGCCCTGGTCCAGGAAGATCCCACATGCTGCAGAGTAACTAAGCCCGTGCGCCAAAACTGCTGAGCCCGCGCTCTAGGGCCTGTGAGCTACAACTACTGAGCCCGTGTGCCACAGCTACTGAAGCCCACGCACCTAGAGCCTGTGCTCCGCAACAAGAGAAGCCACCCCAATGAGAAGCCCACGCACCACAACGAAGAGTAGCCTCTGCTCGCCACAATAGAGGAAGCCCGTGCGCAGCAATGAAGACCCAGCGCAACCAAAAATAAATCAATAAAATAAATTTATAAAACAAAAACAAACAAACAAAAAAACCCATATAGTCTGATGACACAGAACCAGCCTTGTCCCTTAGGCCCAAACTTTCCACAGAGAAATCAACTGTTTGCCATTGCCTTTTTTTTTTTTTTGCGGTATGCGGGCCTCTCACTGTTGTGGCCTCTCCCGTTGCAGAGTACGCCTCTGGACGCGCAGGCTCAGCGGCCATGGCTCACGGGCCCAGCCGCTCTGCGGCATGTGGGATCTTCCTGGACCGGGGCATGAACCCGTGTCTCCTGCATCGGCAGGCGGATTCTCAACCACTGCGCCACCAGGGAAGCCCTGCCTTTGCCTTTTAAGAACTGTTTGGTATTAACTGGTTTCAAAATTAGTAAATGTGAGATTCAGTTATATAAAATCAGAGACTTTATTCCACTTGTGAAACAGGTGTTGGGCCTTTTAAACTCCCTTTCACAAAATTGTAAGCCTATGGACCTTCTTAGAGGACCTGCTGGTAAGATCATTGCATAGAATAAGGCAGGTGTTAAAAGTTGGATTTTTTTGAGTATTAAAAACTCATGGGAGGGGCTTCCCTGGTGGCGCAGTGGTTGGGAGTGCGCCTGCCGATGCAGGGGACGTGGGTTCGTGCCCCGGTCCGGGAAGATCCCAAGTGCCGCGGAGCGGCTGGGCCCATGAGCCATGGCCGCTGAGCCTGCGCGTCCGGAGCCTATGCTCCGCAACGGGAGAGGTCACAGCAGTGAGAGGCCCGCGTACTGCAAAAAAAATAATAATAATAACTCTTGGGGACTGTGTTCTTAGGTGCTATAAGTCTGGCATTAAGCAGTCCAGATTTCTGAGTTGTACTGTGGTTTTGCCTAATCAATAGGAGGCCCTGGTAGATACTATCATTCTGTTTTAATTTTCTTCTCACTAAACTAGGAGCAAAATTTTCAGTTCTTTGGATTAGGAGCTGAAGGTGCATTTCCCTGGGAGTGTTTCCTACTTTGCTTCAAGATCCAGCTCAAGCATCATCTTTCAGAATCCTTGTTTTCATTCCTCTAGGCAGTTAGAGGCTTTCATAATACTTTGCTCATGCCTGTATTATATGATATCACATTCCACTGTAGTTATTTGACTGTTTCTTCTACTGTTCTGTGAACTTCTTCATGGGTGAGAATCATGTTTTACTTACCCTGATTTCTCCATTATCCAGCACAGTGCCTCACACAGAAGGATGCACAGAAGAATGTTGGAAGGATGGATGGATGGATGGATGGATGGATGGATGGATGGATGGATGGGGACAGCAGGCTTAACTAAATCCTATTTACAGACTGCCCAGACGTTGACTTCAAGGGGGACTGGACAAGACTGTAAGAATTGGATCAATGTAAATTCTCACCTGCCTTTTGAAGAGTTAATAAGAACATCTTTGTATTTAAGTACAGCAAATGTTATTCAGATTTTACAGTTATTTGTTTACCTCTGCATAGATGGTATGAAGATGGTGTGTAATGACATGTAAAATGTATGGTTTTGAAAATAATTTTTATCTCCATAACTTTTGAAGTTGTTGTTGTTAATACTATCTGGGTCTCAAACTTACCATTTCTTCCTCAGAGAGCTAGAAGCCACACTTTTCTTCAAGGAAAGAAAATAATTGAATTTATTTGAGTGAAGTGGGATACTTGGATAACACAAGTAATGATTTTCCTTTATTTGGGGAGTATTATCATCTGTGTGATGTTGTCAACGCGCCACCTTATTCTGCTGTTACATCAGGTTTTCCTAACAGAAGAGAAAAGAAACCACCTCTAGCTGGTTTAAGCAAAAGAACTTTTTAGAAGGATATGAGGGCATCTCCGAGTAGTTGGAAGGGTAGAAAGCAGAGCAGTTTCAGGAATATCAACAAGGGTTTGGATAGTTTCTGGAGTGCTGCTGTGTGCAGTTCCAGAGACAGCCAGGCTCTGTCTCTCAGCCCAAAATTCCCAAGAGAAAAAAATTTAATGGGCTCCTTTGGGTCAGTTCTGAAGAGGATAGTTCCCTACCCTTTACCCCTGTACTGACTATGAACAAGAGCAACAGAGATACATTAAAAAAAATCTTCTCATGCATCTAAAGATGCCTTCACTTAACGTAATCCTACTGCATCCCGAGGTAAGATGTGGGTGAAGCAAAGGGGTACAATTACAAATCACTCATTTAATATTTATCAGATACTTCTTGAGCATTTACTGTGCACAGCGGTGGGAGATAAGAAAATGTTTACAACAGGCTCCCTAGCATGAAGGAGCTCTCTAGGTGAGATGATAAAGTAAAAATAATATGAGAGGCTTCATAGGCAGAAGGTAATTAAGGTGATATGAGGCCTTAATCATAAGGCCAATTATTCATAAAGACGATGTGGATCTGAAGTTTAGAGGGAGAAGAAATTTCTATCTGGTGCAGATGGAAACTTCCTGGAGGTAAAAACTGAGTTACACTTTGAGGGATGGTTAAATGAAGTGGTCCTTGGAGTTCTCAGAATTCATTCTCTTTACCTGTGGTAACAGTTTATGTCATATATAATATAATAAAATGTAATATATGTAGCAAGGGCAGTACCTGGTGAGCCTAGCAGGGAAAGGGAACCTTCTGCCGCCTGGGAGAAAATTCATAATGGGGGGAGAAGCTACTGGGTTCTATGAGCAGAAATCAGCAAAAGGTCTGAGGGTAGAACAGTGGTGGTTCCAGGCTCACTGTGCTGACCACACTGAAATTTTCCCTTGATGCCTCTACTGTGGTGGCAAATGCACATCCTGGGGAGGAGTCAGCTAAATGTGAAAGAGTGGTCTGAGTGAGCCACGTGACACCTTTTGGCTTAGTGTTGCTCTGAGACCCTTCAAAAAGGCAGACCACAGAGCAGGGAGAGTACTTTCATAGTGGTAAAGGAAGGTAAGCCCCAGGGGCTTGGAGCAGCGGGAGAGTGGGAGGGTGACTTGTCTGAGGAGCTGAGATGGAATAGCAGCAAAAGTGTGGGCGGGGCCTAGGGTCCGTGGACTTGTTGAGCGACCAGATGGCAAAGGGAACCTTACAAATGAAGCTTAGTTACCCAAATGAGAAGCCAGGTATGGAGTTCGCAAAATTTGCCTGTTAACATAACCTCATCTGTATCTGTAAGGTAGTGGGGGGACATTTCAGTTGTATATAAATGATTTCAGTAATAACTGCCCAACACTCCCACCCTCCAATTCAAAGTTCTTCTCATCGCAGAATGATTCTGGGGTCATCTTAAGCATTTAGATTTTCCACATGTACACTAGACAGACTGGACAGCCATTTCCTTGGGCTTTCAGGCCTTGGGACTTTATCCCGGTGCCCACTTCCACCTGTATGGGATAGGCAGCAACCTGCGGCCAGAGCCAAGAGTCAGAGGATCTGAATTCTTTATTGGACAACCTATGTGCCAGCCATGATAGGTACTGGGGATAGAGAGATGAATATAAACGGTCTCTGACCTCAAAGTTAGTCTACTGAGACACATAGCAAATAGGAAATCGTGATGCAACGTAGTAAACGTTATGTTGGGAACTGAATCTAATCCTGGCTCCCAGACACCAGAGATCCTCCTGGCGCCGTGACTGACTCAGCTAGTCACTCTTAATCAGTTAACTTCCTGGGCCTTATCTATAGAATTCCAGCTATCAAATTCCTGAACTCTACTGTATCCTACTGAAGAGTGTAACGATTTGTAATTACACCTAGAAAGGAATGAAGGATGGGTAGGGATTGGCAAAGAGAACATGTGACTGTATTTAGTTGCTAGCAAAGATTAAGTGAAATTACACAAACCAGTTTGAGAATATTTTAAATGCGTGCATTTTAATAAAAACTATACTTTGAAGCACGTGTTAGTGGAGACTGTAGTGACGGGAAATTATTGCTGGACTATCAAGCAAACGCCTGGTAGAAATTCCAGAAATTGTCCTGCCTTTCGAGAAACAGTAGGCATACGAACTAAGGGGAGTAAAACCCATCTTGTGAAGCCCAGGGCCGATTTCTTTAAAAAGTGTTCTGGAAATCTCGGGGTAACTGGCACCAAGACCCCTCTTCAACGCCTCGGTCCTTTCCGAAAACAAGAATGGACCCCGCCCAGCCCGGTAGTCCGTGACAGGGTAAGTTGGGCTTGTATTTGCGCAAATTGCCTTCCCCTTTCCGTACTCCACTTGTAGTGAACACTGCACTTTCTTCACCTACATGGGGTTTCTGCCGTTTTAAATACGCTAACCTACTTCAGCTTGCGAACACGTCTCGCCGCCTGCAAACTGCCCAACTCTCCCATTTTCTGGGCGTAGGAAGAGCAGGCACATGACGCCAAAAGCGGGGCCAGAGAGCGTTGAGCGTGTCTACTCTCCGCCACCTCACTTCCGGCGGGGCGACCCCGCACCGCAGAGGTCCTTCCCGCCTCCAACCGGAAGTGTGTTCGGATCCGGCTCCGCCTTTGTTCCTCTTTTGGCCTTTGCCCTCGTTGGGGCGGGACTTCCTGTCTCGTGTGTCCAAGGGCTTCCAAAGGGAGGCCCGGCTCTGAGGGCAAGTCTGTCAGGCAGTGTGGCAGCGGGTACGGCCGCGAATTAGCTCGGGCGTAGTGTACGGGTACTCGTACACTCCTTCTTGCAGTTATCCTCGCTCTTCTCCCACGGCGCCTCCGGGAGGCCTTGGCGCCCTGAGCGCCCAAGCGAGTGTCTGTCGGCAGGTTCGTAGAGGGCCATGGAGGTGCCGCCGCCGGCGCCACGGAGCTTCCTCTGCAGGGCGCTGAGTCCTTTCCCTCGGGTCTTTGCTGCCGAAGCTGTGGCCGCCGATCCCAAGGCTCTTGTGAAAGACCAGAAGCTGCCTTCCTACGTCCCAGAACCCCCAAACCCGGAATCCGGATGGGACCGCCTCCGAGAGCTGTTTGTCAAAGAGTAAAAGTACCTACTGTCTGTGGGGAGGGGTTCGAAGGAGGTGACCTGCTGCCTGGGTCATCTAGGGCGAAGGACCCCAGAGTGGTGGGATTTATCTTTGTAGGATTTGGGGGTTTAATATTTGTATTCCAAGTTTGTATCCTACCATTGCCGTTTGGTAGTTCTATTGGTTGACAGGCCGGTTTTCAGATGGTAAGGGTGAGACTAACTGAAAGTCAGAGCTTTTAGGGGTTTTAGGGACTATAGTCTTAGTGTAATCCCCCGATTTTACAGATGAGAAGAATTGAACCAAGCTACTTAGTGATCCTAGAACCAACATCTGCAGGACTCCACTCCAGTATTCTTTTTCATGTTTCACTTGATCCCAGATTTTCATGAACAGCAGCCCTCCTCCTCGCCATAAAAGTGGAGGTTGGAGAGATAACAGAGAGTTGTAAAGTTTTTATTCTGCCAAATAAGGAATATATTAAAAAATAGTAGCAACTGTTGTCTTATCAGTTTATAAAAGAAATTAGCTGGATTCACAAATAAAGATGTTTCACAATAAAGAATAAAATAAGCCTTTAAACTAACTTTAATGGAAACCTCAGGATAATTAGTTAATTTCATCATGTTTTAAAATTCATCCCTTACTGGTGAAGAGTTAGTCCTCTTATGAAGTACTTTACCATATACTACACTGTGTTATCAAGTGGATAAATTAAATTTAAGTTTTAGTATGTTGTTGAGATAGGGCAGGGGAGCTGGTGGAATTGTATTTAATTACTTTATTTAGTTTCATCATCTCATTTTAAAGATACCGAGGCCGCCCTTCTCATTGGTCGTTCCAAAATTTGAGATATCTGTGAACGATCCTGTGTAGTACACAACAGAAAAGTTATTTTGATCAGCTTTATAAACAACAGAATGATGAGCTGAAAGAAATTTGGAAGATAATTCAGTGTGACTTTCATTCTCCCTTCCATGTCATGGATGAGGAAACCTAGGTTCAGAGCGATTGTGTTCTGGCTGCAGGTCACTTAGCAGTGGATGACAGAACCAGAACCACAACCCCATTGCTGTTACTTATAGTCCAGGTCCTTTCCACCACTATGCCTTGTTTGTTCACCGTTCATTAGCTCTTAGGGCCAATCATGTAACTTCTTAGAGCCTCTGTCTATAAAATGAAGAAAAATGTCACCTATGTCATGGCATTTTTCAGAGGATGAGAAAGAGGAAAGCATACTGCATTTCCTGGCTTGTTAAATCTTAAGCTCTTTTACATTTACTCTTTTCTGAATTCTGCCAGTTTTTATGTAGATGTTGTTTTTGGTCCTTATTCATTATAAAAGATAAAGTATAAAGTTCAGCTTATAGCAGTTTTTCCTCTTGATATAGGAATTAGTTTCCTAAGAGATTTTATTTAGGTTTCTCTCTTGTATATGCAGGAACTATAAAAACTTACTGATTCTGATTTCAGAAATGTAGTGGTTGTTATTGGCAGTTAGAATTAAACACTTGTACAGCCTCTGAAGAAAGCAAGTTAGTAATGTAAAAAATTAACATTTAGTAGTTTACTTATGTAGGAGGGCCATTATTTATAGTAACTGAACACTTACAAACTTAGCTATTTCTTAGAGCAATTTCCAGAGGACATCTTGGAAGCTCCAGTACGGGTTCTGGTTTCTTATGCTTTTGAGAGTAATAGATTGGATTAAATGGTAGTTTTTCCTTGTTATTTTAGGTTTGTCTGTGTTGCCCACTGCATGGTGAGCTTTCTTATTCAATGGTCTTTAATAGTAGAGGCCCACCTGAGCATGACATAAAAATTAAATATTCAGAAAGATAAAGTTTTGATTTTTTTTTTTTTACATCTAGGAATTCATTCTGGCATATGTTGTCCTAAAATCTCATAAGCTCGTGTAATTTCCAAAAGTTATCTAAAAATTCAGAAAGGGAAATATTGATCTGTACATCCAGTTCACAAATTCTTTCTGTTTACAGGGGTATGGTAGAGCTGTAATAGTCATCAAATAAAATAACCTTAAAAAACAACCTTTTTATTGGAGTATAGTATGCACCTAGAAAAATGTACATAAGTATACCACTCAGTGACTTTTCACAAAGCAAACATAGCTGTGTATGCAGCCCCAAGACTGTTAACAGCATCCCAGAATCTCCCTCTGGTGCCCCTTCCCTGTCACTGCCTTCCCAAGAATAACCACTAGCTTAATTTCTGAAAGCATAGATTAGTTTTGGCTGAGATTTGAGCTACTTGTAATATAATCACTTAATTCATCAGAAGATTTAACTGGTTCTGCCCATCATGAAAAGTGTAGCCCTTTTAGCATTTGAGATAATTCTGATCATACTGTCTTTTGGAGAGCAGTATGCATAAACTAATCCCAAACAACACTGTCTTTTTGATGTTTTAGTGAACAGCAGAGAACGTCAAAAGAACTTCAGGATATTTACAAGGCGGCAATTTCAGCAGGCGTCATTGGCTGGGCATATGGGGGGATACCAGCTTTTATTCATGCTAAACAGCACTATATTGAGCAGAGCCAAGCAGAAATTTACCACAACCAGCTTGATGCAGTGGTATGTACTGGTGTTCTAATAGTATTTGGGGGCATGCCAATTTAGCTGTTCCTTTTACACTTAGTCATCTAGTTAGGTGGTAGGGTTGGGAAGGTTTAGGAAACAAAGTCTGTACTTGACAACAATGCAAGTACTAATGCTAAAGTGCATACACGAGCCTCGTCAGACCACTTTTCTTATCTTCAGAATTGATCACCACTTATGGCTCTACTTTCTGAAATATATTTCTACACCCGTGCTAAATCGTCATGGCTCAGCTGTAGCATATTTATCCTATTCAAAAAGCCTCCTGCAGTACACTAGCTCACACTAAAACAATAATTAACACTTGGAGCTTTATAGTTTGTAGAGTGCTAACTCATTTGTTATATCTTAGCTCTGTACATCAATTCTACTGTATTAGTGAGAAAGTTACAGCTCAGAAATTTTTGTTTTTTGAAGCTTTTTTTTAAAAATTGTGTCAGACTTAAAAGTTGCAAAAGTAGTACCAGTGTCCCACAGTATCCAAGGGGGATTGGGATCCAAGGACTCCTGCAGATACCAAAACCCGAAAATGCTCAAGTCTTTTGTATAAAAAGGCACAGTACCATAGACCCCCCATATCCATGATTCCACATCCTCAGGTTCCAAATCTGAGGATACAGAGGGCTGACTGTACAAAGAATTCCTGTATACCTTTCAATCAGATTCTCCAAATGTTAAAATTTTACGACATTTGCTTTCTTATTCTCTCTCTGTATAAGGCATACTATTATTTTTTTGTGAACTGCTTGGGAGTAAGTTATAGACACATGAGTGCTTCAGCATGCATTTCCTAAAAACAAAGACGTTTTCTTACATAACCACAATATTATTATGCAGAGCAAGACATTAACACTTACAGAGTACTGTTATCTTACCTATGGACTTTATGTAAATTTTGCTAGTTGTCCCACTAATATAATTTATTTTAAAAGTAAACAATTCAGGGGCTTCCCTAGTGGCGCAGTGGTTGAGAGTCCACCTGCCGATGCAGGGGACACGGGTTCATGCCCCGGTCCGGGAGGATCCCACGTGCCGCGGAGCGGATGGGCCCGTGAGCCATGGCCGCTGAGCCTGCGCGTCTGGAGCCTGTGCTCCACAACGGGAGAGGCCACAACAGTGAGAGGCCCATGTACCGCAAAAAAAAAAAAAAAAAAAAAGGAAACAATTCATTTAAAAAATTTTTTTCTGGTCCGGGATCTAATACTGGATCAGGTGTTGCATTTGCCTGTCATGCCTCTCTAGTCAGTCTCCTTTAATCTGGAACAATTTTTCTGTTGTTCTTTGACTTTCGTGACTTTGATATTTTTTAAGACTATGGTCCATTTATTTTATAGAATGTCCCTCAACTTGGATGTTTGATGTTTTCTTGTGATTAGATTTCACTTATGTGTTTTCACAGGAATACCCTAGAACTGATGTTGTATTCCTCAGTAGGTAAGGATAAGGAGCACAAGATATCTATTTGTCCCTCAACTGGTGATGCTTACTTTAGTCACTTAGTTAAGATGGTCCCTGCCAGGTTTATCCACTGTAAAATTACTATTTTTTTCTCTTTGTAATTAATAAGTGTCTTATGAATACTTTTTAGCTACTTTGAGACTATGCCAATGTCCTATTTTTCATCAAATTTCTACCCTCTAGTTTTAGTATTCAATGCTGATTCTTGCCTAAAGCAGTTATTACTGTGGTGGTTGCCAAATGGCCATTTTCTAATTCCATCATTCCATTTATATTTATTGGTTAGTATTCTACTGTAAGGAAGAGCTTTCACTTTCCCTCTATTTATTTATTTGTCCATTTATCTATTTATAATTTATTTATTCAATGTGGACTCATGGATTCTTATTTTATTCTGTAGTTTTTATAATCCATTATTATCATCATTTATTTTGATACTCAAATTGGCCTGGATTTGGACAATTGGAGCCCCTTAAAGCTAGCTACTGTGTCCTTTTGATATGTCCCCATTACTCTTTTTTTTTTTTGGCTGCATTGGGTCTTCGTTGCTGCATGGGGGCTTTCTCTCGTTGCGGTGAACAGAGCCTACTCTTCATTGCGGTGCGCAGGCTTCTCATTGCAGTGGCTTCTCTTGTTGCAGAGCACAGGCTCTAGGGCACGCAGGCTTCAGTAGTTGTGTTACACAGGCTCAGTAGTTGTGGCTTGCAGACTCTAGAGCACAGGCTCAGTAGTTGTGGCGCACGGGCTTAGTCGCTCCGCAGCATGTGAGATCTTTGCGGACCAGGGCTCGAACCTGTGTCTCTCCTGCATTGGCAGGCAGATTCTTAACCACTGCGCCACAAGGGAAGACCCCCATTACTCCTTGAGCACGCCTTTACTTTCTAAAAGGCACAGCAAGGTGTTTCTGGTCCATCTTTTACTTTTTAAGCACCAGCCCTGGCATAAGCCCATTTCACCAAAGACCTATAGTTTCTTTTAAAATGGTATTTAAAAACCAAGTTCTAGTGCTAGGTATGCTCACTGCTACTGAGGTATCGTGGCTTCTAGGCTCTAGGCAGATAGAGTTAGGAAATGTGTATGTGTATGTGAGTGTGTGTGACTTATATACACATTCATGCACATTTCTGTATCTGTTTCTGTATTTATCTACCCATTTATTAAAAGCCATGAGTTCTCACTGATACCTTTCAGAGAGGTTTTGACTTGCCCAATATCATATAGTAGTTAAGACTACACTTAGGGTTTCTGTCACATTCTTTAAAAATCTTGGCTTTACCCTCACAGTATTATGCCAGACTTGCTTCATTGTGGTCTAGTGAAAATGAGTTGTGGAAACAGACAAGCTGACTTCCAGTTCTGACTTTATTCCTTATTGGCTGAGAAAAACTTCCTCTCTATGTTTTGGTTAAAACTAAAACACCTGCTTGAAGAAAATGTTGTAAAGATTAAGTGAGGTAATATGTTAACAATGTTTACATAGAAGGTGGTCAGTAAAGATTGTTTTTTTTCTTCCTTTCCTGCACATCTGTATAACTTTAATCCTTACCCTTTACAGTATGCTCTGTGCTGCTTCTTTATTTTGTGTTTTTCTTTTCCCCACAATTTCTTGAAAGAAAGTATGTCTAATACTGATTTTATGTCTGTCATAGTGTTTGTCATATAGATTCTTAGTTGCTACTTAATTGATGGATTACTTGTGTGACACTTCATCTCTTAGTTCCTTTTACGCCTCCTGATAGAATACGATGCACATGGCATTTTCACTTAAGTTTCAGTACTTAAAGAATGATATTTCTAGACATTTTCCTATTGTTTCTATGTGTTCAGGTGTCCCTACTTAATGCCTAGCTGACATTCCTCCACCACATTTTTAAAATAGGGAAAGTGTCAGGGTGTCTCAGAACCTCACAGCCTTTTTATTAACTTTAGCAATCTGCACATCGTGCTGCCACACGAGGCTTCATCCGGTACGGCTGGCGCTGGAGTTGGAGAACAGCCATGTTTGTGACTATATTCAAGTAAGTTCTCTGAATTGTGATGAACGGTCTTGGGTATTCTTTTAGGAGCACATTTTTTGAGCAGTGGAATTATAAAGTTTGAACGCCCATATAAAAGTGATTCATGATACCTTTTTCTTAAGAACTTTTATCTATTTACCTAAAAGATTGGTTCAGTTGTACTTTTGTATGCATGGATGAAGGTCTGCCAACTAATATCAAAATAGATAGAGGTTTGCTAAGTCAGAGGAACTCTGCAGAACTCTTCTTTACGTTCTGTTGCTTATTGGCGTATTAGCAATCTGAAACACACTGAAGGAGCCTAGACTAGCACCAGGGATTGACATAGTAGGCTCTTCTAAACTAATATATATCACTTTAGTGAAAGTTACAGTCAAGAAGGTAAATGAGATATGCTTTAAATGATGTTTTCCTCCTCCTCCCTTCTTCTCAGTACAGTGAACACTGGTCTAAATGTGTACCGAAATAAAAATGCCCTAAGCCATTTTGTCATTGCAGGAGGTAAGACATTTTTGTTTTGTTTACATTTTTCAATCTCAAATATGGTTTAGGAAATATGTAAGGACTTACAAGTCATGGCTACTGAATTCTTTGGTTGGCTTCTCATCACATCTCATTCAACATTCACGCAAAATGTATGGAAAACGTTGTGCTTGGTCCTTGGTGTACTTGTTGAACAAAACAGATAAGGTCTTTGCCTTCATTGAGTTTTATCATCTAATGTGGATGGGAAAAAAACACGTTGCTATGATAGAAAGTAACAAATAGGTGGGGCAGTGGGATCTAATGTGGACAGGGTGATCGAGAAGACCTTTCTTCTTTTTTTTTTTTTAAAACATCTTTATTGGAGTATAATTGCTTTACAATGGTGTGTTAGTTTCTGCTGTATAACAAAGTAAATCAGCTATACATATACGTACATCCCAATATCTCCTCCCTCTTGCCTCTCCCTCCCACCCTCCCTATCCCATCCCTCTAGGTGGACGCAAAGTACCAAGCTCATCTCCCTGTGCTATGCGGCTGCTTCCCACTAGCTATCTGTTTTACATTTGGTAGTGTATATATGTCCATGCCACTCTCTCACTTCGTCCCAGCTTACCCTTCCCCCTCCCCGTGTCCTCAAGTCCATTCTCTATGTCTTTATTCCTGTTCTGCCCCTAGGTTCTTCAGAACCTTTTTTTTTAGATTCCATATATATGTGTTAGCATATGGTATTTGTTTTTCTCTTTCTGACATACTTTACTCTGTATGACAGTTTCTAGGTCCATCCACCTCACAAAAAATAACTCAATTTCGTTTCTTTTTATGGCTGAGTAATATTCCATTGTATATATTTGCCACATCTTCTTTATCCATTCATCTGTTGATGGACACTTAGGTTGCTTCCATGTCCTGGCTATTGTAAATAGAGCTGCAGTGAACATTGTGGTACATGACTCTTTTTGAATTATGGTTTTCTCAGGGTATATGCCCAGTGGTGGGATTGCTGGGTCGTATGGTAGTTCTATTTTTAGTTTTTTAAGGAACCTCCATACTGTTCTCCATAGTGGCTGTATCAATTTACATTCCCACCAACAGTGCAAGAGGGTTCCCTTTTCTCCACACCCTCTCCAGCATTTATTGTTTGTAGATTTTTTGATGATGGCCATTCTGACTGGTGTGAGGTGATAACCTCATTATAGTTTTGATTTGCATTTCTCTAATGATTAGTGATGTTGAGCATTCTTTCATGTGTTTGTTGGCAGTCTGTATATCTTCTTTGGAGAGATGTCTATTTAGGTCTCTGCCCATTTTTGGATTGGGTTGTTTGTTTTTTTCATATTGAGCTGCATGAGCTGTTTATATATTTTGGAGATTAATCCTTAGTCCGTTGATTCATTTGCAAATATTTTCTCCCATTCTGAGGGTTGTCTTTTCGTCTTGTTTTTGGTTTCCTTTGCTGTGCAAAAACTTTTAAGTTTCATTAGGTCCTATTTGTTTATTTTTGTTTTTATTTCCATTTCTCTAGGAGGTGGGTCAAAAAGGATCTTGCTGTGATTTATGTCATGGAGTGTTCTGCCTATGTTTTCCCCAAAGAATTTTATAGTGTCTGGCCTTACATGTAGGGCTTTAATCCATTTTGAGTTTATTTTTGTGTATGGTGTTAGGGAGTGTTCTAATTTCATTCTTTTACATGTAGGTGTCCAGTTTTCCCAGCACCGCTTATTGAAGAGGCTGTCTTTTCTCCATTGTATATTCTTACCTCCTTTATCAAAGATAAGGTGACCATATGTGTGTGAGTTTATCTCTGGGCTTTCTGTCCTGTTCCATTGATCTATATTTCTGTTTTTGTTCCAGTACCATACTGGAGAAGACCTTTCTAAGGAGGTGACATTTAAGCTGATACCTGAAGAATGGAAAGGAGCAAGGCTTGCAACAAAGTAGCCTAGGCAGGGAGAACGTCAAGGGTGAGGGCTTTAAGGTTTCTCAAATGCAGGATAATATGACTGGAACATAGTGAATAAGGGAAAGAATGGCTTGAGATGAGATTGGTAAGGTGAAGTAGAAAGGAGCCAGAATATTCATGGTAAGAGATTGGATTTTATTTTAAAGCTCTCTGCCTCTGGTAGATAATGCCCTCTTTAAAATGAATGTTTAAAAAGAAAAAAAAAGTATTGAACATTTTCATTACATTTCCAGTACAAATCCAGTACATTACCAGAAATGTAAATGAAGTTAACTGCGTATACATGCAAACACTAATTCATGGACATTCTCTCACATACAAAAACATACACATACTGCACATAACAGTTTTTTACTTTTTATTTGGAAATAACTTCAAGCTTATGGAAAGTTGCAAAAATAAAATACAAGGAACACCATGAGCAATACCCTTTAGTACTGATATTTGTTATTGTTAACATTTTTTTTTTTACTCCACCCCCACCCAGCTGCACAGCTTGCAGGATCTTAGTTCCCCGATCAGGGAATGAACTTGGACCCTCAGTAGTGAAAGCACAAAGTCCTAACCACTGGACCGCCAGGGTATTCCCAGTTATTATTAACATTTTAGCCCATTTGCTTTATCACTTATGCTCTCTTTTATTTTGGGTGCACTCTCTCTTTCTCTGTGTATACACACACAGGCAAATGCACATATACGTAATTTGAGCTTAATGTTTTAATGAAAACATTTAAAAATAGAAAACTAGAAATAGACATTAATAGCATTGTAGCAGCTAGAACTTGCCTGGTTTTAACTTGTGAACATTTTTACATGGATATTCTGTAGGCATAAGTGCCTGTATCCGAACCAAACTCTTGTCTTTCTGCCCCTACTTGCAGATTTACTCCTGTTATATGTTCTCTGTCATCTGTTAAATTCCAAAATTGGAAATCAGTTAATGATGTGGTTCTGCCCTTTATTTCCCCTTTCCAGACTTCTAGGTCTATCAATCTTTTTTTTAATAAAAAATTTATTTATTTAATTTTGGCTGCGTTGGGTCTTCGTTGCTGTGCGCGGGCTTTCTCTAGTTGCAGTGAGCGGGCTTCATTGCGGTGGCTTCTCTTGTTGAGGAGCATGGATTCTAGGTGTGTGGGAGTCAGTAGTTGTGGCACGCGGACTCAACAGTTGTGGCTTGCGGGCTCTAGAGCGCAGGCTCAGTAGTTGTGGCACACGGGCTTAGTTGCTCCGTGGCATGTGAGATCTTCCCGGACCAGGGATTGAACCTGTGTCCCCTGCATTGGCAGGCTGATTCTTAACCACTGTGCCACCAGGGAAGCCCTAGTTCCATCAGTCTTATTCCTTAAATATATATGGACTCTCTCACCTCCTCTTTGTTCCCACTGCTACTATAGGTCTTCCCTGTTTCTAATCTTGGTTTGCTTCACCTCTACTGTTATCTGACTTTTTTGAAATATGAATAAGATTTTAATACTTCTCTGCTTCAGATTCTTCCATAGTTTCCCATCACTCTAATGTCGATTCTTGACCTGACCTCCATGCACCACTCTTGCCCAAAACTTATAATCTACTTGGATTTCTCAAACCCAGCATATTCTTGCTTTACAAGAATGCTTGCTTGAATCCACCTTCCAACTCCCACAACTAATTTCATTCAGCTCTATACTTAACCTGTCTTTCAAGTTTCACTTCATCTGTCAGCTTCAGCTTCCCTAGAGGGTTCTCCTAGCTCACATTTTCCTATCCTTAGGTACCTTTCCCCTGTGTTCTCATAGTTCACTGTAAACAGTTTTATCAAAGCATTTATAACACTGTGTTGTAGCTGTTTACTTGTTTTGCTTCCCTACTAGACGACTTACTTGAATTCAGAGAAAGTGTTAGCCTTTTATTTCACAATTGTTTAACATATAGCAGGGTAGAATAAAGGTTTCTTGATTGAATGTAAATATTAGTAAAATAAAAATAGAAAAATATATCTGATACAATATATATTTTTATCTCAAACCAGCAACCAACATTAAAATTAATGGTATAACACTAATTTATCCTGAAGTCAGACTCAGGTAAGGATGTCTTCCCTCACCACTATTATTTGGCATTGGTCTGGACATTCATAAAAGTATATTCAGCATCTAGAATGCCTTAGTAAGGAGCTTGGCAAATCCTCTCCCTCAAAAGTAATAATAAAACTGGACAAAATTATCAAAAGCAACCATTTAAAGATTCTGAGAATTGACCAGAGGCACACAACAAATTGAGAAGCATTTATTCAAGAATTTCTACTGAATCTCAGTGAGAACAGTGGGAGTAGTCTGTAGTGTTTCAGCTTGGGGCTGCTTCCACCTCCTAATGCCCAGCTGCATGATGTTGAAGTTCCACAAGGGCAGGGCAGGCTGGGAGGAACAATACTTCTGCTGTTTGAGGTGACTGACTTGATATGGAGCAGAGCACAGAAAATTCCATGCCTAAGGGTGTTGCTGAAAACAATAGCAAACAGTTAGGGAAGGACAGTATCACACAGCTAACCTGAGGCTTTGATGTTGTTTGGGGCAAGCAATAGACTGGCAGATGAGGCAGAATCTTACCAGGGATGTCCAGGGAACAAGAAAGCCAAAGCAGACTTCAGTAAGATCTTACTAATCCCCAGAACTCCAGAAAGTTACCTGTATGTGTAAGCACACTCAGGAGAGACTGGTAAGGGCCCTAGCAAGCTACTTATCTTTGGTTAATTGTGAGGCCTCATGAACATAGAAAGTAAAAGCCAGAAAGGATTTATAAACTGCCTAAACTTTGAGTGCATTCTTCAAGCCACAGACAGATCCACTGACAAAAGGTAGCAGCTGGGCTTCCCTGGTGGCACAGTGGTTGAGAGTCCGCCTGCTGATGCAGGGGACATGGGTTCGTGCCCCGGTCTGGGAAGATCCCACATGCCGTGGAGCGGCTGGGCCCATGAGCCATGGCCGCTGAGCCTGTGCGTCCGGAGCCTGTGCTCCGCAACAGGAGAGGCCACAGCAGTGAGAGGCCCGAGTACTGCAAAAAAAAAAAAAAAAAAAAAAAAGTAGCAGCCTTACTGGCTTAAGATGTGTAATCACAACCTCTGACAAATCATTGACTGACTACCAAGCTAGTATGATTCTTAGGAAGCCAGGCATAAAAATAAAAACTGAGCAGAGACTTCTGTGGCTGCACTCTACAAAAACAACAACAGCAAAAAACAAAGACTCCATAGAATTGGTACAGGCAAATCACTACATAAGCAAAGAACCACAGCCATGCCCCTGGTAGGGAGATGTTCCAACTCCAGTGTTGCTATAATTTATTACCTAAAATGCCTGATTTTCAAAAACAGCAAAAGTGTCACACGATATACAAAAACAGGAGACTTAAAAAAAAGCAGTCACTGAGTATGTCTCTGACAGAGGCCATCTATTGGACATAGCAAACAAAAGACTTCAAGCCATTTTAAAAGAAATAAAAGTGTGATGACAATTACTCACCATATAGAAAATATCAATAAAGATAGAAATTATTCAAAAAAGAATCAAACGAATATTCTAGAGTTGATAAATACAATAATGGAAATTAAAAATTCACTGGAGAGGAGGCGCTCAACAGCCGATTTGAGAGAGCATAAGAGAATCAGTGATCTTGAAGATAGATCAATATAGATTATCTTTTATCAAGGACAGAATTTTTAAAGATGAAGACAAATGAACAGAGCCTCAGAGATCTATGGGACACAGTCAAGAATACTAACACATGGATAATGGAGAGGAAAGAAAGAAAAGGGAAGGAAAAGTATTTTAGGAAATTATGGCCACAGACTCCCCAAATTTGATGAAAAACATTATACACACAAGAATCTCAACAAACTCCAAGAAGAATAAATGAACAGATTCACACTTAGACACATAATAGTTACACTGTTGAAAGATAGAGAAAAATCATGAAAGCAACAAGATAAAAACAACTCATACTGGAATACCCAATAAAATTAACAGCTGACTTCTCATCAGAACAGTGGAAGCCAGAAGGCAGTAGAATTACTGAGTGCTGAAAGGAATAAACTGTCAATTAGTAATTCTATATCTAGCAAACCATCCTACAAAATTGAAGGCAAAAGACGTTGGCAGATGAACAAAGAGAGAATTCATTGCTAGCAGACCCGCCTTACAAAAACATTAAAGGAAGTTCTTCAGGCTTAAAGGAGGTGATATCAGATGGTAACTTGATTCTACATGAAGAGCATTGATAAAGATAATTATATAAGTAATTCTTGAAGGCAGTATAAATATTTTCTTCTCTTAACTGATCTAAAAAAGTTACATAATAATAAAATTGAAGTGTTGGGCATACAACATTTAAAGCTATATATTATAGCATAAAAGAGGGGGAAGGAATGGACTTATTTTGGAGCAATGAAATGACACCAAATAGTTACTTGGCTCCACAGGAAGAAATGAAAATTACTAGAGATGGTAAATACATAGGTTAATATGAAAGAGTTTGTGAATCTATTGTTTCCACTTTCTTTTCTTAACTGTTTTTACCCTTAACGTCATTAAAATACATATGGTTGTGTAAAATAATAATAATAACATTGTATTGTTGTTTTTAAACATATATGCGTAACGTAAATGACAATAATAGCACAAAGAAGGGAGAGGAGTGGAGCTGTATTAGAACAATGTTTCTGCATTTTACTGGAATTAGTACTGATCTGAAGTAGACTGTGATAAGATGCATAGTATAATCCCTAAAGCAAATAATAAAATAGTAACTTTAAAAAATAGTAACAAGGTCAAAAAGGAATTAGATAATATAGAAAACAAATAGTAAAATGGCAGATCTAAATCTAACCATATCAGTAAAAACATTAAAACATTAAACATTCCAATCAGTAGGGATTGTCCAACTGTATTTTAAAAAGGATCCAACTATATGCTGTCTGCAAGAGACATATTTTAGGTTTAAAGGAACAAATTAGTTGAACATAAAAAGATAGACAAAGATATACTGTACAAACAGTAAGAAAAAGAGCTTGAGTGACTATACTAGTATCAGGCAAAATAGACTTTAAGACAAAAGTCCTAGAAGACAAAGAAGGACATTTTATAATGTTAAAAGGGACAATCCACCAAGAAGATACAACATTTAGAAACATACGCATCTAACAACAGAGCTCCAAAATAACATGAAGCAAACACTTTGACTTGAGAGGAGAAATAGACAACTCAGTCAGCTGCTGGAGACTTTTACAGTAGCTGGAGACTTTAATACTCCACTTTTAATAATGGATAGAACAACTAGAGGGAAAATCAACAAGGATATAGAAGACGTGAACACTTATCTATCTACATGACACAGTAACATCTCTAGAACGCTCTACCCAGCAATAGCAGAATTTTCATTCTTTTCAAGTGCACCGGGGACATTCTCTAAGCTAGACCATATGCAAGGCTATAAAACAAGTCTCAATAAATTTAAAAGGATTGAAATCTCACAAAGTATGTTCTCTGTCCTCAATGGAATTAAACTAAAAAGAAATTGGGGGAAAATCACAAATATTTGGAAATTAAATAACACATTCATAAGTAAACCATAAACCAAAGAGTAATCAGAAGGTAAATTTAAAATATTTTGAGCTGAATGAAAATTAAAGCACATTATATTAAAATTTATCAGGTGCAGGGACTTCCTTGGTGGTCCAGTGGTTAAGACTCCACACATCCAATGCAGGGGGTGCAGGTTCGATCCCTGGTCAGGGAACTAAGATCTCGCATGCCGCAGTGTGGGAAAAAAAAAAAAAAATTATGAGGTGTAGTCAAATTAAAATAAGAAAGATCTCATATGAATAAGCTTCCACCTTTAAAAACTAGAAAATGAAGAGCAAAATAAACCTAAAGTAAACAGGCAGAAGGAAATAATAGAATTAGAATGACACTCAATGGAATCAAGAGAAAAATCAATGAAACCAGAAGTTGGTTCTTTGAAAAGAGCAACAAAATAGACAATCCTTTAGCAAGACTGACCACGGGGTGGGGGGTGGGGGTGATACAAATTACCAAAATTTGCTCAAGAAGAAATAGAAAATCCCTATAGCCCTATAACAAATTGATAAACTAAATATTTAATTAAAATCTTTTCACAACGAAAAGTCCAGGGCCAGATGGCTTCCCTGGCTATTAATATTACCCTAATACCAAAGCCAAATGAAGTAGACAACTAAACTACAGATCACTATCCCTCAAGAGTGTGTACACAATTTTATCCTTAACAAAATATTAGTAACCAAATCCAGCAACGAATAAAGATTATACACCATGACCAAGTGGAACTTATTTAAGGAATTCAAGGTTAGTTTGAAAACGCATTTGACAAAAGTCCAACATTCATGATAAAAACTCTAAAACTAGGATTAAAAGGGACTTTCTTTAACTTGATAAAGATTATCTATGAACAACAGCTAACATATTTAATGGTGAAAGACTGAATGATTTCCTTAAGATTGAGAACAAGACAAGTAGATGAATACATTTGTATTTAGCATTATACTGGAGACTTTAGCCAGTGCATTCAGGCAAGAAAAAGAAATAAAAAACATCCAGATTGAAAAAGACTGTTCACAGAAATATGGTCCTGTGTAACAAAGAGTGTGACTCCATTTTTTATGTTTGGCTTCTAGCAGCTTCTAAACCCCACCACTCGTCCTCCACCACCCCCCTTTTTTAATTTATTTATTTATTTTTGGCTGCGTTGAGTCTTCGTTGCTGCACGCAGGCTTTCTTTGGTTGTGGTAAGCAGGGGCTACTCTTCATTGCAGTGCGTGGGCTTCTCATTGTGGCTTCTCTTTTGCGGAGCATGGGCTCTTGGTGTCTGGGGTCAGTAGTTGTGGCTCACGGGCTCTAGAACGCAGGCTCAGTAGTTGTGGCGCACAGGCTTAGTTGCTCCGAGGCATGTAGGATCTTCTCAGACCAGAGCTCGAACCTGTGTCCCCTGCATTGGCAGGCAGATTCTCAACCACTGCGCCACGAGGGAAACCCCTGACCTCCTTTCTAATAAACAGTTTTTTAGAGCAGTTTAGGTTCACAGCAGAATTGGGCAGAAGATAAAAGATTTGCTATATACTTCCTCCCTGCTGCATACACATAGTCTCTCCGGCTATTAACATCCCACACCAGAGTGGTACATTTGTTACAATTGAAGAACCTAAATTGATCCATTATCACCCAAAGTTCTGTTTACCTTAGGGTTCACACTTAGTGTTTTACATTCTGTGCGTTTGGGGAAATGTATAATGACATATGTCCACCATTATGGTATCATAAAAAGTATTTTCCCCCCTAAAAATCTGTGCTCTGCCTATTGATCCCCATGCTCCACCCTCAACCCCTGGCAACCATTGATCTTTTTAACTATCTCCATAGTTTTGCCTTTTCCAAAATGTTGTATAGTTGGAATCATACAATATGTAGCTTTTTCGGATTGGCTTCTTTTATTTAATAATATGCATTTAAGATTCCTCCATGTCTTTTCATGAGTTGATAGCTCATTTCTATTTAGTGGTTGATAGCTCATTTCTATTTAGCGCTGAATAATGTTCTATTGTCTGGATGTACAACAGTTTATTTTTCCATCACCTGTTGAGGACATCTTGGTTGCTTCCATGTTTTGATGATTATGAACACAGTTGCTATAAACACCTGTGTGCAGGTATTTGTAGACAAAAGTTTTCAACCCTTGTGTCATTGCTGGATGGTATAGTGAGAGTATGTTAGTTTTATAAGAAACTACCAGTCTTACAAAGTAACATTACCATTCTGCATTCCCACCAGGAATGAATGCAAGTTTCTATTGCTTCATATCCTCACCAGCATTTGATGTTGTCAGTGTTCCAGAGTTTGGCTATTCTAATAGGTTTTTAAAAAATATTTTGTTTGGAAAAGAAGCCTAGAAAAAAAGACCAAATTTTTTGCTGTCTCTGGATAATGGAATTAAAGGTGATTTTTGTTCTTGTTAATTTAAAAATTTAGAAAAGACGGGGACTTCCCTGGCGGTCTAGTAGTTAAGACTCCGCACTTCCAATGTAGGGGGCGTGGGTTTTGATCCCTAGTCGGGGAACTATGATCCCACATGCTGCACAGCACAGCCAAAATATTAAAAAAAAAAAAAAAAAAGTTAAGGAATTGGATAACTGGGTATGCTGGATGCTCTAAATGCATAGTCTATAAAATAATAATAGGATATTACAAACAACTTCATATCATCACTTGAAAAATATTTTAAATTTAGAAAAGTTAAAACAATGAATATGTAGTACTTAAATAAGAACTATAAACCTCAAATGTTAATTTTAAAATTGTTACCACCTGAAGTGTCATTCGTTGTGTTGTACGTAGTGAAAGAGGAAAATGAATGGACATCTTGGGTGTACAGTCTTAGTGGGAAGGAAAGAGGACCTATGCCCCGGCCACCAGGTGGCGTTGTAGGCCAACTGCCCACTTGCAGGCCTGCTTGAGAGGTGTAGCGTAGCAGTACAGAAAGGTGAGGCTGGGGGAGGACATGAACTGCAGGCTCTAGTGAAGGTTTCGTTAATTATTTGGGGAAAACTTTCCTAAAAGAAGGAACAAATGAAAGAGGTGGAAGTGAAGAAATAACAGATTTTTAAGGCGAGGTTGGCAAAAATGAAGCATAATGAGAAGAGGCTGGGTCCATAGAACCAACTGAGCAATTCTGTTTGTAAAAGGAACGTTTCTTCATTTGAACCTGCAGAGTGGATGAGAAGCTGGCTGTATTGGCATTTTAGATTCAGGAAATCTAGGTTGTGGTGGTATATTATTGTTGGCTTCAAAAAGCTTACTTGGAGATTTATGTCCTTCTTATGGAGGAACATTTTTAAATGGAACTCTGGTGTTTAAAGATGATTTAATATTGCCCTTTGTTTGTTTCTTTTCAAATAGCTATCACTGGAAGTCTTTTTAGAATAAACTTAGGCCTGCATGGCTTGGTAGCTGGTGGCATAATTGGAGCCTTGCTGGGGTAAGTGTTAACATGGTTTGATTCTAAATTAATATAATTTAATGCCTTCTCTGTTAAAAATTGCAATCATTTCTAAAGAACAAATTTAATACTTATAGCCTATAAAAGGTCTCTAGTCTTGGATTAGCAGTAGCTTTGACTGTCCATTTCTGATTGTACCCCAGTTGTTGATTTTACTTCTAGTTTTCACCGGATAAAAACTGTTTAAATGTCTCTAACACCTGAAACTATTTGAGGTTTGAGCAAAGGTACTTATAGGTAGCAGGAAAAAGGAATAAGAAACAGTTAACAAGCACATTCTATAAAAAATTTGGGGTTAGATTTTGTTTGTATAGTTTAATAAACGTTAAGAATTTTCTTCTCCAACTTTTTACTTTGAAACATTTCAAACCTGTAGAAAACATGAGTGAATTGAACATTGAACACCCATATAACCCTTTACTCAGATTCACCAGTTGTTAACATTTTTCCATTTTTGTTTTCTACCTCTCTGTTTATGTGTGGGATATGTGTATATTTCCTTTTCTATTTTTTTCTTTTGGTTAAACCATTTAAAGTATTTTAGACCTCATAATTCTTCAGCCCTAAATACATCAGCATATATTTCCCAGGATGAAGAACATTCTCCAATGATATCACAGTACAGTTATCACAATAAATAATTTAGCATTGATTGATACTGTTTAAGATAGGGTCCATATTCAAAATTCCTCAGTTATTACAATAATGCCATATATATATAATTTTTTAAAATCCAGGATCTAATTGTTGCATTTCGTTGTTATGTCTCTTTAGATTCCTTTAAGCTAAAACAGTTCCACTGCCTTTTTTCACCCAGAATATTTCTCAATTTTGTTTGATTATCCCCTCATGATTAGATTTAGGTTTAATGTTTTCACCAAGAATACAACATAGGTGAGGTTGTGTCCTTCTCAGTGTATCACATCAAGAGACATATTATGTCACCCATTGTAAGTGATGTTAACTTGGTGTATTAGTTTTCTGTTGCTGTGTAACAAATCACTACAAACTCAGAAGCTTTAAACACCACACATTTATTATATGGGGTTGGTCAAAAAGTTTGTTCAGGTTTTTCCATAACATCTTCCAGAAAAATGCAAACGAACCTTTTGGCCAACCCAATATCACTTTTCTGTAGGTCAGAAGTCTGGGTAGGCTCAGATGGGTTCTCTGCTTAGTATTTCAGAAGGCCAAAATCAAAGTGTTGTCCAGGCAGGTTCTTACCTGGAGGCTCTGTGGGAAGAATGTGTTTCTATAAAATTCAGGTTGTTGACAGAACCCTGTGGCTGTAGGCCTGAAGTCCCCGTTTCCTGGCTGGCTGGCTGTCAGGCACCACCTTGTTCCTAGAGACATCCACATTCCTTCTCACGTGCCCCCTCCATGTTCAAACCAGCAACCAGCATGTTGAATCCTTCTCAGACTTTTAATCTCTCTGACTTCCATTCTGCCACCAACTGGAAAAAACTCTCTCCTTGCAGAGGGTTCACCCAGATAATCTCTTTTTTGATTAACTCAAATTCAACTGATCAGTAACCTTAATTACATCTGTAAAATCCATTTTGCCATGTAACCATTTAATCATGGGCATAATATTTCATAATTTATTCATAGTTGAGAAATTAGGGCAGGAAATTTTGGGGGGCTATTTTAGACTTCTGCCTGCCACATTTGGTATCTACTAAATTTCTCCACTGCAAGGGTATCTTTTTGCCATTGTGCTTAATAAGGAATCTGTGGGGTGAGACTGTGTAAGTAGCCCGTTCTCCAGATGTCTTTCTTCTAGTGGTTTCAATGATCCATTGACGATCCCTAATGTAATCAGTTATTGTAAAAGTTGCAAAATGTTGATGTGCTAGTTCTGTCATTTCTTCTGTTTTTATTAGTTGGCATTTATCTGAATAGAAGAGTTATTTCTCCCTTACCCTCCCTTTTTCTACCCCACTTTGGGGAGGAAACACTGTAACTTTATGGATTCTTTTTTTTTTTTAATTAAAAAACTGTTTTAAAATTCAACATGTTATAATCTATTGCTGATGTTTTTGTTGTATTGTTAATATACCAGCTTGGTTTGAAGGGAAAAATTGCTGAAATTAGCGGCAAAAATATTTTTTTGTTGAGGTAAAAAGAACACATAACGTAAAAATTACCATCTTAACCACTTTAAAGTGTACAGTTCGGTAGTGTTACCTGTATTCACATTGTTGTGCAACAGATCTCTAGAACTTTTTCATCTTGCAAAACTGAAACTCTGTACCCATTAAACACTAATTCTCCCTTCTCCCACCCCACAGCCTCTGGCAACCACCTTTCTACTTTCTGTTTCTGTGATTTTGACTACTCTAGGTGCTTCTTATTAGTGGAATCATACAATATTTTTCCTTTTGTAACTGGCCTGTTTCGCTTAGCATAATGTCCTGAAGGTTTATCCATGTTGCAGCATGTGACAGGATCTTCCTTTTTGGACTGCATAATATTCCATTGTATATACAGTACCACATTTTCTTTATCCATTCATCATCAATGAACATTTCCACCTAGCAAAAATAATTTTTAAAATGTGGTTACAACTTAAGTTGTAACCAGAAGGAATTTAAGTTGTGTCAGAGTCAAAAACTCCTTCTCTTTGAAAACATGAATCAAACCCTCTTCATTACTGTAATAATTATTATCTAAATCAGTTTCTCAATGGGTAACTGTTGGCATTCTGATGAGACAGTTGTGCCAGACTCTTGAATTTTAGGATGTTTTGGCAGCTTCAGCCCCAAAAGCCAGTAGCATCCTTCCCTTAATACCCTTCACATTTCTTGTCCCTTAAGGGGCTCTGGCACCATTCCTGGTATTAATTTCATTTCTGAGAAACCTTCAGTATAAAGCTATTTACTAGAACTTGTCATAAATATATTTTTTCCCGGTTTATTTATCATTCATGATAAAAATCAGAGCCAATTTATAGACCTGTTGTTTTTATACCAGTTAAATTTAGGAAGTTGCAATGATTGTTTTTCCTATTGTTCAGACCAGGAAGGAAATTATCTTAATATTTTTTTATTTGACAAGGACACTTTAATTATCAAATGTTCCTGTACCTGTCAGTGAGCAAGTGGCTCATTTGGTGCTGCTCGCGCCTTAGCAGAGACACTCATGTTTCGCGTGGTTAACAGCTCTTTCTCCTAAGCATTCCCTCTGCCTCCCCCTCAGCACTCCTATAGGAGGCCTGTTGATGGCACTTCAGAAGTACTGTGGTGAGACAGTTCAGGAGAGAAAACAGAAGGATCGAAAAGCACTCCAGGAGCTGAAACTGGAAGAGCGGTAAGGAGCATGTTAAGACCAGGGGGGTGTCTGGCTTTCCTGTCCGTGGACAGTGGTGCCCTCTGAAATAAGTACTCTAAATTGCCGCTCAATTCAAAGAGTTTCTGTTTACTGAGTCCTTCACCTGGCACCTTACCTGGTCTTTTAATCTTTTTAATTAAGGAGAATGGAAAACTGAAAGACACTAATTGAGAATCTTTCCTTAGATACATTTTTTTTTAAGTTAAAATGTTGTAAATCTCATTTGGTTGCATATTTTTTCTTCTCCTATGTTTTTGACTGCCTAGGAAATTACCTAAAGGAAATAAACAGCAATGAGTGAGCTTTATTTAAAAGATGATATCCTTGTTTACACATACATCTATGAACAATACAGAGCATGTTAGGCCTCCACATTCAAAGATTTTACTTCTTGCTGTGGATGCAATAGGCATTAGGTAGATATAGTGGCTGTTCATGGACTAGATGCCACTGAGAAGGATACAGACTGTCACCTGTTTATCTAGTCACTCCTTGGGGTCCAGCAATAGCAGACTTCATGCTAATTCTTTTTAAGATCATCATAATAGGCTGCCATCTAGCACTTTGGCACAAATGATTCTCATGGTTCTGCTTCCTGGCCAGTAAGATGACATCTGCTGCTGCTACTTTGGTGGTTTGGTAGATAAGCAGTCTTCTTTTTCCCATGTTTTTATTTGAAACTTCCATGTGTGCTACACACACACACACACACACACACACACACACGGAAATTCTTAATATCTGTAGATCTGTTATCCAAGGACAGGTGATATAGGAGAAAAAGCATTGATTTTAGAGCCAATGAAACCTTGAAAACAAACCTTAAATCCCAGCTAGATTATTGATTAATTCTGTGACCGTAGATGTTTTCCTTAACTTCAAGCCCTCAGTTTTCTCAGCTGTTCTAAGGGCAGAATCACACCACGGTGTTCAACATATGTTTGTTTTGTTCTGTCTTCTTTCCATAGTAAGAAGGTGAGTGAGATATGCAGCTCTCTAGGTTCTAGGATAAAGTACTTAAAATTCTGAATGCCATCATATAATTTGATATTATGGAGAGCTAAAAGCATGAAAGCATTAGCTTATTTCTAGCCCTTTAGGTGTCCTAAGAGACTTCTTTTTAAAAAAGGAATCTTTGAGAAAGGAGTTGGAAAAGTAAGGAAAATATCTGGTTATTTGAATCTGATATAGGAAGTTATAGAAGAATTAACATTTGGAAAAATATGAACAAATAATAATTGTATTCCAATCAGAAAAAAAGGAAACCAGAAAAAAAAACACTAGAGAAGTTGGTCAGTTATTTAGAGATGGAAAACCTCAAGAATGGGTAAAAACAACAACTGGAATTATAAAAATGAAAGAATATTTTGGCAGAAGGAAATAGTGTCAGAAGTGTATAGGTTATTTATATATTTACATATATATACATATATAATATATATGTGGTATTTCTGAGGACAGTTAATAAATAGTTAAGAACCTTTTATATGTCTGCTTCTTTGCTTGACAATAACTACAGTATAGAGAAATCAACAAAGTGAGAATCTAGAAAATTGACATAGTGAGCAGAAAATACAGAACATTGGCTGTATTTTCCATAGAGCTATGAAAGAAGATATGGTCAAATCTGGTTATGAAGAGTTGAGAAGAAAGTCATAGGTGACCCTGATAATCACTTAAAGGCAGGAAGACACTAATACTTGACTTGGAGAAAGAACTGATCTGTTATTTGGAAATTCGATTTTTTAACTCCTAGTAAATATACGTATGTAGTATTGCCCTATGTGACTTTTCCGTACTGAGATGACCAATGTTATAACCTTTGTGCATGTCCCACAAGGTCTGTCAACAGAGTTTAACAGAGTGGCAGGGTGTTTCACATCCCCTCTGGGCCCCGAGGGCAAGAGGACAGATTGGTTTGAGGCTTACACCTTAGCTCAGCGTGCTTCATTCAGCAACTGCATGTCACCCCTTCGAGAACTCTGGAATATCTTAAGGTTCAGAGCTACTGCTGGCAATGTCCACGTTGGTAATGTGAGACTCCTAGCTGGCTTGTAAGTGGAACAGGTTAGGAGAGAGAAGAAAGTCATTGTATTTGAAGTGCAAGGAGCAATGTTTGCTCACAAGTTGTAAGGGAGTATAAGACAAACACTATCTTTCTAAAAAAAATTCTCTCTAAAAACCAAAGATATAGAGCAGTACTTGATATGTCCTTATTGTTCTTTGATTACAGGAAAGCCAGACTACACTTTACCGAGCTCCTCCCTGAAGAAATTGAAAGTAATTTACAGAAAAATCAATCCAAGGCCGATGCTAAGAAAATTGAAGCACTGCTAAATCTTCCTAGAAACCCTTCGTCAGCAGATAAACAAGACAAAGACTGAACATGCTCTGGACTTAAAACTCATTGGAGAGTTGAAAGCTGTGTTGCTATGTCCATTGAATGCCAGTTAGTTGGGCTGCTGACAGATGTAAGTATGGGCATCTGTAGTGGCAGTGACTTGCTCTTACTTTTTTTTTTTAACCAAGAATTGGGCTACTGTACTCTTACTTTACTCATCCTTAAATTTAAGTACATACTTTTATCTACATTGATTGATCTATATATTTGACATTATATTTATATTGATTGATCAATATAGATTTCTTTTCCCTGGATTATACAATAGTAAATTAAGATTTCCCAAAAGATTAAAGTTGAATTGTACAGGCTGTAAATTTATTCTTGTAGCCCTTTAAAAGAGTACTGTAGGGATCACTAGGAAAGAGAGGAAGGAACCAGGTAAGGCAAATGGTCTGTGAAACCCTTGCACCCTTGAGTCCTAGAAACAGTAAGGACCTAAATGTGTAATCGTGTTTGGTTCTGTCTTAATAAAAATCAAAGATGGTTCCTGTGCCATTTGAAATAATACAAAACTTAACAAAAAGGAAGTAGATAAGCATTATTAAAGAAACAACCGACCTTGTTTCCTATCTCAGTAATGCTGACAAAGTATCTCTGCTATAGTATACAAGAGTTACTCAGAATAGATACACTGTCTCTACACTCCAGGAGCTTGCTGCCTGAGAAGGAGGCTGCCCTGCAGATTATAACTTTTACTCAGTGAGAGGTGAGAATGACTGAATTGAGTGTACTGAGAGGAAAAAACTGCTAGTGCTTTGTTTTGGGGTTAGACCTCTTGGTTCCTACTCTGAAAATACTGTTGTTCACGTGAGCAGGGTTTGTGAAGCAGCCTAGAGTAGGGGCTAAAGCCGTGGGCTCTGGAGGCAGAACAACTGGCTTGGAATCTCAGCCCTGGAGCTTTGCAGCCATGTGACCTGCAGCCAAGCCATTTTACTTTAAGTCTCAAGTTTTCTCATCTGTCAAATGAAACAGTATCTACCTCAGAATGAGTATTAAATGAAACGATGTGTGTAAAACATAGCACAATGCAGTGGCACACAGGGCATTATCTAACAACAGGTATTAGCAGTTAAAAGGATACGCACCAGCACATTTTCACCATGATTTACATATTATTGCCACACTCCCAAAAGCATGTTTTTCTTAATTATCCCATTCATAAATTGCTGACAAATTGGTACTTAGTCAATCTGTTTATTGTTCTATTCACAACCACATTGAGATTAAATTCTTCAACTTATAAAATTAGATGGTTTTAAAATAATTTTATTCATATCACAAAAATATCAGAATAATAAAAGTAAAAAATACTACTTGAAAAAATAGTAACACATTTATTAAATGTAATAAGCAGTAATTTACTATAATTTATTTAAAGTACAAGTAAGCTGTCTCTTAGGTTTGTACTGTTTTGTGGTTACTTCTAGAGGTCTCCTTTTGATCATGTCCAAGGATTATGAATCTTAACTAAATGTGGCAGTTCCTGGTGTGGTTTTTTTTTTTGGTAGCTGTTTGTTTGTTTAAATTCTTGTAATTTTGTTCTGTGAGCAACCATTTAAAAGTGTACCTCTGTTCCATAGACTATATAGAGTAATCTAGCCCCTTTACAGCTACCAAAATTAAACGTTTTAAATCCAGCCCTGTTTGAGAAACTTGGTCAACTTGCTGTGCGACTCCAGATTTTCAAATGAGAATGTCTGATTGCCCCAGGTTAAATCACGTCCACTCCTGGTCCAATGAGCATGGAAGGCAATTTCAGAGAAAGAGGAGTCATGAGTTACGTGATGTAGGAATAGCAGTTGGCCACTTCTTTCTTTTCAATTCTCTGCTGATGTCAAAGGGATCCAGAAATACCATGGAGGAAAAGCCACTTTAGGAATGTAAGGAAGCCCTATGGAATGCTATTTTCATTACTTCAATCAGTTTCTGCTAAAGACAGCTTACTCTTTAGTACATACATAAAACCTATCTCATTTTAAATGAGAACCTTCTCATAAAGATTTTACAAATGAGATTAAACTAGCATAAAGCCATTTAAGGAGAGTATCAGTCCAATGTGAACTAAACAAATTATCACTCTCCAACCTTACTGTTGCTTTGAGTTGTAAGTCCCCTACATACCAACATTCAAGTTGTGAACTGTTTTTTTTTTAATTTAACTAAAAATAAATTTTAATTCCTTTATATGTCTTTGAAGTAACAAAATAGATATGCCAATTTTTATTACAAAAATGAACTTATGAAGCTGTTTTCATTTGCATTTACTTTCTAGAACAAGTTATTGATTAGTTCATAGATTTTAAATAGAAAAAAAAGTTTGTGTGTGGTTTGTACACATGCACAACTTTTGCTAAATCTTTTCTTAGAGAAGTTTGCATTTTCCTCCTTAACAGTTTATTGGTTGTGTCAGTCTTAACCACAGAGGTTAGCAGTGTGTATTAAGTATTTTGCTATGCCCTTGTTCTCTAATACAGTATTTACTTTGGCTTACCAACTTTTTTCCAAGGAATTATCAAGAAGCATTCATCTGGGCTTTTCATAGTATTGATTTATTTTTTAGTTGCTCCTTTTAAAAGAAAAAAAAACAGTTCAACAAAATCTATTCTTGTTTGACCTATGATCTGGTAAGTTTGATTTACTTTACAAAACAAAAAATAAAGTCATTCTGTTTGCATTTACTAACAAGTTGCGAACTTTTGAAGATGCGAACATGTGTTCGCACGTCCAATCACGTAAGTTAGTTCAAGTGTCTGGCATACGTTGTCACGTGCGTGCACCATTATGCTTTTGTGTACTTTACAGTACTGTATAGAGTACAGTAGTAACAGTATATTTACTTCAAGCCCAGCATGTCCAGAAGCAAGCGTAAAATCAGCGGTATATAGCCGCTGTGTTAGTCGGGTACCTAGGCTAACTTTGTTGGACTTACAAACAAATTGGACTTACGAACACGCTCTCAGAATGGAACTCATTCATATGTAGGGGACTTACTGTATAAGTCATTCATTCTACCTGTCAGAGGAAATTAGTTTTAGATGGGTCTACTTCCTCCTGAACATAGTAGAGAAGTGGGAGAACAACAAAGGAGAACACAATGAAAATGTGCTGGCTAAACACCAATAATATTTCCATTAACCTCATCTAGGTGTACATACACCATACTTCCCACACATTAACATTAGATTGCTTTTAACAACATAACATCCTTCTCCATTCCTTCATCAGATCAAGTCTCTGAAATTGACCTGATTGATACTGGATAAATTCTGTTTCCAGAAGCACTTAGACTGATGTGTGTGTGTGTGTGTGTGTGTGTGTACACACATACCAGTTAATAGCACAAAGCTGGATTGATGAAGGAAAAGAGCACCAGTGCCAGGAAATCTGGGTTCTGGCCCTGGCCTTTACAATTCAAGTCACCTTCCAGGACTTCGATGTCCTTGTCATTAGTAAGAGTATTCACTAATGTCTCTTCCAGGCCTAAAGAATTCTGTGTTTCCAAATCGTTGGTCAGGGTCACCATAGCTACTTCTGTCCCCATCATACTCCTCTAGTCACTTTCAGCAAAGCCACTGGACTGAAGAGGCTCCTAGAGAACAGATACATGAAGGTCGAGGTGGGATAATCCTGGCCATTTGAGGAAGCTCCAAGAAGAAGTCGATCTCAGATGGATGTGGGACCTGAAGAAAACATTAAAAATTTTTATATTTTTTATCACAAAGGTATTCCCAGTTTGAGGTAACATTGTAGATATTAATCTTGATGGCTAAAGAACATAAAGGCAAGTCTAAATTATGAGAGAATTTAGGACAAGTCTGACAATTTTTACTACATGAAATATCAGGCAAATATTAAGCACCAGCTATCACGAACCAACCAAACATTATGGATCAAGGCACTCACTCACATATGTGTGGGGCAAACAAAGGTGTATCAGGCATGCTTGCTTTTCTCAGTAAGCCTACAATTTGGTAAAGGATATAAGACACGGCACATGAAAATAAACCCAGGGTGCAGAGTGACGTGCTAGAGAGAGCACTGCTCTAGTGGTCGGGCAGAACTGCTTGAACTGGGCAAGATGGCCACAGAATACTTGTGAAGGAGACTGGGTTCCTGGCTTCATTATGAAGGATCAGCTGACTGAGCAGAAAACTTTTAAGATGGAAGGAAAGTCAGGGAAATGCTAGGAAACTGCAGAACTGAGGGGAACATCCTGGGAAGGGCATCCTGGAGAATGAGCAAGAAGTTGAAATGAAAAGAAAGCAGAATAGGAAGCTGAGAGACTGCTGTGTGGAAAATATGCATAGGCTGCTATGCTGCTGTGAAAGGAACCTGAGCTTGATGTCGAGTTTGGGTCCTGGTTTTCCTCCTTATTTGTCTGACTTCAGGCAGATCACTCTACCTCTGGGAGCCTTGGGTTTCTCTCCCATAAAACGGAGATAGAAAGATCGTGCTCATAGAGATTTTTATACGGCGAAATGAAATAATGCATTTGTAAAACATAACCTGTTATGTAAGTCTCAGGTATTATAGTTCACTTTCTTTTTAAAGGTAACTCTGCAGAATCTCATTTTTTAATGCCGCTGTTACCCTAACCTTCACAAGTCAAAACTAAACTGTTTATGGAGACTGATTTATAGTGGTTTACCCTGGTCCTGATGTCAGTCTTTTGGATCCTAATGTCTCAATGTTTCTCTTACCTGAAAAGACCTGGGGATTTTAGAATAGCACAAAATTGATATAAACTAATAGTGTGATTCACAAAAGCTGATGCTGTGTTTAGGCTTCCTTAACATCCTTGGATGAATAGTAACTACTCCATCATATGTAGAATCAGATCAAATCTAAAGTTTCGGACACCATTTATTGACATTTAGTGTGTTCACATGGAGCTTTTGGAAACTGCCATGTGAAGAACAACAGAAACAACTGAAGATGTTTAGACTGAAGAGATCAGCTGGAATGTGGAAAGTAAAAAGTTCTGAAACTTTTCCTGTATACCCTGGGGTCTCTTCTGAGTTTTTAAGTGAGAAAATGACACGGAGAGGTAATTCTTTATGAAATTCGGCTCCGTAATTGGGTCAGTGGAAGATGACTCTGTTAGTAAGAGGCATACAGATCAATGAGATGTTACTGAATTAGTACAGAGTGACCCCAGTCTGTGTCCAACAGTACTGAGGGATACAGGGGAAAAGGAGTGATCAGAATAAGGAGATAGCCCAGGAATAGTACACGTGTTTGACAGATACTGAAAGACACTGAGTTGACTGACAAGAGGGGAACATTTCAAGATGGCAGAATGGCACGGCAAAGGAAGAGGTTACAAGAAGCAAATTTTATGTGGGGAGAAAGGAGAGAGGTGCCAACCATCTGTTTAGAGTACATTGAATGTGGATTTTGAAAAGGTGGTAGTAGTAGTAAAAGATCTTAAATTTGGTACTGAGAGGAAGAAAACTCTGTGTTCACGAGCACAAGATCTTACATATCCCACACTGGTAGAGAAGATACCTCGAGGTGTTCTGGTCAGCCCAGTCCTTCCACAGATCCTATGTAGATGGGGAAATCCTTTCCATTTCCATGCTCTCCTTATTCCTCGTCCTCTCTCTCCATCTTGCAGCATGTCCTTGAAGACAAAGCACAAGCAATAAAAATCTAGGTAGGTAAGTTTCCCTTAAATCACGCCCATGTATTTCAGCCAACCTTCAACTGGCTTAGAACTAGAGGAGTGGTTCTCAACCAGGGGTGATTTCCACAGCCACCACCACCATCACCCCCCAGGGACATGTGCAATGTCTAGAGACATCTTTGGCTGTCACAACAGGGGCAAGAGGTGCTATTGGCATATAGTGAGTGGGGGCTAGGGATGCTGCTAAACATCCTACAATGCACAGATCAGCCCCCTAAAACAAAGAATTATACAGCTCCCAAAGTCAATAGTACTAAGGATGAAAAACTCTGAACTAGAGAGATTCACAGTCTGTATTAGAAACATCCTTGAGCCCACCAGACCTCTTTATCCTACCCATGGGGTAGGATGTTCATAGCAAAGAGTCTCTAGTCACTTCCTCGAGCCTTGACATTTTTTTGTGCTGAAAGTTGGGGAAATCAGCAGATGTTGGTCTTCCAATTTTCTTTGCTCAGTGTACAAGATTTCTACTCCAAGAAAGGTTGGTGTTCCTTCATGGTGACTATAGCCTTAGCACTGGCCTAGCAGTTCCTCTTCATTTAATTACAGATTGAGGGTAGCATATGTATAAAGCCAAAATTTTAGATTCATAGGAAAAAAAATCCTAGATATCTCTTCTTTCCTCACTCCTGATCTTTCATCCAAAAATAAATTCTGAAGAATTGAGAATTGGTAAAATCACCTGTGGCCATATAGTTGCTCAACTACATCTCATTAGTGCATCTTACCCTCCTCCAAGAAAATGATTCTTACCCTTAAACCTTGTCATTCTGCCTTTCCTCCAACTCCAAATCAAAGATTAAACTATCACTTTGTATCAGATATGTTTTCAATTTAGTTAGCAAGCCTCAGTGTCTCCAAGAAAATATTATACATTTAGGGGAAAAATAAAAGGACTAAACTAGAATGTGTCTTGAGGGCAGTGATCTCTCATCTTTGTAACTCCAGTGCCTAGTAGAGTGCCAGGCACATAGCAGGTGTCCAAGAAATATCTGTCCAGTGAATGAACAGAACTTGCTGAGACAAGTAAAGGAGACACTAAAGTTTCCATAGATTTGCTCCAAAAGTGAGAGTAAAAAAGGCTAAAACCTCGGAGAGGTGCTGACCCATACTGGTAGAGTTTGGGTGTCCAGGAATTGAGATCGTTGTGATAGTACAATATTACTTACTGCAGGACAGGCATGTTAGTGTTACTGCAATGATCACAGAAATCCCACATGCTGAGACTGGGATAATAATGGCCCAGAGCAGGAGCTGATTAGCAGAAGGGGCTGGTTTGGCTGCTGAAGGAAAAGAATAGTGTCAGCTCTAATGTGTTTCCAACTGCCTGATACCCATTCTGTGCCCCTTATATTGACACAACTGTAAAGCATTTTTCACTTTTTTGCCTGGTCAGCTCTCCAAAATGCAGCTTCCAGCATTTTTCTTGCATAACTCTTTAATCAGACACATACTTGTGGGCAACTAATACCAGATGTCAGATATTAAATGTGAAAAAGAAAATTTGAACTTTTGCATTTACTGAGTTAAGTTGACATAAAAAAAGATCCTCAGGAAAGCCTTTAAAAGCTATCTTGTCTTCCTATCTCATTTCTGTAGCTGATATTACTATGTATTGCTACTAATAATTGATATTGTGTTCTAGAGATACCTTATTTTTCCTTCTCCAGCTCTGTCATGCCTTCTCCCTTTTAGGGTGTCCTCTTTAACACACACACACACACAAACACATCCCTACAGTAGCTGCCTAAAGCTACAGAAGCCACTTTGCATTCATTATCAGATACACATTTTTCATCATACAGCCTAGAGCTTCTGGAAGAATAGAAGAGACCCAGCAAAGAACCAAGCATGGATATGGCTTGGTAGTAGGTAGGATCATCCTGAAGGAGAGCTCTACAAACTGGCTATCAGATGTAGAACACAGGGAACAGAGAAAAGACAGGGCACACGAGGAAGGATGCGGGTGGGAGTAGAAAGGTGTATGCGGTACTGCTGTCAGTCCCTCCCGCTCAGGAGCAGCAGCTACACCATTTATTTTCAACCCCTTTGAGGAATAGTTAGCAACATCTGGAGAAGGGCAGGGACACAAAAGGAATATTAGCAGCTCATCCTCTTCTGATTTATCCGGAATGGCTTACAAATAAATATTGAGCATTTACTAAAGTACCGTTTCTCATTATTCTGATTACAAGCCTTGGGGATAAATTTCGGTCTTTAGCTTATTGGACTTCTCATCAGCTTTCGGCCCAGTTGACACTTTTCCTCCTGGGACGTTTGTGACACCACATTCTTCAGTTTCTGTTTGTTGTGACTCAGTTTTCTTTGTAGGCTCTTCCTCTTCTTGTCCTTTAACTACCGTTGTTCCCCATGGCTCCATCTGTGGTCCCATTCTCCTCTCACTGGCCCCGGTAATCATGGGGTGATCTCATCCACACCCAAGTTTGGAAACACCAGCTGATTTCTAAATCTGTATACCATATTTCTGATCTCATTTCTGAGCCCCAAATTTGTATTTCCAGCCGTTGACTAATGGTTGGATTCCAGCATCTCCACCTGACTAAAATTGAATTCAGTATCCATGTATTCTTTCCAAAGCATATCTACCACCCGCATTCTCCCATTTCAATGAATGGCAGCACCATCAGTGACCCAAATAAAAGGGGAGGCTTGCCTTTGTGCTCACTGCCCAGTAGCTCCCACTGACTTTCTATGCTGTATTGAGAAAATCCCTGCAACTGATTCCTTTTCTCCAAATCTCCTGCAGCAACCGCCTTCGTTCAGGTTTTTCTGATCTCCAACTTAGTCGCCTTTATATTGGTCTCTTTGCCTCTGGTTTTCTAGGCTTTAATAATTCCTACACATTCTGCCACAGTGATCATTATAAAATGCACATTTGACCATAAAGAACCTACTACTTAGAGACTAGGGAAAGTCGTTTTTTTATTATTCTCTAAAACACCAGATTGGGTGGAGACATCGAGTGATTAGCAGGGTTGGCCTCTGCAGACCAGAATGACACCCCAAATAACAAAGAAGCTCTTGCTATTATCCTGGGAGCCTAGACGTTTCACAAGTTCCAACTCACTCCTGGCTTCCTCTCAGAGGTCACTCCTCATCCATCCTCAAGCCTCACTCAGCCTGGAAAGAAGGTATGTGTTTAAAGAGACAGAAAGGGGAACCAGTAGCAGCAAATGTGCTCTGTCGTGATACCTATTAGGAACCTGGTAAGGCACCGCAGGGCAGACCCAAAATCCCAAGTGCATAGTTGTGTGACGACATCTGCACATATAGCTCGTTAGCCTGAGTGGGACTCTCTGATTGACCCCTTCCACACACACACATATATCTTCCAGTACATCAAGGGTTAACAAATTGGGCCGGCCCAGGCTAAAAGAGCCATAGATCCAATCTGTTTAATTAATAAATTTGGGGTAAAGAGTGGGTATTTAAATAGTAAAGCTTTATTCACATTGACATAACTATTCCTATCAACTATACACCTAATTTACGTTTGTTTATGCAGTCACCCCTTGACCTCCCCCACAAATGCATTATTTGCTTTTGACTCTAAATGATACTTGCCATCCAGTTCATGAGATCTGAAGTATTTAAAGCTCTCTGACCACAAAGACAACACTGGTGCCTAGCAAGATGCTTGGTATGTGATAACTACTTAATAAAAACTGAATGAAAGAAAGAATGATTAAACACATACTGTTAATCATCTCTCCATTAGTCATTGTGAATGTGGACCAAATAGGACAAAGAACTAGTGTTTTCAATTATCGTGAAAAGGGATACTGCTCATCCTTAGCATGAAGGAAGAATTGAGAGAAGGCAAACTAGGGAAAAGATGATAAAGCTGGGCAGTCTAAATCATCTTTAAATAATAGCTCCATCCTTTTATATAAAGGACTACATTCTATTTCCTATAAGTTAACAAACTACCATGCACAGGCCAAACCTGGCTTACCACCTATTTATTTATTTATTTATTTAATTTTTTTTTTTTTTTTTTTAATCTTTGCGGTACGCGGGCTTCTCACTGTTGTGGCCTCTCCCGTTGCGGAGCACAGGCTCCGGACACGCAGGCTCAGCGGCCATGGCTCACGGGCCCAGCAGCACGTGGGATCTTCCCGGACCGGGGCACGAACCCGTGTCCCCTGCATCGGCAGGCGGACTCTCAACCACTGCGCCACCAGGGAAGCCCCCCACCTATTTTTTTAAATAAAATTTTGTTAAAACACAGCTGTGTCATTCATTTGTCTTTTCTATGGCTGCTTTCATGCTATAACAGCAGAACTGAGTTGTTGTCAGAGACCATATGACCTGTAAAGAATAAATATTTACTATCTGGCCCTTTTCTGAAAATTTTTGTCAACCCTTGCCCTAGAATATCATATGTACTCATATTCCAAATATAAATGATGTCCAAAATAAAATATAATTGAAGCTGCTGTTACTAATTTGTGTAATACTGTCTACCTTAGTCATGATAATCTAAAAGTGGTTAAATAATTATATACCAGTAAAGTGACAAGAATGCTGAATTAATAAGCTATTTTTACTATAGGATTCAAAATTCATTTTTATAAATTCTTTAGAATACATAAAAGATGATAGAGATGAGTTTGTACTATTAATAAAATCATGTCAAAATTTTATCTCATTACCTATTGAGGAAAATAAAGAATCCACTCAACATAGAAAGATCTAGAGTAAATCATTCACTAAGATGAACTACTAGACCATCTAAAATATCTCCTCTACTACAAGCAAAAATAAGAGGGAGATGTAAGACATACTACACATAATAAATTATACTCGATGTATAATTTTTTACTATGCAGCCACAAAACATATTGTTATAAGTGGGGCTAGGGGTGAGAGAGGCCTGGTGGTGCTCCATATAATCAGCCAAACAAGTTAGAAATGTATTTCAAGTATTTGAGTTCTTCTGTAATAACCCATTATGGGTTTAATATGCATAAATTTATAAAAGCCCAACTTTTTCCATTTTATATTTTCAGATGATTTCACCTCTTGGGGAAAGAAAATTCTATAAGTTTACTACATGTAGGGTAAACTATTTGGTCATGGTTTTGGTTAAAAATGACCGACTTGGTTCTAAATGAACCAGTAGTTCTTAAAAGGTACATTCACCCTCAAAAGACAATGATTTGACATCATGGGACCATGGGGAGGGGGCCCCCAAAATGAAAGTGCCAAAGCCCAGAGAGCAAATCCAAAGAAGGACAATTCTTAGTGCTTTCAATCACAACAATATTGTTATAATAACTTCCTAATATGTTGACTTGATGGATAGAACTTACTTGGATGTCTAAATTTTAGAATGTTTATTAAAGAAAATAAGTCTAGTGACATTATAGTCAAACCTTGTACAGTGACCTTAATAAGTCATAGTAATACTGTCATTATTATTTTATTTGCATGTCTAAAAATACTGCAAAAAAATACTATCAGAGTCAATATACATAATTCTGTGATGCATCTGGCTGAGTTATTTTCTTTTTAGACTCTACATAGCAGAAACTTCCCAGAACAGTATCACTTACATTTTTGCCAGTTGAAGGTCTGTGACACTGTTAAGCCTCCATACTTGACAAGACACACAAAGCTGTGGTTGCTTGTCATATTGAAATCCAGTTCGCTGCTAATCGTGTAGAGCTCAGTTTCAGGATCCTGGGAAAGTGTCGTATTGGTAGAATTTAATTCTTCTCCATTTTCCAACCAGGAAAGGTGAGGCTTTGGAAAACCTCCAGAGGTTGAGCAAATTATCCTTCTGTTGTTAGGAGATGGATTTCCAAGATCAGTTATACTAGGGACAGGGAAGTCAGCTGAAGAAAGAACAAGGCTGTAAGTACATATCATTACATATTTGTGTGTGTGTTTATATTTTTAATAAATACCTATCTTTAATCAGAATAATATAATTTGCAACTTCCCATAAGTCATTAATATTTATGTATAATCCAAAGACTAATTTTGGTTTGAATTGGTTATATCAATTCTTCATAAGGAGGTAGGAGGGCACTTATTAAAGAAAGAAGTAGGTTCATGTGAATAAATATTGACATAGTATCAATACTTGCATTTGCAAGAGGTGAAGAAAAAAATAATAGACAACACGTTAATGTTTCTTAGGTCTGGACGTTATCTCATTTCATCTTTACAACAACCCTAGGAGGTAGGTTGTAGAGCAAAAAAGGTCAAATATCAGTAATTTCATATGATTTAACCTAATACAATGTTTCACTTTATAAATAATCAAATTGAGGTCTAGAGAAATCACAACCAATAAGTGGCAGAACTGGGATTTGAATTCAAGTTTTTCTGATACCAGACCTTTCCCTTCCCCTGACTTCTTTTCTTTCCTTTTTTTTTTAGAGCTTCAAACATTGCTGTTTTATTAAAACATTAAAAATAGGATTATATTGAAAAACATATTCTCAGAAAAATACTAATGCCATGGTATTAGAGATGTAAACAAGCAGATTAAAATATGTCTGCCTTCTTTCCTTTTCCTTTCCTTTCCTTCCTTTCTTTTACTTCTTTTTCTCCTCTTTCTTTCTAATTTTTGAGGTATACAAAGTAGCTCTCTTTTATGTATCTATTTATTAATTCATACTATACTAAACACCTGAGAACCCACCATCCAAACTGAGAACCAGAATATTGACAGTAACTTGTGTAAATCTACTTGTATGGTCTTAACTTTGCTGTCTCCCTACTTCCCAGACTACTGAGGTGGGAAGTAGGTAACACTACTCTAAAGTTTGTTTAGCATTACCTTACTTTTTCAAAAGTAGTCTTTAATTAGATAAACCTCTGTCCAAATTTTACACTATTGAGCCTGTAATCTCAACCACTGTACTTTACTGATTCCCTTACTGTTCTGACATGCCTTATGAGGACAGAGAGACCTTCCTAATATTCCCCCAAGATACTTGAGGCACTCTTTGATTTGTGTATTTGCCCCTTAATAAGATACTAAAATAAAGCAAAGCATAGTGAAATGACTGCAGAGAACATAGGAAAAAACTCCCCTCACCTCTTCCTCACTTACTGTTAGGCTTAAAGAATTTATACTTCTTAGCATAATGTGGGGAACCAATCCCCCCATACTTCATCTTATATATTAGTTTTCTTTTCAGAATTCAGAGTCTCACAGAGAGATGTAGTATAGCACAGTGGTCATCAAGACCAGGTTTTTTGTTTTGTTTTGTTTTTATTTGTTTATTTTTGGCTGCATTGGGTCTTCGTTGCTGCGCGTGGGCTTTCTCTAGTTGCGGTAAGCAGGGGCTACTCTTCATTGCCGGGCACAGGCTTCTCATTGTGGTGGTTTCTCTTGTTGCAGAGCGTGGGCTCTAGGTACGCAGGCTTCAGTAGCTGTGGCATGCGGGCTCCAGAACGCAGGCTCAGTAGTTGTGGCGCACGGGCTTACTTGCTCCACAGCATGTGGGATCTTCCCGGACCAGGGCTCGAACCCGTGTCCCCTACATTGGCAGGCAGATTCTTAACCACTGCACCACCAGGGAAGTCCCAAGACCAGGTTTTATAACCAGTTTTTCCTTTTAGCACTGGGCCAATTACTTAACCACTTTTAGTCTTAGTTTTTTCATCTGTAATATGGGGATAATAATACCTGCCTCCCAGCGTTGTAAGAATTAAATGACATCGTTAATATAAATCACATAGAACAGAGCCTGACACACAGGAAGTTAGTTAATAGACTAATGTGAGTCTTAAATTTGTCCTCTTTTTTTTTTTTTTTTTTTGCATTACGCGGGCCTCTCACTGTTGTGGCCTCTCCCGTCGCGGAACACAGGCTCCGGACGCGCAGGCTCAGCGGCCATGGCTCACGGGCCCAGCTGCTCCGCAGCATGTGGATCTTCCTGGACCCAGGCACGAACCCACGTGCCCTGCATCTGCAGGCGGACTCTCAACCACTTCGCCACCAGGGAAGCCCTTAAATTTGTCCTCTTTTAAATGAGTTCCCTCATTTAAATCAAGTTGCCAGGTGAAAGCTTCCAGGACTGCCTGGTGGCACAAAGTTATGACAAGTGACTATAAATGCCAAGAAAAAGAAAAACTTGGATTTGGTTAGGGATAGAGTCACCTTTCTTTTTTGAATTAATCCTGTTCCTAAATTAAGTCTGACATTTTCTCGAGCCATTTTTAGTTGACATTATTATTTTTTACTCCTTTAATTTTTCCTATAAGATCAAATAATTACACTGGTAGCTAACAACAAGAATATTCTGTTTCTTTCTCATAACATCAGTATGTCATGTTATAACTTGGAATAACAAATCCAAGTAACATATCCTAATTATGATTCATGTTCATTTCTGCACTTTGCTTTTCTAAGAAACATTTAGCCGCAAGAATGCCACTAATACCAAGGATCATATTAAAAACCATCTTTTCAAGGTCTGGCTGGACTTAGAACAGCCTAAGCTCTGTCTCCTATCCCTTCTATAAGGTGATCTGTTTAGAGTAACAGCTCCTAAGGCTTTGCAAGACTGTGAACCATCGAAGAATTATTCTTTTGTCTCTCATTTTAATCAATTAACCCAAATTTTCACCACTCTTAATAGGTAGGGTAAGAATATCTTATTAGGAAAGGAAAAGGTGCATATGCTTTAGAAAGGTAAAAATCCATTAACCTAGTTAATACGTTAACTAGTATAGCTAGCTCCTCAAATGTGCTGCTTAACGAAGGCTTTCATCCATTGATATTATGCTGCTATTATATCATTTAGCAAATATAGAGAAAGCAACTTGTCCCAGTTAGCCTTTCTCAGTATTAGCACTGAAAATCTCATGTCCAAGGAAACCCCTCGGTCCTGGGCAGAATGGGACAGTTGGTCACCTTGGCCTTGCTTCTCAAACTGCAATCCTCAGCAGCAGCACAGGCCTCACCAGGGAGCTTGTTAGAAGTGCCAGACCTGCTGCCTTTGAATCTGCATTTTAACAACATCCCCAGGTCATAGGCACCTTATCATTTGGGAAGCACTGTTCTAACTGACTCAATTGGAAATACCAGAATTGGTTCTGTGTCTAATTAAGCAAGTAGACTTTCCATTTTCGTCTTCCCTTACCTGATTTTGGTGCCCCACTCTCCTTTTTGAGGCCCTCAGCACTCCCATGCTACCGCTTTAGCTGTCCTTGGTCTCCTACGATAACCTGCTGCTAGGGCCTGCCCTCCCTGAAACTCTGCCTCTTCTCCTTGGATTTTCTTCTTTATCTTTCTATCAAAATGTACATGTTCTAGGGGCTTCCCTGGTGGTGCAGTGGTTGAGAGTCCGCCTGCCGATGCAGGGGACACGGGTTCGTGCCCCGGTCCAGGAACATCCCACATGCCGCAGAGCGGCTGGGCTGGTGAGCCATGGCTGCTGAACCTGCGCGTCCGGAGCCTGTGCTCCACAACGGGAGAGGCCACAACAGTGAGAGGCCCGCGTACCGCAAAAAAAAAAAAAAAAATGTATACGTTCTAAGTCTACTTCTGTCTGGATATTCTGTTTGAGAACTAACTATGTATCTAATGTAATTAACTAACACAGGCTAATATGTCTGTGGTGCCATCTCCCCCCAGGGAACACATTTTTATCTTTAACAGGGATCTTGTGGGGAAAAAAAGCTGAAATTAGCAGGAGAGGCTATAATAGTGGGAATTCCAGGAATCGACGCAGGTCTGAATTTTGGAGGAGGTGGGCTTCTCAGAACCCCTCATATCTCACCACCATATGATCATTCGCTCTCTCCATGGTTAGGGAATACACAGAGTGAAGTTCAAGATAATTCCATGTGAATTTGGCTTACCTCCTAAGCTTTAGGGATGATCTGGATGTTACAGCTAAAGTTTCAACATAACTGAAGACCAAAAGCAGGGAAGGACAGTGAAGACTTCACTAAGGATCCACTTAAGTTAACTGATATCAAGGTTAATTATTATCTTTTATTAAAAGCTTTGAGCCTTTCCACTAAAGCCTCAAGTGCCCAGGAAGAAAAAGAAATGTGTTTGAATTTCAAGTATGAGGGAATGGCCCAGGGCTGCCACTTCTCAATGAGGGCTCAGAATATATTAGTATCATCTAGCAGTATCACCTGTGGTTAAGTCACGGCTTCTTCCTACCCTGCCCTTCACAGTTCTCTAACATCTAATTTTGTAGGAATGACCGTTAGAGGAGAGCTTCAAATATACAATAAATGTAATAGAACAATAGCCATAGTATTTATGCCTGCATTGCTCTTATACCTTTCAACATACTTTACAAGAATATATTACTGGATCAAATCCAGTTAATAGTATAGCTACATCAAATCAAATGTGTCCCTTTATGATTCAGAAGATACTTTAGGTCATTATAGTGCTCCAGGGTGATTGTCATGCACTTAGGTTGTCAAAGTACAAGAAATGCAACTAATAGATATTTCCAGGATATCCTGAGAAAACAGTTAGGGTTCACTGTAAAACTAGAGACTCAACCCTAAGAAATGAAGTGAGATACACCCCTCTTTGGTAAAATTTCCACTTAAATCAATAGGAGTATGTCTTTAAGGGCATCAAGAGTCTGCCGGCTTACTGAAAATCAGAAAGTTCCACTGACCTCTGACCATTAACTTCACCGAAGTCCGGTGCTTCAGTTTGTAAGACCCTTTCTCAGGCTTCTGAATAACACAGGTGTAGGTGCCATTGTCCGACAGGCGCAGAGCCAGGATCACAATGCAGAGGTTACTGGTGACGTCAGTGATGGTGCGGTTCTCGTACCTGGGCCACACCTTCACTTTTCCAGACATGACAGCCAGCACCATTTCATTATCCTTTTGCCAGTAGATGCGAACTCTCTTCAGTTCTTCAGTGGATATGTTGTAATCACAGGATAGCATTGCTGCTTCTTTCACTGTTTTGGTCACCTGGATAACGCCTATGGAGAGACAAACAGAACAAGATCATATACCTATTAAATATAGATGCCTGCACAAGCAAGAATTTGGAGTTGATGGTAACAGAATTGAGTGTTTTATCCAGTACCAAGCAGGATTGGAGTGTTCAGTTTGATTTTGGTTTCTTTGGTCCCCAGTGCTTTTTTTCTCCATTTAAAAAATTGTGATTAAAAAATAACATAGGGCTTCCCTGGTGGTGCAGTGGTTGAGAGTCCGCCTGCTGATGCAGGGCACGCGGGTTCGTGCCCCAGTCCGGGAAGATCCCACATGCCGCGGAGCAGCTGGGCCCATGAGCCATGGCCGCTGAGCCTCCGCGTCTGGAGCCTGTGCTCCGCAATGGGAGAGGCCACAACAGTGAGAGGCCCGCGTACCGCAAAAATAAATAAATAAATAAATAAAATAACATAAATTTTACCATCTTAACCATTTTTAAATGTACAGCTCAGTAGCATCAAGTGTATTCACATTGTTGTGAAACAGAACTTTTCCATCTTGCAAATCTGGAACTCTGTATGCGTTAAACCACTCCGCTTTCTCCCTCCCGCCAGTCCCTGGTAACCACCACTCAACTTTATGTTTCTATGAATTTTACTACTTTAGATATCTAATATAAGTGGAATCATAACAGTATTTGTCTTTTTGTGACTGATTTATTCCACTCAGCATAATGCCCTCAAGGTTCCTCCATGTTTTACATGTGTCAGAATTCCCTTCCTTTTTAAGGGTATGATGATAATGACTAATATTCCATTGTATGTATATACCACATTTTCTTTATCCATTTGTCTGTGCATGGACAATGAGAGAGAAGGCACACTAGTCCCAAAAGAAGAAGGACTTTAGGAGACCTAGCATGTGAGTGGCAACTACCAGTTAGACAATGTTATCATTCCCACAGGGATAGGGAAGTCATAGTTAAGGAATGTGAGATTTTGAAGGAATTTCCCTGATCATTTTGGTGGTCTTATTTTACAGATGAGGAAACTAAGCCCAGGAAAGGAAACTGCCCCAGTTTTGCAGAGAACTTTTTGGGCCACTCTCCTTGTTTACTGGTTTCCCCATTTGAGGCCCAGTTCTAGGATAAGTAAGCCAGCACTGCCCGCTCCCAGCTGGGCTCCATCACTGGGCTCTTTTGCTTTGAGAAACAGTCCTTTTCCTTCCAGGCCCAGCTTGACCCCATGACGTCATTCTGAAATGACTCTCCTCATCCCCACCTGACAAGGCCTCCGTTACTCCTCTGGACAATTTCTGCCCTCTCTAGCTACCCTAAACAGATGGATAGCTTATCTTTATCTCCCTTGGCTATCTGCAATCCACACAACAGGTGCCCTACAACCTAGTTTTGCTAGAGGGTCCCCATTTAAAACATTTGCCCGTTTCCCATCAGCATATCACAGAAATATCAATATTTCAGCATCCAAACTCCATCTTTTTGTTATTTCCTAAGCACTCATCAGTAGCACCAAAATCCCTGTCAGACTATATTTTCTGTTTTTTTGGTTTAGAAGGCATACTAACTTTTCCTATGCTGTGCTTGACCTAAAAGCAGAGTTCCTCTAAAGCCCTGGTGCTTTCACAACTGACCACCCCCCTAAACCCCCCAGTGCTACCATGTTGCATCTTCCCTTCAGTGTCCTCCAGAGCCACACAGAACCCCTGGGCAGGCCCATGTCTCACTAGGATAGGGATCTCATTTCCAGGCCCACTCTCCTTGGGCAGTAGGATCATGGGACACTAGCACCTCTCCATCTCACCAGCTATTCTACCTGCCTCCATCAGACTGGATGTGGCCCTACCGCAGCATTTAGGAAGACTATTGTGATGGTAGGTATTTTCACAGCAGTGTGAAGTACCTCAGAATGATCGAAGGCACTTCTTCCGACAATCGTGCTGAACATTGCCAGCCCTAGATTTAGGGAATATAACTGAAAAGGGGGAAATAAATGAAAAGGTATACTTGGGGGGAACAAAGAATAGCTAAATAACCCAAACTCTCTTTAAAAAGAGATACAACGAAGGGCTTCCCTGGTGGCGCAGTGGTTGGGAGTCCGCCTGCCGATGCAGGGGACACGGGTTCGTGCCCCGGTCCGGGAGGATCCCGCGTGCCGCCAAGCGGCTGGGCCCGTGAGCCGTGGCCGCTGAGCCTGCGCGTCCGGGCCTGTGCTCCGCAACAGAAGAGGCCACGGCAGTGAGAGGCCCACGTACCACCAAAAAAAAAAAAAAAAAAAAAGAGATACAATGAAAGCAAAATGATATGTAGAAGATGCACGGACTATGGATTCCTGTTGATTTGGGGTCTAGTCCCAGCTCAGCCATTTTCTGATTAACCTGTTTCCTCATCTGTAAAAATGTTATGATGCCTACCTCTCAGGATCATTGTAAACTTAAATTCAAATAAAATGATATAAATGGAAAAGTCCCTAGTACATAGCAGGTCTTCCGTAAGAGTTTCCTTTCCTCTCTCTCCCTCCTCTCACCCACAATTTGTACCTTTTGGTCTGTTTCATCTCACTCAGGGGTTATGTCAGACACATGGAACGCTGGTCTTGCTATGGGCCAGAAAGACCCCATGATAGAAAGCAGCTCACTCCTCTGGGGTCCTAAATAACTGTGTCTTTTCTGTGCCCTGTTTATTCCCACCCAAAAAGAATCCAGGATTTCTAACTCATTTTGACATGTGGTGACATTAGCAAAAATAAATCTTAACTGAAAGTGAGCTAACTTCAATCATAGTTCTTAAGGAGTTTTTGTCCAGCCACCTGAGAAGTGTGGGTGTTTGTCTAAAGGTCAACAGCAAACCATCAATGGGCTCTTCGATGTTCCTATGTGAGATACCCTCACCAGACGCTGATGCTGAGGAAGAACCAGACTGAAAAGAGGAACCAAAAATCTTCTGGGCAATTCCCACCAGGACCTCGCTTCCATACTCAGGGACTGCTACATGCGTTTACAAGAAGACAGTCGAAAGATTTCTGAAGGGTTTTGTCCGCTTCAGTGGTTCTAGAGGGGAAAGTCAGGTCTCAGCATTACTGCCTAAATAGTTGGATTTTGAGCTTGCTTTGCCATTTTACAAACTAGCCTAGCAACACCTACCTAACAACATGGGTTGAGGTTTCTGTGAGGGAATGCAAGTAAAACCTTACATGGTGCCAGGCACACGACCCGGACCATTGTCTTCTCCAGACATCCACACAGCCCCGTCCCTTGCTTCCTTCAGGGAAGGTGTCCCCTTGTGGTGAGGGGGACCCTCACCTAACCCCTGACCCCACCCATCCTGCCACTTGTTAGCCCCTTGCCCTCATTTATTGCTCTTTGAGCTTGTCTCCAGCTGCTATATATCAGCTGGAGTTACTTTGGGGGCCATGAGAGCACAGGCTTTATCTGTTTTGCTTGTTGCCATATCTGCAGAACCTAGAACGGGGCCTGGCCCATAGTAGGTGCTCCATAAATATTTGCTAAATGCCTGGCTAGGCATTAGGAGATGAAATCTAGCTCCACCGCTGTGCATTAGAATCATAACCTTTAACAAGTTGATTAAACTCCTTGGGCCAAGGTATAATTTCTGTAAAATGGGCATAATACTATCTCCCTGACTTACTTCACATAATTACCATGGGGGTCATGTGACACCCAGAGGTAAAGTGTTTTGTTAACTGTAAAAGCTATACAGATTTTTTTCATGGGGCTATTTCTCTCAGACACAGCACCTCATGTGTTGAATCACACCCAGGATGTGGCCAGAATCACTGTGGTAACCGGCTGACACTTGCACTGAGTCAAGTCCCCAACCCCTGCCCTTCCTGACCACTTCAACTCTCCACCGATAAACCCCCAAGAGAGGGAACTTTTTGCCAACAAGCATAGAGGTCACTAGTTTTAGACAAATAATGTACCTCTCAAAGCTCAATCTACAATGGAATATTATTCAACCAAAAAAGGCATGAAGTACTGATACTTACTACAACATAGATGAACCTTGAAAACATTATGCTCAGTGAAAGAAACCATACACAAAGGCCACATATAATATAACTCCATTTAGAAGAAATGTCCAGAATAGGCAAATTCATGGAGACAGAAATTAGATTAGTGGCTACCAGGAGACAGGGCAGCGGGAATGGAGACGGACAGCTAATGGGTATGGAGTTTCTTTTTAGAGTGATAGAAATGTTCTGAAATTAGGTAGTGGTGATGGTTCCACAACATTGTGATTATACTAAAAACCACGGAATCGTACACTTTAAAACAGTGAATTTTATGTCACTGCAGGGGGAGAAAAACCATACAGGACAATTGGCAGATACAATAATAAAATTTAATGTATAGCTTAAAAAAAATAAGAACCCAGTCTAGGAAGCCATGAGTATCCCCTAGTCCCTCCAAACTAGAGCAAGGCAGTGTGGACACTGGGCTGGCCACAATGCCCCTTCCTCGGAGGTGAACCCCAGCAATGGTCAGCAGGGCTGCACCACCGCTTCTCCTAAAGGAGAAAGAATCAGGTGCGCACAGCAGCTTATATCACTGTGTACCATAATGTATCTCACTGAGGACCTTGGTGTGCTTTTTAAATAAAGGTTTTCCCTGATTCTAGAAGAAACACATATTAAATTTGCAAAGAATGAAAAATACAGAAACGCATAAAAGTCATCTGTAAACCCACCACCTGGAGATTTACTGTTAATGGTCTGTGTGACCTTTAACACAAAGGAAGTGACCTTTTTGGTCCCTTCTAAGTGCTTTTGATTAAGTGAACCAGCATCCACGGGGCTTGTGTGGGCCCCAGGCTGGGTGCTGGGCACACAAGGAGGCTAAGAGGTATCTGCTCTCCAGCAGCTGACAGATTTAGACTTGTCACCTGATTTTTACATTGCTGCCAACTTTCTCTCCTCTATAGGCCTAGCCTACATACTCGTTATAAATCTGATCCTTACTTTTGTGTGTCTCCCTAAACAGTACATGTCTAAAATGCTCGGGGACTTCAACAGCTGATATCACAGTAGTCATAGCAAGAAGCATGGCTTTCAGGATGCCTTGGCCAGCAGCATACAGACAGAACATGGTGGGAGGGAAGAGGCTTTGTTTACAGTGGCACTCTGAGGGCACTCTTTTCCTCTAGCTCAGTGTTTCTCATGCCACAGAATTCCAGGCCAACACCTATCCTGCATCCCTGGCTACTCCTACCCAAGGCCTCTCCCCTCCCCTGAGAGCTGTGTCTCCCTGAGAGGACCCCAGCTCTGAGGAAAAGCTGCCCATGTTAGACAACCACCAGTCTCTGGAGCACATAAGTTCAGTGTTTCTGCATCCACAAACCAAACTAGGAGTGGAGAGGAGCCCTGCTGGTCCCACCCTGTGCAGGAAAGAGAGGTCCCCTGTCCTGGGCAGCAATGGATGGGGTGTCAGGGGGAAGTGCAGCTCTCCTACACAGGAGAGGAAAGGAGGGGCTAGTGTGCAAATCCCCTGCCCTGAACAAAGTCCTCCGTGATTGTACTCCACTCTCTTTGTCCAGTCTTGTCTCCCACAGGCCATGCACAATCCACACCTGCACTTCAGTCTGGCAAATCCTCACCAGTTCTACATCATACACATTCTCCAATCCCTCCATCTCCCTCCAATCCCATTCTTTTCATCGAAGCTATCATCAAGTACTATAAGCTACTAAATGGTTTTGGCAGTCACTATGGCTGCCCTACAAGCCATTCTTTATGCTTCAGCAACACCATTTAAAAATATATATATATCATTTAGAGCTTTACTACTAAAGCTAAAGGTCTGTGGACCAGCGGTATCAGCATCACCTGGCTGCTTGTTAGAAATACGGAAATGCAGGCCCGTCCCCAGGCCCACCTAAGCAGAAACTACATTTTAAAAAATATATACAGACTTTACCTTTTAGAACAGTTTTAGGTTCGCAGCAAAATAAACGTAAAGTACAGAGAGTACCCGTATACCGCCGCCCCTGCATGGGCACAGCCTCCCCACCACCGATATCCCGCGCCAGAGTGGTATGTTTGTGACAGTCGATGAAGCTACACTGACACATCACTATCACCCAAAGTCCAGTTTACACCAGAGGTCACTCTTGGCGCTGTACATCTTATGGGTTTTGACAAATGTGTAACGACATGTATCTACCATAACAGTATCATACTGAGTATTTTTGCTGCTCTAAAAATCCCCTGTGCTACATGGAACTCTGCTCAACCTTCTGTAATAACCTAAATGGGAAAAGAACTTGAAAAAGAGTGGATATGTATAACTGAATCACTTTGAGGTACATCTGAAACTAACACAACGTTATTAAGCAACTATACTCCAATATAAAAAAAAAAAAAAATCCCCTGTGCTAGAAACTGCTTTTTAACAAGACCCCCAGGTGACTGGCATGTATAATTAAAGTGTCAGCAGCACTGATATAGACCGTGTCACTCCCCTGCTTCAAATCCTTCTATGGCTTCCCAGTGCCTCCAAATAACATTCAGATCCCTGGCCTTCAAGCCCTATGGAGCCTGGTCCCTGTCTCCCTGCTGCCCCAACACTGCCCACCTACACTTCCTTGCTCCTGCGTGTCCCTCACATGCTGCTCCTTCCACCTTCACCCAGATCACTCTCACCACCGTCCCCTCTGGCAGAGAAAGAGAGTTTCTCGGTCATACATTCATTTGAATGATGGATTAATCTTCATCTTCTTCCTAATGACTGTAAATTCCATGAAGGCAAAAGCCAAGTCAATTTTGCTCACAACTTGTCCCCAGGACCAAGAAAAGTGTCTTGTACATAAGAGATGCTCGGTGTTTGTTGAATTCATAAATGATTAAACAAAAGAATAAACCTGACTCATCCTTACTCACCCCTGACTCATCCTTACCTTCGGCCTCCTTCACCTTAAAGCCTGCCCCGCTGCCGCAGCCCACCCTGGTCCCAGCTTTCCCAGGTCTGGGGCACTTACAGTCGGGGCCAGTCACTTCACTGCTCTTCACTTGCTTGTGGGTTTGTTTTGCCTTCTCCAACTAACATACGTCTCTTTGAGGGCAGGAATCCCAGGCTCAGTTTTTAAGGCCCACCTGATACACAGTAGGTGTTCAGACAAAAGAAACTCATGGATTCCTTTGTTGACTCAGTACAGCAACAATAAAACCTGAATGTAGCTGTAGAACAAGGTACTTTCCTAAATATCTTTCTTTAGCTCAAAGTTTATTTCTTTCCATTTGCCCCTAATTTTTCTGGTATAATTGTTATAGCCTTGGTTTTAATTTTCTTTTTATACTTTCCCTCTTTTTCATTGTTTCTTTCTCTCTCCTCACCCCCCTTTCATCTCTCTCTCTCTCTCTCTCTCTCTTTCTCACACACACACACACCACACACAGACACGCTTGCACGCATGCATGCACACATACCACATTTCTAGGAAGCCTGTAAATTTCATTTAAAATCTTTTAAAACTCATTAAGATTCCCCAGAAGACTCTAGATTGGGAGTGCTGCCCCCGACTACCCAGAAGAAAATTGTAACTGTTGGAAATAATACTGTCCATCAGATATACAAAATCTGATGTGAAACTTGACTCATGGTTCTCTTGGTTCAGCAGCAGTGTAAAATAGCAAGTTTTACAGCTCAGGACAGACAACGTACAAATACCAGAGTCACAGTAATCCCTTCCCTCCAGTGCCCTCCCTCACACCTTAGTCATTCTGGGTGATGGCTGCAGTTTTAAGTAACCAACGCTTAAGACAAGGCCCTTTGATGTTCGGCTCTTTGCAGTTTAGGAAACGCTGCAGGAGGCAAAGGCTCCTCTTTGTTTTGATGAAACCAGGTAGTACGCTGCTCAGCACAAAGCAGATCTTTTATTTGTTCTGACTTTAAACAAAAAAGTCAGAGCCACCCTGTCAGCAGGACCAGCACCACCCTTCCCAACAGCCCCCCAAGTCCAGCACCTGAGACGGAACAAAAGCCTCCAGAAGTCAAAATATTCTTTGTAGGACACACCTGAAATACCTATATAGTAAGTTAAAAACAACTCGAAATATGATTTGTGCTAAATCTGATACTACTTAATGTCAGATGCCTGTGTTGACAAAGGGCATCAGCACCTAAAGCATAAAAATAAATATTGAGAAAATTTTAATATTAAGAAGATTGTATGTTACAATATCAATACTTTCTTTTCCCCCTTCAACTTGGAAAGAAGATCATCACTGTTTAGTTTTAGAAGCAGAAGACTTTAGCTGTGTTGTCTCATAGAAATGTAGTTTGGGAACCAGAGCCCAAGGCCAGTGCTTTAGCGTTTCACAAAATGTAAACAAGCACGTGGTGGAAGAGATCACAACTCGAAGCTGTCCTTCTGAATCAGCTTTTGGCTTTGTTAAAATAACACCGCCCCACCTTTCCTTTAAGGTCTGTGTTCTTGAGCTAACTTGGCCACTGGCTTGCTGTGTGATCAAGGGCAGGTCCTTTAACCTCTCTGGACCTGTTTTCTCAGCCCTAAAATGAACTGAAATACCCTGAAGGTCCCTTCTGTCTCACAGAAGGAGGCAGCACAGAGAACACCATTTCCTCTCTCTAAACACTGAAGCAGCGGACTCAGTCAAGTTCCTGGAGGTTGCTTACCTGAACAGAAGTAAAAAAGACCAGCCAGCACCAGGAGCTGAAAGAGCTTGAGGTATGGGCGCTTGGATGGGATTCCCCACTTCAGTGTGTGATCCATGGCTTCCGCTGATGAGGATGGAAAACAAAAGCAAACAATTTCAAGCCAGATGAGACTCGGGCACCTCACAGCTTACACCAGGCAAGGCAGAAGACAATTCAATTGCCCCACACAGAGGGTTTTCTGGCAGTGTTTGCAAAACACACTGAGGAGAGGCTGGATGCTGTACCTGGGTGTCCAAACTCCTAAATATAAAATATTATGGATTTATTTTCACAACCTGAAAAGGAAAAAATAAAAGTCATCCAGGAAGGAAGACTGGCCCACCATGGGTTGTAAAACCTGTTAGTTGGCCGCCTGAAATGAGTCAGGGATCGTCATCTGAGCAACCTCTAAGTCACGGCACAATCTCTAGGGAAAAGCAAAAATTGGCGGACCTCTGCGGAGGTGACCCTGCCTGTGCATGCATGTTCCAAGGACCAACCACCGCTCTGCCAATGCCAGAAGGGATGATGAAGACTGCTAGAAACACAGAGAACTAACTATAAGGGCCCTGGATATCAGCAAGCCCACCCATGAAAGCTTGGACTCTCTTCAGAACATACCGAGAACACAGAGCACCAGGAAGGGCATATTTTGTCCAAGGCAGTACTTAAGTCACGAAACTACTTCTTTCTTAATATATTAACAACAAAAAAAAGTGTTTCCATTTTTGAATACTTCTACACAAAGAATATGTCTTAAAGGGGTAGAGGATCTCAATCAACGGAAAAGTGTCAGTAATAAGGAAGAGAAAAGACATGATGAAAACATTACTTATTTATATTATGTACTATAATGTGAGGAAGTTGATTTGGTTTTTTTTAGTAAATATATTAAACTTTAGGAATAAAAATGAAAGCTGTGCTCCTATGTGATCCTCTCAGATTGCCACCAGAGACAGTTTAGTGCTACCAGGGAAATGTTTGGGACCCCTCGTTGAGCCAGTTTTTCAGCCAAACTGGATTGTTTTATCAGCCACACTCCATTTTTAGTCAGGATTAGCTTGGATTCACTTATTCATCAGAATTTTGCTGGTTGTGGAAAACTCAAATTCAGCCTACAAAATTAATATTTTCTACCACCTAGGAAACTTAAAATAATGGGCCATAACTCTGATGATGGTTCTCCAAGTATGTTGGAATAAGAGACCCCCTGAAGGCCCTTTGGGGGGAAAGTACGCATCTTGGAGGTAAGAGTGACGGTATGTTTGTTTAAAAAGCAGTCAGGTTGTTGGTCACTAGGTCTACCAAGCTATCTCATATTAAGTTAATAGTAAATGTACTTACTTGCTGAAGAACAATTCCTCGTTTTCTCTTGTGTTGAAAATCGAAGGATGAGGCCCCACTTCTGTTCCTTTCTTGCTGTCTCAGAAATACTGGCAAGTCACTCAGTTGTCTTTGAGTGATATTTTACAGAGGTGGCATTTCCCCTCCCAACTTCCTTTTACTTGGTAGAGAACTCTGATATTCAGAAACACTTAAGTCAAAAAAAAAAAAAAAAAAGAAAAGAAACACAAGTCAAATCAGGGGATGAGCAGAGTGTTATTTATGTGCAGTTTGAGGAAGCTCCCTCTGCTGTCCTACTGTTCCCTCCAGATGGTGTCACAAACCACACAGCAGCCCTCCCTCACCTAGTGCCAGCACTGCCTCAGTGTCAAGGAGAAAGGAAACTGCACTGGGCAGCCTGGGGGAGAGGGTAGAAAGGTGCCCCACAGTGGGAGGGGCTGACCCATCGACTCTGGTGGTAGATCGTCTACGAACCTCATGGGCTGGCTGTGTCTGTGCTGGTCTCAAGTTTTGTTTTAGCACCCAGAAGTACCCCTCCCTAGTCACAGTCATGCCACTGCAGCAGTGGACCACCCATCTCATGTGTAGTGGACACTTTGGGAGAGTGCTTAGCTTACAAGGCCACCCTTACCTACACTCCCACCCCTCTACCCCCACCATCTTCACAGAGTGGGTGCCTGCTAGCCAAGTTGGACATGTATCCCAGTCACCCCAGCCCCGGTAGAGTAACCCTCAGGTGAACACAGTGACAGAAACAAAGGGTCGGGTGAGGAAGATTTTAGTCCTCCCCTGACAATTTCCAACCAGCCTGCTACCTCTGTGTAGAATTCTGGAGCATTCCAGGGGTGAGCAGCCAACCCATGTTGGTCCAGTGGATCTCTTTTGCACCCGTGGAACCTAAGCGCACCTTGTCTGAGCCTGCACCTTTCTCAGTCTGCTTCTGGCACTGGGGCTTCTCTGTTGCCTTGGCATGGGATCCCCTTGGAAATTCTGTACTAAAGCATGTGCACCTTGGAAATATGAGGCACTTAAAATCCATGGAGCTACTCTTGAACAAAAGGGGCTGGAAGATGATGGATGACTACTTACCACTTTTGTCACCCAGATGGAGAGTTGAGAGACACATTTTATGAGGCTTTCCAGAAGGTCCCAGTGGGATAGAGTACCAGTTGCCTGCAGCAGAGGCCAACGTGGTAAGGCACAATTGTATTGGCTTTTCTTCCTTCCCTGTTTCAATTCCCCTGTCCTGCACCACTGGACTTACATTCCCAACAATCTAGGGCTTTGTAACTAACTTTGCTTTCTGGAGAATCTAAGCTAAGGCAGGAGGGATACTTATATGGTAGAGATACAATGGTTTCCCATCTAAAATAAATGTGTAGAAGTAAAAAGGTGAGTCAATTTAGAGGAAAAAAAGAAAATGACAGGAGACATGATATATGAATATGGTAAATACAATACACTTGGTTTTGCCTCTGAACAGGGTGATCTTTGTAAAATGGTGATTCAATCTTTCCTCTCTCAACCTTAGAGCTGTTTCACTCTCCTCAAGCTGATAAAAGCCAGGCTGAGCTAAAACTGTACCACAGGGCAGGGTTGGGCTGGACCCCAGGGCTACTGCAAAGTTTTTGCATGTTGAGTACTCAGGGTCCAAGGTGCTAGGACAGCTTAGGTGCTGAGAAAACCCCTTTCCCACAGTGGACTCTCTGTTGCCAAAGAAACAAGCCCATTTTTTGCGTTAACAAAAATTTTCAGGAAGTCATGTTTTTGGTTTTTCTAACAAGACTGGCTGCAACCCCAGCAGTGAAGAGTCACAATAAGCTTTCTGACCTCTGTTTCAGGTCAGTTCCCCAGGGCACCCACCTGGCAACAAGCACTCTGATTTCTGCTAAGGAGTGTTGTTGCAGTGACTTTCAGCCTGACAGTGGAGCCCCTGTGACTCCTTTCTCAGCTTCATTCAAACCCATCTATATAACCTACACCCAGAATGGGGTGGCCAGACCTTGGCTTTAAGACCACGGTGCTCCCGAGTGGTGCCACAGTCTGCTAAAGCTGTGGGAAAAGCCACCAGTGTGAGAGCGATCACCTCTTCTTTGTATGCTCTCACATTCTTTTTGGTTCTCTGAGATGGAAATCACCAGAATTCTTAAAACGAAAAGAGAAGTGGACATTCAGAGCTAACCCTGGTCTAAACAGAGGGCTCTTTCCCTATTGCCCACTGCCTCTCTCCCTCCTGCATTTGGCACTCTACTCTGTGCCTGAAAACCTTGACTCTACCATAATTCCTACACCGCCTTTCCCCATCCTCTCTGCCCATCCAAACATCTTCCTTCCATAAAGGAGCATTCCAAATGTCACTTCCTCAATAAGCTCTCTTTGACTCTTCTAATCCCCATCTGTTCTTCCCCTTCTCTGAGCTGCTAAAGTCTGTACCACTCCTTTGTCACGTCTAGCCAATTCCCCCCAATTTACTGAGTGCCTACTGTGTGCCTAGAACTGTGTCAAGCACTGTGGATGCAAAGGTGAACAGAATGGGAGAGAGATAAGAGCAAGATGGACAGACCCTAAGAAAAAGAAGCAAGCAATGGCAGGAAAAGACCAAGGCAACCAGCCAGATCTGAGGCTGCAGGGTGGTGAAAATGGCAACAAAATATTGGGAGGTATGAGTGGAAATAAGACATACCATGGCCAGGAATTATCTTTGTTATCTTTCAACATGAGCCCAGATCCTGATTGAAATATAACATTCAGTTTCAAACTAAATGTAGAAATGGATCCAGAAAAAAGTAACAAGCAATAATAAAACAGATGTTAAACTGGGTAATTCAGAGAAAAGAGCAATCAAAGGAAAGCTGAGATATTTTTAAGACTGGCCAAGGGGTTTTGAGGTTCTTGATAACCTCAAACCTCTTGATCTTTCACTGCCTTGAGATGTTCCTGTTTATTTGCCTTGAGCTTTTAATGGATGTAAATGCCCTTCACTTCTGTGGATAACCAAACTAGAGAAAATAATCTTAAATTAAAGCCGGTGATATTTTGGTTGTGTTTAAGGAAGTTTTATTTGTTTTTGGTTTTGTTTTTTTGTGATGAAACTGGAAAGTGCAAATTTCAGAGGAAGTTGCAGTGTTTTATTACTTGATCCTTTAAGAGAAGAGACAAACCCTGTATCCATCAGCGTTTGGGCTTCTCTGCCTGAGGGTAGGGGCCTGCCCTGGAATCCTGGCAGTTTGTGATTCTAGGATTCTGGGGATTGAGTTACCACAGACATTGGCTGCTATCCCCCTATCCACACTGTCCATTAGGGCTGCTGGCAAAGTTACAAAAGTCATACTTTTTTCAGTTTGTATTTCATTTTCCTTGTTCCCCAAGAAACAGTAAGGAGCCAACCATCTGGCAGTAGAAGAATACAGAGATGATTTTGGTCTTTCATAATGGGACAGTGTAGCTGTCAAGAAATCACACCTGAATAAATGAAAGCTGAAGAGACAAGTGAACAGCCCATTAAAGATTGAACAGTAGGGTGTTTACTGCTTAAACCCACTAAACTATTTAACCACCCCTTGGACAAAGTAACCACCTTCCTTTACTCTCCTCCTTCTTTCTTCTTCCCCTTCCTCCTCCCCTTCTCCTCCCTCTCCTTCTCTTTCTTCTTTCTTGCATATTTTCCTGAAAAGTGAAATAGATAGCTGCCCTTTGTTTCTTAGTGACAAAGTAATCTAGGGGAAAAACAATCTTTAACAAAAGGTTATGGTCTCCATATTTCAAAAAAAGGGGGGTAGGGGAGTAGTCTAATTCCATGCATAAAATTAAAAAGAATTTGCATGGCTTTAGTGGAAAGGGGGAATTTATCTCTCATCAACTCTTCCCAGAAAGGGCAACATTTAAAGTATACCTTGCACAGACACATTTAGCTGCTATTTGAATACGAGAAGAAATCTGGCCATTTGCAGCCCACTTTATACAAGAACTGTCCCATGAAGAGCAGAATTTGATGGAGTGAAGGGCCTTAACGGCACCCTCACACTGACTCCCTCCCGATCCTGGAACTGATTTTGCTGGTGTCCACAGGGGGAGGTTGAGGGACTCTCCAGTGGCTGTCGCTACTAGGAAACCTGCCTAAACCGGCTTCCTCTGTGAAGTCTTGGTTTCACTCTCACTCTTTTTAGTTTCCCCACCCCAAACTTCAGTTCTCTCCAAAGAGCAGTTTTAGGAATGAATGCCAGAGACCAAGGATGGGGGAACTGACACCTCATCAGAGGGAGGAGGAGAGGGCTAAAATCTGAGAGCACCTAAATGTCCCCTGACTAGGTTTTTCTTTACCCATAGTCCCAAGGATTCTTCTAGAAACAAAAATGAGAGTGGATTCAGGTAGGTTAGCCTAGGCTGACCCTGATGGAGGGGTTGTGGAGCAGAGGCTGGGGGTGGGGGTAGGGATGGGGAGGGGGAGAGTGGGGGAGGGTGGGGAGGGAGGGAGTTGGGGAGGGAGGGGTAGGGGGTAGGGGGCGGGGTGGGCACAGTCAGGGAACTTTAGCAAGGCTCCCCAGGTTTCTAGCTTATGGAGTAGTTCCTTTCCGTTTCCTGGAAGCTGTATTTTCACCCACCGAGAGCCAGTCTTGTGGGCAGTGAAGTTCCTTTACGATGAGCCTGTGGCCAGGAGCACCGAAGGTCCATTGCAAAGCGGGGAAGGGGAGTGTGGGGACTCGGCTGACCAGCTGAGCTTCCCTCCCTGTGGGAAATCCCAGCAGGACTGGGAGAAGCAGAGCAGTGGAGGCCATCTGGTAGAAAATGTACCAAAGAAGGTTTTAAAATCTACCTGGGTCTCCAGATCAAAGGCTGGGAAAAAACAACTTACAGAAGCAAGCTAGAGCACTCGGGGACACGGGGGAAGAGGGGCAGGCAGGAACATGGACTTCCCCCAGTTCTCTTTCTGTTCTGCTTAGGATAGAAGCCACTGCCAGCTTTTAAAACACCAATTTGTATCCACTTACCTCTCCACTCAGTGTTCCCATCCCCACCCTCTGCCATATTTGATTACTGCCTGCTTATTAGAATTACAGCACGTATCTTAGACCTTTCTTTAAATGCTGCTTTTACACTGTCATAAAGCAGAGGCCTCTTTTGGAAGGAGCATGAAATATTTTAAAAATCAGATTCAGGAGCTTCAGAGCGTTAATGAACTCAGGGTTTAGTCTATCGTATCATTTCAAAGTTTGTGTAAATGGCAGTACAGAGAATGGAAGAAGTCCTGGACTGAGAGTTCAGAGACAGTGGACTCCAGGCCTACTTCCCTCTGCTTGTGTGACCCTAAGGAACTCTCTTCACTTCTTGGGCCTCAGTTTCCTCACTATAAAGTAACAGGTTGTGCAAATATCCCTTCTGACGCTAACATTTTGTGATTTAAACTTTGCTCTTATGTACATATGGATTCTATTTTTAAAAAGTACTTTGGGACTAGTGGCCAGAGAGCCTGTTGATAAGCTGATCTTCAAGTTCTTTCCTAGCCTTCTTTAAAATCCTTCAAGCGGATACCTGATTTCCATCGTGCAAAGCTGGTGCTCAATCTTACGGAAGATGTGTTTGGAAATGATTCAGTAAGACGGAAAGGAGAAAGCTTAAGACCGTGACCGCTCTCATAACCCGGTGACAGGCCCGACTGGAAAATAACTCACGCCTCAGGACTGAGGTGGCACCGAGCAACCGTGCATTACTGGGGAGGAAACGTCAACCTAAACTTGCATCTTTGCTTTTACTTTTACTATTTTTTAAAAATCTTTCCTTCTCTTGTGCACTAGCTGCTCCGGTTATTTCTGGGCTTCTGGAAATTTTAGTTTGTCTTTTAATTGTTCTTTAAAAATTAGCCCAGACATAATTTTCTCTAGATGCCTCTGTGAACGCTGTAAGCTGATAATGTCTCTCTCATATCTGCCCACCTTGCACCTTGCACATTCTCCTTTGTCACAGTGCTCGTGGCCTAATGTCATTACACCGTATGAAGTCTCCTCTATTTGTGTGATTCTTGCCCTACCTCAGTAGCTGCATGGAGTGCCTAGCAAAGTGTCTAGCACATTTTATATGCCGTATTAGTCAGGGTTCTCCGGAGAAACAGGACCAATACATATATGGAAAGAGGGAAAGATTGATTTTAAAGAATTAGCTCATGAGATTGTGGAGGTTGGCAAGTCCAAAATCTGCAGGAAAGGCCAGCAGGCTGCAGACACAGGTTAAGGGTTGAAGTAGCAGCCCCATCTGAAGACAGTCTGCTGGTAGAATTTCTTCTTCCTTGGGTGAGAGCAGTCTCTTTTCTATTAAGGCCTTCAACTGAATAGGTTAAGTGCCACTTACATGGAAGATAATCAGCTGGCTCCATGTCTACTGATTTTAATGTTAATCTCAGCTTAAAAATATCTTCACAGAAACATCTAGAAAATGTTTGACCAAATATCTGGGTACTATTTCCTAGCCAAGTTGATACATAAAATTAACCACCACAGATGCTCACTAAGTCTTCTGAAGTGAGTTCATGATACAGCATATGTATGTGAACAGCCACTTTGGGCTTCCTATTTCTCCTGGACTAGCTTCCTTCTGTTTTCTTCTAAAAAGCCTCTACTTCATTTTTTACCCACTTTAAATCATTTTAACAGGTGTGTATTGTGGTCCTATTCTGTGGTCTATTTTTCCTTTGAAACGTTTTGTTATTTTGTGTTTGCTGCAGAGTTCAAGGGGCCCTGTCTATTAACCATTTCCTGTTAGCTCTTTTTATTTTTAATTTTAGCTCTCATGACTTAATGAGGCATGGTGGCATGGTATTTACACATTCAGGCCCATGAAGTGGCAAAGATTTGTTTAATCTCCTGTTTTTCAGTTATCTATGCTTCTGTTTTCCTTCTGTTGAACTAGCCTTGGCCATGGTGTGGTTGGAGAGGAACTGAACATCAGAGCCTCATATCTCTTGGTATCAACGTGAAAGGGAGTTTACCCTAGAGGCATTACCTTATCTGAACATTTGGATTCAATTATAGTAATGATACTATCACAAATGACACAGAGAAATGCTTACAATGTGAAGCTCAGTGGTTAAAAAAAAAAGATATAAAATTGTATATACAAAATGATCCAATTTTTTTAATGTGCATAAAATATTGTAAGTATTTAAAATCTGAGTGGTGGAATGTGTTTTTTTTCCTGTGCTTTCTAAAATTTCTTTCTACATGTAAAAGAAAAATTCTTAATGTGAAAAATTTCCCCTTCTCTCTCTCCCTACTCCCAGCAAACCCTCCCATTAGCCTCCTGAGAGGTAATTATAATCATTACTAACAATGTGACATGTATTCTTTCAGTCATTTTACACACACACACACACACACACACACACACACAGAGCTCTTTTTTCTTCCATAAATAGACCATGTATATTACTCACTCGAAAACTTGATTTTTTTACTTAACAAAATGTCTCCAAGCTCTTTCCTTGTGAGCCTGATTATTTACCCAAAGTCTACTGATTTAAATGTCTACCTTTTTGGAAAGGTAATTAAAATAATTCATAATTATGAATAATTTATTCATAATTATGCCCTAATTTAGGAGAAGGAAACTCATTCTCCACTCTAAACAGAGATTGAGGTTATTTCCAATTTTCTGCTATGAGAAACAATTCTGCAAAGAAATCCAGAAACATTTATCTTTGTGAACACATGAGAGTTTTTATTTATTTAGTTAGTTTTGGCTGCGTTGGGTCTTTGTTGCTGCACGTGGGCTTTTCTCTAGTTGCGGCGAGTGGGGGCTACTCTTCGTTGTGGTGCGCGGGCTTCTCACTGTGGTGGCTTCTCTTGTGAAGCACGGGCTCTAGGCGCGTGGGCTTCAGTAGTTGCGGCACGCGGGCTCAGTAGTTGTGGCTCACGGGTGTAGTTGCTCCCTGGCGTGTGGGATCTTCCCGGACCAGGGCTCCAAGCCGTGTCCCCTGCATCGGCAGGTGGATTCTTAAGCACTGCACCACCAGGGAAGTCCCTGAGAGATGTGTTTTTTAAGAGAGATTTCTAAAAGTTTTCTCAACTTTTCTACTGGAAGTATGCATTATTTTTTTATCATAAAAAAGGAACATTTTATTAAAAAACAAACAAATCAACAGGCTAAGATGAGATCACTCAGCTGGGTGCAGTCCATGAAAGCAGGTCTGTGCCAGGACCTAGCATCCACCTGGTACACAGTAGGTGTTTAATGCCTGTAGCGAGAAAGATAAGCACAGCAAATCAAAATTCTTGAGAAGTATATAGAATACTTGCATATGGTGATTCTAGTATTTTTCAGATGATATCTATTCAGACAAAAATACTTAGTTTTTCTTTGCTTTGCTATCAGGATGAAAAAATTCTATTCTGCAAGCAAACAAATGACAAGAGTTAAAATTAATTAAATTCTAACAACCAACCTAAGAGGTAGGTACTATTATTGTCCCATTTTATGCGTAAGGGGCCCAGACCGTGACAAAGGCCGCGCACACACTAAACACCCTTTTCCGAGTCAGGGGCCACACGCTGTTCACTGCCCAGAGGAGCTGGACTGGAGGAAAGGCCGAGGCGTCAACCCGAGGTCACACGTGAGTCTCCAACAGTCTCTCGAAAGCGTGGGGGGTGGGTGGGGGGGTGGGGAGCGGAGCAGCGCAAATTCGCGGCGCCTGGTGCTCCCCGGCGCCCTCCGGAGCTGAGGGCGCCGGTGACGCGGGTCCCGCCACCCGGCTCGGGCACAGAAGGCTCCGCGCCTCGCCCGAGCCGAGAGCTGCGCCCGGCACTCGTCCAGCTCCGTTGAACCTGGGCGCGGTCCGCGGGCGCCGCGGCAGGGTCCGCCCTGGGCCTCCTCGCACCAAGACTTCCCCGCGCCTGGCCCCGCCCTGAGCCCGCGCGCCGTGCCCGCCTCGCGGCCACCAGGTACCCCTCCCCGCTGTCGGCTCCCACCCCCGCGCTCCTAGCCTGCGGGCGACCAGTGCCGCCCGCCCCTCCTCCCCACCCTCCTCGCCCGCGTCCCCCGCGCGCTCCTCCTCCGCGGTGCCCCGGGGGCCATCCCCCACCCCTTGTCGGGCCTGGACCTGTTCCCCACTCGCCTGCTCCCCACCGCCCCCCCCCCAAAAAAATAGCAGAGGACTGCCGGGAAGCAGCTGCTCAGATCTCAGTTGTGAATTTATAGTTCGGGGATGAGCCTATAAACTGGAAAAGTTAGAGGAGTTTAGAGAATATCAGCGTTCTGAGAGCGGGAGGCCAGAGCAGTACGGTGTCAAAGCTAAAGGAAATTTCCCGACAGAACGAGGTGGTCATCGCCCCTAGCCTCACTCAAAACTCATAAAAACACATTCGGGTGGAGCCAGAGGAATTACAGAAAAGAAGCTGAGGACTTTGGAAGAGGGTATAGAGGGTTAAAGATTGGTCTTCAAAAGCCAACTAAGCTTGGACTCTGAAGCACTCAGCGCAGAGACAGGAGCCCAGGCTGCCTCGCTAGCTCCCCTCCTGCCCCGCAATCCAGTTTACCATGGGAAGGTTGAGATCCAGGATGGGTGGCTTGTCCACAATCACACACCTGATTCTGGGCAGAGCCAGGACTATCAGCCCAGAACGCCAGTTCCTAAGCATCATTTATAAACAATAAAATATGTAAGTAGGGCTTCCCTGGTGGCGCAGTGGTTGAGAGTCCGCCTGCCGATGCAGGGGACACAGGTTCGTGCCCCGGTCCGGGAAGATCCCACATGCCGCGGAGCGGCTGGCCCCGTGAGCTGTGGCCGCTGAGCCTGCGCGTCCGGAGCCTGTGCTCCGCAATGGGAGAGGCCACAGCAGTGAGAGGCCCGAGTACAGCAAAAAATAAATAAATAAAATAAAATGTAAGTAATGTTTTACAAATAGCTTTTGGGAACCAGTTAACTCAGCATGATCAGTAACTCAGTAATGGTCTGCTCAGTCTGTCATCATTTTTCTCAGGTGCTTGCCAGTCTGTATTTCCTGGCCCACAGCAGTGCAGCTGGAGGAGGACTCTTGGAAGCCCAAGGACTTGAACTTAACCCTGAGTAAATAGATTTTAGGGAAGAGGAGGAGAGGAAGTCATCTTGGATGGGGAAAGAACTTGAGCTGAGGGAGGATGAGCTGGCCCACCAGCGTTTGCAAGTGTTTTCCTGGCCAGGGCAAGTAGAGTGGCTGATAGAGTGGGAGCAGACAGTGGAGGGCTTTGGAGGTGAATGCTACAGGCTATAGGGCACAATGGGGAACTGGAAACGCACCGACAGGGAAACCAGAACTTTACTGGGGATTAGATTCATGGAGAGAGTGTTAGCTGAGACCCCAGGACTCTAGAACTCAATCATTTAGAAGGAAAACAAAATTTAAATATTGCTGTTGAAAGGAAGGTTGTGGGAGAAAGTACAGTCTTCTAGTTCAATTAATAGAAAAATCATTTTCCCTGGTTGTGTATGAATAATAAAAATACTGCTTACTATGTGCGAAGCACTGTTCTAGGTGCTTTATAAAAATTAATTCACTTATTCCTCATAACAGACCCACGAGGTTGTTACTGTTTTTGCCACCACTTTACAGGTATGGAGGGTGAAGCACAAAGAGGTTGCTCAAGGTAAGTAGGTCTATGCTGAGGCAAGGGCCCAGAATCAGAAGATTTGGGTCCCAGTGTCTCCATTTATTGCTTCTGTGAATTTACCCTCTCTGACCCTGCTTTCTGGTTGTTTTTTTTTTGTAATTTTATTTATTTTTTTATACAGCAGGTTCTTATTAGTCATCAGTTTTATATACATCAGTGTGTACATGTCAATCCCAATCGCCCAATTCATCACACCACCATCCCCACCTCCCCACTGCTTTCCCCGCTTGGTGTCCATGCGTTTGTTCTCTACATCTGTGTCTCTATTTCTGCCCTGCAAACTGATTCATCTGTACCATTTTTCTAGGTTCCACATATATGCGTTAATATACGATATTTGTTTTTCTCTTTCTGACTGACTTCACTCTGTATGACAGTCTCTAGATCCATCCACATCTCAACAAATGACCCAATTTCTTTCACTTTTATGGCTGAGTAATATTCCATTGTATATATGTACCACATCTTCTTTATCCATTCGTCTGTCGATGGGCATTTAGGTTGCTTCCATGACCTGGCTGTTGTAAATAGTGCTGCAATACCTGTGAAGTGCATACTGTAATCCGGGCCTACTTATGAGGCAGGATGTGCGGGTGCTTTGCAAACAGTGCATTGTGATACCAATGGAAAGTGTTAATATTTAAGTGAAGGAGGGATGCATTCCAAGGCCAAATTCAAACCAAAAAGAGAAAATGACAAGCTTGGTTTGACTTGCAGAATTTAATGGGCTTGCCACCCATGGAGAGGCAAAGATGGAATCGTAGTTAAATTGTGGGCTTTGGAGTCAGATGGATCTAAGTTGGAATGCCAGCCCTGCCATTAATTAGCTCTGTGACCTAAGTCACGTAACATTTCTGATACTGCGTGGCTGATTTACTCATCTGTAAAATGGCCTGTTCCACTCCCCATAGAGTGGTTGTGAGGATTAAATGAGATGTCCTTAATACTGTGCCTGCAAGGTGTGAGTGCTCAGTAAAATGTAGATAGGGCTATTATTTTTTCTGTTTTTTTTTTTTTTCTCCCCATCCTCTGTGTGTCTTTATATTCCCCCAGAGACAGCCTCACCATGAGCGGGGAACTGATCAAGAAGTATGTGGCAGCCATGGTGCTGAGTGCAGCTGGAGATGCCTTGGGGTACTTCAACGGGAAGTGGGAGTTCCTCCGGAATGGGGAAAAGATTCACAGGCAGCTGGCCCAGCTTGGCGGTTTGGATGCCATAGATGTGGAGAGGTGGAGAGTCAGTGATGACACGGTGATGCATCTGGCCACGGCAGACGCTCTCCTGGAAGCCGGCAAAGTCTCGGACTTGGCTCACCTGTATTCCATCCTTGCTAAGCATTACCAAGACTGCATGGGAGACATGAATGGCCGGGCACCAGGTGAGAGCAGCCAGTGGAGGTCCTGGGCAAGTGGAGAATAAACAGGCCCAAGAAATCATTAAAAATGTTGAATGAGATTTAAATATCAAGGAGACATTAGTTTTTATAGTTGTTTCAGAAATAGAAACAACCTGAATGTTCTGTAATTTATTTAATTATGGTGACACATCTGCAGCCATTTAAATTATGCAGATAACTATTTACCAATATGGAAAGATATTGTATATTAAGTAAAAAAATTAGTTTACAAAACACTATCTTATGAACCCATTTTCTTTCTTTTTTTTTTTTTTTAAACATCTTTATTGGAGTATAATTGCTTTACAATGGTGTGTTAGTTTCTGCTTTATAACAAAGTGAATCAGCTATACATATACATATATCCTCATATCTCTTCCCCCTTGCATCTCCCTCCCTCCCACCCTCCCTATCCCACCCCTCTAGGTGGTCACAAAGCACAGAGCTGATCTCCCTGTGCTATGTGGCTGCTTCCCACTAGCTATCTATTTTACATTTGGTAGTGTATATATGTCCATGCCACTCTCTCACTTTGTCCCAGCTTACCCTTCCCCCTCCCCATGTCCTCAAGTCCATTCTCTAGTAAGTCTGCATCTTTATTCCCATCCTGCCCCTAGGTTCTTCATAACCTTTTTTTTTTTTTTTTAGATTCCATATATATGTGTTAGCATACGGTATTTGTTTTTCTCTTTCTGACTTCATTTTGTATGACAGACTCTGGGTCCATCCATCTTACTATAACTAACTCAATTTCATTTCTGAACCCATTTTCATTAAAAGTATATATGTAAAAAAAGAAGTATATATGTATATCTCTGTTGGGAGAGGTCTGGAAGAATATACACAAAGATGTTAATCATTGTATGTGGGTGATGGGGTATTTATAGTTTCTTATTTTCGTTTTACTTATTTATAGCTTCTGAGTTTTCTTTAATAAAGAAATTTTTTTTTCTTTTTAAAGAAGACTGGAAAATGTCGTGTAGAGACCCCTTTTCTGGTTCCAGATTGCTCACAAGTGGTTCCTGCTCACTTTGGGAACTTTTTACAGCCACTTGGGCCACCAGCTGATGTGAATCGCCTTTCCCCCAGCTCCTCCTGTATTAGTTAGCTTGACCTGCTGTAACAAAATAACCTCAGACCGGCTGGCTTAAACAACGGACATTTATTTTCTCACTGTTTTGGAAGCCAGAAGCCTGAGATCAAGGTGTCGGTTTCATTTCTTCTGAAGGAGACCTTTCTCTTTGGCTTGCAGACAGTTTCCTTCTAGCTGTGCCCTCTCACAGCACACATTCCTGGTGTCTCTTGTGTCTCCAAATTTCCTCTGCTTATTAGGACACTGATCAGACTGAATTAGGGCCCACCCTAACATTCTCATTTTAACTTCATCACCTCTGCCCTATCTCCAAATACAGTCACATTCCGAAGTACTAGGGGTTAGGGCTTCAACATATGAATTTTGGGGAATACAGTTCAGCCAATAACACCTCCTGATGAAAAGCTCCCTGCTCCATAAACCTAGGGGCGTCTAGTATAAGTACTCTGGTGTAAGTAAGGCACAATGTTGCTCTGGGATTTGGGGTTTGGGGTTTGGGGATATTCATCATCATACTTTTTCGCTTTCCCTTTCCATCAAGGAAAGCTGGAGATGGGGCTTGGTTCTCTCATCCTGCGGGGGCTTTGCTTTGGGGTACACTGACCCCATGCCCTACCGGACTCTCCCCAGGGGGCGCCTCAACGCAGAACGCCATGCTGCTGGAGCCAGACAAAGCCGATGGCTGGAGGATTCCCTTTAACAGCCATGAGGGTGGCTGCGGGGCTGCCGTGCGGGCCATGTGCATCGGTCTCCGGTTCCCTCACCACAGCCAGCTGGACACCCTGATCCAGGTGAGTGTCGAGAGTGGCCGGATGACCCACCACCATCCCACAGGCTTCCTGGGAGCCCTTGTGTCTGCTCTTTTTACAGCCTATGCTGTGAACGGCAAGCCTCCCCAGCAGTGGGGAAAAGGACTGATGGAGGTGCTACCGGAAGCTAAAAAGTACATTGTCCAATCAGGCTACTTCGTGGAGCAGAATCTTCAACACTGGTAAGTTCGTAGGTGCACGCTCCTGCTAGAAGATGGTTGAACCTGTGTGTGCACATGTGTGCATGTGTATGCCTAAAACTCATAGATCATAGCAACCATCCTGGTTCTCACCATCCAGTTCTGTCGTCCACCGCATCCAGCTGCCTCCCCACCCACCTGCTAAGGATTTCAAGTACAGTCCCAGTGGTGGTGGCCACCAGGTCGCCAAGTGAAGACCTCAGGGAGTAAGGCAGCTACACTGCTTCCCTCATGCGTAGGGATCCTGTTCTCTATAGTTTTTGTGACTGTTCTTATTTTTTTTCCTGGCCACACCACGTGGCATGCAGAATCTCAGTTCCCTGACCAGGGATCGAACCCATGCCCCCTGCAGTGGAAGCACAGAGTCTTAACCACTGGACCACCAGGGAAGTCCCTATGGCTATTCTTTACTGAGATGAGCTTCCCTGCTTATTTCCTGGAACTTGTTTTTTCAGTGTTGTCTTGACATACAATACTGTGAAATCCTTGGCTAAAATTATCTAGAGATAGGTTTTTCCACCAGCTAATTAATAAGTGGTAAGGCCACATCTTCCCCTTTTCTTGAATTCATTTCACATTCCCTTTCTTAGAATAAAAAGGTCCAGGGCTTCCCTGGTGGCGCAGTGGTTGAGAGTCCGCCTGCTGATGCAGGGGACACGGGTTCGTGCCCCGGTCCGGGAAGATCCCACATGCCGCGGAGCGGCTGGGCCCGTGAGCCATGGCCGCTGAGCCTGCGCGTCCGGAGCCTGTGCTCCGCAACGGGAGAGGCCACAACAGTGAGAGGCCCGCGTACTGAGGCTTTCTAATGAAATCACCCGTGGTCATGATGTTCCAAAGTTCTCTCTTAAAAAAAATTGTAACCGTATAAGGAGATGATGTGTTAATTAGGTTGATGGTAGTGATCATTTCATTATGTATATGTATATCAAATCATCATGTCATACAACCTTGAATATGTACAATTTTTGTTAAGAAAATAATATAAAGTAAATAATAAAATAAAATATATAATGACAGGCTAAATACATACAACTTGAAAGTTGACACTTGCCATGATTCTCAACTCAGGAAAAACAAACCTTTATTTCTCACCTTTAATTTGCTGTATATCTTCTTTATGTAGCAACAGGTATCAATGCCTTATTGACATCATTCCTTAGCGAAAATTTATTGAATGAATGTCACTTAGAGCTCATTTTGATTTTTTTATATCATATGATTTTAGTACCAGAAGTTGAAGTCATCTTGGAGCTTTCCCTGCTCACACATCTTCTGGTACCTTTCCTAATGGCTTTTGACTTTATTTTTTCAATTGACTGTAGATTTTTTTCCTTCCTACAGGTCTTACTTCCAAGACCAATGGAAAAAGTACCTAAAACTCAGAGGGATTTGGGATGGCAGATCAGCCCCTACCTTCCCCAAGCCTTTTGATGTGAAGGAGAGGGATCAGTTCTACACCTCCGTGAGCTACTCTGGCTGGGGCGGCAGCAGTGGACATGATGCCCCCATGATTGCCTACGATGCCATCCTGGCTGCAGGAGACTCCTGGGAGGAGCTTGCCCACCGAGCCTTTTTCCACGGTGGAGACAGTGATTCTACAGCTGCCATTGCTGGCTGTTGGTGGGGAGCGATGTATGGTTTTAAAGGAGTGAGTCCCTTCAACTATGAGAAGATAGAATACAGAAACCGGCTGGAAGAGATAGCTAGGGCTTTGTGTTCTCTTAGGTCAAAGGAAGATACGTAACTACCCTTTAGGGAGAAGTGACATTCATTTCTGGTGGTTTCTCCTCTTGTGTAGTCCCTTTTCTGCTCAGTTTCACTTTTTTCAAAGTCAAGAGTCTTAACCTTGTACTCAGGGAATTTTGAGATAACAGTCCCTTGGGTACCTGAAGGTCAGTCTTTCCAAACGTATTCTGTCCTCGCCCCCACCCCAAATCTACCCCTCTTCCTATCCTGAAGAGTCTTTATCTCAGTTGATGGCATCAGCGTCTCCCAAATTAGAAATCTCATAGCCTCATATTGAGTCTTCATTTTTACCATCTGATCTTTCGCTAAGTTTTTTTCTGTTTGTTTTAGGGTGGGTTCCCCAAAGTGGACTCTGAGACAAGGATTTGAGTGCAAGTAGTTTATTTGGGGGGTGATTCCAGGAAGCACTGTTAGGAGAATGGGGAAGTGAGACAGGGAAGGGAGGGGAGCCAGGACAAGGTGCGTTAATGAGCATGTTACCAATGTGGGCAGTTGGGACTCGGTCCGTCTGGGTCCTCTGCGTAAGGCACTCAGAGTTGTCCCACCGACTTCTATCTGATGTTGGTGGAGGACCACTCCCAGGCGTGCTAACTCCCTGGTGCTTCCTGGCCTGCCTCTTGCGCTAGCCAAACATGAGTGTCCTCAGGTAAAGTCTCAGAGATGTTTGCAGTGGCAAGCTGTATGGCGCATGGGAAGAGTGAGGGGTATATGTGGGGTCCCAATAGCACCTGCTGGTTGGTTCTACCTCCTAAATATCCTTCAAATCTGTTATTCTTTTACCTTTTTGCACCAAGTATGTTTCAGCTGGATTTCTGCAATCCAAGCTACTCAAGTCTGAGGAGAGGCTGCTCCTAGCTGCGCCCTCTCATTTCCTGGGCATGGCACTTGACATGGTGCCAGTTTGTTGCCTATTTGCTTGCCTTTATTCTCCTCTAGACAGAACCTAGCCTGGTGCCTGGGCACACAGGAGATATTTAATCAGTATATATTAAATGAATGTTGTTTATTAGCCTCCTATCTGGTGCCTCTAATTCCAGTACTGCCTTCCTCATCGCCCTCCAGAGTGATCTTTACAAAGAACAAATTGATGATGCTGCACTTCTAATCATGTACAATGAATACTCACCCCCTTTCTTCATTCCTCGGTGCTCTTCCCTCTCCTCTTTCCCTTTCGAGCCCCAGCTCAGGTAGCATCTCCTAGATGAAACCTGCTCTGACTGTCCAGGCTCCTCACTACACCCACAGCCTTCTGTCTCTAGCCCTCTCACCACACTGATCCTGTTGTGTGGTGATTGTGTGTCTTCTGGGGACGATCTCAGGCTACTTGTGAGGGCTTGTGTCTTATTCTTTTTGTGGCCTCCCCGTCTGGCCCATTAGAGAGATTCAGTATTTACTTTGGAAGTTCATCAATTTGTGTTGATGTGAATGCTTTCAACACGCAGTGTCTCATCTGTTTCGGATGCCCTCTGCTTCATGATTGTCAGGAGTGACCTGTGCCGGCCTGAAAGAGATAGAGGGTTTGATGCTTTAACCAGGCCTGTGTGCTGACTTAAATGAGACAAAGCTCTCAACTCTGTATTTGAAGCAGGACTCCAGCAAAGGCGTGAGGTTTATTATTCTTTTATACGTAAAGAGAGAAGAAAATTCCAAAGCTCTTTTTCTGGTTCAAAAAACTCTGATGTGAGCCGGGACGAAGTGAGAGAATGGCGTGGACTTATATATACTACCAAATGTAAAATAGATAGCTAGTGGGAAGCAGCCTCATAGCACAGGGAGATCAGCTCCGTGCTTTGTGACCGCCTAGAGGGGTGGGATAGGGAGGGTGGGAGGGAGACGCAAGAGGGAGAGGATATGGGGATATATGTATATGTAGAGCTGATTCACTTTGTTATACAGCAGAAACTGACACACCATTGTAAAGCAATTATACTCCAATAAAGATGTTAAAAAAAAAAAAAGCTCTGATGTGTATTTATATATTTCAGAAAACAGACGTGTTTTAAATATTACAACTAGGACAGCAGATTCTTCAGCAGGACAATCAGAATTGCAGACTTTAGAGGTGGGGATTTACAATTTACAGAACATGGTAATAACCTCTTAGATTCAGGTGTCTTAAATTCAGGTGTAAAAGAAGACTTCTTTGTAGAAATATTTTGAGGACAGTTTCAGAATAATAGAAAGCAGTCAGTACATACATTTTTACACAAGATTCTTGGACAGAAGATTAACATGGAGACTCTCGTGACTGTTTAGAATTTCCCGCTTGATAAAAACTGACATAGTGCAGAATAGTGTGTGCTTTTCTGCAGCTGTAGGAGAAGAGGAAACATCTTTTCCTGGTCTTTCTGGGGTTTCTTTTACCAATAATCAGGAGAGCCTGAAGTTTTAAGGTGGAGAACTAGAATTCAGTTAGCACTGCCCAAACAGCAGAACTGAGATGCTTAAACGTTACAATACAGAAAAGGGAAGAAGAGTATTTTAACAAGTGGATTCTGAAGCATGACGTGTTTTACCTCTGTAACTGGTTTGGTGAATGGTCTGAATTTAGTGAGAAGAAAACATGGAATGATTTTCTTTTTCTCTAGCTACTGCCTTCATACATACTGCATTGAAGCTGCTTTTCCTGCCCCTAGCATCAACTTTTTGGTCTTGGGATGGGGGTGTGGTGGTGGGTATTAAAAACCCAATCCAGTCCATCCCAGTCTAGTTTTTTAAAATTTCAGCTTTACTGAGGTATAAATGACATGGAAAATTGTAAGATATTTAAAGTGTACATTTGTGGTGATTTAATATACATTGTGAAAGGTTTCCCTTCATCTAGTTAATTAACATATCCATCACCTCACATGTTTATCTTTTTTTGGTGAGAGCATTTAAGTTCTACTCTTAGCAAATTTCAATTACACAATATAGTGTTATTAACTATAGTCACCATGGTTTACATCAGATCCTCAGACCTTATTCAGCTTATAGCTGAAAGTTTGTACCCTTTTACCAACCTCTCCCTATTTCCCTCACTACCACTGCTTCCCCCAACCAGCCCCTGGCAACCAATTTTCTACTCTGTTTCTATGAGTTTGATTTTTTTTTTTAGTTTCCACATATAAGTGATATCGTGTAATATCTGTCTTTCTCTGTGGCTTATTTCACTTAGCATAATGCCCTAAGGTCCACTGATGTTGTCACGAATGGCAGGATTTCTCATAGCTGAATAATATTCCATTGTATATATGTACTACATCTTCTTTATCCATTCATCAGTTGACAGCCCCTTGAGTTGTGTCCATATCTTGGCTATCATGAATAACGCTGCGATAAACATGGGACATAGATATCTCTTTGTTACCCTGTTTTCATTTCCTTTGGATATATATACCCAGAAGTAGGAATCCCAGTCCAGTTTGATCAATTCTAACACTTTAATGTCATGTCCCTTTCTCCCCACCATAGTCAGTCCCGGGCCCAGAGGACTTAGAGGAGAAATGGAGACATGGATGCCTCTTTCATTCCTTGCCTCCCTCTCCTGGGGTTCCCTGTCCCTCTCCAGTGTTGCCCTAGACCACCCTCACCAGTGGAGCCCTGATGGGAAAGGGTCAAGCCAGTCGTCTTCTGAGGGCTCTACTCAACCCAAGGGAAACTCCTCCTTCCCGGTCACATCCACCACCGAGAGTGCAGGCTGCCCCACCTGCTGCTGTCTACATTTCCCCCATCCATCTCAAATAGGACAGATCAGGAGGACGGATCAGGCTGCCTAGCAGACAGCCGACTTGGTAGCAGGTGCCACTGTCACCTTCATGTGGTCACCCTCACTCTCATCTGGTAGCCCCCTCATTTGGCTTTGTTGTGAGGGCGAGGTAGAGCACCACCTTTCCTTCCCTTTCAGGAAGGGATGGGAAACCCCCCATAGAACTTAGGATTCTTGGGATTTTTCCTTCAAACGGCTGATTTTCGGCTAGGGGAGGTGGGGAAGGGAGGTCTTCTAGAGCAGTTCTGCTGCCTCCTGGTAAGTCCCACTGGGATTTGTCTTTCCAAGGCCTTCCAGTCTCTTTAGAATGTAGTGGTGGAGGTGTGTGCGTGGCGCTGAACGGGGTCCCGGCAGGGTAGGAGGGTGGAGACGTAGCATTTTTTCTTTGCTAGTAGGACTTCAGCTGCAATTGGAGACAAGAGATAGCGTCTTTTTAAGATCCTGTTCTATTTGCTATGCAAATTCTCACTCTTCACAGCAGTCACAATTCAGAAAGAGATCAGACTTTCAGACTCCTTTTTCTCAAACCTCAAAACCTCCTCTCCAAACTTGACTCTCAATTGGCAGCTTTGCTTCCTATTTCTCTGAGAAAATAGAAGCCATCGAAAGAGAACAACCGTCACACCCATCCTCACCTCTGTCTCCACCTACCCGCACCTGGGCTCCTGGGCTCTGCCTTCTCTCCTGACTGTGAGTGCTGGGGTGTGTGTGTGTGTGTGTGTGTGTGTGTGTGTGTGTGTGTGAGAGAGAGAGAGAGAGAGAGACAGAGAGACAGAGACAGAGAGAGAAAGAGAGACAGAGAGAGAGAGGAGGGAGGACCAGAATGAACAGAGGAAAGAGACAACAGACTTAATTATATACATAATGTTAGAGTAAATTTAAAAGATGACCTGAATGACAGTATGAACTTGTTATGCTAATCAAGTTAACATCTGTGTTCTGAAAAACAGAATAGGTCATGAGTAACATTACAGGGATTAATGGTATTTTTTGACCTGCTAAATGATGGTACTTCATTTGCTTTCTTTGGTACCTAAGATTGCTAGATGTTACTAGAAGTCTTGGCAATATATACATTTTTAAGATCCGCATTGGCCTCATCTGCCCTTCTCCAAGCTTCTTCAACCACACATTCTCCATTTCCTCTTCTGTCTCCACCTCTCCAGGGCAAGTAAATGTGCATCTTTTTAAAACAGCCAGAGCTACTGGGGGTGGTGAGGGAGGGAATGGAGACTCTGATGATTTCACTCACATTCAACCATCCCAGTGGATCAGCTCCTCAAGGAATGGGGTCTGGTTAAGGACCCAGGGGTCATCTAGGCATGGCAGAGAGGGCAGTCTTGCCATCATTTTCTCATCCCTGGGGTTTCGGTTTGGGGATATTGACACCTAGGGAGTTGGTGAGACTCTCTCCTTTGGGGAAGGAAAGACAAGAGGAGGAAGAAAGAGTTGCTGTGCGTCAGGTAGTTTACTAGAGCTTGTTAACAGGTGAAGAACTGGGGCTCAGAGAAGCTGCCATCCATCTGAAGTCACACGGCTGGGATGACATGGAGCTGGAGTTTAAACCCAGGTCTGCTTGTCTCCAATCCTACCACACTCTAATTGTTGGCTATAATTAGAAAATGTTTCCTTAGACAAAGCCAAAATGAAACCCAGGAGTGAGATGATGCTGGCAGCAGCCTGTGGCCTCTCTCCACCTTCCCACAACTATGAGGTGACATCAAAAGGAAAGATGGTGGTGGGTTTGAGATGCACGTTGGGGGCAGGGGTAGGAGTGGGCAGAGCTGAGCCCAGCTGAACCCGTGGAATGGGCAGATGGGTCACTTCCAGCCAGTTTCTTCCACCACTTAGAAGGCACAACAAGGGGACCCCCGGGGTGTCCTCTTCCTTCGAGCTTCTCGGGGAATCGCCCTACAGTACTGCACACCCGGCAACAAGCTCTCAAGGTTCACAAGTCATTTTACTTTGAAGTTAGGAGATCTCAGGGAACAAAAAACTAAACCATAGAATTTGGCATCAAACTGTCATTTAAAAGCTGCAATTTTCAGTCTTTCTCAAAATTTGGAGGCCTGGAGACACCTGTGATACATTTTCCTGACAAGTGTAAAGCAAGGGTCTACCTGTTCTTCCAAGGAAAACAGAGACAGAATATAGACAGCTTAAAAATGAAAGCAAAGTTATGTGGTTTGGGGCACAAAGGGCATGAAGTATTCTCTTTACAAGAGTTTAGATGGCCTTACGTTCGTGTATTATGGTTTGTTCTGAGAATGGGTGTGTATGTGCGTGCATGCCTGTGCACGCACGTGTATACACATGCAGTACATATAGAACACCAGGAGTGGAGGCTCCAAAATCATGGTCTTCACCTCAAATTGGAAAGGAACCTGGCAAAAGTTCAGACTTCCTGAAAATCGAATAGGATAGGGGCTTGAGCCATCTTGGGCTGTGCACTAAAATTTCATGAGAAGTTCTAATGGGTTTCTATGCACTCTTAAAAAACAAATGAGGCAGGTGGAAAGAATTTTGTTTAGTGTGAAAAGCAAGGTGCAGAGGGTTTTTGTAGTGGGTCAGCAAGCGTGTAAAAAGTTCAGAAAGGATGGGATAGAATAAACTGGTGAGGCTCAGAATTATAATTTCCTAAGATTATTTTATATTACTTAGTATGTTAGTTTATATTCCCCCCACTCCCAACCCCACCCCTAAACTGAAGGCCATGCTTCTATACATGTGTGCATGCACTCATGCACACACACATAAAGGCTTATTCATTTATGGAACTGTCAGCCCGGGATCCTGAAGGAAGGTGAGGAAGCTGGGAATCTGAGCTGGGAACAGGCAGGCAGGAAAGGCCGAAAGAGATTCTATGGATTCCAGGGGTTGTAGCCAGTAGCTTCCTCTCTTCCCCTCCACTTCCTTCTCTTCCTCTCCTCTCTTTCTTTCAAAACGAGTGTTTAACGAGCACCTATTATGTGCCAAGCACAGTTCTAGACAGCAGGCACACAACAGGGAGCCCTGAGCAATGAGCACTGGATATTGAACCCAGTGTCCTTGGTCTCTTGCTTGCCTCCCTGTGTTCCTAGATCCTAGACAAGTAAAGCCATCTGACTCCACTTCACTGTGGGGGCCTCGGTGCGGTCTTGGGATCAGACCCCTTCCCACTGCCCTCTCTAAATGAACACACCATACCAGAGGTACCATGCCTTTCCTTAGCAAAGATTGAGCACTGGCTGTGTGGCAGGCACTGTGCTAGGCACTGGGGACACCTCACTGAACAAAAGAGACCAGAATTTTGCCCTCCCGAGGCTGACATTCTCCCTGGGGGAGACGGACCATATACAGTGATTATAAGGTGGTGCTCCCTACCAGTGTCTCCTGTAGAAAGATCTCTATCCTCACCTTCTAAAACACGTCACCTCACTTTCCAGGAGGACCTCGCTCTCTTGGCCCCCTGAAGCAGTGCTCCCCGGGTCTCTGGCCTCTGTGAGTTTTTAGTTTCCTCACTGGCGAAACAGAGATGGCTGTGGTTAGAATTAACAGAAGACTAGTGGCTCTGGCGTGCGTACAGTCATCAGCGGAGCCTGCTCGAACTGCAGAGTCTGGGGCCCAACCCCAAGGAGTCTCATCCAGTGTGTCTGGCTTGGGCCCAGTGGTCTGCCCCCCTTCCCCTGGGTGATTCTGAGGCAGGTGGTCTTGCCCAGGACCTCTCCAGCCCCATGTGGAGAGCACTGCACCAGACGATGTATGTGACAGGCAGGGCACCCTCTATATGTCAGCCGTGTTGATGTTGCACAGGGAACACTGTGCTGGAAAAGCTGGAATGACTGGCCTGACGCGCCAGCTCTGGGTGTGATGGAGTGGCCAGGAGAATGCAGTCCTCAGTCTCCTGCTGTGAGGAACCTAATTGACTGATGGTCCTGGTTGCTGCCCTTCTGGATCTAGCCTCGTCTTTGTGCTGAGACTGCCCCCAGCTAGTGGCTGAGCAGGGCAAGTCTGCTAACACAGCTCATTTGCACAAGAGACTTCAGCTTGAGGCTTCCCCACTGCCTTGGCCAGGACATTCCAGGAACTGCATGGTGTTCTGGGGCTTCCTGTGCAATCCTCTTTCCTTCTCCCTGTCCTGCGCAGGTGTCAGCCCTGCAGCAGGGTCTAAAGGGTCTCCCTACTGCCTTCAGCTCCCCTTTTTATTCGTCACAGGTCTTATCCCTGATAAATCTCTTGCATATCTAGTCCCATCCTGGCTTATTTTCTCTGAGGACCTGGACCCCTACACCTGGCTTGGTCTCTGACGTCAGAACAGCCTTCAGTAGTGCCCTTCCTGGTGGCAACAGCACCTGATCAGTGGAATCATGTGCAGGAGGGGAAGAAAGGGCTGGCCCCTCCAAAATCAGTTTATCCCTGTCTTGGGCAGGCCTGGCACAGCTTGGTGCAGTGGTTGGTGCCGCCTGTTGGCACAGTGGTTCAGAGCATGGCCTCGGGAGCTAGGTTGTCCTGCTTCAAATCCCAGCTCTGCAGGAGCTTGTGCAAGGTACTTAACCCCTCTATACCCTGAAGCTGTATGTAGATAGTACTCCCCTCACAGAGCTATGGTCCAGAAAGTTCCATACTGCCCTGTTGGTGGGTTCTCTGCCTCACAGCAATGTGCTGCAATTAAGGAGAGCTGGGCAAGTATGGTGCCTCCCCCTTCCCCTGACCCATCTAGAACTAGCGCACTGTGGTTTCTGCCACTCCTTTGGGTGAAGAGGCCATGCGGTATACTGGAAACACCCTGGTTCCAGACCAGCTCTGCCACTTCCAGCAGAAGGGTCTCCATAGGTCATTTTCGTTCTCTATTTCTTTGTTTCTTATCAGTGAATTCAAGACACTGAATGACTCTGCTTAGAGGTTGGACTTCTAGCCCCAAGATTCTATCAAAGGATAGTACTCTCAGAGGCCAACTTCATCTTCTTTCGTTATTTCCGTTAAATGTACACGAAACATATTAATACATTGTTGACTCAGCTCTGTGCTGGGCACTGGGGACTCAAAAATGAAAAGAGAAGGCCTTTGCCCTCAAGCCACTCAGAGTCCTCCTAGGGGGCAAACACGTTCACAGATGACTCCGGGACAATGTGGGTTTGTGATCCCCTAGAGATGAAAGACTTCTGCCTTGGTTTTTACTAACATTTTATAATGGGAAGTGGGAGAGGTGCAGGAAATAGTTTCCTGATGATGTTTGGCTCAGAGAGGAAGGGCAATGTGTTTCAATGTCCCCTGCTTAAAAAAAAAGAAAAGAAAAAAGTATATTTCATTTCATTGAGAAGAAGAAACAGAAAAACTGGGGAAGTTAGACAAATAGGGAGAGACCTGTTACAGGTCATGAGGCCAGTTAATGATTAGTGAGACCCGAGTGGGCGTTTAGTGTTCAAAATTGTGAGAGCCTGGGTTATGAGATCTCTTTGTCATTAGGGGTCGGCTTCACCCCAGCTCTGAGACTTCCAGCTCAACGATGGCCCCAGACCCCTGGGAGGGCTGCTTCTGGTCATGGGGGCTTCTTCTGTGGCTCAGTGTTGGAAGTACAGGTAAGTCGGGGCTGGGGCCTTGGGTGGGACTTCTTTCGGTCAATAATTCTATTTTTTCAAGCCATCTATTTATGTAGCGCTAACCTTTGGAAGGTCCCCTAAAAGCCCTCTCCTGAGATGTATTTAAAAGAGGGAGAAAAAAACCTTCAATCATAATGGGAATGACAGCACTTTCTTAAGTCACAAAAATTGAACTTCCTCTAGTTGTTTTACTCATTTTTCTAAAATCTGCGTTACTCCTTTTCACCTTGCACAAGCCAGGAAGAGTATAAAAAAATAAAATGTGATTAATTCCAAAACATGATTCATTTTCCCCCTGTAAATATCCATTGTTCCAAGATATATTTAATTTTAAAATTTAAAATTTCCAAACTAACAACAAGTTTGTCATTGAGATCGTTAGAGGTCCTTTCTATTCTTGCCGACCCAGCTCAAGTTCAGGCTTGTCATCCCTCTTGGCAGTACTATGATAACTAGTCCTGTTCACCACAGATAACCAATGACCTTTAGCACAGTTTTCCTCAGATGCCATTTGCACGGTGCCTTACCCAGTGAAAGCCCCACCCACCACTCTCCCTTGCTTAATATAGCAAATCTAAACCCTCTTATGGCGTAGGGCATCTCGGAAGAGTAAAATCCCCTCCTCTGACCAGCAGTGGCATCACCCTTGGAAAGCTCCCTTCCCTCTGCCCCCAACAGCAGACTGCCTTTGTGTCATGTCCACGAGACATTTAATTCTCATTCCTCAGCTTTAGGGTGTGTCATTCTTTATGCCTGTAGTTGCTCACACTACCTTTTTGTTCATTTCTGCTCTTCACGTCTTCCAAGAAGAACTCCATGATTCATACTTCCCTTGCAACACCAAAGGCCCCTGCTCACCCCTTCCCTGCATCAACGGTTGGCGTTGAAAAGGTGCTACTTAGCTTCACGTGTGCTTTCTCCTAACGCAATCATTTATTTGAGTGCATGTGTGTGTGTGTGCGTGTGTGTATGTAAAGTAACCATATATCTTGTTTTATGAAGTGGCTGTTTATACACTATATACTAGATCTAAAAGGATTTATATCTTACACATTTTTGATAAATGTGAGAAAAACTGCCCTGCAAAGTAGTTATAACTGTTGATTTGTACATGAGCACGTCTGTTTTCCCACCCTCTCCAACAACACTTTGTATTATCAGATGTTTTTCATATTGTCAATCTCATAGAAAAAATAGTATTACACTGTTGTCTTAATTTTTATTTTGTATTGTGATTTGTGCTTCTGGTGTCTTGTTTAATCAATCTTCTTATAAAAGTAATCTTTCATATTTTCTTCTAAACTCTATGGGTTTAGATGAAGATCACCAGGGACAAATCTTGTGGTCATGGGGTACTGTTTTTTTCCTACTCCTGTGGGGTATTTTTTAATATGATGTTGAATTTTATTTGCCAACATTTATTCTTATTTTTGTATATATTTATGTTTATTATTTTGTATATTTGTTCATAAAGGAAATTTATGTATCATTTTCTTTCCTTGTATTGCCCTTCTCTGGTCTTGATACTAAGATGATTATAACCACATAAAATAAGTTTCTGTTCTATGAAACCGTTTTATATAAGATAAAGGTTACTTGTAATTTAGAGGTTTGGTGGAGTTCTCAAATAAAACCATCTGGCTCTAGCGTATTTTAGGGCCAGAGAAGACTCTTGATTACCAGTTTGATTTTTTCTTTTTTTGGTGCTAGTAGGTTTATTTGGATTTTTATTTCTTCTTGAGTCAGGTTTCAGGAAATTATATTTTTCATTGCTTTTAAATTTTCCAATGCATTTGTCTGGGAATTTTTAAGAATATCTTTTATACTTAATGTTCTGCAGTTTTACTATCATCTGTCTATTTGTATAGATTTATTTCCTTTTTATCTTGCTCATTACCCTGAGTATAACTTGTGATTAGAGAACTCATATCTTTTTTCAGTTATAGAAAATTCTTAGCAATTACCTTTTCAAAATATTGTTTCTTCTATTCTCTTCCTTTAGAGAACAGCTACTAGTTAAATGTTGGAGCCTCTCCATCTATTGTCTGTACTTTTTAACTGCACTTTCATATTAAAAACTTCTTTTACTTCTTCTGTACTAGACATTACAGCATTGATTCCATTTTTATTTCCATGACTATCTTTTTCATTTCCTTTCTCTAATTAGCTTTTTACTATATATCTTATCATTTATGCCCGTTTTTATTTCATAATTTCTTATGCTCTGTCTTTATTTTTATCCTTGTATATTCTCAGCATACTTATTTTAAAGCTTTGTCAAAGATTTTTAAAACTTTATTTCACCTGGAATGAATTCATCATCCACTTATTGGCTTTATCGACTATCTGTGTAAACATTTGATTACTTTATATATTTGTTTTCAACCTTTTTAAAAAGTAAATTAGTTACTGAAGTACAACATACATACAGAAAGGTACACAGGTTAATGAATTTTCAGAATGATTTCACCTGTGTAACCATCATTCAGATCAAGAAATAAAATGTTACCAGATTCTTAAAACCCATTCCCTGTATCCCATCTTACTCACTACTGCCCCAAAGATAACTCTTATCTTGACTTCTGACACAATAGATGTTTCATTTTAATTTTCAATGAAAAGTTTGTTTTCAGTCTCTCTCTTCATCTCTCTGTCTCCCCACCCGAGCCCCCATCTTTGCCCTCTCTCCTCCAGAAAGGTGCGTTGTCTCAACTCCTGTGAGTGAGGCCTTGTCTTTCCATCCTGTCTCCCTAAATAAAGCTATAGCCCCAGTAAAAAGTCAACAGCTGTTTTTGTTTGTATGGTTTTTGTTGTTAGCTTCCTTTCCTGAGCTGGGGAGCCCCTCTCCACCGCTGGCTACCACTGGTGGGTCTTCCACACCTGACTTGGAGCACTTTTGGACCCCGCTTACCTCACAAAACTGAATTCTTACAACCACTGTCTTCTCTCAGACCTGGAACCCAACACCATTTTGCAATTCTATTCTTGTTCCTGTTTTGGAGATGTTATTTTTATATTTGAGATTGTCTATGTCTTTTTCTCTCTCTCTTTTGGATATTCATCTGTCACTACTCTTTGGCTAAAGTGGTGCTTGGCGGGATGGGGTATCTGAGCATGATTCACTATGCCACATTCCATAGTCTTGAATGACGGACAGTTCAATCCTATTGTCTGCAAATATCGGCAATTTTTTCTCCCCCTTTTCAAACCTTATAATTTTTATCCTGTTTTATTGTCTTGTTTTACTAGCTAGGACTAGAACTTCCAGTCCAATATTTAATAGAAGCACTGATAGCAGACATTCTCATTTGTTTCCAGTTCTGAATGGAATGCTTCTAACATTTCACCAATAACTATAATCATTGCTATAGGCTTTGGGTAGGTACCCTTCCTTCCTTATGTTAAGGAGTGTTAGGTATTGAATTTTATCGTGTGTTTTTTCCCTACATCTATTGAGTTGAGCATATGGTATTTTTCTTTAATTTGTTCATATGTGAATTACATTGATACATTTTCTAATGTTAAACCATCTTTTCATTTTTTGGATTAAACCCTGCTTGGCCGTGATGTATACTTGTTATCCTTGAAGGATTTGACATTTTATCTAGGATTTTTATGTCTGTGTGTAATAGTGAAACTGGCCTTTAGTTTTTCCTTTCTCCTTCTTTCCTTGTTCAGTTTTGACATTTTGGCTATTTTCACAGAATGAGTTTGGATTCTTTCTCCCCTTTTCTATTCTCTGGAACAGTATGTGTAAGATAGGAATTGAAGAATTGTTAGAATTTCTCTGTGAAATCTGTCCTGATAGAGGTTTTTGATGAATAGATTTAAAACTACTGTTTCAATTCCTTTATACTACAGTTTTACATTTGATTTTCTGTTTTTTCTTTCTTGACTAAGTTTTAGTAAGCTATAGTTTTCTAGGGGATTATCAATTTTCTAGGAAAATATCTATTTTTTAACTGTTGGATGGGTATAAACATGCTATTTTGTGGTTTAAAAAATCTACTGGACTTACACCCCCTTTTAATTCTCTATATTGTTTATTTGTGACTTCTCCCTTTTTTTCTTACTCTATTATCAAAAGTACATCTAGTTTTGTTTTTTTTTTAAGTACATCTAGTTTATTATTCTTCCCAGAGAACTACCTTTTGGTGTTTATTGTGTGTGGCAGGTTCTATTCTAGGCAGTAGAGTGAACAGAATGGATAAAAATCCCTTCCTTCTTTGAAAGTATCTTCTAATGTGGGGAAATTAATAAACAATACATTTAATAATAAACTGGTAAATAAAAAATCTTCATTAGGTGATGATTGCTATAAAAATAAACAGATCAGGTTAAAGAAAATTGAGAGAACGGAGGTGAGGCACATCGGCAGATTGCAATTTTAAATAGAGGGTTAGGGACTTCCTTGGTGGTCCAGTGGCTAAGATTCCACACTTACAATGCAGGGGGCCTGGGTTCGATCCCTTGTCAGGGAACTAGATCCCACATGCCGCAACTAAGACCCGGAGTAGCCAAATAAATAATAAATATAATAGGGGGTTAGAGGAAATAAGATGACATTTGACAAGCAAAGACTTAAAGGAGGAGAGGGAATTAGTCACATGGATGTCCAGAGAAAGACACTTTGGGCAGAAGGAATGGCTAGTGCAAAGACCCTCAGGTGGGAACCTGTCTAGAGAGAGGAAGAGCTAGGAGGACTGGCTGGAACAGAGGAAGCAATAGTCAGACAGGCAAAGGGCTCCCCAAGGGGATGATCTAAGATATTTAGGGCTTTCTTCCACTGTTAGGACTTTGGATTTTATTCTGAGTGAAATGCCTTGGTGGCTTTTGCACAGAGATGTGACATGATTTGATTTACTTTTCTACTACTGTGTTGCAAATAGACCGAAGGGGGACAAGAATGAAGGCAGGAAAAGCATTACAGGCTACAGAATTTTGAGAGATGATGGTGGCTTAAACCAAGGTGGTGCCAGTGTAGGTAGTGAGAATGGTTTAATTCTGAATATTGTGTTCTGAGGATTTACTCACCATTGTACGGGGGTGGCAGAAAACAAAATGTCAAAGATTTCTCCAGGAAGGTCGGCCTGAGCAACTGCATGCACTGAGCAGCTACTGATGCTGTTCATATTCATTGTTTTATTTCATTTCAACTACTTCCTTTTTTTTTTTTTTTTTAAAGATTTAATTTTATTTATTTTTGGCTGCATTGGGTCTTCATTGCTGTGCACGGGCTTTCTATAGTTGCGGCGAATGGGGGCTACATTTTGTTTTTGTGCACGGGCTTCTCATTGTGGTGGCTTCTCTTGCTGCGGAGCACGGGCTCTAGCCGCGGGGGCTTCAGTAGTTGTGGCTCTTGGGCTCTAGAGAGCAGGCTCAGTAGCTGTGGCGCACGGGCTTAGTTGCTCCATGGCATGTGGGATCTTCCCGGACCAGGGCTCAAACCTGTGTCCCCTGCACTGGCCGGCAGATTTTTTTTTTTTATCCACTGCGCCACTAGGGAAGTCCCTTAACTATTTCCTTTATATTTCTTTCCCTACATTTTATTTGGTGTTGCTGTATTATTCTTTTTCAGCTTTCTGAGTTATAAGATTAATTTACCTAATCTGTGTCTTTCCCCATTTTCCCCTGATATTTACATTTATGGTTATAGATATCAGCCTAGTACTGTTTTAGCTACTTTAACTCAAGTTTTGATATTGTATTGGTTTTATTGTTATTTCGTTTTTAATATTATCTAGTCTCCATTGTGATTATTCTTTAACTCATTCATTACTTAAAAGGGAATTTTAAAACCTCCAAATGTGTCTTTAAATAACTTTTGTTACTGATTTCTAATTTTATTACATCTTATTTAGATAACGTTGTCTGGAATATATTGATTCTGCGATGCTTGTTGGGCCTTGCTCTGTGACATACTATGCCTATTTAAAAGGACTCTTAATTCTCTGTCTGACGGATGCAAACTTCCCTACGTGACCAATAGAGCAAATGTATTGATGTATGTGGTTCAAGTCTCATGCTCAAGCAGAGTCCTTTCACCTTTTCTTCGAAGAGTTGGGGGAAGGCAGATGAAGTAGTCGTCAGGCATCGTTCTCTCTTGTGTTCCATGGGGGCTCAAGTTGCCACAGGCTGAGGAGCCTGGGGGCCTGCACAGTCATAGTGGGCTTCATCGCTGGGGTGTCCAAGACCTGGCTGCTCAGAAGGGAGATACAAGGGGCCTCAGGGACCAGGTCTGGGGCTTAGCTGCCGAGGTGAGGAAACCGCTGTCAGCACTCTCTAAGGGTGCGGTTCCCTCAATCTGCTCGCAGTTCCACGGCCCAGCACACCCCATATCCACTTGCTTGTTGTACATGTGCTCCCCCGTTACCTCTGAAGGCAGATAACCATTCCAGAAAGCTGAAATAGCTGTCCTCCCTGTGAAGAGCCCTGCACAAAGCAGCCTGCGCCCTGGACCTGTCCTGATTCTGCAGGTAGTTCTGTCCCATGGCAGGAATGTGAGGTAGCTGCTAACAGCACCAGGACTTCGGGGCTGGGGGGCCAGTGCGACAGTGTGTGCCCTGCTGCCCCAGCCGGTCTTTTTCTGTAAGACCAACTGGGTGTCAGGTGCTCCCCCCTCTTTATCACAGGCGTGAGGGTGGGCTGTTGGGTATTGAAGATAGGCCAGATTTTTAGCTCCCCGGGAAGCAGGAGTTTCATGCTGCTGTTTCAGTTCAGTATTGTAGAAGGCCTTTCAGTGACCTTGACCATAAAATATCCCGTTTAAACATACCTGTTGGAAGGCACTGTAGAATACATACAGCTCATTAAGGGTCCTCTCTACTATCTGGCTGGGCAGCCATGTGCTGGGCGCTGGAAGGCTCTGGAGTGGCTCTGGACTGCTCATAAGGGAAAGAAGTGATGAGGCTGGAGGGGGCAGTTTGAAACCCTCTGGAATGGGGTGCTCAGACCAGAATGAGCCTAGTCCCCAGGGCAACTGCTCATTTCATAGCCCAGAAAACTGTATTATTTAGCTAGGACTGCTGTAACAAAATGCCTGGGAGGCTTAAACAACAGAAGTTTATCATCTCCCAGTTCTGGAGGCTGGAAGTCTGAGATTAAGGTGGCAGTAGGGTTTGTTCCTTCTGAGGGCTGTGAGTGAAGGAGCCATTCCAGGCCCCTCTCTTTGGCTTGTAGATGGCTGTCTACTCCATGTGTCTTCACATCATCTTTCTTCTCTGTGACCAAATTGCCTCTTCTTATTAGGACACCAGTCATATTGAATAAGGGTCCACCCTAAAGGCTTCATTTCAATGTAATTACCTCTGTAGGGACCCTATCTCCAAATATAGTCACATTCTGAGGTATCAGGGGTTAGGACTTCAACACATGAATTTATGCAGGTGTCGGGGGATAGCCCATGACAATATCCATTTCACCATGGCCTTTAATCTTCTCTAGCTGAGCAATATTCATATTCTTCTCTGGTATTTTATACATGAAAAATATACACAGATTTTGGTTACAGAAGTGATGCCTTTAATAAATGAGTTTGATTATTACACTTGCTGATTTATGATGAATGCCTATAAGCCCTTGTTTCTCTCTTCCTTTCAAGAACACCTTTTTTCCTTTTAAGAACAGATGACCTCACCTTGGATGTTTCTTGGGTTTTTATTTGTTTGTTTGTTTTTTCCTCTAGGAGATGCACCTCCTACCCCACAGACAAAGTGCACTGACTTCCAGAATGCTAATCTTCTCCAAGGCACCAATCTCAAAGCCCACTTTCTCCTCTTCACCCCTTCTGATCCTCTCTGTGGGCAACTCGTGGAAGAAAGTAGTGACATCCGGAACTTGGGGTTCAATGTCACTCTAGGAACCAAGCTAGTTATCCATGGATTCAGGTGGGAGCCAACCAACCAATAGGATCACCTCAGCTAAGAGCTAGAAAGTGACCATGATGCCATAGGAAGTTAGTGGGGAGCAAAAGGAGAAATGGATTTACTGCCTGTCACAGGTCCCATTGCTCACCTCCTGCTGACTTTGAAGATGTCTCATAGCAGCCTGAACACACATCCTGTTGTTCTTTCTTGTTGGTCACATATGTTACTCCTCTGCTAACTGTAAATATGTGTGACCCTGGACACACTCTCCAACTGTAAATATGTGTGACCCTGGGCAAGTCACTTTAGCACACGGAGCCTTGGTTTCCATATCTGAATAAAAGGGAAGTTGTAGAGATGGTCTCAGTGATCCTTTCCTCCCTGAAGTGTGGGTTGCATGATTCATCTCAGGGGTAACATCGTGGTGTTTTCATCCAGGGTTTTTTAGGGTTTTTTTGTGGTACGCGGGCCTCTCACTGTTGTGGCCTCTCCCATTGCGGAGCACAGGCTCCAGACGCACAGGCTCAGCGGCCATGGTTCACGGTCCCAGCCGCTCCGCGGCATGTGGGATCTTCCTGGACCAGGGCACGAACCCGTGTCCCCTGCATCAGCAGGCGGACTCTCAACCACTGCACCACCAGGGAAGCCCTTATCCAGGGTTTTATCTCCTCTTCTTCTCTTCTTCCTGGGTTTCATGACCTAAGAAACTTCCACTTCCATCACTCCCAGAGGTTAGTGTTTCCCAGGTGCTACACACTTCTTCAACTTCTTTGAGGCCCTGCAGGCCAAATTTTGTTGTAATGCATAGTCTCTGAGTCCCAATTTAATCACCACCCTTCCTTCCAACATCTTCTCCCCAAAGCCCACTGAGAATGCCGGAAACAGAAAAAAGTTGGTGAGAGGAGAGAGGGAGAGAACGTGGTGAAAGAGTAGCACTATGGAGCAGCTGGAGTTGGGGGCCCTGATGAAGAGGTGGACAGCGGGGCACTGCACAAAGGGTCACCATTTCCTCATCTCTGGGTTCTCTCTGCCTCTCCAGTCCCTCACTCCAGGTCCCAGCCACATCCTCCCTCAGGCATCCCTTCTCTCTCTTGTGCCGAAGTCTCTTCTCCGGCAAATCTTGCATTCAGCCACTACCCAAGGCTGAGTGTGTGCCCTCAACCCAGAGATAGCTAGTGGAGCTGAAGAGCTCAGCAGCCTCACTATGCTGCCCGCTCCCAGATGCCCCAAAGCCACGTTCCCTGGCATACACCCAGTCTGGGCTCCCCTGTCCATGCAAGCAAGCTCTGGGCCATTGAGAAAACTTCTTCCCCATTCCCAATCTCTTCGGAGAGCTCTCTGAAATTTTTCCTATTCTTCTTTTCCTAGAAAAGTCCTATTATACTCTAAGTTCCAGAAGGATAAGGAATATATCTTCTTTTTCTTTATTTCTCACAAAGCACCTAGCATACTGCCTGGCCCATTTGTTGAATGAAGGAAAGAGTGAATGAATGAATGAGTAAATGAAAACATCCTCAAGGAAAGTGCCTATACTATAGAATGAGAATTAAGATTGCAAATCTTAACTCTAATACACAAAGCTATCTTTTCTTTCCCATGAGTAACACAAGCAGGGTCAGTGCAGTGGTTTGTGTGATCTATGCATTACACAGAGGTACCTGACTGAGGGCCAGGGGCTGAACTCTGACCTGAGCTCTGAGCCCTGGCCTCAGGCTACATCCACCTGGAACAAAGGTACTCTTTTATAATTTACACACAGGCTCCACATGTGCAGTCAGGAGCCCTGCTAACTTTGAGATTATGTCCTCCTTATGCTCAAAATGTTGTAGGATTTAGTGCCCATAGCCCCCCCCCCCCTACTTGTGACTTTCTCTGGGTTTGTTCTATTTGTAGAAATGTCATTGTAATTTCCATGACAATGGATGCTGGCTGGGAAGATAATTTTCCTATCTTTTCTTGGCCCCCCATCTAGGGCTTTAGGAACAAAGCCTTCCTGGATTGACAAATTCATCAGTGCCCTTCTGCAGGCAGCAGATGCTAACGTGATCGCTGTGGACTGGGTTTATGGCTCTACAGGTGTCTACTTCTCAGCCGTGGAAAATGTGGTTAAGCTGGGACTCGAGATCTCCCGTTTCCTCAGTAAACTCCTGGTAGGTGTAGAAGAGCTTAGGGTGAGTTCTGGCTGCTAACGGGGGAGCAAGGGGTCAGAAAGAAGGAAGTGACATGTGAGAAGGAGCTTTAGGTGGAAGCAGAGCCACCCAGTAGTCTGTGGGTCTTCGGTTCAAATTTCAACCTAGCCGCTTGCAGTGCTGAACTTGGGCAGGTTTTTGAACCTCTCTGAGCCTCCCGCTTGCTCCTCTGTAAAACATGCCACTGCATGTTACATCAGAGGTGCCAATGGCTGACTCTTCTAGGTCCTCAAGAGGAAATGGCCATGGTCATGCCTCACATACTTTGGACACCAAAGGGAAAGTGAGTGGGTTGTCAAGGTGGGGAGCCCAGGGAGAGGGCAAGTGATTAACAGGGTGAGATTCTGCACTTTTTCCCAAAGCACGTGTGGCTGGTGTGTCATGCCCAAGACCTTCTGTTTCTGATGCCTCAGGGCAAAGTGTTATCCTTGTAAGGCCAGGTGCTGCTGTGACACAAATGTAACTCCCTGTAAATGCCCGTTCTAGGTGCTGGGTGTGTCAGAGTCCTCAATCCACATCATTGGTGTCAGCCTGGGGGCCCATGTGGGGGGCATGGTAGGACATTTCTACAAAGGCCAGCTGGGACAGATCACAGGTAACATTCTTCCCTGCCCATCCTCTCAGGTTGAGAGAGAGAGAGAGAGAGAGAGAGAGAGATCATGACCTGGAAGAGCCTTTGCTAAGGCAGGCAGAGGGAAGTGTTGGGCCTTTGTTCTTATGATCAAGTCATCGATCACCACTGAAATTTACTTATTGTGGCCCTTTTGGATAAAATGGTATTGTGTTGTTATTGCATGATCTCTAATGTCAGTGTTAGAGGCCATGTATTTCTTTCTGAGACTCAGTTTCTACAACTGTAAAATGGGTTGTAGCAGCTCATATATCCTTGGCCCACTATGGAAATCACCTGTAGACAGTTTTGCTAAATACTTGCAAAGTGCTAAGAACTTTATGCTTCAGGAGCTACCCTCAATCAATAAGGGACCAGAGCTGTGTGGTAAATACCCTGGCTTCCTGGCACTTCATTGAGACAATTCTGAGTCATGTTCTACAGAATCCTTCAGAGGGACCCCAGTGGGATGAGACCCAAAGAGATAATCTATTCATTAAAATTTTCTTTCGTTCTCTGACTCGCTTTTCCACTCCCTCACTACGCTTTCTGTGATTTTCTCCCAAATAAGCTACTTGCACTTTAAATCCTTGTCTCACAGTCTGCTTTTTGGGAGGAAGAGGAAAAGGGATCCAAGCTAAGGCCTGGGGAGAGTAATATTTACTTTGCTCTGTTGTTGTAAGGACTAGAAAGTGTGGAAGTGCCCAGCACAAGGCCTGGCACATAGTAACTACTCAAAATATTATAGCCGTTGTTATTACTACCTGAGGATTAATATTACTGACATTAATCCTTGCCAAATGGTTGGTGTTAGCAAGCACATTTCAGAGCCAGAGAAACTGGGTCATTGAGAGGTTAGAGACAACAGAGTAGAGCTTCCTGGGAAAGGTGGTCCTGAGCTAGTTCTCTCGCCCTTGGGTCCTTGTTGGGGGACTCTGATCTGAACCGGAAGGGTTGCCCATGTAGATGTGCAGTGGGTCCATGGGGCTTCCTGTGGCTGACATGTCTGTCCTTGCAGGCCTGGACCCTGCTGGACCGGAGTACACAAGAGCCAGCCTGGAGGAGCGCCTGGACCCTGGGGACGCCCTCTTTGTGGAAGCCATCCACACAGACACGGACAGTGAGCTGGGGTGGGGGAATGAGCACAGGGCAGAGGCCAGGAGGCTGGTATTTATCTGTGTGGTCCTGGGAGGAGACCCTTCCCCTCTAAGCTTCTGTTGCAGTGAGGAGTTTACTAGCATGATCTTGAAAGTCTCTTCCAGCTCTGTCATTCTCTGAAGACTGAGATGAATGATTTTATTTTTAGCCAGCAGCAGAAAGGAGGATTCTCATTTGTGGACCAAAACTGTTTGGTCATGAGTCTCACTCTGATTCAACACTAAGCTTTGTCTGAGGTAGTACTCAGAGGGCACTTCTGCCTGGGAAAGTCTTTCTGCTTTTTCAGGGTGAACATGCCTGGCCCCAGGAAATTGGGGCATTCCACTCCTGGGGCAGGTACTCAGACCTATCAGGACTTCCCTCCTCCCCAGAGGATAAGGCCAGCCCTCAGTCTAGTGAAGAATGAGAATTGCCCCCTCCAGTAATGAGTGGCACAGTCAAGAACCCCCAGCTCTGAATCCATCGTGACCAAATTAAGCTCTTCTGACCAGCGGGCACTCCTCCTCATTTCTACTCGACGTCAAACACCCACAGAGTCTGGTGCCAGGCCCCATGCTCAGTGTGTTGGATACAAGAAGAAATTACATTTGTCTCTGACCAGAAGAGTTTGCTGTTCAATTGAGAGATGGCCATGTCTCATTCCATTTGGCTAGAAGCCTTCTTTTAGCATTCAGGACTCACGGATTCAGGATTCTGGAAGAAACTCATGCAATCATATTATTCAACCCTCTTTCCCACCTCCATTTCACAGATAGGAAACCAAAGCCCATAGCCCTCTGCTTAGCTATTAAGTTAATTAAACATGTCAATTAACAAGGTTAACGCCTTATATTCCTAAATTTGCTAAATAGGTGACTCATTGGTCCCTGTTTACCTGTGCTAGGCCTCTCAGTCCCCTTCAAAGTTGGAGCCACTTCCTAATGTGATTTTAAAAAAAAAAAGGCATTCCATTTGTTCAGTCGGTCTTTATGATCTATGTAGCAGGCACTGAGAATACTACAATGCACAAGGCACCAAATAAGATCCCTGCCCACATGGAACTTACAAGCTAGTCGGCAAGCATTCGTTCACTAATTTGTTCAATAAATAAGTATTTGGCACTAACGTGTGCCAGGTACTGCGCTGGTGTTGGGGATACAGCAGGAAAAAAGACGGGTAAAGGCCCTGCCGTGGTGGAGCTTACACACAAGCGAGGAGTCAGTTCCACCCTGTGATTATGATAATGAGGGATATGGGAGAAGTGTGACTCAGCGGCAGGTTCAGGGTCTACTTCAAATAGGATTATTGAGGGAAATCCGGCCAAGGAGGTGATATTTGAGGTGAGACTTTGTGGATGAGAATGAGCCAGCACTGGAAAGAATGGGGAGAAGAACACTCTAGGGGGAGAGGACAGCCAAAATGAAAGCCTTGTGGGTGGGGACAGGCAGAAGAGCCACGTGGTTAGAGCGCAGTGAGTGATGTGCTGAGAAAAGGGAGCACGACCAGGCTGGACATGGCGAGTTTAAATTTTATTCTATGATCAGTGAGGAGAGGGCGGCGATTTGGATTTCCTTAAAAGAATACTCTGGCTGCTGGGCAGAGAATGGACTGCCAGTGGGCAGTAAGGGAAGGCTCACTGGAGGGTGTTTGCAGTGCTGGCCTGGGTGAGGGGGACAATAGTGGCATGGGCGAAGGTGGTGGCAGTAGAGATGGAGAGAAGTAGAAAGACTCAAAATATATTTTGGAGGTAGAGCTGACCCGACAGATGATGGGAGAGGATGAATTCTAGGTCATCACTTAACCCCTGGATAGATGACGTTAAGCACGTAATACACGCTCAGTTGCTTACAACTGTGATAGATAATATGAACAAGAAAATCAGGGTCTTTGGCAGCTGAACCTGACCAAGTCTGAGGGGTCAGATACAGTCACAATGATGAGATGCAGGCTACAGCCACTCAAACTCATCTCTTTGTAGCCAGATTATATTTCTGCTCAGTCATGAAAGCACAAAAATATGTGGGAGACTGGAAATGTGGTCCCCCACACACATATCTGAACTATCACTTGTAGCAAAATAGAAACTATTCAACAAGGAAATTTACCGAACTTATTATAACATTTACTGATTCATAAAAACTTATATTAAGAAATATTTTTCTTGATTTTATTAGGCAAATATGAGTATCTTCTTATAAATTTATTCTTAGCTTCCTTTCAGCACGGCAAAACCTGTTTAGAAAACCATCTGAGGGCTAGTTCTGTAGTCTCCCAGCACTTAGGAATGAAGTGGGCACCCATTCAGCACAGAGAGGGGGTGGGCCCCCAAGGTCAGACCTCAGGCTCTGCGGCCGGTGGACCTTGCTATGGGACCTGGAAAATAGGCCCCTGCAGTAAGAGGGTAACGGGGTTCTGCCTCCTTGCAGATTTGGGTATTCGGATTCCTGTTGGACATGTGGACTACTACGTCAACGGAGGCCAAGACCAACCCGGCTGTCCCACCTCCATTTCTGCAGGTCAGAAAGCCAGAGAGAGTTGATGTGTGGCTGCCCCAGAGACTGGAATTTACCAACAGGCTTTGTGTTGAGTCAGCCAGTATGGGCCATAGGGGGTCTTCCTTACAGTATCCTTTGCTGTGTCCCATCAAGCTTACTCAGCACTTATTAAATGGATGTCTTTGGAGCCCAGGTATTCTAGGGGAGGACTGCCTGAAATTAAAAGCCTGCTCCATATTTAGGCCCCCTCCCCCCTTCTTAGGCCCTGCTGTGGTCCAACGTCACTCAAGCCAATAACTTCTCTTCTTCCCGGGCCCCACTTTGTGGCAGAGTCCACAGTGGCTATAATCTCTGCAGAGCCTCGCTGTGGCAGAAACAGACTGATGTGCCCAAAGCTGCTAGCTGAAGGGTCAATTCAGTGCATGACCATTTCCCCAAACTAACTAAATTTAAGTTCTCTAAAATTGCTTTCAAGATAATCTTCTTGAATACATTCAGTGAATATGCATTTCTTCTTCTAAATTTATTCTTCTGGAATGTTCTTTTTGGATATATTAATTGAATATATTCTTAGCATAATTTAAAATTTATCAAAAGCTAAGCGTTGGGGCTTCCCTGGTGGCGCAGTGGTTGAGAGTCCGCCTGCCGATGCAGGGGACACGGGTTCGTGCCCCGGTCCGGGAAGATCCCACATGCCGTGGAGCGGCTGGGTCCGTGAGCCATGGCCACTGAGCCTGCGCGTCCGAAGGCTGTGCTCTGCTATGGGAGAGGCCACAGCAGTGAGAGGCCCGCATACCGCAAAAAAAAAAAAAAAAAAAAAGCAGCTAAGCGTTAAGGATTGTTTAGTCTTCTTATATTCTTATGAATATAGCCAACCTATCAACATTTCATATGGGAATTTTATTTTGATTACTATGTTTTTAACCTTTTCCTGCTTTACCAAAATTTTCACATTTTAAGGATTCTTTTGACAACTGTGTTGAGTAACCACTAATCCAAACTTACCAACTTTACTGATTTTCCAAAAACATGTTTCTTTTAACAATTCATAAAATTTTTCAGCAATTCTGATCAGATGGGATGGTTTGATTTTAATGGCTTTTGAAAATTTCTTTGGCATTTAAATTGGCCACTTCTTTTTTTCTTCATAACACAATCTGAGAAGGGTTTAGTTTGTGTCTCCCAGCTCCCTCTTGTAGCTAGAAGGAGGTTGACCATAGACAGTGTTCCAACTCTGGGGGAAAGGAAAGTCAGCAAGCAGCTCAGACTTGGTTCTGGTCCCAGAGAGGGGGTCCCAAGGTGAAAGAAGAGTCTGAAGACCCTAAACCCTGGAGTTATGGCTCATTATAGACCTCTTAGCCCAGCAAATTCATTCAGTGTGAATTATTACAAATTTTAAAATAGTCAACAAAAGGGGGAAAGTGGGGGTGGGTGGTGGGGGTGGTGGTGTGATGAACTGGGAGATTGGGATTGACATATATACACTAATATGTATAAAATAGATAACTAATAAGAACCTGCTGTATAAAAATAAAATAAAATAAAATTCAATAAAATAAAATAAAATAAAATAGTCAACAACAACAATAACCAGAAAACCAAGTGTTTGTTATATTGGGACATTTGGCAAATTCAGTGTATCAGTCACTTGGTGAGGTGAACCTCAACACACTGGCTTTCTTTTTTTTTTTAGGTTGGTTCCAATTTTTATTATTGTTGTTAATAATAATACAATGAATGTGCTTATACACCAAGCTTTCCCCTTTCTTTTTTTTTTTAACATCTTTATTGGAGTATAATTGCTTTACAATGCTGTGTTAGTTTCTGCTATATGACAAAGTGAATCACCTATATGTATGCATATATCCCCATATCCCCTCCTTCTTGCATCTAACTCCCACCCTCCCTATCCCACCCCTCTAGGTGGTCACAAAGCACCGAGCTGATCTCCCTGTGCGATGTAGCTACTTCCCACTAGCTATCTATTTTACATTTGGTAGTGTATATATGTCCATGCCACTCTCTCACTTCGTCCAGGCTTACCCTTTCCCCTCCCCATGTCCTCAAGTCCATTCTCTACGTCTGTGTCTTTATTCCTGTCCTGCCCCTAGGTTCATTAGAACCTTTTTTTTTTTTTAGAGTCCATATATATATGTTAGCATACGATATTTGTTTTTCTCTTTCTGACTTACTTCACTCTGTATGACAGACTCCAGATCCATCCACCTCACTACAAATAACTCAATTTTTGTTTCTTTTAATGGCTGAGTAATATTCCATTGTATATATGTGCCACATCTTCTTTATCCATTCATCTGTCGATGGACAAGTAGGTTGCTTCCATGTCCTGGCTATTGTAAATAGAGCTGCAATGAATATTGTGGTACACGATTCTTTTTGAATTATGGTTTGCTCAGGGTATATGCCCAGTAGTGGACTGCTGGGTCATATGGTAGTTCTACTTTTAGTTTTTTAAGGAACCTCCATACTGTTCTCCACAGTGGCTGTATCAATTTACATTCCCACCAGAAGTGCAAGAGGGTTCTCTTTTCTTCACACCCTCTCCAACATTTATTGTTTGTAGGTTTTTTGATGATGGCCATTCTGACCAGTGTGAGGTGATACCTCATTGTAGTTTTGATTTGCATTTCTCTAATGATTAGTGATGTTGAACATCCTTTCATGTGTTTGTTGGCAATCTGTATATCTACTTTGGAGAAATATCTACTTAGGTCTTCTGCGCATTTTTGGATTGGGTTTTTTGTTTTTTTGATATTGAGCTGCATGAGCTGCTTGTATATTTTGGAGATTAATCCTTTGTCAGTCGCTTTGTTTGTAAATATTTTCTCCCATTCTGAGGGTTCTCTTTTCGTCTTGTTTATGGTTTCCTTTGCTGTGCAAAAGCTTTTGTTTCATTAGGTCCCATTTGTTTATATTTCCATTTCTCTAGGAGATGGATCAAAAAGGATCTTGCTGTGATTTATGTCATAGAGTGTTCTGCCTGTGTTTTCCCCAAAGAGTTTTATAGTGTCTGCCCTTTTATTTAGGTCTTTAATCCATTTTTGAGTTTATTTTTGAGTATGGTGTTAGGGAGTGTTCTAATTTCATTCTTTTACATGTAGCTGTCCAGTTTTCCCAGCACCACTTATTGAAGAGGCTGTCTTTTCTCCATTGTATACTCTTGCCTCCTTTATCAAAAACAAGGTGACCATATGTGTGTGGGTTTATCTCTGGGCTTTCTATCCTGTACCATTGATCTATATTTCTGTTTTTGTGCCACTACCATACTGTCTTGATTACTGTAGCTTTGTAGTATAGTCTGAAGTCAGGGAGCCTGATTCCTCCAGCTCCATTTTTCTTTCTCAAGTTTGCTTTGGCTATTCAGGGTCTTTTGTGTTTCCATACAAATTGTGAAATTTTTTGTTCTAGTTCTGTGTAAAATGCCATTGATAGTTGGATAGGGATTGCTTTGAATCTGTAGATTGCTTTGGGAAGTATAGTCATTTACACAATGTTGATTCTTCCAATCCAAGAACATGGTATATCTCCCATCTGTTTGTATCATCTTTAATTTCTTTCATCAGTGTCTTATAGTTTTCTGCATACAGGTCTTTTGTCTCCTAAGTTAGGTTTATTCCTAGGTATTTTATTCTTTTTGTTGCAGTGGTAAATGGAAGTGTTTCCTTAATTTCTCTTCCAGATTTTTCATCATTAGTGTATAGGAATGCAAGAGATTTCTGTGCATTAAGTTTGTATCCTGCTACTTTACCAAATTCATTGATTAGCTCTAGTAGTTTTCTGGTAGCATCTTTAGGGCTCTCTATGTATAGTATCATGTCATCTACAAATAGTGACAGTTTTATTTCTTCTTTTCCAATTTGGATTCCTTTTATTTCTTTTTCTTCTCTGATTGCTGTGGCTAAAACTTCCAAAATTATGGTGAATAATAGTGGTGAGAGTGGGCAAACTTGTCTTGCTCCTGATCTTAGAGGAAATGATTTCAGTTTTTCACCATTGAGAACAATGTTGGCTGTGGGTTTGTCATATATGGCCTTTATTATGTTGAGGTAAGTTCCCTCTGTGCCTACTTTCTGGAGAGTTTTTATCATAAATGGGTGTTGAATCTTGTGGAAAGCTTTTTCTGCATCTATTGAGATGATCATAGGTTTTTATCCTTCAATTTGTTAATATAGTGTATCACATTGGTTGATTTGCATATACTGAAGAATCCTTGCATTCCTGGGAAAAATCCCACTTGATCATGGTGTATGATCCTTTTAATGTGCTGTTGGATTCTGTTTGCAAGTATTTCATTGAGGATTTTTGCATCTATGTTCATCAGTGATATTGGTCTGTAGTTTTATTTTTTTGTGACATCTTTGTCTGGTTTAGGTATAAGGGTGATGGTGGCCTTGTAGAATGAGTTTTGGAGTGTTCCTCCCTCTGCTATATTTTGGGAGAGTTTGAGAAGGATAGGTCTTAGTTCTTCTCTAAATGTTTGATAGAATTCACCTGTGAAGCTATCTGGTCCTGGGCTTTTGTTTGTTGGAAGATTTTTAATCACAGTTTCAATTTCAGTGCTTGTGATTCATCTGTTTATATTTTCTGTTTCTTCCTGGTTCAGTCTCGGAAGGTTGTGCTTTTCTAAGAATTTGTCCATTTCTTCCAGGTTGTCCATTTTATTGGCATAGAGTTGCGTGTAGTAATCTCTCATGATTCTTTGTATTTCTGCAGTGTTAGTTGTTACTTCTCCTATTTCATTTCTAATTCTGTTGATTTGAGTCTTGACCCTGTTTTTCTTGATGAGTCTGACTAATGGTTTATCAATTTTGTTTATCTTCTCAAAGAACCAGCTTTTAGTTTTATTGATCTTTGCCATTGTTTCCTTCATTTCTTTTTCATTTTTTTCTGATCTGATCTTTATGATTTCTTTCCTTCTGCTAACTTTGGGTTTTTTTGTTCTTCTTTCTCTAATTGCTTTAGGTGTAAGGTTAGGATGTTAATTTGAGATTTTTCTTGTTTCCCGAGGTAGGATTGTATTGCTATAAACTTCCCTTTCAGAACTGCTTTTGCTGCATCCCATAGGTTTTGGGTCATCGTGCTTTCATTGTCATTCGTTTCTAGGTATTTTTTGATTTCCTCTTTGATTTCTTCAGTGATCTCTTGGTTAGTCAGTAGCATATTGTTGAGCCTCCATGTGTTTGTATTTTTTATATTTTTTTCCCTGTAATTGATAGCTAGTCTCATAGCGTTGTGATTGGAAAAGATACTTAATACAATTTCAATTTTCTTAAATTTACCAAGGCTTGATTTGTGACCCAAGATATGATCTGTCATGGAAAATGTTCCATGAGCACATGTGAAGAAAGTGTATTCTGTTGTATTTGGATGGAATGTCCTATGAATATCAATTAAGTCCATCTTGTTTAATGTGCCATTTAAAGCTTGTGTTTCCTTATTTATTTTTATTTTGGATGATCTGTCCATTGGTGAAAGTGGGGTGTTAAAGTCCCCTACTACAATTGTGTTACTGTCGGTTTCCCCTTTTATGGCTGTTAGCATTTGCCTTATGTATTGAGGTGCTCCTATGTTGGATGCATAAATATTTACAATTGTTATATCTTCTTCTTGGATTGATCCCTTGATCATTATGTAGTGTCTTTCTTTGTCTTTTGTAATAGGCTTTATTTTAAAGTCTATTTTGTCTGATATGAGAATTGCTACTCCAGCTTTCTTTTAATTTCCATCTGCATGGAATATCTTTTTCCAACCCCTCACTTTCGGTCTGTATGTGTCTCTAGGTCTGAAGTGGGTCTCTGATATGAGAATTGCTACCCAGCTTTCTTTTAATTTCCATTTGCATGGAATATCTTTTTCCAACCCCTCACTTTCGGTCTGTATGTGTCTCTAGGTCTGAAGTGGGTCTCTTGTAGACAGCATATATACAGGTCTTGTTTTTGTATCCATTCAGCCAGTCTATGTCTTTTGGTTGGAGCAATTAATCCATTTACATTTAAGGTAATTATCGATATGTATGTTCCCATTACCATTTTCTTAATTGCTCTGGGTTTGTTATTGTAGGTCTTTTCCTTCTCTTGTGTTTCCTGCCTAGAGAAGTTCCTTTAGCATTTGTTGTAGAGCTGGTTTGGTGGTGCTGAATTCTCTTAACTTTTGTTTGTCTGTAAAGATTTTAATTTCTCCATCAAATCTGAATGAGATCCTTGCTGGGTAGAGTAATCTTGGTTGTAGGTTTTTCCTTTTCATCACTTTAAATATGTCATGCCACTCCCTTCTGGCTTGCAGAATTTCTACTGACAGATCAGCTGTTAACCTTATGGGGATTCCCTTGTGTGTTATTTGTTGCTTTTCCCTTGCTGCTTTTAATATTTTTTCTTTGTATTTAATTTTTGATAATTTGATTCATATGTGTCTTGGCGTGTTTCTCCTTTGATTTATCCTGTATGGGACTCTCTGCACTTCCTGGACTTAACTATTTCCTTTCCCATATTAGGGAAGTTTTCAACTATAATCTCTTCAAATATTTTCTCAGACCCTTTTTTTTTTTGTCTTCTTCTTCTGGGACACCTATAATTTGAATGTTGGCACATTTAATGTTGTCCCAGAGGTCTCTGAGACTGTCCTCAATTCTTTTTATTCTTTTTTCTTTATTCTGCTCTATGGTAGTTATTTCCACTATTTTATCTTCCAGGTCCCTTATCCATTCTTCTGCCTCAGTTATTCTGCTATTGATTCCTTCTAGGGAATTTTAAATTTCATTTATTGTGTTGTTCATTATTGTTTGTTTGCTCTTTAGTTCTTCTTGTATCTTGTATTTTCTGCATTCTATTTCCAAGATTTTGGATCATCTTTACTATCATTACTCTGAATTCTTTTTCAGGTAGACTGCCTGTTTCCTCTTCATTTGTTTGGTCTGGTGGGTTTTTACCTTGCTCCTTCATCTGCTGCATATACCTGTTTTCTCATTTTGTTTAACTTACTGTGTTTGGGGTCTCCTTTTTGCAGGCTGCAGGTACATAGTTCCTGTTGTTTTTGGTGTCTATGCTCAGTGGGTGAGCTTGGTCCAGTGGCTTGTGTAGGCTTCCTGGTGGAGGGGACTGGTGCCTGTGTTCTGGTGAGTGGGGCTGGATCTTGTCTTTCTGGTGGGCAAGGCTGTGTACGGTGGTGTGTTTTGTGGTGTCTGTGAACTTAGTATGATTTTAGGCAGCCTCTCTGCTAATGGGTTGGGTGTTGTTCCTGTCTTGCTAGTTGTTTGGCATGGGGCGTCCAGCACTGGAGCTTGCTGGATGCCCTATGCCATGCCCAGCTCCGTTGGGTGGAACAGGGTCTTAGCACTGAGATGGAGATTTCTTGGAGAGTTCTCGCCAATTGATATTATGTGGGGCCAGGAGGTCTCTGGTGGTCCAGTGTCCTGAACTCAGCTCTCCTGCCTCAGAGCCTCAGGCCTGACACACCTCAGAAGAAAAGGGAGAAAAAAAGAAAGAAAGAAAAAATAATTAAAAAAATATATATTTTTAAAAAGTAATAAAATAATAATAATAAAAACAAGAGAGCAACCAAACCAATAAACAGCTCCACCAATGATAACAAGTGCTAAACTCTATACTAAGATAAATATAAAAATCAGAAACAAATCAGTCACAGACAACAAACCCCAAGTCTACACTTGCTCCCAAAGTCCACCGCCTCAATTTTTTGTTGATTCGTTGTCTATTCAGGTATTCCACAGATGTAGGGAACCTCAAGTTGATTGTGGGGATTTAATCTTCTGCTGCTGAGGCTGCACGGAGAAATTTCCCTTTCTGTTTGCACAGCTCCTGGGGTTCAGCTTTGGTTTTGGCCCCGCGTGTAGGTCGTCCTCAGGCATCTGTTCCCTGCCCAGACAGGAGGGGGTTAAAGCAGCAGCTGATCAGGGGGCTCTGGCTGTCTCATGCTGGGGGCAGGGAGGGGTACAGTAGTTATAATTGGAATGCAGGGTGAGCCTGTAGCAGCAGAGGCCAGTGTGACATTGCAACAGCCAGAGGCGTACCGTGTGTTCTCCCGGGGAAGTTGTCCCTGGATCATGGGACCCTGGCAGTGGTGGCTGCACAGGCTCCCGGGAGGGGAGGTGTGGATAGCGACGTGTGCTTGCACACAGGCTTTTTGATGGCTGCGGCAGCAGCCTTAGTGTCTCATGCCCGTCTCTGGGGTCTGTGCTGATAGCCGAGGCTCGCGCCCATCTCTGGAGCTCGTTTAGGCAGTGCTCTGAATTCCCTCTCCTCGTGCACCCGAAACAATGGTCTCTTGCCTCTTAGGCAGTTCCAGACTTCTTCCCGGACTCCCTCCCGGCTAGCTGTGGTGCACTAGCCCCTTCAGGCTGTGTTCATGCAGCCAACCCCAGTCCTCTCCCTGGGATCTAACCTAAGCCTGAGCCTCAGCTCCCAGCCCTGACCCGTCCCGGCAGGTGAGCAGACAAGCCTCTCGGGCTGGTGAGTGCTGGTTGGCACCGATCCTCTGTGCGGGAATCTCTCCACTCTGCCCTCTGCACCCCTCTTGTTGCGCTCTCCTCTGTGGCTCCAAAGCTTCCCCTCCCACCACCCTCCGTCTCCTCCAGTGAAGGGGCTTCCTAGTGTGTGGAAACGTTTCCTCCTTCACAGATCCCTTCCCGAGGGGCAGGTCCCGTCCCTATTCTTTTGTCTCTGTTGTTTCTTTTTTCTTTTGCCCTACCCAGGTACGTGGGGAGTTTCTTGCCTTTTGGGAAGTCTGAGGTCTTCTGCCAGCGTTCAGTAGATGTTCTACAGGAGTTGTTCCACATGTAGATGTATTTTTGATGTATTTGTGGGGAGGAAGTTGATCTCCGTGTCTTACTCTGCCATCTTGAAGGTCTAACGCATTGGCTTTCATAGATGGACTGTGAACTGTGGGGGACTCCCTTGATCGTCTTGTTGCTGGGTTGTGTATAATGAGGTTGTAAAAAATTGGTTGTGTGGGTGATGCTGAAGAAGGTAAAAATGTGCAGACAGATATTCGTTTTGAGAGGGAGGGTTGGGATCGCCAGCTCTCTGTATGTTCCCATTTTCTGAAAGAGAGCTTTTATGATCGTGGAAGAATGGGTGTGTATGTAAACAATTTTCTTGGTAAATTAACTAAGTTACCCAGGAAAGTTAAAAAGAAAAGTGAGAGTGTAGTAACCATGTTTATTAATATTTTGAAAATGTGGCTCCAGGGACATCCCGTGTATTTATAGCCTGTTGGAGTATAAAATTCAATAAAATTACAGTAAGTAGCATGGAGGGAGTTTCCATTTGTCTTGAACTGAAACCTTCGTTGTGTTCTTTTTGCCCTGTTCAGGCTACAGTTATCTGATCTGTGATCACATGAGGGCTGTGCACATCTACATCAGCGCCCTGGAGAATTCCTGTCCGTTGATGGCCTTTCCTTGTACCAGCTACAAGGTCTTCCTTGCTGGACACTGTCTGGATTGTTTCAACCCTTTTCTGCTTTCCTGTCCAAGGATCGGTAAACGCTACCCCTTTGGCTTCCTTTGACAGTTTGGGGAAAGTTCAAGTCTTGTCACCTCTTTAAGTCCTGATCTCCTATGGTCAAGAGGTCTACCCGAGCAGGGTAAAGAAAACTTAAGCAATGAGTCGTTCAGCCTGTCCTCACCTGGAAGGTGGTGTTTAGCTCTCTGCGTCCCACCCCTCACCCTCTATACCGCTGCCCGATGCCATACTGGCTCTGCACACGACCCTCACACACACACACAGGCACTGGCATGTAAGTCCAGCCTCAGGACGCTCTCCAGAAGCACTGGTATAGTCCAGATTGTCTGTACCCACTTTCAGACCCGATGCTCACCAGAGGTCTTCCTCGCTAGGCCAGCCGTTCTCCAATTCCTGATGGGCTGTAAATCCCCAAGGCTGGCACGCTGTGCCCACCTCAGAGGTGTGAGACCACATACCGCTGGAGGGGTTCCTAACGGCCGAGTGGCCTGGGCACACTCCTGGATGATCCAGGCCAGTCTGGAGAGAAGGGCTTAGGAAGGCTGAGGCTCCAGCCTCAACTCACCCTGTGCAGATCATGGCTGTGAAAATCCTGGGGTCATCCAGTGTGGAGGGCTCCAGGAAAACGCCTGGGTAGTGTAAATGGGTCTTCCCCCTCCCTCACTCTCCCACTTCCCACTCCTGGCTGCCACTCAGAACCACAGCAGCCTGCCATTGCTTATAGAAATGAAATGAATATCAGCTTGACAAAATGTTAAAGTAGGGGTGGTTTCCCATAATAAAGCGAATCAATATTACTTCCTACTCATCGGGCATATGTCACTGTTTCCCACAGATGTGATGGACTGGATGGTTTAACAACCACTTCACACTGCCCCGCCTCATCTCTCACTAGACTTTCCCTTTTTTCCAAACACCACAGGGATGCTAACTACTCATACTGCCAAGAGTATTTCATGTCTCCTCACCCTGTGTCCTTTGCCCAGACAGTACTTTCTGCCTGGAATGCCCTTCTCTGACTTGTCAACCACTATTCTTCAGCTCAAGCACCTCCCTGTGCTCCAGTGCACAGGATACAAATGCCACTAAAACAACTGTCATATAGATTGTTTTGCAAGTTGAAGACGTCATTTCAGATTTCTTATAAATACTCCCTGGGAATGGACCAGACAATCTGCAGAATGTATTTGTTGTCTACCTGTATGTTTATTCCCATCTGGATGGGGTCGCTTGTATCCCAGGACTCACCGCAGGGCACGGCACATCATGAGTATACAGTGGAGTTGTCTGTGGAATAAATGGGTGCATGAATTAATCGATACATGGCTGGGTGCTGTGGAGCCCTGAAATGGCCTCCTCAGGGCTCTGCTGTCTTTGCTTCTCTGTCTCCAGGGCTGGTGGAACAAGGTGGTGTTAAGATAGAGCCACTTCCCAAGGAAGTGAAGGTCTACCTCCTGACCACTTCCACGGCTCCATATTGCGGTGAGTGCAGGCAAATGAGCTGCTCAGCTCTGCCAGTGTGCTGTCCAGCTGAGTCCAGGGCTCCATCTTGGGCTGTGTCCAGCCCAGCATGGTAGCTAAAGTGGGAGGTGAAGACCTGGGGCAAAAATGTAATGGGAAGGGAGAGGTGGGGGACAGCAGCTACTGGTCTTAGATAGAACCAAAACTTTTCAGAGGTAGCCCAAACCACTGCTCTATGGATGAAAACTTGGCGGCATCTTACCTTACTGTCGGTACACTGGTCCTCATTCCTCCCCACCCCACCATGGAAACCTGCCTTCCAGTGTAGGTTCCCTCTGGAGTGGTATTTGGGAGTACCTTTTGGATTTCTCCTACCTGCATGCATTTCCCCCTCCTTATTGCCCATCCTATGTGTCTCCCACTCTGGCAGCCCTCCTAGGTCGGGGTCCACGAGGAATACTGAACCTTCATATACATATTCCAGCTATTTACTATGGCTCCTAACCACTGCATTTCATTGAAGCTAAGATGCCAGCGATTGTGAGAGATGTTTAGTGTGAGAGAAATGGGCGTCTTAGAATCTATGACATACATTACAGGCCGAACCATCCTCCTTCCCTACGCTATTTGCGTTTTAACTAGGTTGACTATACTTCCTGATTTTGTTATTCTGTTATCCTGGTTCATTGTGTGTTCAGAGTAGAAGTACGCTGGTTTGGAGGGGACATTATATGATCACCCTAATTCTAAATGATTTTCTGATCAGCTGGTGTCTGGTTGGTTGGTGGAGGGATCTTTGTGGCTATACCTTCCTGGAACTAGAGGGCCTGGTGAAGTGTGAGACAGAGCCCGAAGCTCAGGCTCTGTGGTCACCCAGACCTGGATTTGAATCTCGACTTCTCCATTTACCAGCTGTGTCATCAGGAGCAAGTTTTTTTAACCTTTCTGAACCTCTATATACTTATGTGGAAAATGGGAAAAATAACAGTACCTATTTCAAAGAATCAATTGTGAGGATAAAATAAAATACATAGTACGCAGACAATCACCAGCACAGTGACTGGAACTCAGTAAGTAATAGCTCCCTTCCCTCTGTCAATGGGAGAATTTGGGAGATGAGGTGGGGGTGTTTCTAACTTCATGCCAGAGAGAATACGTGGCTACTTCTTAGGAATAAAGGGGGTTACAAGAGTCATCTGTGGGCTTTCCACATGTATCAGCTCATCTGAGAACCCAACCCCGAGCAGTGATGTGCCCAAGGCTACAATGGGCGGGTGAAGAGGTCAGCATTCAACTCCAGGCCTTCTGACTCCAAAACCTTTACCTTTTCCAGGTCGTCATCTGCCTCCATACTTGTGTCTCTGCCCCCTCTTCCAAGAACCCGCTCTTTTCAGCTGTATTTCTCAGTTAGGTCAGCCTGAGGGAGGACTTTGTCCGGGTCGGAGGCAGGGCTGCTGGAACCAGACACCGTGTTTCTACTTCCAGCTCCAGGGCAGCTTCGCGGCAGCTCCTCTCTGTCCGCACAGCCAGGGAGCCTGAGGAACACCTGGAAGTTAAAGGCATTTTTAGGTCCCTGCTAAGGGTAATTCACCAGGCCATACATTTTCTGACTGTTTCATTTTTGTTGTGAGACTCCCTCCCCATTCCCCCAGAAGTATGGCTGTGTCTGTTCAAAAACCTCAGCGGACCTGCCTCTTCTGAGCCTTCCATTCTGAGCATCAGAGCTGGACCCATCCTCTCCTGGGGGTGGGAGGTACAGGGCACCCACCGGGTAGCCCACCTGGCAGCTCCCGCTCTCACCCACTCCCAAGCCATCATGGCACTGAGCTCCCATCGCCCAGCACTCTTGGCCTGCAGTCACCCTTGGCCTCTGCCAGGCAGGCACCAGAATGGACAGAGAATCTTCTCCAAAAAATCATTTTTCTCACAATATTACTTTTCTCTTGTAGAGCAATGTTTCACCCGAAATGTTTTCTCCCCATCACCTCATTTAATCCTCCTCATGTTCTGTGAGGTGATGTTGGGGGTTATTGATTATAGATGAAGGAACTGAGGCACAGAGAGGTTCAGTGACTTAGGCAAGGCGATACAACTAGTAAGCAGCAGGCCTGGCCTTGGACCCAGTTCCCCTGGCAAACCATCCAGGGCTCATGTGCTGTTTCCCATGTCATGTCCCCAAGCAGGTTGGATTTCACTACCAGCTCCCACCCACCGAACGTTAGCAGACCTGGCCCTCCTAGGGTTTTCAGGGTAATCAGAGAAGAGAGAAGCAGAACCTCAGGAAACTTTCTTAATCAGTGATACATGCTGATAAAGGAAGAAGCGATATAATATATCAAACTGAGCCCAGAGAATTAAACTCCTAAAGCTATGTAAGTTAGCCGTTTTTCCACATTGCAAATATCCACTCCAGTTCAGCCCTTGCCTGTCAACATAACAATCTACATCCATAATAAACAACTGAGAAAGAGAGACAGAAGGGTCGTGGCATCTGATGTTTCGCTCTGTGGAGCGGGGAGCACGTAGCGCTCTCTTGTCTTCTTGTGGGTTCTTGGCAGTGAGTCCTGTTACTAACCCCATGAGCCCCGATGGACCACATCACTCCTCCAACTTAGAGCTGACTCTCCTTAAATTCACTTAGTCCCTCCTCCCAATGTTCATCCATAAAACATGACAAACGAAAAAGTACAGGTAGGGCAGAGCTCTAGCTATGTCCCAACCACCAAAGGAGTCTGTGAAAATGTTCGGAGACCGAAGTCACTGCATGGTGCCACCAGATGGGCTTACCCCTTAGTGAGGAAAGGATGGGGTGCTGGGGAAGCTGTAACCCTTCTTAACCTCTCTTGCCAAAGGGGCAGCAGGTCTGGGGATATCACCGTGAACCAGGCTGCTCAGCCAGTCTGTGTCGACAATACCAGCTTTGAGAGCCTCAGTGTCTGTGCTGCCCAAGCAGGTGGAGATGCCACACAGGCACCCAGCCACCACAGGGAGGGCAGTAGTCATCTCCTGCACACATGGTGGTTCCCTGACACAGGGTGTATGCTAAGGGGGGGGAGGGGCATTGCTCTATTTTATGAGTTAATTGTTTAGTATAAGATAGACCCTTTTTGGTTCTTTCAAAATCACACCATCAGGATAATGTCACTTGTTGGTAACAAAGAGTGACACAGTGCCAAAGAGTGGCACATTCTAGGATTACAAGTAATAATTAAAACTATTATGTATTGAATGATTCCTAGGCACAGGCACTGTCTAAGGACTTTATATGCATTAACTCATTTAATTCTCATTCAGACCTGTGGGGTATGTAATTTATTATCCCAATTTACACTAGAGGAAGCTGAGAACCTGCGACAACAGGTAATCTGCTCCAGGTCACACAGCTGCTAAGAGCGAGAGCAAGATTTCCTAACTGCCCTGCTGCTCTCTGGGACATTTTGTGCATTGCACCCACTGACCTCTGGCCCAGTTATCTGCTCTGCTTTGGTTTCCTAGTGCATCACAGCCTTGTGGAGTTTTACTTGCTGAAGCTGAGAAACCAGGACACCTGCATCACGGTCACCTTCCTTAGCAGCAGTGTCACCTCCTCGGTCACGATCACCATGTACGTAAGTGTCCCACATGGCTGGCTTCTCTCCTTCCATTTACATACATGCACATATATGCCAGGACAGGCACTGTGTGATCACTGATGGGTGGGTGGAGCCAGCTGAGCTGGGGAGGGGGGTGAGGGTGGCACCTGCCACAGATGGACCCACAGACACAGGCTGGGCAACTGTTCCAGGTTCAGGATCAGTACTGGGTCCAAGTATAGTGTATTCAGACAATAGCAGACAAACAGGCAGACAGCAGTAATGGAACGTCCCAACAGGTGGGGAGAGTTTGGGGATTGGGTCCCTGATAGGAAACAGCATCAGGAATCCAGGCAGGGGGCATTAGGGATGTCAGCAAGTAGGAAGGCCTCAGCCATTGGCCCAGGGAGGGCTGGCCAGAGCCTGGGAAGCACCTACTCCTGGGTGGAGGGATGGGAGGAGAGGGGAGCAGTACTAGATGGGTTTCTAGAACAGACTCTCAGGCAGAGGGTCAGTTAGCAAATGAGTGCAAGGTGAGGGCCAGCAGGGTTGATGCTGAGTGGTGCCAATCCCTGGGACTGGGACTGATTTCCTTTCTTTGTTGGGTCACACTTGGGCCTCGCAGCTGGTGAGACCAGGCTTGAGGTAAGCAGGCAGAGAGCCTCAACTGCAGGGAGCCGCAAGCCTGGCAGGGGACAGGAACTCAGCAGCAGTGGTTCATGTTTCTTTAAAAAGTCATTGGGGGCTTCCCTGGTGGCGCAGTGGTTGAGAGTCCACCTGCCGATGCAGGGGGCGCGGGTTCGTGCCCCAGTCCGGGAAGATCCCACATGCCGCGGAGCAGCTGGGCCGGTGAGCCATGGCCGCTGAGCCTACGCATCCGGAGCCTGTGCTCCGCAACGGGAGAGGCCACAGCAGTAAGAGGCCCACGTACTGCAAAAAAAAAAAAAAAAGTCATTGGTTAGTTACTCACAAGCCAGCAGGAGACAGACTAATCAGATAAATCACTGCCTCAGTCAGGGCTCAGCCTGGAAACGGGAGCCCAAGCCAGGCAGTCCAATAGAAGGAAATTAACACAAAGAGCTAATTACAAAAGTGTGGGGAGAACTGAAAACCCAAAAGGATGGGGAGGCAATGCAGAGATCAGCAAAAGGAGTCACTCCACCCCAGAGCTCGAGGGACAAAGCCAGGTGGTGTTGGTAGAACAAGGAATGGGATGGGGGGTGCAGGGTGGGAATGATTGGCAGGAGTGGGAAGCACGGAGGAAATGCAGCTCCTCCAAATCACTGCCTGAAGCAGCGTCCCGCCTGTGCCGGGGAGCCTGAGAAGTGTGGTTTGCAGGGGGATGGATGGAGCACAAACAGGGACGTGACCAGTGCCCATACACAGAAATGCACAATTGTCAGCAGTGGCAGGGGCTACGAGAACAAATAAGATAGAGCCTGACCAAGTGTGAAGAAACAATGTTTGAGTTGAGATCTGAAGGATTTGGAGGATCCTTCCCCCCAGACCAGGGGTTAGTGAGATATGACATGGGGAGCAGACAGCAGTGGGACCAGGCATGGGGAGAGGAGGCTGGAGGGGCAAGTCAGGGTCAGACCATGCCACGCCTGGAAGGACAGGGTAGGGATTTTGGGTTTTATCCTGAGAGCAGTTTGGAGAGCTGCTGGGAATTTTAAACAGGAGAGTGATGGGATCAGATTTGGGTTTGGAAACATTTCTCAGGCTACAGTGATGGATATTAACTGTGCTGTCAGGGAAAGACAAGTTTCTGCTGGGAGGAGCTCACGTCTGGGCTCCCAGACACTCTCCCACCAGGCAGTGTTCCAACTCACCCAGGCCGCACAGCACAGGACAGCAGGCAGTCAGGACACCCACACAGATCTTGGGGTGCCCACGTGAGCCTTGCAGATTATAGCTGAGTAATTTTCATTGGATCAGTTCAAGGTCACGTTACTTCTGCAAGGGTGTTTTTATCACCTTTCCAGCCCACTGGTAGATGAGCCGACACTGGCAGGAATCATGACAATGACACACAACTCTGGCTGCTTGTTAGAACCACCTGGAGAGCTTTAAAGAATACTGACAGCAAGCCCCACTCCAGACCAGTAGCAGTAGAATCTCCAGGTATGGCTTCAACCACTACACTGTTAGAAGCTCCCTGAGTGATCGGAATGGACATCCACAGATTCCTTCTTTTTTCTCCCCAAAGAGATTTGCATTACTGTTTTGAAGAAGGTTATCAGAACATGATTATCTTCAATTCCTTGGTTCTTGTTTCCTCTTGCAGAACAGAAATTTAAAAGAAGGGAGGGGGTTTATGTGTGGTCTTTCCCCTACTTTCTATAACTTTGTGAAACCCCAAGGTTTCCTTCCAATTAGAAAATTTACCCAGGCCAAGTCCCCAGGCCACTCACTCACAGTGTCCTTTGTAGCCCTTCTAGTTTGCAAGCTCTCCATCCAAGCAGACTCTTAAAGTGAACAATCTTCTTATTTTTTCCTCTGAAATACTTCAAAACACTTTTGAAATCTAAAAAAAAAAAAAAAAGAAAGAGAGAGAGAGAAAGGAAGAAAATGGAACAGCTTTTAAACAAAGTTTTACTGAATCTTCCTCAAAAGGACAAAACAAACTATATGACTAATCCTGGGTTAGAAAGTACACAAAGAAGACATTTCATCAGTATGAAGAGGCCAGAAAGGAAAGGGAAACCATGCTCACTTTAGACAACACCCAGTGCCACCGCAGAGGGGAAAGCAGCGCCTTCCGGGCTCTCCCTCTTTCTCACAGTCCCTCTTTCTGAGCCCAGAGGGGACTGGAACAGGCCAGAGCAGGGCACAGGGGGGCGGGGGATGGGGGGGTGGCTGGGGCTTAGACCTAGGGCTGTGTGACTCCAAAGCCACAGCTGGGAGGAGACCACACCTGGACTCCACCGCAGCTCTGTCTGGCTTCGAGGCCTGTTGTTTGTTTGTTCATCTGTTTCCATCTATACTTTCATACTCAGTCTAAAATAGAGTAGTCCTCACACAAACTTCTTGGAACTGAACATCCTGGAAGAGGCCTCTACTTCCAGGTAGATGGACCTGAGACTGAAGATATTCACTCATCAGAATTCAGATCTTCACTAACCAACTAGGACCCTTTTCCAGATGTGAAAATCCAAGGGCTACTATTTCCCTGCAGGGTCCACTTAGTCACTTTCAAAAAGCAACACCTTTTTTCTGCATCACATTCAAAGCTGTGAGGGTGTGGGCCGAGGGGCTGGTGAGGGTGATGCAGAGGACCGTGGAGCCCACCTTCCAGGAACTAACCGACCGGGCTACCCGCAGAGCCCCTAGGAGCCAAGGGGAGGCAAAGGCCAAACGTGTGCGGCAGTAAGTTACTTTGCCTTTCCCTTACAGACCTAGACAGCAACGCCACGGGAAAGGAATCATAGCTCACCCCAGCCCTCAGTGCCAGATAAACCAGGTGAAACTCAAGTTTCAGCCTTCCAACCGAGTTTGGAAAAAAGACCGGACTATCGTTATCGGGATGTTCTGCACTGCTCCTTTGCCCGTCCATGACAAGTAAGCCCCGTATCTACCCCGCCCCAGACACACCCACAAGGATCAATCCTGACCTTAGATGTGACACTTGTTGAGGTGCAGTCTCATCACAGGTATGAGCTTCCTTGATGTGGAGGTGACAGAAGACCCAGGGTTTTCCTGAACCTCCTGCAGGGCCATCTTGGGTTGGGATGCTAAGAAGACAAAGAGGTTGGACTTTAATTCCCCATCCCCACTTTAATATAAGAAACTCCATTTTATCTGAAATATATATATTAAATATGTATAGATAATTATAACATACAATATATATAAAATATATATTTATATATATACATATATGTTTTATTACCTGCTATACTTAGTTTCTCTGTAAGATTTTATTGGAACAAACATTGCTCATTGCATATTTCCTCTTCTTTAGCCTCCACTGGTCACAGTCATGGGTGTGGATCCAGAATCCCTGTCCCCTTTACTCCACCTCTAGTAGGCATTTAGAGTATTAGTCTTACCACACCTGGCCCTCAGAGGACAGGAGTGGGCTCCTGGTAATCCAAGAGTAATCATCCCATAGACGATTGTAGAATTCTTTCACCTGAGATCACGGAAACACAGGCGCACGCAACTCTGAGCCCTCTCTCCCGACCAATCAGGAACCTGCCCTGAGGACACACCCTCTTGTTGCTCTTCTCTTGCAGTAGAAGGACCGTCTGCTTACCTGAGCCAGTGAACTTACAAGCAAGTGAGACTGTTTCTCATGACCTGAAAATAACCTGTATATAGTTATATAAGGGCAGGATACATCTCCCTGGATTGGGGGTGGTGGTTCAACTTATTCTAAGCCATTACTACTAAGAAAGAACACAGAAGTCTTGGTTAGTTTCCCCATAATTAGCTACCTTAGAGAGGAGAGAGAGCTCATTTTACAGAGCTTTATCTCCATTGTGAATTTAAAGAAGCTTACAGAGACACCATTTCAACTTTCCTATTCATACTTAACTGCAATTGCCCCATATCCTTGGACATCTGTACCTAGGATTCAACAGAAACATATACAAGAAAAAGGCTGTGTTTTTCTTTTCAAATAAAACTCCATGGAATATCTGAATCGTTTGTTTTATTGGTATGGAATTCTGTTATGTACAGAAAAGGTGATTTACAGTCTGTGGGATTGGAGAAAACAGTAGATGCTGAATTCTCTATATTAAAATAGCAATTGTGGGACTTTCCTGGTGGACCAGGGGTTAAGAATCTGCCTTCCAATTCAGGGGACGCGGGTTCGATCCCTCATTAGGGAACTAAGATCCCACATGCCACAGGGCAACTAAGCCCCGTGCGCCGCAAATAAGAGCCAAGGCAGCCAAATAAATAAATAAATGTTTTTTAAAAAGTAGCAGTTGGAAAGAAGTGCTTGGTATAAGAGAGAAGATGGAGGGTGGGGAGGAAGATGGTACTACTCACCATCCCTTACCATTGTCTTCTCTGGGTAACTGGAAGGTTTGGGGGATCAGAGAGATCTTTCGGGAATATAGGTGGATTTTTTTTTGGGTCAGTGTTTCCCAAACTTTAATCTTTATAAATAACCTTGTATCAAGCCACAGTCCAACAAGAAACAGATGGTATGCCCAAATTGTGTAATTTGAGAATTTAATAAAAGAACTATTTATAAAGGTGTTCGTAGGAAGTGAGGAAACCACAAGGGACAGTGCAGTTCCATGGGACTGGGGCCAGTGGGAGCTACTACTGTCTTATGTCTGAAGAGGCCAGAGGAAGGAGCACCAGGGTCTGGAGACAGAGAGGTCTGTGGGACCTTTGGTCGAGGAACAGTCATCGGACAGCAATCCTGCAGGGAGAGAACCAGGGGAAAAGATTCTCCACCCTCACTCTTCTTTCCTCCCCCATTCCGCTGGTGCTCCCACTGAGTGATTGCAACTAGAAGCCAGAAGACAAGAGGCACGTTGATGTGGCCCTGGGGTATAGAGCAGGGCAGAGAAGGGTGAGAATGGCTGCGATGGCCGTGGGAACAGACAGAGAGACATGACACATACCTTCACTGGTTTCTCCATAGCTAGGTATTCCTGGATTCCGCTATACTTAATGATTTTGTTTAACTCTTAAAAACCATTTTAACCATTTTTAAGTGTATAATTCAGCAGTATTCACTACATTCGCATTGTTGTGCAGCCATTACCACTATCCGTCTCCAGAACTTTTTCATCATCCCGAACTGAAACTCTGTCCCCATTAAACAATAACTCCCACCGCCCCTCCCCCCAGCCCCTGGTGACCACCATCCTAATTTCTGTCTCTATGAATTCTACTCTTCTAGAGCACCTGATACAACCATACAGTATTTACTTTCGTATCTGGCTTGTTTTACTTAACATAATGTTTTCAAGGTTCATCCATGTTGCAGCATGTGTCAGAATTCCCTTCCATTTTAAAGGTGAATAATGTTCCATTGTGTGTATAAACCACATTTTGCTTATTGATTCATCCATCAGTGGACACTTGGATTGCTTCCACCTTTTGGCTATCGTGAATAATGCTGCTATGAACATGGGGATACATACAATGCTTGAGACTTTTTTAAAAAAACCTAAGTAAACGGGCTTTGAAAGGAAACTGCTGACTCGCCGATTCACTCTCCACAGTAAAGGCTGGGTGAATGATGCAAGCAACAGGCTGCAACTGCTCCATCTGGTCCAAGTCACCTAGGTCACCAGGAGAGAGAGGGAGCCTTTGTCCGAAGGACAGGTGATGCATTGTGAATGCTCACAGACACACCTTGTTTTCTGCACCGTCCATCCCAGTCAGTAGGAAAACAACATGTTTGGAGAAACTTCTTCAATATGCAGGATTGGAGTTCTTTCTTTTTTTCCAAAACCCAAACCCCTCTTTTTTTTTTTTTTTTTTTTTTTGGCGGTATGCGGGCCTCTCACTGCTGTGGCCTCTCCCGTTGCGGAGCACAGGCTCCGGATGCGCAGGCTCAGCGGCTATGGCTCACGGGCCCAGCCGCTCCGCGGCATGTGGGATCTTCCCAGACCGGGGCACGAACCCGTGTCCCCTGCATCAGCAAGCGGACTCTCAACCGCTGCGCCACCAGGGAAGTCCCCCCCTTTTGTTTTATCCCTCCCTTTACTCCACCCAGGTTCCCAGCAAGAACCTCCCTAGAGACAGACCTACCCTGGGCTGTATGAGGCTGTACTTCCTGTTCTCTTGCTTTAAGTCACTGTTAGACTCCCTCACATTTTATGTTGCTCCCCATCAGAAACTTCAGATCATTACCTTAAATGGAAAACCAGTGTTCCTTATCATAAATTAATCCTAAAAATAAATACAATGAGAGCATAACAATGTTTAGAATTCCAGCTAGATACCGTGGCTTGCTGCAAGCTCTATGCCCCAGGCCTGTTTTTTCCTTATTAAAAAGAAAAGATTAACAAGTATAAGGGAGATGTCAAAAGCTTATCAACACCAAACGGAGACTTTCTTCTATATATGTAATCAGTGGACTGAAAGAAATTTAGAGCCGGACTAGCAATTTCACCGAGATTTGATGTTATTTAATGCTGGGTCTATCTGCTACCTTAAACTGTCTCGCCCACACTCTAGAAAACCTGGCTTTACGTAGGTGGAATGTGTGTGGGGTTAGGAAAAAGGGAGCGGTAACAGAACTTGCTTGATGGCAGGGCAAAGGCAGAGCATGGGTTTTCCCTCCACACCCTTGTCGCTCCCAACCCCTGCCGAGAAGTTTCTTGAACAGAGACTACCACGCGAGTAATTCAAGAGTCAACCCCTGCCCTTACATGGCACTGCACACATGAATTCCAGAGGCTTCCTCTCTCTGGTCACTCTGCTCTGAGTTTGTTCAGTTTGTACTGCAGTCCCAGGACTGGGCTCCATATACCAGGCCTTCTCCCCCAGTGTACACCAGAGGCACACGTTCATTTGTTCTTTGTTGTATTCCTCCATTGCTTCACCCAAGAGTTGCTTTAGGGTTACCCACAATACTTCAGCTTTTAAAGGTCTGTATTCTTATTGATCCAGCTTGCTTGCTTTCTTGTGGAGTTGACTTTTTGAACCTGAATGAACTTTTCATGTAACCCAGTTCCTTTACATATTATTATTGTAGTTTCTCCAACCTGTCGGGAATTTTTCACATCCTAATCTTATCCTTAAGAATACTTAGCTCTCCCTCCAAGCTTTATGTCATTTATATCTATATCTATATGCAGATATATGACATTTTTTGTAGACTCCTTTTTCATAACTATAGCTAATAACTTGAAAGGAGAAGGTCAAGGGTAGACACCTACCTCTAGAAGCATCTTTAAGATCAGTCAATACTCTGAACCTTCACGTATATTTCTAACTCATGTTTATCTTGGCTACTTACATATTATGAGAAAAGTTCCAATTCTTTATATTTACAACAATCCCCTGATTAAAATATGATTAATTTAACTTTAGCATGACTTAATTCCCAGAAATGCAGGCTCCTAATAATTGCCACTTTATTTCCTAAATACATGCAAGCAAACTTTTTAGTGATTTGTTCCTGGACTTTGCTGGGAATCAACATCAAACCTCCTGATCTCTAATTTTAAGAGTCTCTGCTTTCTGATTCCTGGAGCAAATATATTCATCCACCGTCTTCTACGTCTTCTCTTTGGGATTATCTAGTGATGACTGAATAAAGACCCCAGTTACCCCACAAGGTCTTCCTAAAACAACATTATAATTTAGGATCTGAGTACCAGGATTGATTTAAAGCAGTTGAGTGATTTCAATCTTGGTCTTCATGTTAATTTCCCTCCAAAATCCACCCCACCTTACTATATATATATATAATTTTAATTACAAAAGCAATACATGTGCATTTTAACAAGTCAGACTGTAGACACATAGTTTCCGTGGCCCCGAGGTAATAAATGTTAATAGCTAGGTGTATGTCCTACACATCTCTCCACATTAATACAAATATATACACACATGATTGTTGTTTTTTGTTTTGTTTTTTTCTAAACAAAAATGAAATCATAGCACACACATCATTCTGCAATTTTCCTTTGTTATTCACAATATATCATGAATATTCCTCCTGGGCTATACATAGACTTAATTTATTCCCTGGATGTATACATTCCACAGCATGGGCATGTCATAATTTAGCCAACCATTTTCTTGGTGATGAATATTAAGGTTGTTTCTAGTTTTCTTCAACTACAAATGATGCTGCAATAAGTACTTTTGTACACCTATTCTCATACTGGTGCCTTCATTTCTATATGATAGATTTCTTTGGTGAGAATACCTAGGTCAACAGATATATCAAAAGGTTAGCAGTGCTGGATCACTTTCCAAAAATGTCATAAGAATTCACATACACTCTGACAGTGGTTGAAAGAAATAGTTTCCTTGCGATTACTTATTCAAATAATTGCCTCCCTGAGATAAGTAGCCCAAATCACCAAATTTCTCCTGTGGAGTTACTATGTGCTGTTCAACACTTCCCAAGTTGGCCGACCAGTTATGCATCTGTGAAACTGGAATGATGGGCTCTCCTACAGAAGTATAGGGGCCTGAGATTTTACTACCTTTTTGAAATGACATTCATTCATTCAGAGTAGTCTTCAGAGCAGTGAAACTCCCTATGGGTGAACTATGATGAACTTTTTAAAATAAAGCCTTTTTTTTTATGATTGTAAAATTCAACTAATTCAAAAATTTTCAGTCAATACAGAATGCTATGTCAGAGAAAGTGAAAAGCTAAAACTTCCTGAGCATTTAGTATGTGCCAGGTAGCATTCTAATCTCTTTATAGAAATTATCTTATGTAATCTTCCCAACAATTCTGTGTGTTACTTCATTTTACGTATAAGAAAACTGAGGGACAGGAAAATTAAACAACTTCCCCATGGTTAGACAACTAGCAATGAGTAAAATCAGGATTCACACCAAGCCATCTGACTCCATCATCTGGGCTCTAACTGCCACATTATAGTTAGACAAGTAAACTTGCTCAGGTTGGTTTCTTGTATTTAGATGTCTTAACCAACATATCTAAAGAGAGATCTCCTCAGTCTGGCCCCACTCAATCTAACTAAAGTTACCTGCCATTTCCCTCAATGTGCTTAAGCCAGGATCCCCTAACAAATACTGTGGACAATGCCATCTCCAAGCCTTTGCACCTGCTGCCCCCACTACCTCCATTCAGATTCTGCCAGTCATACTGGGTCCACTTCCAGTTCCCCGGGAAGCCTGCAACCCACATGTCATTGCAGTTGGTACCCGTGCAGCCTCGCAATGGCGGTTTATAGCTTATTCCATGTTGGTCAGGTTTCTATGATGGGATTGTAAGGTCCTTAAAGGCAAGGACTATATTTTCTCATTCTCTGTGTCTTCAACGTTGTAAGCATGCAATAAAAGCTCCTTGAATTGAATTAAAGACAAGACTCTAATTATGTAGACAAAGGCAACGAGAGAAGATCAGGCACAGAGAAGAGTGACTTAACTCTAAAGGTCTTTTCATAAGTTTCAGGAATGGCCTTCATTTATGCAACTTGTTGTAAAATTTCACCTGCTGTTGTTACACTTTAACCTTTAATATCTCTACAGGAGGAAGCTCTGGTTGTACATGTAAAGGAAATTATATTGAAACATAAATCTTCCCAAATTGCTGCATTCTTATCCAGTCCTTGATCTCCTTGTTGAGTGGTCCTAAGTGACATTCTGAAAGTGACATACTGCTTTCCCCAGCCTTAAACACACCTCTGACCTCACTCTTGAGCACACCCAGGCCCAGGGGTGACCATCATAGCCCTGCCTCTACCCCAGCAGAGGTGGCTCCTTCCCCTTAGAGGAGAGCTTTGAGGTGATAGGACTATTGCCATGCCTGAGTCCTTCCATGCCCCTTTGAAAGCCCTGAAATCCTCCCTGATCCTCAGTATTCACCCTCTCGTATATGAAACCATACTGTTTGATTTATGTGCCCATTCAGTGTCTTGACAGCAGCCCAAACTCAATCCATGCAAAATCAAATCAACATCTCCCCTAAAGTTGTTCCTCCTCTCCTTACCGCAATAGCCTCCACCATCATCTGCCAACCAGGCTTGAAACCTGAGTCATCTTTGACTCAGAACGTCACAGTGCTCAAAAAAAGAAAAAAGAGCTCATTTCCCTCCTTCCTCCTAGTACTTGATTTACACTCAGACACTGTCACTCTCTTCAAAATTTGCTTGATATGTGTCCCTTCCTGCCTATTCCCTCAGACATGTGGTAAGACCCTGGATCTGGTACCAACCTCGAACTAGTCTCCTTTCCTCCAGCTTCATTCTCCTCTAGTCCATTCTATTTACCTGTGCAGATAATTCCTTCTATAAACTCTTTCAACTTATCATTCTCCTGCTCCAAACTTTTCACTGATGTCCTTAGCTTAAGGGCTTCATTAACTTCTTAACCTAGAATTCAGGAACTTTCGTTGTGGCTAAATCCTTATCTTTTTTCCTTTATTTCTTTCTTACTCTTTACCAGAAGAAATCCTTAGCCCCTGCTGGGTTGATCCACTATAATTATCATTATTGTGTTCTTTAAATAACCTTTTATATTAGTCATCAAGCCACAGAGTGTCAGAGGAGGAAACCAAGGCCCAGAAAGATTAGAGGAATTGCCCAAGGTTGTCAGCCAGTAGAGGAAAACATAACCCCTCTCCCATTTATATTGCACTTCCAAACCTGGGCTGCACTTCTATTGGCTTTTAATAACTCTAAATGACCTTCATTACACATAAGTGTGAGCTTTAATAACGTTTTGAAGATAAACAAAGGACAGTGTTTATCTGGAAGTAAATTCCTGCTGCTGCCTTGAAGTTCTGGATCTCTAACATCAATCCAGGCCTAAGCCAGTACAGATTCTTATTTTAGACAGAGCTGGAGGGTGGAGAGCTGGAAAGAAATCTAGGTTTAGATCCTGGGAAGGTCAGCCCAATATGTGGGCACCCCTCTTCATGGCACTGGGGTCAGACTGACTCAACTAAAAATGCCCCTTCTTTCTTGCAGTCACCAGGACTCTCAACTTTAAAACTCCCAGTGTTCACTCAGCCCTCCTGGTTTGGGCTTGAAACTGAATCCACTCCAACCTCAAGATCACTCCCTTTGACTCTCAACCTAACCTTCCATTCAGAAGTTACCCTCTGCTATATTCCTTATCTGGAGAATACAATGAAATGGGTAAAACTGGAGGCAAGTAATCACAAAAGCAGAATGTTCATTCATTCATTCAGCAAACCTTTACTATAAGCCAGTGATGTACTGTGTACCAGGCACCGTTCTGAGGGCAGTCTTCTTAACGATACAACATACTGAATGCTTACTATGTGTCAGGCATGGTTTTAAGTATATATATATATATATAGAGAGAGAGAGAGAGAGAGAGAGACAGACAGAGACAGAGAGACAGAGAGACAGACAGAGACAGAGACGAGAGAGAACTCTTACAACAAACATATGCGATAGGTTCTTTTTTATTGCCATTTTACATATGAACAAGCTGAGGTGCAGAGCAGTTAAGTTACTGGACTGTGAATGATACAAGGCTAAGTGGCAGAGCTGAAATTCGAACCCAGGCAGTCCAGCTCCAGAGCTTCATATTCTTAACATTATGTTGATAGGGCATCCTAACCCAATGTCTACTTGTGTCACCCCCATCTCCTTTTTAAAGAAAACTTAATTTAACAAACATTTACTGGCAATGACAAAGTGTCTGGCCATGTGCTACATGCTGAGAATGAAAATACAAAGAAGACAGAAAGGACTGTTTTCTTCAGAAGCTCACACATAAGTGAGCCATCATGTGCCAGTGCTGGTGGTCTTATAATTTACTTTAAAATACTTCAGCTGGACAGCGTGATAAATGAGTTGTCTTTAGTCACCATTCTTGGAATGTTTGATCATTTATCCAAATCAGGAGTAATACTTTAGGGGCAGTCATCTGACATTTCATCAAAAGCTCACAGTCCAGAGGCAGCTACTATAATCGCTTCAATCCTCTTCATGTCCCCATGTCCCCCTCTCAACCCTCAGAAGCCCTGGGAAGCTTTTACAACTACAGATTCTAAGCCTAGGGGCCCCAGAAATTCAATTTTAACTGATTTGCTATAGGCCCAGTTTTATATTATTTTATATATTTATATAATATATATTATATATTTAGTTTTAAACTTTTTATTATGGGACATTTCAAACACATACAAAATTAGAAATATAGCATAATGAATCTCCATGTACCCATTATCCAGCTTCAACAACTATCAACTCTTGTGGCTGTCTTGTTTTATGTATGGCATTGGTATTTTTTTAAAAGCTTCCCAGTTTATTTTAATATGCAGCCAGGGTTGAGAATCACTGCTCTAAACAAATAATTTCAATGGGATCGCTTCAAACAAGGAAGTATGCATCAGACATAGTGGAAGCAGGAAGGGGGAGGATGAACTCTGACCATGTAGGGAAAAGGGGTAGGGTTTCCATGACTCCTCTCTGGATCTCAGGGTCTCCAGGGCTAAACCATCCCTTGGCAGCTCTGATGTCTGCGAACCCGCCAGAGGTGCTTCTTTAGCTTGGCCTGAGGATCCCAGGCTGGAAGGTGGAATCACATGCCCACACACCCACAAAATGAAGGTCTTTTCAAATATATATATATTTAGTTGCATTAAAGTGGGGTTTACTAGGTTAAAGTAATACAGTATAAACGTGAGTGTTTTTAAAAAAATATGCTTATGTTTGTGACAAAGAAAACAGATGTTAAAATCATTTAGGAGTTATTGGAAGGGGGAAATGGAAAGAAACAGAAGGGAAGCCGTGAGTAATGAGGAATCGGGCTATGTGACAGAGTGGGGCAGGGCGCAGCCCTTAGCAGGCGAATGTTGCAGCACTCTGTTACCATGCAACCCGTTACCAGGCAACGGTTACCGGGAGACCACTAACGCCAGACGGTTAGAGCGGCGGTTGCAAGTCCCGCTCGGCCACTGCTTGGCGCCGCAGTGGGCCCCTCCCCCAACGAGCAACTGTCAATGAGCCACCGTTAGTGGCCCCGCTCGGCCAACGGTCGGCAGAGTGGTGGTCCTCCAAAGGAGAGTGAGGTAAGAGGCGGATCCGGCCTTCTCCCTGGGGCCCTCCAGCTCACCCGGCCTTGGGCAGGTGAGCTGGGGGGCCCAGGGAACAGGCTGGGGGCTGTGTCCTGCAGGGCTCCAGAGCCCTCGCCACGGCCATCCACTGGCCCGGCCCAGGCCTCGATGTGGCGGTAAATCTCTCCCCCATCCCCGCCTCTGTGACCTAATGACAGCCACAGTCTGCATGGGTTGCAGTCTGTGGGGCCTGGCCTCCTAACCGCCGTTTGGGCGGCCTGAGGAGCCTGAGGACGGGTTGGGTCCTGGGCGCCCAGCGTCCTCAGTGATGATGGCTGGGCAGGGTCTGGGGACCTGGCCCTGAGGGCACCACCAGCTGAGATCTGCCTCGTGGGCCGGGCCTGGGCACTGGTGGGAGGACCCAGCCTGGGTGCTGGATGAATGCTCCAGGGCAGGGTAGCCGGCCCCGCAGGGACCCCGTCCTCTTAGCCAGGACCTGGACCTCGGAGGGTGAAGGTTGAGCCTTGGGACCTTGCCCTTTCTCGTCAGAACAGAGAATAACATTTGTTTTGGTGGAGGTTTACAGGAACATCGTGACCTGACCGTGACCTGACCTCAAGGACAAAGGATCTGACACCAAGAAGTTTGCAACAACTAACCACGCCCCTCCCTCACCTTTCCTATAAAAGGGCTTTGCTGAAAGCTTTCAGAGAGTTCGGGGTATTTAAGGCATGAGCCACGTGTTTCCTCGCAGGGCCTTGCCATAAAACTTTCTCTGTTCCAAACTCCTGATGTTTTGGTATTGTTTGGGCTCACTGTGCGTCGGGCACACGGATTTGTCCTCAGTAACAACTGCAAGAAACAGGGAAAAGAGAAGAAACCAAATCGGAGAAAGGAGAAGGAGTCGCCAGTGTTTTCCTCTCAGACACTTCATGGGGGAGCAGGCATGAAGGCCAAGCTGTCCAGGGTCAGGAGATGGGGGCACTAGGCCTGACCCTGGAGACACCAGACAGAAAGGACCTCCTTCCTCAGTCACACATGAGTCAAAGAGTTCTGGCTTGAATAGTGGACAGAAGCCAAAGAAAACTGCAAAGCAGAACTAGACGTCTCTAAAATCCCACGTGTTAATCTGACCCAAGTTGAAATGGGTAGCAACTGAGTTTAGCAAAGCTCTAACCGTTACTACCTAAACGCCAGACCTGTAGCCCCGTGTGAGGTGCCGGGACCACGGCCACAAGTCAGAGTCCACCCAGCCCTCTGGTGCCTCCAGAGGGAGTCTAGGGGGAGAGGAGGGCTGGGCAAGGTAGCCCCAGAGGATCTAGGGTCCTGTGGGGACTGGTGATACTGACAGAGCCGGAGGGAAATGGCGAGAGTGTGGGAAGGGAGGGGACGTTGGCACTAGTCTTGAAGGACGAATAGGGTTCAGGGCTGGTGGGAGGGGCAGAGGGCAATTCCAGGCCATTGAGCAGTTGGCAATTGCAATCATGTGCTGTGCAGAGGAGGACTCCTGGGAAGCCTCACGTCAGATAAGTGAACCAAAAGTGAAATAAAATCCCATGACCTCCAGGGAATTTCTGAGTAGGAGTCAGTGTATAAATTCAATGACGATTAGAAGTGAAACTGCTGAGGGCATTGCTCACACTTCTTCAGTCATCAGGATTTGCGGAGGCGTCTACAGGAAACCAGGGTGTCCAGAACATACAGGGAAGAAGGCACAGAGCCTCTAAGGTGGACTCTACTCCCCGCCCAGGCAGTTCTCCCAGGGTCCCTCACAGGAGCCTGCCTCTCTCTTCCTTTCGCCATCACACGCTCTGGCCTCTGGTAGGGGCGGGGCAGGCGCGCAGCTCTTAGCCCGAGACTGTTATCGCGAGACGTTAGCGCAGTAGTTAGAGGTCAGGTTCCGCCAGCCTCGCAGGGCTCTCTCTGCAGAGAGTGCGGTGAGAGGCGAATCCCGGCCTTCTCCCTGGGGCCCTCCAGGGCCCTTGGCCTAGGGGCCGGTGGGTGAGCTGGGGAGCCCGGGGACAGGCTGAGGGCTGTGTCCCGCAGAGCTCCAGAGCCCTCGCCACGGCCGACCACTGGCCGGGCCCAGGACCCAGCTCTGCGACCTGATAGCGGTGACAGTCTCCATGGGTCGCAGTCCATGGAGGCCTCAGCAACTGGAGTATATGGACACTGCCATTAAGGTAACAGCTTCAACCAGCTTCAGTCTTTCCGTTCAAGTTTCAAAAATTGATACAGCTGAGACCGGTTGTCTACCCCTAGGAGGCGGCCAGAGGTCAGGGTTAGGCTGCGAGGACGTCACCCGTCGTTACTTCAGGTCCACCTCTGTGGTGGGCTGTTCTCAAAGAAGGGCGACTGTGAGCTGTGAATTCGCCTGATTGGTATTCGCCACAACATGTATTCCTTCACAAATGATTTTGTGTAGGATCTCAAATGATCCTACACAAATGATTCTCTCCAGTGTAAATGAAAAGCCTGAGGGCCGGCTGGGTCCTGGGTGCCCGGCATGCTCAGTGGTGATGGCTGGGCAGGGTCTGGGGACCTGGCCCTGAGGGCACCACCAGCTGAGATCTGCCTCGTGGGCCGGGCCTGGGCACTGGTGGGAGGACCCAGCCTGGGTGCTGGATGAATGCTCCCGGGCAGGGCAGCCGGCCCCCGCAGGGACCCCGTCCTCTTAGCTAGGACCTGGACCTCGGAGGGTGAAGGTTGAGCCTTGGGACCTTGCCCTTTCTCGTCAGAACAGAGAATAACATTTGTTTTGGTGGAGGTTTACAGGAACATCGTGACCTGACCGTGACCTGACCTCAAGGACAAAGGATCTGACACCAAGAAGTTTGCAACAACTAACCACGCCCCTCCCTCACCTTTCCTGTAAAAGGGCTTTGCTGAAAGCCTTCGTGGAGTTCTGGATTTTTAAGGCATGAGTCACCCATCTCCTTGCATGGACCTGCAATAAACTTTTCTCTGCTCCAAACTACGACATTTTGGTTTGTCCTCACTGTGTGTCGGGCACACAGACTTGCATTCGATAACAGTATCTCACAACCCACTGACCATTTCAACAGCCTTGATTATTCTCCTGGCTTTGTTCTCTCTACTCAAGTCCCTCAGAACTTGAATATTTGGGAAACAGCTATGGTCTGCCAGGCGCTGTGGTGTGCACTGAACACAATCTCCCTCCGTGCTGCTTTGAGAGCACCATTTCCCGGCTCACGTCCCACTGCGTTGTGACTGCAGCTCAGATTCCACAGCTGGTCACTTAGAGCTGTTGCTTCTCTTCTGCAAGCATGCCTTACTTGTACCTCCAGCCCACAGACTCACGTGCATCTTTTACCTGGATTTTTTTCTGCTTTGACTACCTTTCTCTGTATTTTAAGGCGCAGCTCAAAGTCAGCTTCTTCACGAACACCTCCTGATCCCAGAAATGGGAAGTGACACCTGCTGAACTTCTGTAGCTCTTGTAGTGGTTTCAACTATTCATGTAAGGCTTAACACAGTGGACTGGAGTAGTGCTTATTTGTATATGTATCAGGGCTCCAGCTTCACCTTAAAGTGGTTATGAACCACAAGAAGCCTGTTAATCTTCAGAGGAGTCAGGCCCAGGGAGCTTGACTTAATAAGGCCTTGGTGGAGATGTGGGAGAGTGCCTATAACTCATGTATCTTCTTTTCTAGATCTGGAGCTCCTTCAGGGCAGAGACCATGATTGATTCACCCAGCAAAGCATGTGGTGTCCAGAATAGTGTTTGACAGCAGTGGATATTTAGTAAGTCTTCATGAGATAAAAGAATATTTATTGTCCTCTCCTTAGAGCAAATCTGACTATATGTCAAGCTTTATTCCAGAATACATGAAGTTGTAACCCAAAGATTTTATTTTCACATGTGTGGACCTCTAGTATGGGATTTTGTAAGAGGTTCACAAATCCATATAATGTCATTCATTTGTTTGTTTATTTGTCATGTATTTATTTGTTTATTTTTGTGGCAGTCCTTGCTGATAGTTTTATTTTTTAAAGAAAGGAATACATATCACTTTCCAAAGTTAGCTTAAATGCTATCCTGCCTGGGAGGAAGGATAATGGGCTAAATGACTTCTCAAGTTCTTTCCTTCTTTCTTTGTTTAGGATTTCAATCCATAATTTTTATTTTTAAAAAATTTTTATTGGTGTATAGTTGATTTAAAATTTTGTGTTAGTTTCTGCTGTACAGCAAAGTTAATCAGTTATTATACATATACATATATCCACTCTTTTTTAGATTCTTTTCCCTTATAGGCCATTACAGAATGTTGAGTGAGTTCCCTGTGCTATACAGTAGGTCCTTGTTGCTTAACTATTTTAAATATTGTAGTATATACATGTCAATCCCAAACTACCAATCTGTCCCTCCCCACCATTTCCCCTCTGGTAACCATAAGTTTGTTTTCTATATCTGTGACTCTATTTCTGTTTTGTAAATAAGTTCATTTGTACCATATTTTTAGATTCCACGTAAAAGCGATAAGGTCTGATCCTTTTGAAAACAAACACACACACGTTAAAAGCGTTTCACATCCTGAGGAACCTCTGTTATATACCACATGTGTGTAACAAGAGCCCTGCCTGGGCAGTCCTTCCGCTTGGGGGGTGGCCCCGCACCCCAGGTAACATTTTTGAGTCTCAGTTTACAATGTACAAGGAGCTTTTTTGTTGTTTATTGCTTCATTCACTCCCTACAACAGCCCTCAAGGATTGACAAGAGAGCTGTTGGATTTGTCAAGACTGACAAAGGGCTTCTATTGTGAAATGTACATGGAAGAGACAGAATTCCAACAAGAAAGAAAATAAATACATAGTATAACTTTAGGGAAAAAAATGAGAAAAGAACAGAAGAGCAATATAGAACACACTGCAAAGTTCTACAAAGCACATAATCGGAATCCTAAAAGGTGAGGAAAGAGAACATAGGGCTCTGAAGACAGGGCAGGAGGGCAAGAGGACAGATGGTGATGGTGAGGTGAGGTGGGTGTCTTAGCTGGGTTGGTGACATTGAGCTGAGAACTGAGTGACCAGAAGAAGTCACCCAGGAGAAGGTATGATTGAAAAGCACTGTAGAGAGAAAGAAAAACTGCAAAAGCCCTGATATAGATAGGAGCTGGGTGTGTATGAGGAGCACCCAAAAGTCTAGTGTGGCTGAAACATGATGAGTGAGAATAAGAGCAGAATGATGTATGGCTAGAGAGACAGACAGGTGGGGTCTTGTGGGTCCTAAGTAGCTAAAAGAGTAGCTTTCGTCAGCATTCCTTTTACTCTCCCACATTGCCCAGTCCCTGTAATCAACAGAACACAGAGCTGATTATTAAGTAGGTCCATGTGACTAGTAGAAGGGATTCTTGTCACTTCTGGGCCAAAGCATCAAAGAGCCAGTACAGGAACGTCAAGCTGTCTCTTTCTTAAGGTAAAAAAGCCAGAAGGTCAAAGTAGGTTGAGGGCTTCCCTGGTGGAGCAGTGGTTGAGAGTCCGCCTGCCGATGCAGGGGACACGGGTTCGTGACCCGGTCCGGGAAGATCCCACGTGCCGCGGAGCGGCTGGGCCCGTGAGCCATGGCCGCTGAGCCTGTGCGTCCGGAGCCTGTGTTCCGCAACGGGAGAGGCCACAGCAGTGAGAGGCCTGCGTACCGCAAAAAAACAAAACAAAACAAAAAAAAACAAAGTAGGTTGAATCATTCATTGAGTTGCAACATGAAGACAGTTGCCCTGATGAGTCACAGCAGATTCTCAGTAGACTTTAAGAGCAATAAATCTGTGTGCCATTAAGTCATAAAAGCTGATTCTGACTATTATCACATGGTAAGAAGTTTGGATTTTATTCTAAGTGGAATAAGAAGTCATTTGAAATTTTGAGCAAGAGAGTGAAGACATCATACACATTTTGAAATGACAACTTCGTGTAGAATAGATTATGGGGAGGAGGGACAGGAGAAATAAGGAGCCAGTTATAAATCTATTAAAGTTAATCTAGCTATGAAATAATGGTGGCTTGAAATTAGTGGTGGCAATGGACATGCTGAGTTGAATTGGGGATATATTTTGAAGATAGAACTAACAAGACTGATGGAAAGACTCCAAGGTTTGGGGCCTGGGCAACTGAGTGGAATGAGAATGAAGAGTTATAAAACTTTTTTGGTTTAAAGCTCTCTTTCATAGGACAGGGGGAAAGAGAGAGAGAGAGAAACTTCCCAGCTCCTTTCAAAGTCAGCATAACCTTGATATTAAAAGCTGACAATGATATGACAAGGTACATAGATTCAAAACTACTAAACAAAATATTTACAAACCAAGTTCATAAATACATAAAGAGGAAAATACATCATAATAAGACTGGAATTGTTCCAGGGATACAAGTTTGTTTTAACATTCACATATCTATTGATGTAGTTCATTAACAGAATAAAGCAGAAAAATAAACTCAATTAGTGCAGAAAAATCATTTGAATCTGAATAAAAGAACTGACTTGTCCTACAGCCCAAGCTCTTACTCAATATGCTACTACCTCCTAAACTATTTTTTTTCTTTTTTTTTGCAGTACTCGGGCCTCACTGTCGTGGCCCCTCCTGCCGCGGAGCACAGGCTCCAGACGCGCAGGCTCAGCGGCCATGGCTTACGGACCCAGCCACTCCGCGGCATGCGGGATCCTCCCGGACCGAGGCACGAACCCGTGTCCCCCGCAACAGCAGGTGGGCCCTCAACCACTGCGCCACCAGGGAAGCCCCTAAACTATTCTTAAACTCTATAAATCAGGGCTTCCCTGGTGGCGCAGTGGTTAAGAATCCAATGGCCAATGCAGGGGGCACAGGTTCGAGCCCTAGTCAGGGAAGATCCCACATGCCACAGAGCAACTAAGCCCATGTGCCACAACTACTGAGCCTGTGCTCTAGAGCCCTCGAGCCACAACTACTGAGCCTGCATGCCACAACTACTGAAGCCTGCCCACCTAGAGCCCATGCTCTGCAACAAGAGAAGCCACCGCAATGAGAAGCCCGCGCACTGCAATGAAGAGTAGCCCCCGCTAGCCACAACTAGAGAAAGCCCGCGTGCAGCAACTAAGACCCAATGCAGCCAAAAATAAATAAATTTTTAAAAAAAAGAACCACAATGCTATGCTGCTACATACACCCAAATGGCTAAAATGAAAAAAAAAAAAAAGACAATGCCAACTATTGGAGAAGATGAGAAGCAACCAGAACACTCATACACAGTGGGAATATTAATCGGTATAATCACCTAGGAAAAGTGTTTGGCAGTATTTACTATAGTTGAACATATACATACCCAATGCCTCAGTAATTCCAGTATATACCCCCCAAATGTGTACATATGTGTACCAAAAGATAAGTTCAAGAATGTTCATAGTAGCACTATTCGTAATTGCCCCAAGCTAGAAACTACCCAAACACCTATCAATAGTGGAATGGATAAGTAGATTGTGGTATATTCACACAACAGAGTACTATACAGCAACAAAATGAACAAACTCTTGAGAGATCAAGGGTTGCCCAAGGATTCCCAGCTGTTTCAGCCCTCAGCTAGTTTGAGTCTTCCCAGCCTGGGCCCCAGACACATGCATGAAGAAGCCTTTGAGGTGATTCTGGCTGTAGTCACTGTCTGAATGCAACAACACAAGAAACCCTGAGTGCAAACAGCCCAGCTGAGCCCAGCCAAGCCCCACTTTTGTGAGCAAAACAAAGTATCGTGATGATTTTAACTCACTGCTTTAGGGATGAATGTTACACAGCAATAGGTAACCAGAATACATGTGGCAGTATTTTGGGGAAAAAAATAAAATAGAATATGTTAAACTTGTAAGTCTACTTTAAAATGTTTAAGGAAATTTAAATAGATTTGTAAAAATCCCTCTAAAAACTACTGTTTAATATTAGGGTCATAAATAGAGGGAAAGATTTGTAAGTTGAACTTAAAAGCTTAATGGCAAACTAGGTTCTAAAATTTCTACTTCCCTATGTTGAACCTTAATGAAAAAATTTTTAAATAAAACAAGACAAAAACAGTGAAAACTTCTTGGATAGCTGACTTCATTGATATTTTCAGAACGCTGAAAGAAACAACATAAGGAAAGGAAATGAGTGATTTATTGAGTGCTTACTAGGTGCCACGCCATGTCCTAGGTGCTTTACCTGAATCAACTCATTGAATCCTCACAGCCCTGTGAACTGAGTTTTATAATCCCCACTTTACAGACACTCAGAGAGGCTATGTGACTTGCCTGAGATTCTGCAGTTAGTGAAGGATAGAATCTGTGCTTTTGCACTTTTGGGTGCCTTCTCTGGGAAGGAAGCCTGGTGAAGGCAAAGTTCTAAAAGTCACTCGGGGGCCTTGGTGTGGCTGCAGCACTTTAGCATCTTCTGTGTCTGCTCCGACCTTGCCTGAGAGCCTTCCAGTGGGTGAGAAGAGGGGTGTGCACACGAGTGACCTTCCTGTGAGGATTAATGTGGCCAGAGAAAAGGATGGTCCATTGATCCTTACAGTTCAGGAGTCAGAGTTGGAGCCAAGGGGGCCCGTCCCCTGGACATAACTTGAGAGTAGCTCTGGAGAGGAGTTCTAGAAGCTGTGGAAAGACAGAGGAAGGATTTCAGCACTGTGGCTCCAGATAGCTAGCATAACTTCACAGGGTTCTTTTCACGTCTTTTTTTCCTCTACCAGTTCCCAATATTTTAACTGTACCCAATGCCTAACATAATAGGGCAGATGTATCTTTGAATCATTTCCTTCTAGAATATTAGGGTGAGTCAGCTTTGAAGTTATATAGTCCAGTCCTCTCATTTTATAGGAGAAGAGACCAAGAGATCAACTTCAGTTGCTTCCTGTGAAGAATCTATACGCTTCCCATGAAGAATCCTACCTAACATTACGGAATGAGTTCTCAAAAATCTGCATAGAAAATTGGTGAGTTTTATAAAACCCTGTCTTTTATTTTTACAAAGAGAGGGATAGGTAAATGAGACCTGTAAAACAGAAGTAGAAGAATAACCTGGGGGTGGGCCCTGGTTGTAGGCTGCTGGGATCCCGAGGGCAGGGAGGGAACTGCTGCCTCTAACTTACCTGCCTGAACACGGAGCCTTGGCAGGTCGAGTAGAGCTACCATCTAGAGACCCAGACCCTGAGGCCCCAGGCAGCTCCTGCCATGCCACCTTCAAGGGCAAGTCTTCTGCCCCAGGAAGCTTTCTAGTGGTTCTGGGAGAAACATGCTATTTAACAACACTGACAGCTAACTAAGCACCTTACGGCCACTTCCGAGGGAAGGAGCCTGAATATAGTGTGACGGTGATCAGTCTCTCCTGGGCAAATAAAACAGGTGAAGGTCTGGCTATAGCTTAGTTATTCAGGGGCCAAGGAGCTAGTGTGTGCTTTCTTTGGATCACCACCTTTTTGCTGTTCCTTTTGTTGTCAGGGGATCCTTTCAGCTGCTACCTTCCTTGGAATACCAGACTGGAGGAAATAAGATGGGAAATCATGTATCTCAGAGGAGAAGGGGTAGGGAGTGGAAGAGAGAAGCAGGGGCAGTGTGGGGAGGAGTTTGTTAAATAAATCTATACAGAACAGAGTTTTAAAATACCTTATACATTAAACTAGTGCTTTATAGCTTACAAATTGCCTTTGTGTACTTTATCTCAGTTACTCCTCACAGCAACCTGGTAAGGTAGACAGAGGCTACCTATCTACTTATCAGTAGGTATTAATTATCTGTGAGACTACTAGCCCTGTTTCGCAGATGAGGAACTTCTCTTGAAGGTGGTTAACTGGCAGGACTAGAGTCACATCTTAGAATCACAGAATCATAGCATCACGGACTTAGAAGGCACCTTAATAGCAATAACCTAAGGCATCCTTCTCTCAGAGCTTGAATCACCTTAAAAAAACCTCTGAGAAGATTTCTTCTGATCCCTATTTGAATTCTTCCAGTGACGAGTAACTCACTGCTCCTTGAGGCAAATCCATTATTAATACTGAGCTAAAATCCTCTCCTTATAGCTTTCAGCCCTTAATTCATTTCTGTCCTCAAGAACTTCACCAAATTAAGGGAAATTGTAATTCCTCTTCTTTTCAAAATTCGAAGGTATTACTCTTGTCCACCTCTTGCAGATTAAGCATCTTACATTCTTCCAACTGTTACTCATGATTACTCATAATGTGATTACCTGGCACAGTGCCTGAAATACACAGTGGATACTCAGTGAATGTTTGTTGAATTGGTTCTGTGGCCTTGGTACTATGTCCTGGTCCTGGCCTCTTTCCTTGACCACAATTAGCCTCCATGTTGTAATCTGTTTCTCTTTTGTTTTTTTATTTAAATAATAGAAAGGAAACAATATATAGTATTTACTTTCAAACCACAAAGTCTTCAGAACAACTTGAAAACATAAGCAAAATTGCCCAAATTTCAGACAGCTTTCAGTTAATTTGTGATAATGGACTCATTATCTGACTTAACTGACCACTTCAGAGATGCATTCATTGAGCATCTCCTTAAGTAAGACATCAAATGGAGCATTGTGGAGTGTGTTCATAGAATTAACTGGAAAGATTCTAGCGAAGGCAGGGTTAATTTGAGGTCTAACTGTAAGACCCTGCATGAATACATTATCCAACAGCACTGCTTTGCATATTAGAAAAAGTAGCACCCAATTGTGGATAATTCTGGGCACCACCAAACTGAAAAATGTGCTCTCTTCAAAAATAAGCTCCAGTAGAACCTCTGACTATTTTTAGTTGGTCTTAAATTGGCTTGGTGTGAGGGACAAGCGCTGGCGTCAGTGTGATGAAGCTGTGTCCTGACAATGCAGAATCCAGTCAGCTTCATGCCTCTTATGTAAGTGCTGGGTGGGGATGAATAGCCATGAGCTTACAATTTTGGTCATTGAAGAGCCAGGGACTAGATGGTGAATTGTGCCCTGCTTTAGAAAGGAAACAAGAGTAAATTGCTACCAATCACGAGGGACTATGCTTATTCATTACAGTAATAACACTAAAAGGGGTTTGATGGCAAATAAGTCAAACCAAACACCCTAAAACACAATTCGAGGAAAAGGTCTCTGGGTTAAATTATCCCATTATCACAGACTAAATTGAAAGCTGTCTAAAATTTGGCCGATTTGATCATGTTTTCAAGTTGTTCTGAAAACTCTGTGGAAGTAAACAATGTGTTTTTCCCTTTCTATTACTTAAGCCAAAGAACATTTAAAAACCTACTCTCTTTATACTACAAATACTAGTACTTTAGAAAGTGAGTTATGTTAGCAGTTTTCTCATCTTGAGCCTCAGAAAAGGCTGAATTTGGAAAGAGGCCTTTTATGCAATAGTATTGAGGGTGGAGGACCTGGGAGATGGAGTCGTGACCGCCCTGCACTGTCATCACGTGGTAGGTGATAGACTCTTCACAGGTACAGAATGGAGAGAACTCCTAGTCAAGCAGGACCTACCACCCAGCAGGGCGGAGGACAGTCCCAAGTCACAAGAGAAATCATAGTGAAATACAGCAGCGAGTTCTTGCTGGAAGACACGCTAATGTCCTGGGGCTCGTGTCCATTATACTGTTGACTGGCTGCTTCTCTTTCCTCCTCTGAACAGCACATCCTTTGCCTTCTCACATAAACCCAGGAGGGCCTTTGGGGGCCAGCTGGGCCAACACACTCACATGAAGAAAGCGAGGTTCAGTGAGGTTGTGTGGTTTTCAATCAGTAGCAGAGCCAGACATAGCAGCCAGGACTTCGGGCTCCCAGTGTGGGTCTCTTTCTTGTTTACAACCCCGCCTGCCTCTTAACGTTTGGGATAACTCATGCGTAAGATGTGTAGCCATCAAAGGTGGGAATTTTCACACCTTCACTTGAATGGTTTTCTTTATAGGCAGAGGGAGAGGTACTGATCTTGGAAGAGTCAGGATTAAAAACTAAGTTGGGGATACAGGGCAGCTTAGGAAGAAGAAGAGACAGAGCAAAATAGGAAGTGGGGCAAATGGGAAGAAGGCAACAGAGAGATAAATACAGCAACAGTAAAATGGGGAAGACGTGGAGGACAAATATGGAGAGGGGAAATTAACTGAGAAGAAGAAACAGGCCTTTTTCTTCTTAAGAGCAGCAAACTGAGGGAACCAAGGACTGAGCAGAAGTCAGAAGGAAGGGAGAATGAGGAGAACAAATAGAGCTGGGAAAAGAGAAGAAAGCCAGGAAGGACATGAGGACACAGGGAGCTGCTGTGAGTTCAGAGTGTGTGCAGGTGGGTAGGTGTGTTGGACAAAGAGAGGGACCCACAGGACAGAATCCATATGCACTGGTGGGGGTGGGCGAGTAGGGCACAGTGGGAAGGAGGCAACAGGAGAGGACAACACAAATGGAGGAGGTCAAGAAAGTGATCTTGGGTGCTAGACGCTGGTTGTAAGGACTCTGCTTCCATAGATTATCAATTCCACACCTATGAAACCAAATAGCTAACCTTTTATCATTTGCCTCTCTGCCTCTTTCATCATTTATATGACTTGCTTTTCAAAATATACAAACATTCACTTACTTACCTCAAGTACCCTAAATGCCTTCCTCACTGAACTAGTTTCTTGGGAAAATAGTCAGTGTTTCCTAAAGAATGATTAATCTCTTAGCTAAACCTCCCCCACCTTGGAAATGCATTCCAAATTGGAAACAGTGGGATTTTCCTCAGGAAAAGCCAGGCCTGCACCATGGCTGGCTGGAGTCCTAGAGGGATAAGTCACACAGCATTGTGAGAGCAGCCAGGGGGAACAGTTACTGCTCAGCACACACTTTCTTGTACACTCTCCTAAGGTGTGAGGGAAATCCTGCACGTTAGTCCCACCCAGATTACGCCCACTCTACCTCCCGCAGGTGTGGTTTTCTGGGAAAGTCACCCTATCATAGTAATATTCAGTCACAGCAATGTCCAGTCCTGTGCCTGAGCAAATAACACACTTTCCACTGGCCCAGAGGAGAGCAAGGTGGGGACATTTTCCTCCCAGAGTCATTAGCCTCTAATCACAAGCCTCTTCGAAATACTCGATGTTAGCAGAGGTACCTGTCCAATCCAGGCTAAATAATGACTGCTTTCCAGAGCTGACTATATGCCAAGAAGAAGCATTAGAAATTAGAACCATGTCAGCTTTTAAAAAAATCCTTTAAAATGCATGCCACAAATAAAATCCCCTTTAGTCTTAGCTGTGGCCTTAGTTATTAGCACAACCTTGCAAAAAAAAATTAGCAACCTATCTGCTTGCTCAAAATGTTGACCAAGCCAGCCCACTTTCAAAAATGCAATCACACTTAATAAGGGATGAGTTTAAAAAAAATATTAAAAAAAAGCTCTCATGCTTTGCATGCACCAGGAGTGAGTTGCTATCTGCAGGGTTGGGTTAATGCCACTTTCTGGGAATCCTCGGGAGGACAGGCTCCATGAAACGATTTTTTACCCTTACAAACCCAGTTAAGGCCAGCTGTTGGCAAGAAAGTGACAGCTGCCTTCTGAGTACTTACACAGGATCCTGAGCCCGGCAGCTGTGCCCATGTTAGTTCTCCCCTCACCTCATGTACTCCCCATCACTCTGATAATCCATGAACGATTCTGATCCTGACACCTCCTCAAAATCCTCCAGCACCAGACTGGTAGAGTCCTCACCCAGGACGCTGCTGTCGGGCCTGGACATCCTGACCCAGGGAGGAGGTGCAGGAGGGTTGGTAGACGCTGGAGGTGGGGAGCTAGGGGGTGTTTGCTGGACAGATGTGGACAGGGCCTGAGGAGAGGGGGATGCGGCAGGCTCACGGACGTCCTTGTCATCCTTCTGAGACTCTGGTCCTGCATCTGGGGCAGCAGGACCTAGGACATGGTAGAGGCTGGGGAGACGGATGTCGAAGCGCAGCCTGAACTTAGCAAAGAGCTTGTCATTGAGAGCGTAGAGCTTCTCCGAGATGTCATAGCCCAGCAGGGCTGAGAAGAGGCGAGAGATGTATCGCTCTTTGGCCAGAAGGAGGTGGAGACTTTTCCGGGGCCAGGAAATGTAGCTACATTCAGTCTCGGCTGTCAGAGTGACCTGAGAGGGGTCAGGAGCAGAGAGTAAAGGTTGAAACTAGAAAATGTGTCCATGCTTAGCACAGAGAAATATAGCGTTTACTTGGCAAACTTCTGCACTTTTCTGAAGAAGCTGTGGAAGTAGTTCTCCATGGCCTTGCCTGGAAGAGGTCCTATGACCGACGTTTACTGCGTGCACTGACACAACAGGGGTGGGGGGTGGTTGTGTGTGTGTGGAGGGTGCTCTTGTCAGGAGCCCTGAGATCAGCCCTTCACTTGCTGGGCCTTCACCTCCTAGAGCCTCAGTGTCCACCTCCAGTCTCCTAGCTCTCCTACTCTGTGTCCCATGGCTGATCTCACTAATGGCTACAGAAGGTTCTGAGCCTGCTGTAATTACAGGAGAGAAAAAGGGCCTCCTAGTGCTCAGAAGAAAGTTCAGGATGCTGATGACAGTTTTTTTTTAAGGATAAAAAGAAATAATATATTGGAGTGGGGACACAAAAAAGAGCTGGAAAGAATTTCAGTGACAGAAGAGCCAGGCTGCATCCATTGGACAGAATGCTGGCTTGGAATTCAGGCCCATGAGCTGCCCTTGACTTGGGCCCTACAAGTAACCAAATGGATCTGATGACTGAAGTCAGAAAAAGGGCACAGAGGAAGAGGAACTCTTTTTTTGGGGTTGGGGGGCCACCACCTTGTGGCATGTGGGATCTTAGTTCCCCGACCAGGGATCAAACCCGTGCCCCCTGCATTGGAAGCACAGAGTCTTAACCACTGGACCTCCAGGGAAGTCCCAAGAGGAACTCTTAAGAGCACAAAGTAGAAGGACACCCCACTCTCCATTTATTTAGACATCTAGAAATTTCTGGGCACTCGCTATGTGCCCGTGATACAAAGCTAAGTTACACTTGCAGGGTCAATAACGTGTGCCCAGCACAGAGTAGGTCCTTGATAAACCTTGTTAAAACAATGATGGTAAAGCTAGGTTTCAAATGAAAACATGTTTAGGATAGTAAAGGAAAAGGGTGTGGAATCACACGATTCTTTATACTCTGGCCATAATACTTTAAACGTGAGCAGGTTGGCAGAGCTCAAGATGAAGATTTGTGAATCGAGACAGTGGAAATGAGGGAGGACAGCAGCTGACATTTACTGAGAGGCGACCACATGTTGGCATTGTGTTAAATCCTTTATGTGGGTCGTCTCATTAAAGGTAGGGTTGGCTTTCCAAACATTCTTTGTTAGAGATCGTATATAATCCTTTTATTTCTTTGCCTCCAGAACTCCCCCTCCCCTCCCCTCAATCATCAGCACTGAAGTCAGGGCTCTAAATTAACTCATCAAGACCAGAAACAAGTTTCAAGTTCTGGCTTTACCGCTTTACTAGCTGTGTGACATCAGATGAATTGCTTAATCTCTCCGGGTTTGTTGCCTCATGGGAAAGAATTATTACTCACAATCCATCCATTACTAATTTGGTTCAGCAAGTAATTGTCACATCTGCCATAACCTGTACTTTTGATGTACTTAGTAACAATTCCCAAACAAGAAATAAGTGTGCTGCACATGAAGTGGGTGTGCGTAAGAGCTAATCTGGACGCAAACTGCGTCCTCAAAGCTGAACACAAAGACTGTGGGCATTCTTGTGAACATGCTGTTACTTCTTTCATCTTAAAATGAATCAAAATTTTAAAATTAAAATCCTTTTTCTTCACTTCACTTCCTTGGCTATCTAACACTCCACTGATTTGCTCTCCTTTTCAGCAAAGCTCCATGAAAAAGTTGTCTATATTTGCTGTTACCAATTCCTCTTGCACTCTCTCTTCAGCCAGCAAGGCTTTGCCCCAGTGGTCCACAAACTGTTCCTGGCAAGGTCACCAATGACCTCTGCATTGCTGAGTCTGACAATCAGTTTTCATAGCATTCAGTCTCTCCTCTTTGATACTCTTTACTTGGTTCCCAGGATGCCATACTCTCCTGGTATAATCTCCTGATTGGTCCCTTTCAGCTTCCTTTGCTGCTTCCTCTTTTTCCCTCCAAATTCTAAACACTAGAGTTTCCCAGAGTTAATGGATTCTTGAACCCCCTTTCTGTCTACACGCACTCACTTGGTGATCTTGTCTGATCCAATGGCTTTAAATATCATCTGTGTGCTACGACTTCCAGACTTCTGTCTCAAGTTCAGACCTTGTTCCTTAATTTCAGACTCAAATATGCAACTGCCTATGCAGTGTCTCCATTTAAATGTCCACACAAATCTAGCACTCCCCAAACTGGACTTCCTCTCTTCTCACAAAGACGATACTATCGTAGGCTTCCTTATCTCAGTTGATAGCAGCTCCATCCTTCCAGTTGCTCAGGTCAAAATTCTTAGAGGTTTTCTTAATCCTCTTTCTCTCATGCACTACATCCAATGCGTTAGGAAATCCTTTTGGCTCTATCTAGAAAATATACGCTCTGGCCCTAGACAATGTGGCTCCATATCACCTCTCTGACTTCCTCTCCTACTATTCTCTCCCCTCCCTCTCTCTGTTCCAGCCACATTGGCCTCCTTTCTGAACCTCAAACATGCTAGTCCTTCCCACCACCCAGCTTTTGCACTGGCTCTTCCCTCTGTCTAATATGCTGTTCCCCCTGATATTCTCAGAGCTCACACTACCAATCACTTCAGGTCTTTGCTCAAATGTCGCCCATTCAACAAAGACTTCCATGAACACCCCATTTAAAATTGCAACTACAGTTGACCCTTGAGCAACACGGGTTTGAACTGTGTGTGTCAATTTAAATGGGGATTTTTTTTTTAATAGTAAATACTAAAGTACTACACAATCGGCCAGTTGATTGAATCTGAGGATGTGGAACCCCAGATATGGGGGAACATATATTTGGCAGTTGGACTATAAATTATACGTGGATTTTCTACTGCGTGAAGGGTTGGCGCCGCTACTTCCTGTGTTGTTCAAGGGTCAACTATATCTCTCCCTTAATTACACTACTCTATTTTTTTTTTACTAGAAGTTATTATCTTTTAACATATTACATAATTTACTTATTCATTATGTCTATGGCTTATTTTTTGTCTCCCCTACTAGAATGTAAACTGCATGAAGGCAGGGACCTTCATCTGTTCTGTTGACTGATATATTCCGAGCACCTTTAATAGTGCCCAGATGAGAATTCCCTGGCGGTCCAGTGGTTAGGACTCTGCGCTTCCACTGCAGGGGGCACAGGTTCAATCCCTGGTTGGGGAACTAAGATCCCACATGCCACATGGCATGGCCAAAAAGAAAAAACAAAGATAGTGCCCAGGTTACAATAACTGCTCAATAAATACTACTGAAGTGAATGAATGAAATCAGGTGAAGACTACCAATCTTGTATGTTGCAAAACAACCTGATGTCATTTTCTCATGTCCTATGTAAAATCCTTCCTAAAGGTCTTCAGGAAACCAGTGGTTTGACTGATTCCCACATACACATGCACATGTCTGTAATAAAGTTTTGACCAGCTCTTTCTTTAATCCTCACCTTCGAAGCTGGTTGAATGGATTAAATAAGCTGACGTACGTAAAGAGACCTTGGGTCCAGTAAAACATGATGCAAGTGGGAGAAATAATGCTGATTTTTGTGTGATCCCTCCCATGCTATGTTCTTGGTGACTAATGAAAGGGTCACAGTGCTTAACAGCCAATAAATTCTTAATTGAATTCTTGAGAGGTGTGATGGAATGTTGATTCCGTTGTGGTAAACTCAGTAAGAATTATGATTCAGTCACTGTGGATTCCCTATTAGTCAACAAAGACTATGCAATTGCAAAGGCAAGGACAAGATGAACTACAACCCGAGACAACACTTGACATTTGCAAAGAGGAAATGGGACTTCACAGAGCCAAGAGCAAATATGTGGATCTCATTGCTCCCAATGGGGATGCATGCTAAAAATACAAATGGGAGAAATATAACAGTCCCTACATCCCTCTCAGATGACTGAGAGGCCATCTGGGGTCACAGCCCTTCCTTTCAAGCATAACTTAGGGGAGGACGCCCGGCTTATCCACCACCTGTTTCTCAGTTTCAGTGTCAGAAACAGAGCCTGGCCTGGCTGGCTCAGGACCTGACTCAGGCCTCCTGAGGGTTCTTATGGTCCTGGGAGGGTTCTCAAAGGAGACTGCTGGGTGGCTTGGAGAGGACGTGAGTGTGTGGTGGATGAAGCACGTTCAGAGGGGATCTGTGGCTGGTGGTCTAGGCAGTGGGATCAGGATTGCCTCTCAGGCTCTGTCCTCACGGAGCCAAGAGTCAGGGTGGGGCGGAAGCAGGCCCAGCCAGGTGGCACTGCCTGGCATGTGTCTATTCTGGGGTTGGCTCAAATGCTCGCCTGAGGGACTCCCTGATAGAACTGGTAGGAGACACAGGGAACCCAGTACTGGCAAACTATCTGGACAGAGGAGTACCTATAATGGTGGGTATGGGTAAACTCCACTCTCCTGGTAAACCTCCCATTTTAAAAAAGAATAGAAATAGTGGTGTCAGGCCACTTGGCTTTGCCACTTTCTAGATGAAGACCTTGGGCAAATTACTTGAGGTTTCTAAGCCTTAGTTCCCTCATCTGTTAAACATGTTAATAACAACATTCCACCCAGAGGACAGTTGTGAGAATCAATAAGGCAATAAAATAGGTAGTGCCTGCCACGTGCTAGCCATTCAGTAAGTGAGAGCTACAGAGAAGGTAACTGAAATCTGAAGGATTGGCAGAGAAGAGAGGAGGGCTCTAGCACCCAGGCCCTGAACTTGGAGTGTGTATATGATGTCCTCTGGAGCCCTCTGAGACACCAACTGCCCACTGCCGAGCCAGTTCAGCGAACCTTTACTGAACACCTACTACTGTGCACAAGGTATTGCCCTTTGGAGCCTGAAGATGGAGAGGAGAGCCCAGATTTCTACCTCAGGGAGCTTACTATGCGAAAGACAGAAGGGAAACCAAATCGTTAGAGACATGTGCGCAGTCAGCATGGTAAAAGGAATAGAAGAGGCATGTAGGCGGTGTGTGTGGGGGGCGGGGGGGGGAAGCTGGTGAGGTCAGCCTGGGCAGGCCTCAGAGGAAGTGAGATGCCATAGCCTCCTCTGGATGAGGAAAGTGCATTTCAGATAGAAGTGACAGTAGTAGCCAAGGCATGGCCATTGCAAAACAATGTGGTGTGTTTAGGGAAGAACTAGTAGTTCAGTAGGGCTGGTATGAGCAGGAACTGTGAGGAAGGAAGGGGCTGGAGATGTGACTGGATGTCACTAAAGGTCTTAAGTTACTCCCTAAGGAGTGTGGGCTTTTATCTTGTGGTCACTGGGGTCTTCTGGAAGAGTTTTAGGCATAGGAGTGACATAGCCCCCCTTTCAGGGGTCTGCACCTCCCTACCCCACCCTTCCTCTGCCAGGCACTTTTCCCACAGGAGGAGAGTGCTCCCACCCCGAGCATCATATTGGCAGTGGTTCAAATGACAGATGTAAGAGGGGAAAGATGGAGGCAGGGATATTGCTGGGTTACAGTGGGATGGTCTGGGGCGGTGCTGCCATGGGGCTCCCTATTACCTGGAAGACCCCCTCCGCAGAGGGATGCAGCGATTCCCACTCGGGAGAGTCCATGAACTGGTAAGGAAAGATGTAGTGCAGAAACTGCCCGTCCTGGCTCACACGAACCCTGGCAAAGGGAGAGAAGAGACTGTGGGAAAAGGGAAGTGGCTACCCGAATCCTCTCCGAAGTCTAAGTTACATGTTAAAAAGTGGAAAATTATTAGGGTCCAGTATGGACTTTTTCCTCTTTTCCCCGAAAACTCAGAGTCTCAGCCTCAACCTCTCCTCTAAAGTGAGTTATACTGGGAAAGAAGGTTCCTCTATCAGGCAGAGGGGGCAGATCAAAAAGATCTCTAAGGTACATCCTGTCCATTTGAAAGGAGCTACTGTTCCACTTTTTCTGGAGCTTTATTGGCTAAACAGTTATGTATGGAGCACCTTCAGTGTTCCTGGAAAACTGGGAATATGGAGATGATCTGATCCTTGCCTTTAAAGATGTCACAATTTAGTGGAAGTCACAGGTACATAAATAACTGGCTGTAAGTCAGTGTGTGCTACTGTGGGACAGGAGACCAGACGACGGAGAGATCTTAGTTCTCTCCAAGTGGCAGACTTCTCAAAGATGATATTTGAGCTGAGTTTTGAAGGATGAATAGGATACTGAGAAGCAGATCAGAATGGGGATGGAGATCTGAGAAATCCAGTGTGGAATTGTTTCCCAATATCTGCTTTTTCCCTTCCTCCATATTTGGAATTTCAGCTGGGTTCATGGCTGCCCGGCTAAACTACATTTCCCTACTCCCCTTGCCATGAGGTAGAGCCATGTGATTACGTTTTGGCCAAGGGGATATTAGCACTCCACACCTTGCTCCTAGTGAATGCCTAGATATATACGTATGTGTGCAAATTACCAAAGACCACCATCAATTAATAAATTATTGCGTATTATCTGACAACCTAAAGATGGAAGACAGAAGGGGACGTAGGTCTCAAACCAAGCCCAAGATGTGGTGTCAACCTACACTCTCTGATGGCAGAAACGCACCTGCTCCTACAAGACCTATCAATATGTGTAGATAGCCATCAGAACTTCCCTGAGTAATGAAAGGATACAAGGAAAGATGATGTGCCGCGTTCTCCTACCTCACAGTCTTCACATATTCTGTCCTCTCCAGCTGCCTCTCCTCCCAATCCCCACCTTCTCCTCAGGCCTCAGCTTAAACATTCCTTCCTCCAGGAAGTCTTGTCTGGCTACCCCAGGAAAGTTAGGTCCACTGCTTAAATGCTCTCATTGCACTTCGCCTTTCTCCTTGGAAATACTATGTCTGTTATTCACCACTATGTCAAACATGAATTAGTGCCTCTCTTCATACACTGTAAGCTTCCTGAGTACAAGGAAAATATTTTTCTTTTCTTTCTTTTTTTTTTTTTTTGCGGTACGCGGGCCTCTCACTGTCGTGGCCTCTCCCGTTGCGGAGCACAGGCTCCAGACGCGCAGGCTCAGTGGCCACGGCTCCCGGGCCCAGCCGCTCCGTGGCATGTGGGATCTTCCCGGACCGGGGCATGAACCCGTGTCCCCTGCATTGGCAGGCGGACTCTCAACCACTGCGCCACCAGGGAAGCCCTATTTTTCATTTTTTAACACAAGATCCCTAGTCCCTAGCCCTCTTCATAAATATTTTTGGAAAGGGGGAGGGAAGAAGGAAGAAGGAAGGAACGATCAAACAAATGAACTCACTGTGTCACCATAAATGGGACCAAAACCTCAAAGAAAAGCTTCTCTAACAAAGGAAGAAAGACAACAGGAAAGAAATGAGGCTGCTGCCACACACATCAGATCCTCCTGTCCTCTCCCCAGGCAAGGAATCTGGACACCCAAGCAAGCCACTGAAGAGGGACAAGATTTTACAGTGTGAGTACCATCTAATGAGCCTGCATGACTCCCTGAAACCATTCACATTGTATATTGTATCCTTTGTAGTTCGAGTCTCCTCTTCCTTCTTGATCTCCTGGACATCAGGTAATTTCATCCTCCAAGAAGAGCTTAGACAGTTAGTTGCCTCTTCAGGAGTTCATGCTTGGGATTGTATATGAGAGAAAATCTCCAACAGTAAGCACAGCTTAACAGGGTGATGAACTTTGAGGAAGTCACTTTGCCTTTCTGAGTCTTGAAAGGGATTGATTGCCTTATGAAAATAAAACGAAAGGGATGTCTGAGATTTCAGCAAAGCGCTCCAGATGAGAGTCTGCACGTGAACTGGGGAGGTCTCCACAAGAAGCCTCCATTTCCTGGCATGGAGTTCTTGTCTGCTGCTTTGAGGTGTTTGGTACCTCACCAGCCAAAGGTACGATGATTCTCCTTTAAAGCTGGAGCCTGGTCATATAGACTAGAAGCCCCTTTCCCCAGCTCCAACTTAGCAAAGTTGAGACAGGATGACATTGAAAGATCTCAAAACAAAACTCTTACTCCAAACCTTGTAAGGCAAGAAAAATATCAAAATTGTCTAATTTTTGACTCAGGTTTTGGATGCTAAGTATAATAGGAAAAGCCACACTGAGAGGGCAAGGCCCCCTCTCCTCTTCACAGGGACGTGGTCTTCTACAAGTTCATGGTAAATCCATTATATAAAAGATACCTGAACCATACAATAATCCTGATGTATGGTTTATTTACACTTCAGTTCACCCATAAATGAAATGAAACATCACAAAACCTCATAGCTCATTCAACCCAGGACCTCAGACTCCAAACAAAATAAAAACATGTGTACATCACACTTTGATTCTATACATTGATACATAAATGCATATTATTACTAGTAGCAGTAGTTGTTGTAGTACCATCATCATCAATGTCAAACTCCTTTTTTTCCCCACTATGGCTGGTGGTCTTATCTGGTTTCTTTCTTATTTTTTTGGAATCAGACCCTTCTGATTACTTTCTTGTCTTTCTACCACATTCTCCTGGTCTCAAGAAAGCAGGAAAGAGGAAATTAAGGACAAAACTTTTGAAATACTCTACTTGCTTTCCACAGAGCCAGCCCAAGTACATACCAGGTTAAGATGCTTACTGTCAGATGCTTAGCTCCACATACAAGTCCCACTAGGGCAATATTTCAAAGAATTCACAATTTCCTACCAACTGTGCAGCACAGAGCTCCATGGTATATTTGTTCAGAAGAGATCAGTCAATGGCCAATGCTCACATGCAGCCTGACCAGGCATACAGTAATCCCGACAAGGCCCATTTCTGCTAAGGTCTGACTGTCAGCCTCCTTAAAAGGTGTCAACCAGTTGTCTCCACCATATACTCAAAGAGACACACGTGGGCACCACTACTCCTCCCTCACTGTCTGGCCCACAGGTTTATAACACTTTACTTCTTCGTCTGTAAGAATCTCAATAGAACAATTGGAAGTGGAAAAGTGGACAAGAGGTATTCCTGCTCCATACCTGGGTATATACAGAATGGCTTTACCAGGGCTTCCCTGGTGGCGCAGTGGTTGAGAGTCCGCCTGCCGATGCAGGGGACACGGGTTCGAGCCCCAGTCCGGGAGGATCCCACAGACCCCACATGCCGTGAAGCGGCTAGGCCCGTGAGCCATGGCTGCTGAGCCTGCGCATCCGGAGCCTGTGCTCCGCAACGGGAGAGGCCACAACAGTGAGAGGCCTGCGTACCGCAAAAGAGAATGACTTTACCATAGAATCTGTATGGGATATTCCCCAAGATCTTTGATGCCCTGGAGGGAACAGGGGTTATAGGAAATCCCCTCTGTTTTGGCACTGTTTCTTGTACATACTTGGCACTTAGCAAATGTTGAATGCATATGGAAGGAATGAATTAATCTTACTGAAATGTCCAGTTTTCCAAAGCTTACAGAGATATTGCTGCAGTTTAGACATGACATGCTGGCGTGTGTGTGTGGTGTGGTCATTTCACACCCAGGCTCAAGAAACACTCACCCCACACCTCCCAGCACAAGTGCACACACAATCCTTCCTGCCAACCAAGGTGCCTCATGAGCTAGTTTCCTCATGGAAAATGCTAAGAAAGGGGAAGCAAAGTGCATACTTAGAAAAATCTATTTTGGTTTGTTTGACTTGCCACATCCTTCCTCAGTGGAAGGGACATGAAATGGAAAGGGAGGCACTGGGAAATGAGAAGCGTGGGCGTGGGGAAGAAATGCTGGGCATTGACCCAGCGGCTTACCGGCCAGAAAGCAGCAGGGACAGGCGGTCGATGGGCGTCTCGCCCTCCACGGCGTAGGTCTGCTCCGTGGCCAGAGTCAAGACTTGCTCCTCGCAGCAGCGAACAATCTCCTTGTACGCTGGCAGGGGTACCTGCAGGGGCAGGCACAGCGTCTTGTAGAGGAGCTCGAACTCCTCAGGGAGGGTGTCCTCGCGCAGGCGGTACACCAGGTGTGCCAGCTGGAGCACGCAGGCAGTCGCCAGCAGCACGCTCCAGAGGACGATGTCTAGGCCACAGGCGTCGAACCAGCCCCACAGCACACAGCACAGGTAGCCCGTGCCCAGGAAGCCAAAGAGGTAGAAGCACCCATACACCCCGCTGCCCCCCATGAAGCCCAGGAGCAGGAGGCAGGTGGCCAGATGGTAGACAGCCCCTTCCTGGTCCCGCCTCCAGCCGACGCACAGCGGCCTGCTCCAGAGGAGCTGGCCCACTGCGCTGCCGTTGCTGCTCATCTTCGGGCCTCAAAGCCTGTCGGGCTCTAAGACTGTCCCCACGTGGGAAATTCAGGAAATGGGTTAGCCTGTCCTCTCAGATATCATCTCACCATTGGCTTCTCCCCACCAGCTCCACCTTTCCTGGGAGGAATGCTTGCATTAGCTTGGGGAATGAATGGCAGAACATAATACACTTCATGGAGAACTGAAAACCTTTCTTTCTCTTTCCCTCAGCAAGGCTCTGGCCCTCCCCGCAGAGCTCTGTCGAGCGTCCACGGCTCCAAGTTTCTTAGGACAGTCTTCACATTTGGCTCTTGGCAGGAAACCTAAATTGTCCTGAGGAAAAGATAGGACTATAGGGCTGAAAACTTCAGCAGTGAGGGATAAAAAAGAAGCCACATCCTGCTTTGTGTTGTCCCCAAACAGAATGAGGAGAGCCCAGCACGGGAGGCACATTTGTGCACCATTTGGAATGCATCTCTCTTGGCACCGGAAGAAAGGGTGACCCCAGACGTATACCATGTTTGGAATTGGAATCCAAGTGGTACTGGCAGTGAGAAAAAACAGGCCAGGCACACAGGCAGGCTGGAAGAACACTTAACATACCTCCCCAGAGGACAAGATAAGACCTGGGGCAAAAGAGGCAAGTGTGTGTGTGTGTGTGTGTGTGTGTGTGTGAGAGAGAGAGTGTGAGTGAGGGGGTGGACAAAGGGAAAGTGTGCACAGAATTTACTGTCACACCTCAGGCAGGACACTGTCCAGAGCCCCCTCTGGGAGGGCTGGGGGCTCTCCTGAGGTAGGAGGACACTTCAAGGTCGGAAAGTATGGGACTATTATCAGAAAAAATCCTAACAGTGAGAAGTGGAAAACCCCTTGAAAGCCTTTATGAAGTCACGTTGGAAATATGACTTTATTTGAAATAGGCATTTATTTGACAACCATTAAACAAAATTAGCTATGCAAAGCAGCTTTTTGAATTCTGACTTTCTCCTGTGTGTATCTGGATCTAGTAATAGTTAATACAATGGTAATACATTGCTCAGACCATCACCCCACCCACCCCAATATTGGCAAATTATAATAACCATCACCTATTGAACACCTACAAAATGGCAGACGTAGATTAGGTATTTTACATACACATGATTTAATCATCACACAACCATTCCAAATAAATATTATCCTCCTTCTACATCTGAAAGAAACTGAGGTTTAGAGAGGTAACAAGTTCCCACAGGTAGTAAGTGACAGAGGCAGGATTTTTTTTTAATTTACTTATTTATTTTTGGCTGCGTTGGGTCTTTGTTGCTGCGTGCGGGCTTTCTCTAGTTGCGGTGAGCAGGGACTACTCTTTGTTGCGGTGCGTGGGCTCTCATTGCAGTGACTTCTCTTGTTGCGGAGCACGGGCTTTTAGGCACGCGGGCTTCAGTAATTGTGGCACGTGGGCTCTAGAGCACAGGCTCAGTAGTTGTGGCACGTGGGCTCAGTAGTTGTGGCTCACGGGCTCTAGGCGCGCGGGCTTCAGTAGTTGTGGTGCACGGGCTTAGTTGCTCCGCAGCATGTGGGATCTTCCCAGACCAGGGCTCGAACCCGTGTCCCCTGTATTGGCAGGCGGATTCTTAACCACTGCGCCACCAGGGAAGTCCCAGAGGCAAGATTTGATCTCATCTATCTTATTGCTGTGTCCCAAGTAGTTTGCACAGTTAGTGGAAATACAGGACGAGATCCATGACTCCTAACTCCACTCCCCCCAGAAAGTCTGAGGACATTCAGGAACTTCTGGATGAACCTGGGGTCTACCTTGGGTCATCAATTTCAAATCTGGGAATATGCAAACACTAAACTAAGAAATGTCCCTCTGGCTTCCACATGACTCCTTGATTTTGTTTCCTTACTACCATTACTCCTACAGCCCCTGAGGTATGGGGGCGGGGACAGGGGGTGGAGGCATCCAGTAACCTTCCAGAACTATTCAAGTGCTCGATCCATAGGGACCTTTATTATACTGCTAGTAACGTAAGTAAAATTAGTGAGAGATTAGGAATTGTCAAATATGCAGAGGAGTAGAAGTTTTCAACTCAACACACATTGAGTGCCTGCTATGAGCCAAGCACTTAGAGAATCAAAGATTCCCAAGAGCTTTCACTCTATCAAGGGAGAGATGCCTCAAAAAACAACCTCAGTTCAGTGTGGGAAGCATAGTAACTGAGTTGAGTTTAGGAGACGTGGCAGCCTAGAAGGAAGGTGGCATTGAAGAAGGAAGACACAGGTGCTAACAAGGAATTTGGGGTGCAGAGGTTGAATTAGCCAGGTAGAGGGAGAAGAGGATTTCTAGTGGTGAGAACAGCAGAAGAAGCATAGGCATGGAGGTGTGAAAATGTACAGCGTGTTGAAAGAAGCTGGGTTTTTTCTTCTTTAATTACAATCACCTAACCAACAAATGTGCATCTTATTCCCTTTTTTCTAACGTTGAGGGGGAAAATCAGTGGCAAAGGAAAAGATCTAGAGAGCTCCTGGAGAAGGCCCCATGGCCCACCCCGCTGCCCTCGCCCCCAGCCTTTCCCACAGCAACCATTTGGGTCCTTGATGTTATTTCAGCAGTGGAGCTTGGGAATTTCCACATGCTGCTTTTCGGTCACCTGCCTGCCTCCTGGCCAAGCCACCCCCTTTAGCAAGCAGCAGCTGCTCATCCCTCCACCTTAGTCATGCACCCCCTGAGCTGTCAGAGTGGCTGTCTCTGCCAGCTGTGAGCAAGGAAATGAGAAGCACAGGAACAGAGGCTCTGCCCAAGATACAATTTCAAAACAGGTCATCTTTCTCAGCAAGCCTGACCAATGGGCTGGTCCTGATCCCTTAAAGAGCCAGGTGGACCAACTCACTGCTGGCTCTCAGCCTGCCTTTTTTGTCAATCCACAAATGTGCTCATCTGAGCAGAAGGTACTAACATTTGTCAAGCAGTTATTGTTTCCTCATGTCTCCCTATGATACTTTATTTTTAATGGAAGAAACAAGCTCAGAGAGGTTAAGGAACATCCCCAAGGTGACAGAGATAGTATGTGAACAGGGGCTGAAGCCTAGGTCATTGTGACTCTAAATTGTAGGTTCTCTGTGCTGTACCACCTTGCCAGGTACTTTGGGGAGTTAACATGTGTCCATATGCAGGCTCATTCATTGCTACCAGGGATTTGTGTATGCCGCTGGGGTGGCATACACACCACATGCTGCCTGTAGTGACAGTGACAGTGGTGCTTGTGGGGTGGGACCTATGACAGGAATACAGTGAAAAGCTGTATCTTTGTTTTTAAAACCAGGTTTGATAGAAGAAGAAAGAAAAATTGTGTGTCAAAATGGTATGTTCTTATAAGGAAAGCCACAAATATGCAGGCAGAAGCACGGTAGAAAATATTTGGGGAGAATAAAAGGAAAGACACAGAAGTCACATCATTTGTTGAGTCAATTCTATTGAAACATTTACTTAGGACAAAGTATGTGTGCCAGGAACCGGGGATAGAAGATGAGGAAGACAATGAGTGAGGGAGACTGACCCAGAAAGAACTACAACCCAAAAAATACCCTTATTGGGCATGTGACCAATGAGACATAAGAGGACGTGTCAGGGAGCTTCTGGAAGAAGTATACTCCCTGGTGGAGACAGTAAGGAGGCCTGCTACCTTTCATCCTGGCTTGAATACAGTTGTGTGATGATATAATGCTTGAAGCTATCACAACCATGAGATAGGAAGGGGTTCAAAGGAAGCACTGATAGGGGAGCAAAGAATACAGGAAAAACATCACAAGGGAGGATGACATTTAAGCTGGTTTAAAAAGCCAAGTAGGTGTTCCCCAGCTAGGGGAGGGCATTCCAGGAAGGGAGAACAGAATGTGAAGTCAAGTCCAGAAGTAAAACGAAAATACATGGCATATTCTGGTAACAGAGAACAGTTTGTTATCAGTGAATCAAAGGGAGCAGCAGGACACGAGGCAGGAGAGTCAGGCCAGGGCCAGATTATGAAGTCAGCCGGGTACACCATCTCTCCAAGAGTGGTCACAGACTATGGCTGGTCCGAGAGCTGTTACTGGTCCATGATGAGATATGGACAGAAACTGAGAGAACTTAAGACATCTTTATACAGTTTGACAGGAAACGTATTAGTCTGTGAATTGGAAAAAATTAAAGTAGTAGTAGTTTACTACTTGTAGTTTGAGAAACTACATGTAGTTTCACCAGAGGTAGTTTGAGAAACATTGGGCTTGATGCTTTTAATGCTTTCCTAATATAGTTATTAAAATCGAACACAGGCATGATTCTAGGCATTGGACACATACTGCTGAGTTGATATTGGGCAGACACTACTGGTTCCTTATCCATTTCCCCTTTTTCCCCCAGTTTATGGAACTCTGATTTTGCTTGGGCAATATGTAAAGGAGGGTGGGCTTCTCTCCCAGTTGCCAGGGCCTGAAATAAGACTGGTCAAGGGACTTCCCTGGTGGCGCAATGGATAAGACGCTGAGCTCCCAATGCGGGGGGCCCCGCATTTGATTCCTGGTCAGGGAAATAGATCCCACATGCATGCTGCAACTAAGAGTTCCCATGCCACAACTAAGGAGCCCACCTGCTGCAACTAAGACCCGGTACAACCAAATAAATAAATAAATATTTTTTAAAAAAACAATAAGAACTGGTATCAAAAAGACTTCCAAGTTAAAAAAAAAAAAAAGACTGGTCAAATCCAAGCACGATATCCCATTCCCCACAATGGCAACTAGTTTAAGAGTGGACATGTGACCAATGAGACATAAGAGGACACGTGTGTGGGAGTATCTGGGGAAAAGTATACTCCCTGATAGAGACAGTAAGGAAGCCTACTACCTTTCATCCTGGCTTGAATACAGCTGTATGATGATGTAATGTTTGAAGCCACTGTACCCATGAGATAGGATAGGCCTAAGGATGAGAAGGTTAAAGAGGAGAAAAATAGAACAAGCCTTGGTTCTTCAAAGTATCACTGAGCCATTTTCTCAAATCTGAAACTTTCAACCTTCAGACTTTATGACAGGAGATAAATTACATTTATTGCTTAAGTCTCTGTAGTTGGGTATTCTGGTACTCACAGTTGAAGGCATTCAGATTCCTATCTCCCTAAGGATCTCCGTAAGGACGACTCTTCAACCAACAGTTCTCCGAACATCTGCTGATTGTTTTATTCTATGAAAACTGAACGTCATGTGACTTGTTATGTGCTACCAATAATTTTCTCTCAAAAGTCTGAGTAAACTGAGAGGAATTGCTCCTCTAAACTCAATTTGACCATTCAGGATGACTTGGTTGTTAAGTGAACACGATGATTTAGTGCAAAGTTGGTTGTCTACTCAATACCCATTTACCATTTACCACTTCCTCCTTGTAACAGAATTCCAGTTTTGTTCTGATAGCTCATCTACACATGGATCCAAGGAGGAAATCCTGTTTAAGCCAGTCAGCAAAGGGCATTCTGTTGACAATTATTATTGGTCCATAAAAATACACATAACCTAATTTGGTTCAATCAGACCAAAAAAAGGGGGGGTGGGTGTGGGGACTTCATGCCTTAGGAATGATTTCTCTTTCCTCTGCTGCACTTGAACAAGAAAGTACATTATTAGCTTCATTAGTCCTAGGAGAGAGCTCTGAGATGAAAATAACTTGAGTCTTGGATGGCACCACTGAGCCTTGATGTCACTGCATCTAGAGCTTGCCCTAACCCTGGACTGCCAGTTATGTGTTTCCCTTGATGAGGATTTTGTATTACTTAGCTGTCAAAAGCACCATAATTAACACAGATAGAACTACCATCTAGCAGTTTATAATAGCTAAAGAAAGAAACACTGGGTATAGTCACACATGCACTCTTTTAAGGAAAATATTTATCATAGCACTGAATATTCAACTTTATATTTTTTATAGCTTATATAAATATATCCACCAGAATATAAGCTCTTTGAGAGCAGGCCATGTCTTACTAACCTTTGTTCACTACTTAGCACATAGTTGGCATTTAGTATGTCCTCAGTAAATGTTGAGTCAAGCAGCCTCTATTCTTGAGGACAGGGGATATGTCTGATTCACACATAAATACTCAACACTTAGGGCAGTTCTTTGCACATAATAAGCCTTCACTAAATATGTACTGAGTGAATAAATGAATTTACAACTATGAATATATGATGTTTATATTAGACACCTCGTACAGGAAAGAACATTGGGCTTTTGGGCTTGAACTCTAATGACCAAGACTCACATCCCAGGTCACCAGATATTTAACCAGAGCAACTTCCTTAACCTGAGTGCCTGTACTCACCTGTAAAATGGGGATTATAGTTTCTCCATCACCCTCACATCAGACCTGCAGAAGGTATAGTTAACCTAATGGAGACCTTGCTTAGGGACACGGTCCTGTTCTTATCAACCTTCAAGGCAAATGTTTCACGTTAGACGAAGGGAACTAATTATAGAGAATAGTGTGAATGTATCTGTATTGAGATTTTGGGATGTATTGTGAATAGCAGGGGCTTAGCAAAGAGGTATGTGGTGGTCAGAATGTGGTGATCACCTATTTGGAAGCTAAGTTCTTCATTTTTCAAATTATTGTGGTGACATCTATTACTGATAGTATCAAAATGCTGCACATGATTTCTGGGAAGGCTTAAGCACTAGGGAAGGGTAGGCAGAGGGTCTTGTGAGATGTACTTTTAACTATGGCAGATGTCAAGAAGGGTGTGTTAATTCTTTACAAATCAGGTGAGCGTATCAAACTGGCAAAGGCTGAAAAAAATTAACCTTGCTAAGAGCTTAGGGAAACAGGCACCCACAGGTACTAAGGTATTATAAATGGGCACCCCCTTTCTAGAGATCAGTCAGGCAGTACTCATTCAAAGCCTTGAAAACTCTGGCCCATCCTTAGTTAAATGATTAGTAAAGATACTTGTAAAGACTTTCCTATGGAAGCTTCCATCGCAGTATTATAATGGAGTAGCAAAAAAATAAAAATAAAAAGTGAACATACATGCAGAAAGAGATAAATGGCAAGAAGGTCACCAAAAAGTGGCCCTATTGTAGACTGGTGGGATTTCAGGTGACTTCTTTCTTTCTTCCTTACATGTTTCCATAAAACCAGCCAGCAAAACAATGTATTTTAAAATCAGAAATAATTTAGGTGTCTGTTATGTATCCTGTTCAATTCTGAGACCCAATTCCTAAAAGGGTATCTGACACACAGCAGACATTCTATAAAACATTTGATTGTTGAATGTATGTAGATAGGGAATTGGTAAGCCATACAGTAGATGTATACATAGCTACTACAACTCATATTGTAGAACTGAACTCACAGGTGGTAAAATATATTAAGGGAAGAAGGTAATTAATATTGTGATTGCATTAAAAATATGTAGTATAGAAAAATGATCTAATTTTTTGTTTTAGAAAAATGTATAAGAAAAGTTTGGAACAGCAAAAATTAACATTGGGAGATGATACGGTTAGGGATTTTTTTTTTTCCTTTTGTAGTCCCAGGACATATTCAAGCAGAATCTGGATAGCCATCTGCCAAGGATCTGTATTGGGTGGGAAGTTGGTTCACATCATCTGCCTTAGGAGTCCAAGATTCTATTCTTCACCCTAAAAGAATGCTCTGAAAACTATCAATAAAATAAAAACTCTACATCCAAACGAATATTAAAGTGAAAAATATGAATACAAAGAATTAGAGAATGTTAGTAACACTGAATGCTACCGTGCCAAATGCTTTATGTACACAATTTCAATGTGTAAGCACAATCTTGTAACTTGGGTATTGCTGCTCTGTTTTCTTTCAGATGAGAAAAACAGACACAAACGGTTGACTTGCTTGAGGTCACATAGCCAGCTGTTGAACTTAAGTCTGTCACTTTGAAGCCATGCTCTTAATTAACTAGGAAGGAATCTTAGGGAACATTTTAGTTCAGCTCTTTTGTAAGAGGCAATTTTCCAACCGTGATCCATGAACCCTACATATTCACTTATTTATGCTTCTCAGTGTCTTTTGTTGTTGAGATCTAAAACTCCATTTACTTGGACAGAATATGACCAATTGTCTCATTAGCTTATAAGCAGCTAATAGGACCACAGGGCTTGTATTACAAGATTTGTTTATACCACAGTCATCCCTCAGGATCCTGGGCGATTGGTTCCAGGACCCCTGTGGATACTGAAATCTGCATTTGCTCAAGTCCCTTATATATTGATAAAATGGTGTTGTTTTTCTATATAACTTAAGCATATCCTCCTATATACTTTAAATCATCTCCTGATCACTTACAATACCTAAAATGTAAATGTTATGCAAATACTTGTAAATACAATGTAAACAGCTGTAAACACTATGTAAATAGTTGAAAAAGCAGCAAACTCAAGTTTTACTGGAATTCACCCACCCCCACCCCCCAATATTTTTGATCTAAGGTTGGTTGAATCCACAGATGAGGAACCCACAGGTATTCTTTTTTTTTTTAATGTCTTTATTGGAGTATAATTGCTTTACCATGGTGTGTTAGTTTCTGCTTTATAACAAAGTGAATCAGCTATACATATACATATATCCCCATATCTCCTCGCTCTTGCGTCTCCCTCCCACCCTATCCCACCCCTCTAGGTGGTCACAAAGCACCAAGCTGATCTCCCTGTGCTATGCGGCTGCTTCCCACTAGCTATCTATTTTGGTAGTATATTTAAGTCCACGCCACTCTCTCACTTTGTCCCAGCTTACCCTTCCCCCTCCCCGTGTCCCCAAGTCCATTCTCTACATCTGCATCTTTTTTCCCCCCCGTCCTGTCCCTAAGTTCTTCATAAACTTTTTTTTTTTTTAAGATTCCATATATGTTAGCATACGGTATTTATTTTTCTCTTTCTGACTTACTTCATTCTGTATGACAGTCTCTAGGTCCATCCACCTCACTACAAATAACTCAATTTAGTTTCTTTTTATGGCGGAGTAATATTCCATTGTATATATGTGCCACATCTTCTTTATCCATTCATCTGTCAGTGGACACTTAGGCTGCTTCCATGTCCTGGCTATTGTAAATAGAACTGCAATGAACATTGTGGTACATAACTCTTTTTGAATTATGGCCACAGGTATTCTTTAAGAAAAATAAATACATAAACGCCATGTGAGGAACACAAAAAGAAACACACCTGAAGACTTTTGACCAGGGATATTCTCTTTTTTTTTAATAAGTTATAAATACTTTTAAATTTATCAATGTTCATCAAAGAGCTCCCAAAGTTATTAAATCTTCTTCATTTTTCAGGAATTATTAATTCCCAGAGCAGACCACCTGCAGAAAAAGATGTATTTTAGAAAGTCAGGTTTCAAGCATCATGTCAGACCTACGGAGTCAGGGAATTAAAGATGCTAGAAATGAATGCCTCAGCTGAGGACTATTAACTAACTGCCATAATTATTCTAAACCAGTCATGAAACAAAAGATCCACATTTTAAAATTCTAGTTCTGTTTAAATAAAAACATCACAGAAACTGTTCAATCCATTACAAGGTTTAACCTTTGAAGTCTTTGTTGAAGTAAAAACTATACATTTATTTATTTTCTCAAAAACATCTTCCACAAAAGACTAAGGGAGTTTACTTTTGCAGATACTAAAGAGAAGAGACCTGTAGCCTCCTCCGTTCTGACTCAAGTGTTTGCCAAAGATCCATGAAGTGGAAGGCAGAAGGTCAGCTCTGTACACAGGCATCTCCTGTGGAAAGTTACTCAATCCCAAGGGCAAAGTAAGGGTAACATTTCTGAAATGAATTTGGAAAGATCAAAAAGGGAGAGCAGCAGAGGATGGGGTTGCTGGTGTACCAGGCTTCTCTCCAGACAGCTGGCAGCCACGCCACCCCCACCCCCATCCCCATCCCCCATCCCAGAAGACAGGAACAATGCTATAAAGGTAACTGAGTAATTTGGGCTAGCCAACTCTTCAAGTCTAATTCAAGCGCTTCCCTCACCTAGCTATTCCCTGCATTTGGTTTAGAAAAGAAGATAAGCCTTAACAACAATATAAATATATAAACTCTCTCTTTTCTAAGGCTCAAAGGAAGAATACACTTAAAGATAAGCAAAAATGAAGCCATTCAACATTTCAAGAGATAGCAGTCTATATAGCATTGCTACCGGCTACTATACATCAGGAGGGGCTACCCACTGAAAGCCTCTGGGTACAAAGTCCTTGACAGAAGAGACCCTGTGTCTTCTCATCTTGGCATTTTCTAGAGTTTTAAACAATAGATATCTACTGAATGAATAAATGTTCAAATAGCAGAAATGACCCTTTTTCTTGACTCTCAGGATCATATTTTCATACATCATCAGTTGTCTCTGTGTGCGTTTTGTGTGTGTGAACTGTTAAGTTCTGTTAAGCTTAATAAATACTGAGTATCACCACCAGTCAGTGCCGGTCCTTTCATTTCTTTCAATGATTTTAGCCCCCGAGCCGGATTCTCTAGGTTCCTCCTGGCTCCTAAAGGCAGAAAGATACCAGCTGCCATTTCCTCTTTACATTTCTAAGCAGGTTTTAGGTTCCTCTAGTTTCTCTTTCAGTAAAAGAAGCAGTCAAAAGATAGAAGTGACTAGAATCACCACCATCACACCCTGTTATTCCTTATGAGTAGTTTTCAAGTCTCTGCCTTTGCTGCTATTAAATCTTTAGACAATTTATATTTATTTATACCATCCCTACTACATCTTCAGCTTAAGCCAGTGGTTCTTAAAGAGGGGGACACTTGAAAATTATCTAGGAGCTTCTGAGTCAACCGGTACAGTTCAGGGCTCAGGCTTGTGACTTTTGGAAAACATTCCTCGGGTGATTATAAAGGTACACTTGCTTTCATACTAAGTCCAATTTACTGGATTCAAGGTACAATTAAGATCTATCTTATTTAGAAAATAACATTAAAATCTACAAAGGTTTTTGAATTAAGGAAGTTTCATGATCATTACTGGGAAGATCTAAGATTGCAAAATATTTTTCCTTTGAAGCTATCCTCGGAAAAATGTGGTCTAATAGTCTAAGAGATACCAATTTAGTTAAGTTTATCTTATAACAGTGCAGACAGTAGCACTGGATTTTACCCTACAGTCACTGACCTGGTTTCTGAGTTATATACACCTATGCATTTCAACAACAGGTCTTTGTAATTAGCATTCAAAATAAAGTTTTAGGATTGAAGTTCAAGACTATGTGTAATCCTAAAAATGAATATGTTGGAATAAAATCTCATTAAGTGCAAGGAGTGAAGTATAAAGTGCTTGAGATTTGGAGAGTAAAAAAGACCTAGATTCTAGTTTGAATGCCACCACCTATCCACTCTTAACTTGAGAAAGTCTTTTTTTGACTTCACTGTCCTTCCATTTCCCCATGGGGGCCAGGGAAATAGGACACCTGGGACCAATGTAGATCCAAACACATGTTCTTCCTCCAAAAGTAGTATTATGCTGAAAATTTTAAAATGATTATTTTCAATTCTTGGGAAGGCCCTATGTGGATTCAGATTCTTCTTTTTGTAACCAGGATTCAAAAATAATCAGGACATATATTAAACAGACCTCAGTAGAATGTCTGCTATCCATGACTCCCAAGATATGGCTTCTGTTCTGGTTTCTCTTTGACAGTTTACAAAGCCTATTCACACATATATCACTTAATCATCATAATGACTCTAATGAAGTAGTTTGGTCATGTGCTGTTCTCTCTCCTTTACACACGAGAAAACTAAGGTTCAGAAAGTTAAGGACTTGCCCAAGATCGTACAATCAGTTAAACATCAGGTCTTCTAAGTCCAAAGCTCTTGCATTTTCTTTTATACACAAATGAAGTACACAGGAATCACTCTTACTCTCTGTCCCAATAACATAGAAAACCATGATATCTTCTGGTCCTCGTGAATATATGCTAGTTATAGCAATAATTGTATCACCTGTGAGGTCCACATGAAGTCCAAGAGACTTCTGATGCTCCTAAAAATTAGCATTTTAAAAAATCACCCTTTTTGTCAAGGCAGGCTTAACCCTAAGCAACAGCTAACAAAACTGACTAGGAAGAAAGTTAGATTAGGAACAAGGAAATCATGTACAAATGTTGAGATTTCATGTCTTTGAAATAATCAATAGTTAAACTTTTTAAGAACAGCTCCCCACAACCATATTTACTTATTTTACAAAATGATTCACCATGGGATTTCTTTAAATAACCATCTAATCTTAAAGGCACTTAAGTATATCTTGTATACACAGATATCATACCATGTGTAAAATCACAAAATATATTATGGTTCTCTTTTTATAAATGAAAAAAGTGAAATCCAGACAGGATTAATGTCTTGATGAATATAGATGTAGCTAAAGTGAAACACATGCTAAGCTAGAGAACAGGAGAAGCAAAGTTAAGCCTCAGGACTTCCAGCCTAGACTGTTTTCCACTACACAGTGATACTTCTTATCAGCTGGGGCCAGGTTCCTTATCCCTCCTTTTTCACAGCTCAGTGAGGAAGACTGGCCACATGTAAGATTCCAAAGAGGCAGGAAAGAGGTGAAAGGGAAAGAAGCCAGGCTCTCTATTACTCCTACATTGGTATGTAGCTTTCGCATTATCTCTCAGCTATTATTAAGTTATAAGTGGTGGTGTGGTGTGGATCTTACAGGGGAGTAAGAGCACCAAGCAGAGGGAGCCTCTGGAGACAGAGGTTCCAGTTCTGACCCTGCCTATAAGAAGTCACTTCAGAGCTTCCCTGGTGGCGCAGTGGTTGAGAGTCTGCCTGCCGATGCAGGGGACACGGGTTTGTGCCCCGGTCCGGGAAGGTCCCACATGCTGCGGAGTGGCTGGGCCCATGAGCCATGGCCACTGAGCCTGCGCGTCCGGAGCCTGTGCTCCGCAACGGGAGAGGCCACAACAGTGAGAGGCCCGCGTACCGTAAAAAAAAAAAAAGTCACTTCATATCTATAGGCCTTAGTTTCCTCATTTATTGATTTAACACTCCTCTATTGAGCACCTACTATGTGCCAGGCACTGTTACTGGTCCTGGAGGTATGCCAGTGAGTAAACAGAAAATTTCTGTCTCAGAACTTACATTCTAATTGAAGTAAAGCAATTCGGATGATAAATAAATACAAAATATGCAGGCAATGGTGTAGCCTAGCCACTAGCCATCTGTGGCTATTAAAATAAAAAAACAAACATACAAAAAATTCAGTTCCTCAGCTTTACTAGCCACATTTCAAGGGCTCCACAGCCACATATGGCTAGTGGCTACCATATTGTAGAGTGCAGGCACAGAACGTTTCATTATCACAGAAAGTTCTACTGGACAGTGCCAGGATAGAGTGGGGATAGATGGGGAACGGATGCTATTTTAGATGGAATGTTGAGGGAAAGCCTCTCCAATTAAGAGGCTTGAAAACAGATCTGAAAAGAGATCTGAAGTGAGGGAGAAAACAGATCTGAAAAGAGATCTGAAATGAGGGAATAAGTCAAGTTGCTATCTGAAGGAAGAGGTTCCAAACAAAAGGAGATAATTTATTTGTGGTATTGTATACACATCACTTAAGGTCCCTTTCAGCATTAAAATCTGAATTCAAAGTTCTTCAAACAATGGTCTGAGGTTTTAGTTTTATTAAATAAAGCATGGTACAAAAGAAACTGCAACAATTCCATTTCTGTTTTGCAGAAAGCAATGCTTCCATGTGCTGCCTACTCCGTATTTAAAAACACTTCCTAAAAACTCACAAGATTAGAAACAAAAAATAGAGAACATTTCCCTTTTAAGTCAGACAACTGAATATTTTGAACTTCCTAAGCCGTGATTCCTCTGTCTCTAACATAACTCTAAAGGCTTTTGCCAAGCCCTTTCTTGAAAGCTTAATTCTCCCCTTCCCAAATCCACCAAACACCTCTAATTTTTTTTTTTTTCGTCTGCACCATGCATCATGCAGGATCCCTACCAACCAGAGATCAAACCCAGGTCCCCTGCAGTGGAAGCGTGGAGTCTTAACCACCAGACAGCCATGGAAGTCCCATCCCTCTCAATTTATTAGCATCATTTATTCCGTACACTAGAAACTGAGACGTTATCTTTCCAGTGATACTTAGGCATGTTAGGTTAACCAGGTGAACTACCTTTCAGACAGAATGCTGTCCAATGATCTCTAAATCTGTAAAGCAATACACAAATTTGAAGCAATCAGCCTATGTATTACCTTCCCAGTAAGAGAGTAGCATGCTCACCATTTCATATCTTAAATCCCAGGGCTTTCATGCATTCCTTGTGGGCCTCAATTAGGGGTCCACAGTTCTCTTCTCCTTTCTCAATGATGCTATAAAACAAAATGTACTTGTTATCTAACAAAGTAGGCACTAAGCACATTAGTGGTAAATAAGCATGCAAGACAGTGATGGGGAGTGAGGCCAAACACGGATCTCACTGAATACAACTGGAGTTTTAAAAAATGCTATTATACCAAATGGCTTTGTTTTATTGGCTCCTGTGATACCTCCTTGCCCATGAAAATATCCCACAGATAACTAGTTTTGGGGGGGGGGGAAGGAGGAATCTGATTAGAAGAAATAATTTGCATATTAAATATTGCCTCTAGACAATATCCAAGGAATAATACCGCTCTATAATGAAATAAACTGAATAAAAAGTTAATGTTAAATGGACAGAAAGAAGAGCTTAATTTTTTGCCTATCCCAGAGGAATTAAATTTTGATTCTGCTCTACATTCAAATACACCTAAGTAAATCTACTTCTAACCACAAGACACCCAAACACAAAGAGCAAAAAATATTTGGCTGCCAAGAGCAGCCTGATGAGCCCCACTCATGATGATCAAAGAACTTTTTACTTATAAAATTCACAAAGGAAAGACTAGGACCACACAGCTTTATTTCTAAGGGCCTGAAAATGTAATTTTAGCACAGAATCAAGTTAAGCCAAATTCAACTACAAAAAAAAAAATGACTCCTGACTCTAGATATTTCGGGAGAAGCCATAGTGGTCAGAGATAATTGATGCAGAAGTAATTTAAAGAAAGGTAGGTTCTCCTTCCTTCTAAATCCTACATATCCTTCAATAACTTTAAGGGCTGTCTGCTTGGGATAGCAAGCTCCTTATGAAACTAATAGCTAGCCCTCCCTGATAGTTTACTGAATGCTGTAAATACTGTGCTAGGCACTTGATGTGGCTTATAGCACAGTAATCCTGGAGGCAGATACTTTTATTAGGCCCATTTTACAGATATGAGGCAGATATGTTAAAAAATTTGCTCAAGGTCACAAAGCTGGTTTGGTGGACCAGAATTCAAACCCTGACACTGGATCCCAGACTCTTAATCATGATACAATAATATCTGAAGGTTCAATAAGTACTTAAAGTGTGTAAGTATTGTTACCGATCATAGTAGTCTTTCAATTCTCCCTTCACAGTATTATTTGCAAAGTACTGAGTATTAATAAAAAGCACTGAGCTACTACAACTTTATTCCCCCTCTATGCCACTTATGATCTCTTTACTTTCTATGTGAGGACAAAAAGGGGTTGGAGGAAGAGGTGTACATTCACATTAACTGAAGATTTCTTCTGAGATTTGTTCCACAATAGAGGCTGTATACCAGCGGTCCCAAACCTTTTTGGCACCAGGGACCAGTTTTGTGGAAGACAATTTTTCCACAGGGTCGGGGGAGGGGGAGATAGGTGTTAGTTCAAGCTGTAATGTGAGTGATAGGGGAATGATTCAGGCTGTAATGAGAGCAATGGGGAGCCGGGGAGCGGCAGATGAAGCTTCCCTCGCAGCTCATGGCCCGTAGCTCATGGCTCGCTGTGCAGCCCGGTTGGGGGCCCTTGCTGTATACAATAGCTGTATACAATAAGAACAAACAAAACCTTTTGCGGGTTGATGGTACTGTAGATGTACTATTCTCAACACTGTAATGTCATCTATGTCATAGCCTGGTTGATTTTTAAATCATCTAAAAGGGGTGGGGTTAAGGGGATCTTCCCTACTGTTAAGAAACGTACCCTGTCCTGTGTCCTACTATGTCTAAATTTTGGGAGAAATTAACAGAAAACTTACTCTTTGATACTGCCAAACCTGGTACAGCAATCATTAACTTTAATGCTCCATTAACTTTAAGCTCCTTTAAATCAAGCAGCATCTTTACCCGTTTCTACGTCTTCGGACCTAAGGCAGTGCTTGACCTATAACAGATGCTGAGAAACCCTTTGCAGTAAAGAATGAACGGACGAAGCGAGCCCGGGTCAATCCGATCTCTCTCCAATCCCCTCATGTTTCCCCAGCCTGAGCTATAGGCTCAGTCTACAGACAGCTGACTGCGAACCCTACAGGGCTCTACAACCCGCAAGGGCGCCGCACGACAAAGCGAGGGCCACGACCAGATCCACGCGGCGCAGAGGCGCCCGAACGCAGCGCGCGGAGCCTGCCGGCCGCCCCCTCCCTGACTGCGCACTGACCACGCATCGCGCGCCTTCTTGGTCTCCGGGCAGGCGCAGCAGGGCTTCAGAGGCTTCTTCTCCTGCGACTCAGATGGGGCAGGGCTTGCGGCCGCCAGACCCGGCATTTTTCGCGCCAAAAGCAGCAACTAGTACAGACTCCCAAAACTCTTCAGCCTCCGCAAACGCCGCCGATTAGCCCGCAATCACTTCCGGCAGTCGCTGTGAAAAGAACAGGAAGTCCTACCTCCCTCTGACAATTGGGGGTGAGGGGAAGGAGAAGGGATTAAAAGGGAAAAAAAGGCGCGTGCGCAGAAGAGGCAAAATAAAGCCATTAACGCGCGAGCACCTCTTCGGCGCAGGCGCAGAGAGGTGAGATGAAAGTGCTGAGAGTTTGTAAATCGACTTGGGGAGGACCCACAAAGGATGAAAATAGTAAGGCTACTCAGAGATATCTCAACCCTACACCCACCACGAATGTCGAAAACCGAAGCCCGAGAAGGTGAAATGACTTGTCCAAGCCAAACAAGAGAAACCACTAGCGAAAGCCAGTTCTTCTTGAATATCAGATTAGTTTCCAGTATTTTATGCTCAGCATTGTCTGCCTTTTTATTGTCCTCTCCACCCCCCTTCAATTTGAACAATCCAATTCACAAGTTTTGAAGAAAAAAAAAATTCCTCTGCTACTCATACCTCACCCCACACGCTTTAAATCCTCAGCTAGTTGGTATTCATAGCTCCCTCTCCAACTGATTTGATTTCAGTATGAATCGTCCAGTCACAAGGCAAATACACCAGTTAGAAAAATGCTTTTTCCTCGTCATTTCTCAAATTCAGTTAACACCTATCTACCTAAGTAGATAAGTAAACTGGTGCCTACGTTATTTGCAATATAATGCCCATAACCATTGCGTTTTTTTCTGCAGAGAATTGTTGGAGAAAGAATGAACTTATTTTTTAAAGCAGGACTTCCAGGCGTTCGTAAAATAGCTGCCTAGGGATAGAAGTTTTGGGTAATAAAACTTTCAGTATCACCTAACCGAGGTTTGTTTTTGTATTTCAGAGATTTAGTTCAGGGAATCCTGAGGTGTGTCTGTGAACTGGTGCCGCATAGGAGTAATTTCTATGTGTGTATTTTCGAAGATACTAAGACCATCCCCATTTCGTCATCTAAAAACTACTAATTAGCATGATTTTTACTTCATTCTGCACTGATATGTTTAATAATACAACATCCTGCCCTTAACATTCTCCTGAAGTCACCCTTATCCACTATTCTTTCAACTAGCTGTTCACTTATCTTGCTACTCAGAGTGCTTCTTGAACTGGCAACGTCGATATCGCTTGGAAATGTAGTATACTATAAACACAGTTCAACAAATCAATGGGGAAAAGAAAATAAACTGGAAAAAGTTAAATTCCGCATCTAGATGTGAAAGGACAAACTAAGAAATTAATAGAAGATAGTAGAGGAGATTATACCAAAGGGTGCGGAACAACCTGTTAGACGACATTTCAAAAGAACAAATTGTAAGTAAAAAAACTGATGAAGTTAATTACATGAAAATAAAGGTTTGAGGATTTACAAAGGACATGCTAAATTATTTAAACTGTTACCCATACCTGCCCCTAAGAGCTAAAGGATCCTTACCTTGATTTATCTCTTTGCTTATTTCAAAGCACCTGGTATTTGTCAAAGATGTTTTACAGCTGTGCTTCCAGGAACGTGCAGTGGTCAACCAACCTGAACCGGCTCTGACTTCACCACAGAAATGTTTCTGCGCAGGTGAAACCTGGCAGTGTCCAAAAGTTACCTTTGCTTCATTACTATGCTAAAATCTCCACCCAGGGGGGAAACTTGCACTTTGCTAGGCACAATCCATGCCGTGTGCAAAGAAGTGTGGAAGACTGCACGTGCCCCAGTTGCCCCTGAAAATCTCCTCCCATTTCCTAGAGCCTTGATTATGTCCCTGCCTCCTAACCACTTAAAATTCCTTTACTCCCCTCCCCTGGGGGAGAAGGTATATTTAGAGCACAAGCTCTCCACCATTCCTTGATCAATGAATAAAGTTTCTGCTCTGCTATGCCAAACCCGGGTTCATTTGATTGGCGTTTGCAACTCCAGGCAAAGGACTGAGGGGTCACCGACCTGTTGGGGATCTGTAACAAAATAAGGAGGCCATTAGACTGATGTGGCGCTAATGCCATGGCGACCTACATAAGCAAACAAAAATTTAAGCCTATAAATGCCTCAAGGTTAAAAAATCAAAATGCTAAAGGCAACCAGTCACAAGCAGCTAACTAGGCTTTAAGCTGTAGCCAGTCAATAATTTCCTTACTTTTCTTCCACCTTTTTTCTATAAAAGCCTCTCCCAGAGCTCCTGTTGGTGAAGCTTTCCTAACCACTTCTGGTTTGGCGCTTCCTGATTGGAATCAATTTTTCCTCAATTAAACTCTTAAAAATTTTAATATGCCTCAGTGTCTTTTAACAGACACTGTAGACAAAGTTAACAAATAGATGACGAACTGGTAAAAGATATTTGAAATATCTAAATCCAACATGGGATTAATGTCTAGAATACTTATGGAACTTAGTAACAATAAGAGAACAGCAACCTCAATAGAAAAATGGAGAAGAGATATGAACAGACAATATATAGAAGGAAAAATACTCAAGCAAATTTTTTTGTTTGTTTCTCTGCCTATTTAACACAGGAGAGTATGTAGAAGAGAAAATCCAAGGTCAGCACTCACAAAAAGGGCTGTTCCAAGAGTACTAATCATAAAAATGGAAAATAAAACAACAATGAGGTATCACTTTACACCCATTAGACTGAAATCAGATTAGTACTTGGATAATGCCAAGTACTGATGAGTATGCAGGAATCCTTGGGAATGGAGACTGGTCCTGCCATTTTGGAAGGCAGTTAGGCAGTATCCAGTTAATTTAAGAATAGGTGCATATCCTATGACTCAGCAGTTCTATTCCTGGATCTATATTCCAAAGAACTTCCCAGCAAGTCCTTAAGGGAACATGTTATGGGGATCATTGTCACAGCATATTTATGTAGCAGGGAACTGGAGGCAATCTGGGCATTCATCGCTGGGGAGGTAGATAGGGAAATGTGGAGTACAGGGTCCAAACTAGAAGAAATTGACAACATACCCACATAGTAAAATGCACACATTTTAAAAATAGCATGGGTAGTGGAAAAAAGTCAGAAAGAGAATAGATACATAGCCCAGTACTATTTGCATATATTTAAAGAAGGTGTGCAAAAACAAAAATACGTGTATGAACACGTGTGTGAAATGATTTGCTTATTTAAACAGAATGGTTGCCTATAAGGAGAGGCAAGTGGGGGCAGAGAATAAAGATAAATGCATCTAAAGTACCCTTGCAGGGACCAATGATGATCATGTGTCATGCACAGAGGACAATTAAGTCCTGCACCTGAAGACCAAGGACAACTATGCTGGTTGCATCCTGCTCTATGCAGTTTTGAAAACACTGCTTTATGGGGTAGAAATGGAATTTAATTATTTTAATGTCCTCTTTCACTACACTTTTAGGTGGTGTGGAACAAAGAGACTACACGTTGAGGTGGTGTGGAAAATTTTATTCTAAGGGTTAAGCCACTTCCTTGATTCTAAGTAAAAACAATCATTTTGTCATAAAGAGGTATTGTGACTTTCTAGAAGATGTGTGGTCATCTTGTCATACTCATTTTGGGCCCCCAACAGTAGTTAGCACATGAGACACAGCATAACTGCTTTTTACTCAGACAAATTATTCCCCCAAAGCTTTATTTTGCCCTGTTGCTGCCAAGAATCTAGAAGCACTTTTTTCCTCAGAAAGATCTCCCTTAAATATGCAGAGAAACAAACAAAAACAAATACAAAAGAAAATGTTTTGGACTGATTTTCCCTTTTAGTACTGTCCAGTAACTCATATTGGCACTAATAATTCTTTTTTTCATCACTTTAAAAAATATTTATTTATTTATTCATTTTGGCTGTGCTGGCTCTTGGCTGCAGCGTGTGGGATCTTCGTTGCGGCATGCAGGATCTTCAGTTGCGGCATGCATGCAGGATCTAGTTCCCCAACCAGGGATCGAACCCGGGCCCCCTGCGTTGGGAGCGTGGAGTCTTACCCACTGGACCACCAGGGAAGTCCCTGGCACTGATAATTCTTCACAGAGAACCCAGATTTTTTAGAATGTGCTCACTTAGAATGAATAATCAGTTGAAATGACAACATAATCTTCAACTACAATACCTTCCATATATGTAGGACTGTTGAGTTTGTGAACCATCATTTAATCTTCACAGTAGTTGTGAAAACAAGCAGGGACCCTTTGGGGCCCGCCCAGGTACAAAAGCCTTTCTAGATCCCTTGTTTCTTGTTTATAGGAAAAAGGCTTCAGCTTCCTAGACTTTCTCTGAGTCCCAAAGTACAGATTCAGATAGTTAGTGATTAGAACAATAGGGGCACAAGACTCCTAGTTCCTCCTAAAAGGATATACATAACAACCTGATAGAGATCTGAGTCCCATTACAGGAACTAAGGCCCCCACCCAGGTGGAGGATGGTAACTTCAGCCTGAGCACAAGCACAGGGGACCCCAGTCTGGTTGGAACCAGAAGGCTGATGACTGAGATTCTTGAAACACCACCCTGTTACCTCACCACCAACCAATCTGAAGAGAGTCACACACCCTGTGGCTCTCCCCGCAAATTTGCCTTTAAAAACCTCTTCCCTGAAACCCATGGGGAAGTTCAGGTCTTTTGAGCATGAGCTGCTCATTCTCTTTGCTTGGCCCTTGTAATAAACATTTCTCCGCTCCAAACTCCAATGTTTCAGTTTGTTTGGCCTCACTGTGCATCTGGCACGTGAACTTGGGTTCAATAACAGTTGAATGTGTTATCTACATTTATAGCTGAGAATATTGAGGTTCATAGATGGACATGATTTGTTCAAGGTCACATAACTTGTGACAGTCCTGAGTCTCCACAACTTCTCCCTCTAAGGTCTATGGTCTATCTACTATCTCACTTAATTTGTCTAAATGAAAGGTGAATATTATTTTAAAATTAATCATTGTTCTGTATTTAATTGGGCAACTGAACTTCTGTGTCTACGAAATGAACAAGGAAGAAATGAGAAATATCCAAGACAGTTTATGGAGTTAAGAGAATTGATAAACTGTAGACACAGATTATAGACCCAAAAACTGAAACAGCCTTTCTGCAACTGAGAAAAGATTTTTCTTGCCCGTTGTCCTTCCCTGCTTCAGTGAAGACAGGATACTTGCAGTGAGCACACTCTGTGTCTTTCTCAGGGTAAGCTAGTATTGGCAGGCCTTGCCCCACCCACACTTCCTTTAACTTGCTGTGTTCAAGATATAAACAAGCCCTTGTTTTCCTCCCTGAGCACTGTGGGTCTTAAACTCTTTTCAACAAGCACTTCTTTGGGACGTAATATTCTCCTGCCCTTGAATAAAAGACCAAAGGATACTCCTTTCCAAAGTGAAATAGTCATTTATATCCAGCTACTTAACTCTCCTCTTGTTTCAGAATGGTACAGCTAGCCCACACACACGGGTTATTTTTTCTTCTGCCTTTTAATTTATGAATAAGTAAATGTTCAGATCAATTATTGATCTTTACATTAACATCATGCTTTACTTTTCTTACCCAGCCTAAATGCCTTTAGACTTATGGGATGGCCTTAGTTAAAGAAAAAGGAGGAGTATAAAACATTGTAATTTAATGTTTCCCATTCTACCCCAGGAAAAAATCTCAATAACTCACTTGCCCCAAGAAAAACACAGCAGTTTGAGAGACCTGTAATTAGAGATTAAATTTAGAGTAGGTAGCATGTGGAGACTCAATAATGAAAGATTGGATTCAACCTGCTGTTTACGGAGGCAACTCAGAGGTTAGTTTGTATCAAGTTCTCACTTCCAGTTCCAATTTTAACCAGCAATACTTTACTTTTAAGCCTCTGGCACTCTTTGCTGTTGCTCTAATTGCTAAATTTGTAGGCAGCAAGAGTTGCAATGGTGACTGTAATGGACTTTTTCATAGTATAGTGAATCTGTTATTGTATGGTACTATGGGGACACATACCATAGTACCATAGCTACAGGTGGTACCAAGCAGGCATTCTGTGGATGGGATGACAGGCCTGGTGATGTAACAAGAAACAACTAAGGAAATACTTTCTAAAATCTCACCATGATAAAGGTATTCTTAGCCATTTTTCATGCCTAACTAACCCCAGGTATGGAGACTTTATCAAGTAAGGGTGAATAGTTGAAGTTGGTAGAGAAGGAGTGCCACCATATGCTGAGAGAGAAGAATTACAAGGCTTGAATTATCACTTGTCTAGTTAGTAGGTTCCGCAGAAACTGTGTAGTATTTACATTTCTGCCGCTGCAAAATATATGCTTTCCAATTGCCGCAGATAAATACGTGCTGTACATAAATTCTCTATAGCTTTTCAAGAACCCTGAAGTGTCTGAGATTTACCCTGTTTGCCTGCCACAGTTCCATGAATGCTGGTAGAAGCCAGCAAACTGCTGAGTCAGAGATGAAGGATCATTTATTACTTATAGCAGAAGCAACCAAGCATCAGAAGTTTTGCACCACTTCCCTGAGCCCCAATTCCCACAGGGTGATGTGAAGAAGGCCAGGTGACATCACAGATATTTCAACACAGAAAAGGAAGCTTAGGAAATCCAAACCTTTAATAGTGGGCAGTAAGAAAGATTGCCCTTTGCTCAAAAGGAGACAGGATCTCTGACTTCTAAGGCTGTAAGCAAACCTGCCCCTTGCTCCAGAGATAGACATTATTTCTATTGTCCAAGGTTGTTTCCTACACAAAGGAAAGGGCAGACAGCTACCCCCTTACAAGACAAGCAGACACATGAGAGACCCATGGAGAACTGTCTCCCAAACCTGCAAAGTGTAACTTTGATTTTAACGAACCTGTATTATTGACTAGCACCCCTCTCCAACTTAATTTCATAAAGATTGCATATTAGTCATTTCTTGCTGCGCAACAGCATTTCCACAAACCTAGTGGTAATACACATTTATTTGTTATTATTGCACTTCTGTACTTAGGCATCTGGGAATGGCTTAAGTGGCTCCTCTGATTAGGGTCTCAAGACGCAATCAGGATTTTGGCTGAGGCTGTGGTCTCATCTGAAGTTCTACTGGGGAAAAACATGCTTTCAATCTCATTTAGGTTGTTGGCAGAATTCAGTTTCTTGAAGTTGTAGGACTGAAGGATTTGGTTTTTCACTTGCTGTGGTCAGAGGCCACCCTCATCTCCGAGAGGCTACCTGTAGTTCCTTGCCGCTTGGGGTTTCCAAACATGGCCACTTGCTTCCTTAAAGCCAGCAAGGGAGAGAGTGAGCAACTCCAGCAAAATGGAGTTAACTACAGTCTATGTAAAACAATCAACGTCATACATAAACCACTACATTTGACATATTCTATTGGTTAGTGTCTTCCATTATGCTTATCAAGGGGGCTGGCTGTTGGCTACTTCAGATAATTTATCTGATAGAGTGAGGAAAAGTCTTTCTAAGGAGGGGACATTCTAGCTAAGACTTCAGATGATGAGGAGTCAGCAGGGATAAGATGTGGGTAGGGGTGAAGAGCATTCTGGGAAGAAGGAACAGAAAGTAGGAAATGTAGCTATACCCGAAGACAGAAAAATATTATCATGCCATTATAACATTGTATTTTACATGTTTTTGAGTCTGTTTTCTCCATCATACAGTGAGCTGTACAAATTATCTTAGATCTTCAATACCTATTTCATAGTAGACAGTAAATTTATATTATAAATGGATGGATTTATTCACTTAAGACTCGTTTTGTTAAGCTTTCAGATACCAGGTACTTCAGAGATACAAAATGACATGTAAAGGCCTGTGCCCTCAATGAACTCACAGGTGTGGAGAGCAAAGTTGCTAACAATTACTAATACAAGGTGGTCAATGCCATTGGTGCTCCTACAGCACTGGAAGAAAGAAAGAAGCCTTGGTCTATTGGGGTGATTTGGGAGACTACATAAAGGTGGCAAAATTAGCACTGAGTCTTGAAGAATACCTAAATTAGTTGAGGGGCATAAACAGGAAAAAGGTATTTTAGGCAAAGGAATCAGTTTGAGTGGCAAAATAATCTGGCTGGTTTGCAAAAAACCCAAGAAGTTCAGGAGTAGAGAAAATAAAACCAGGAGTATGTGTGGAAAGAGGGATAGCAGGCCAGGAGGCTCATTGAAGTGTCTGTGGATTATATCAAAAAGACAAAGACGCTAACTCTAACGTGCAACACTAGCCAAATGGGATAATTTGAGCATCATAAAGTATAATGATCATAATGGATTAAAAGAATCTGATATGTAAAAATGCATTCATTCATAATGGTACTAATCAAAGAAAATCTTATTGGTTAACATTTGAGGTTGCTAGGGCACCAACTCATTTCTGTGAAATTTGATAACTAAAATGAAAGAATCCAGCATTCATGCAGACTTTTCTCTATGATCCCTGTATTTCAGGATAACCAATGAGTTGGTGAGGGAAAGTTCTTTTTACAGAGGAATTCCAGGTAATAAAGAAAACTATTGAAGGTATCAGAAATTCACTGTTCTAGCATAAAAGACTTAAGAGATATCAAAATGCAATGTGAAGACTTTTTTCTTGGATCTTTTGATCAGAAAAAAACAACTATTGAATGACATCTTGGACTCAACCAGTGACATGTGAATACATACTGAATATTAGATACATAGGAATTATTAATTTTGTTAGATGCTGACAATGGCGATTAAATTAAAAATCCTTATCAGTTGGAGATGCAGATTAATTTAAGGGTAAAAGCAAAAAGGGGAGGTAGGCGATAGATGAAACTAGATTGGCAAAATGTTGATAATTGTTGAATCTTGGTGATGGCTAGTGAGGGTTCATTACTAAAAGTGGATTCACTTTTGCCTATGTTAAAAATTTTTCCATAATAGTTTTAAAAAGCAGAGCCAGTGCCTACTACACCACATCACCTTCAGCTGATTTAATGCCCAGGGCTCAGAAAAGGGTAGCAGAATGCGAATCAACAGTTACTAATTACCCAGCCCACCCCAAACGCTGATACCCACGGCCAGAGCTCAGTGTGCCAAAGGCTGACGTTCAGGAGCTTGGATTCCTCAGCTCGAACAAGCCCCGCGGAGAGGGGATGTCCGAAATGAAAGCCCCCAACTATTCTAGAAGGTGCTGAGATTTCCCAGGCATTTCCGAAAGAGGCTAACGGAGTGTAACTGGCCGATGGCTGCAGGATTTAAGCAGCAGCCTTTTCCCCAGCCTGCGGCCCCCTGGCCTTGACCCTGGTGGGCGGCTAAATGCTCGTGGCTTGGTCACCGGAGTGAAGTGGAAAGCGAGGCCGTCCCTCTCCCTTCCCTCCTCCCCTCCCCAGGCCTGCCCTTCTTTCCTCCTTTCTTCCCCCTTCTTCCTCCACCCCTCACGCTCCTCTCCTCTGCGCACTTTCCGGACCTTCCGCTCCTGCGCCTCGCCCCACCCCTCCCTTGTCATCACTCGGCTCCTCCTCCCCCAGCCAGCCCCGCCCCTCCCTTCACGAGCCCCGCCCCGTATCTTCGCTCAGCCCCGCCTCTCCTGCTCCTCGCCCCGCCCCTTCCTTGTCGTCACTCGGCTCCTCCTCTCACACGCGAGTCCCGCCCCTCTCTTCTGGATTAGCTGTGTGTCCCCGCTCAGCCCTCGCTCCTTGCGGGGGTTACCATAGCTACGTTGCACACCGCATCTCGGTCTCCCTAGTCGGTTCTGGCTGGCCGCAGGGAAGAGCCGGCACCATGAGTCACGTAGTGACCATCGAAGAGCCCCAGGCCAAGCCGCAGGTGTCTCAAACCCGGTGCGGAGGGAGGTCGGGGGCCTGGGGCAAAGTCTCTGCCAATCGAACATATGATTTCCTATACGGTAAGGGCGGCTCCAGACCTCCCTCCTGAGTTGCCGACTCCTGGGCCAGGTGGGCTTTGAGACGGTGGGACCTGGCCGGGGGCGCGGCGGACAAAAGACGAGCCTCAGGACGGATCCTTTGCCCGCGGTCCTCTTCTGTTGGGTGGGGGCAGCTCCAAGCCTCCGAGGTGGTGGCGCTCTCGCGGGGGTGGGGAAGGTGTCTCGGAGACCACAGGTGCGCTCTGCATCGCAGAGCACTGAGCGGGAACACCTGACTCTTCTCCACCCTCTTTTTCTGATAATTTGCACAGCCTTAAGCAATCGTCCTGAATCCTGTTCCTGGCGTTCTGACTTGGAGATTCACTCAACACTCCCGCGTGCAAACTGCATAAAATGCCCAAAGAGAATGACCTTCCTGCTCCCATTCCCTGGGCAACTCCAAATTTGGCATTCTAGGTAAAGAAGGGCCAGTTTATCTCATCTTTGTTTTCAGGTTTCTCTTTTTTTTTTTGCGGTACGCGGGCCTCCCACTGCTGTGGCCTCTCCCGTTGAGGAGCACAGGCTCTGGACGCGCAGGCTCAGCGGCCACGGCTCACGGGCCCAGCCGCTCCGCGGCATGCGGGATCCCCCCGGACCGGGGCACGAACCCGCGCCCCCTGCATCGGCAGGCGGACCCCCAACCACTGCGCCACCAGGGAAGCCCCAGGTTTCTCTTTTTATTTAAGCTTATTCTTATCCATCAAAGTGTTGCTTATAAACTAGGTCCACTAGGGCCTTTGGGCCAGTAAAAGCCCCAGTTTATTTTAATGACCTGATTGTTCATTTATGTTCTGTCTCTTCTACTGGACCATAAGTTCCCTGAGTTCTTTAAGTTCTTGTTCTATACATTTTTGTAGCCTTCTCAGCACTTATTCCAGTGCTGGTACATATGTTAGGTGCTATGTAATTTATTATGAATTATTGAATTGAATTTACTACTACAATAATTATAATCAGTAAAGCATGATTTTTTCCAGTTTTGCCCTGTCACCCTACTTTTAACCACGTGGTATCTCCTCTGGGAATCCCAGGGTCTCCTTTGGATGGGAATCTTTAGGGTAGCTATTTCCTGGTGTTGGGAATGTGTAATGATTGCTTACATTTGTATAGTACTTTACAGTTAACACCATTCTTTTATAAATCTTACCTCATTTATATACCATTTTGCATTTAACTTGACTTTAATCCTTTGTATCTCTCAAGTGCCTCACTCGAAGTGCCCACAATACTTTGTCACTTCCCTGAATCTACATTTGTTGATGGATTAGTAGCTACACTAATGCCCTGCTAATTCAAGTCTTTTAAATATGATATATTTTTCCCAGCTTCCAAAAATATTTTATAATACTTCCTGGGTTTATCAAGAGCTCTTTCCTCCTTTCTTTCCCCCCAGAATCTGCAATTTATTATAGTTTTCCCAAAAAGTAATCATCATATTTTGGGGTTTGAAACACTTCCTCATCGTCACCATTACTTGGTTGTGACAACTTCCTGTGCTTCTTAGAATTATTTTTACAATATGGGTAAATTGGCTGAGGGGCTCTTTCATGATTTCCATGGAAAAATTTCCCCCATTAAATTCATGGGCTTTTGATAACATTAGGCCTGGGAGCTGAAAGGATTGGTGTTCGAATCAACTGCCAATCAATAAGTTGCCAACTTTTTTATTTTTTAATAAATTTTTTTGAAGTATGGTTGATTTACAATACTGTGTTAGTTTCAGGTATACAGCAAAGTAATTCAGTTATTTATATATATAGTTCAGATTATTTTCCATTGTAGGTTATTATATTTAATTTACAGTAAATCCTTGTTGCTTTTCTATTTTATGTGTAGTAGTTTGTATCTGTTAATCCCATACTCCTAATTTATCCCTCCCACCTCCCTTTCCCCTTTGGTAACCATAAGTTTATTCTCTATGTCTGTGAGTCTGTTTTGTATGTAGATTCATTTGTATTATTTTTCAGATTCCCCATATAAGTGATATTGTGTAATATTTGTCTTTGTCTGACTTACTTCGCCAAGTATAATATTCTCTAGGTTCATACATGTTGCTGCAAATGGCAATATTTCATTCTTTTTCTATGGATGAGTAATAGTCCATTGTGTGTGTGTGTGTATATATATATATGTGTATGTGTATATATATATATATATACCACATCTTCTTAAGCCAATCATCTGCTAATGGGCACTGGGTTGCTTCCATATTTTGGCTATTGTAAATACTGCTGCTATGAACATTGGGGTACAGGTATCTTTACAAATTAGAGTTTTCATTTTTTACAGACATATACCCAGGAGTGGGATTAGTGGATCATATGTTAGCTCTAGTTTTTTTTAAGGAACCTCCATACTGTTTTCCATAGTGGCTGCACCAATTTATACATTCCCACCAACAGTGTAGGAGGGTTCCCTTTTTTCCACACCCTCTTAGGAATTTATTATTTATAGACTTTTTCATGATAGCCATTTTGACCACTGTGTAGTGATACCTCATGGTGGTTTTGATTTGCATTTCTTTAATAAGTAGTCATGTTGAGCAATTTCTCATATGCTTCTTGGCCATCTGTATGTCTTCTTTGGAAAATGTCTATTTAGGTCTTCTGCCCATTTTTTGATTGGGTATTTATTTATCTATCTATCTATTTATTTATTTATTGCCACGTTGGGTCTTTGTTGCTGCGTGCGGGCTTTCTCTCTTTGCAGCGAGCAGGGGCTACTCTTTGTTGCGGTGTGCAGGCTTCTCATTGCGTTGGCTTCTCTTGTTGCGGAACATGGGCTCTTTGCTTGCGGGCTTCAGTAGTTGCAGAATGTGGGCTCAGTAGTCGTGGCACATGGGCCCTAGAGTGCGCGGGCTTCAGTAGTTGCAGCACGTGGGCTCAGTAGTTGTGGCACGCAGGCTTTAGGGCATGTGGGCTTCAGTGGCTGTGGCACATGGGCTTTGTAGTTGTGACTCGTGGGCTCTAGAGTGCAGGCTCAGTAGTTGTGGCACACGGGCTTAGTTGCTCCGCGGCATGTGGGCTCTTCCCTGGACCAGGGATCAAACCCGTGTCCCCTGCATTGGCAGGTGGATTCTTAACCACTGCACCACCAGGGAAGTCCCTGTGTGTTTTTGATATTGAGTTGTGTGAGCTGTTTGTATATTTTGGTTATGAACCCTTTGTTGGTCACATTGTTTGCAAATATTTTCTCCCATTCCATAGGTTTTTTCAGTTTGTTGATGGTTTGCTTTACTGTGCAAAATCTTTTAAGTTGGATTAGTGCCATTTGTTTATTTTTGCTTTTATCTCTTTTGCCTTGGGAGACTGATCTAAGAAAATATTGCTACAATTTATGTCAGAGGATGTTTTCCCTATGTTCTCTTCTAGGAGTTTTATGGTTTCATGTCTTATATTTAGGTCTTTAACTCATTTTGAGTTTATTTTTGTAAATGGTTTGAGGGAGTGTTCTAATTGCATTAATTTACATGTAGCTAGCTGTCCAACTTTCCCAGTACCACTTGTTGAAGAGACTGTCTTTCCTCCATTGTATATTCTTGCCTCCTTTGTTATAGATTAATTGACCATAGGTACATGGGTTTATTGCTGGGCTCTCTGTTCTGTTGATCTATATGTCTGTTTTTGTGCCAATACCATGCTGTTTTGATTACTATAGCTTTGTAGAATAGTTTGAGGTCTGGAAGGGTTATGTTTCCAGTTTTGTTCTTTTTCCTCAGGATTGCTTTGACAATTCTGGGTCTTTTGTTGTTCCATATAAATTTTAGGATTATTTGTTCTAGTTGTGTAAAAAATGTTATGGGTATTTTGATAGGGATTGTATTAAATCTGTAGATTGCTTTGGGTAGTATGGCCATTTTAACAATACTGATTGTTCGACTCTAAGAGCATGGGATATCTTTCCATTTCTTTGAATCATCTTCAGTTTCCTTTATCAATGTTTTATAGTTTCCAGCATACAGGTCTTTTACTTCTTGGTTAGGTTTATTCCTAGATATTTTTTTATTGATGTAATTTTAAATGGGATTTTTTTTTAACTTTCTGATATTTAATTGTTAGTATAAAAAATGCAACAAATTTCTGTATATTAATCTTGTATCCTGCTACCTTGCTGAATTCATTTATTAGTTCTAATAGTTTTTGTATGGATAGTTTAGTGTCTTCTATATAGAGTCGCATGCCATCTGCAAATAGTGACAGTTTTACTTCTTCCCTTCCAATTTGGATACTTTTTTATTTCTTTTTCTTGTCTCATTGCTATGGCTAGGGCTTTCAATACTATGTTGAATAGAGGTGGTGAGAGTGGACATCCTTTTCTTGTTCTGAATTTAGTTAGAAGGCTTTCAGCTCTTCACCATTGACTTTTATGTTGGCTGTGGGTTTGTGGTTTATTATGTTCAGTTATGTTCCCTCTATACCCACTTTGGTGAGAGTTTTTATCATGAATGGATGTTGAATTTGGTCAAATGCTTTTTCTGTGTGTATTGAGATGGTCATATGGTTTTTGTCTTTCCTTCTGTTAATGTGGTGTATCACATTGGTTGATTTGTGTATGTTGAACCATCCTTGCTACCCTGGAATGAATCCAACTTGATCGTGGTGTACGATCCTTTTTATGTATTGTTGGATTTGGTTTGCTAATATTTTGTTGAGGATTTTTGTATCTATATTCATCAAAGATATTGGCCTGTAATTTTCTTTTTTGGTAGTGGCTTTGTCTGGTTTTGCTATCAGGGTGATGGTAGCTTCACAGAATGACTTTGGGAGTGTTCCCTCCTCTTAATTTTTTGGAATAGTTTGAGCAGGATAGGTATAAATTCTTCTTTGTAAGTTTGGTAAATTCCCGAGTGAAGTCATCCTGACCTGGACTTTTCTTTGTAGGGAGTTTTGTTTCATTTTGTTTTTTAAGTAGAGTTAACTTACAATGTGGAGGGAGTTTTTTTTTTTTTTTTACTTACAGATTCTATTTCACCTCAAAGATTGGTCTGTTCGAATTATCTGTTTCTTCTTGGCTCAGTTTTGGCAGGCTGTATGTTGCTAGAAACTTGTTCATTTCTTCTAGGTTGTCCAATTTGTTGGCATATAACTGTTCACAGTATTGTCTTATGAGTTTTTGTATTTATGTGGTGTCAGTTGTTATTTCGCCTCTTTCATTTCTTATTTTATTTATTTGGGTCCTCTCTCTTTTCTTCTTGGTGAGCCTGGCTAGAGGTTTGGCAATTTTGTTCCTCTTTTTAAAAAAAAAACAAAAATAGCACTTGGTTTTATTGATCTTTTCTATGATTATTTTATCTCTATCTTATTTCCTCGCTGATCTTTATTATTTCCTTCCTTCTTCTGACTTTGGGTTTTGTTTGTTCTTCTTTTTCTATTTTTTTTTTCCCCGATGTCAGCTGTTTTCCTGTGGGCTTTTCCAAAAGCAGACCTTGAGGTAAACGTTCATAGGATACTGCTTTATTAAGAAGTACAATCCAAAAGAAACCAGAGATAGGGAAATGTGACTGAGACAGGGAATGTCAGAGAGAAAATAAAACCATGTGTTACCAAGGTGATTACCACAAAGTTTGTATCAAGTAAAAGTAAAACCATTTTTCTGAGAAGCAGTATGTGTTACTTTGCCTATCGATAATCCAGCCCTGGAGTGGAAGGAGAATTTACCTGCTGGCTTCTGTTTCTCTTTGGTTAAAACTTTGCTTTATGTATCCTCAGTAAGAGACATGTGAAGGTGATATGCATTTCCCATGGATTTTCACGTCTCCAGGTCACAGAGAAAAACTAAGGGGAAGGTGAGGGACACTTGGTGCAGACATGAGGTAAAGAGACACTGGGCTGTGCCTGCTGCTTGGACTGCAACTTGGTTGAGCCAAAACAGAAATTGTTGCTCTGGTTAGTTGGTAGGAAACAAGTTGGCAAGAGCTCCAGACATCTGCAAATTATAAGTTTATGAAATCATGTAAATGAAGTGGCTGATCCAAACATACCAAAGCCAGAACCAAACAAAACAGCACTTCTCTTCCCCACACTCTCCTGCCCTTTTGATTATTACCTCCCAGAGGGAAAACTTTCAATTCTTTTTAGCTCTTTCTTCTCGTATTTAGTAAAATATTCTTTTCATCTTTTCTTAAAAAAATTTTTTTAATTAAAATTTTTAACCATTTAAAAAATTTAAGTAGAATTAATTTACAATGTTGTGTTAGTTTCAGATGTACAACAAAGTGATTCAGATACATATATATATATACACACACGTATAATATACTTTTTCAGATTCTTTTCTTTTATAGGTTATTATAAGATATTGGATATAGTTTCCTGTGCAATACAGTAGGTCTTTTTTGTTTATCTGTTTTACGTATAGTAGTGCGTATATGTTAATCCCAAACTCCTAATTTATCTCTCCCCCCTCATTATCCCCTTTGGTAACCATAAGTTTGTTTTCTACGTCTGTGAGTCTGTTTCTGTTTTGTAAATAAGTTCATTTGTATCATTTTTTTTTTTTTTTTTTGCGGTACACGGGCCTCTCACTGTTGTGGCCTCTCCCATTGCGGAGCACAGGCTCTGGACACGCAGGCTCAGCGGCCATGGCTCACGGGCCCAGCCGCTCCACGGCACGTGGGATCCTCCCGGACCGGGGCACGAACCCGTGTTCCCTGCATCGGCAGGTGGACTCTCAACCACTGTGCCACCAGGGAAGCCCTGTCCATGTTGCTGCAAATGTCATTATTTCATTCTTTTTTATGGCTGAGTAATAGTCCATTGTATATACATATATATATGTGGGGTATATATATATATATATATATATATACATACACATACATACATACATACACACACAGCATCTTCTTTATCCGTTCATCTGTTGATGTTCATTTAGGTTGCTTCCAGGTCTTGGCTATTGTAAATAGTGCTGCTATGAACTTTGGGGTGCATGTATCTTCAAATTAGAGTGTTCTCCAGATAAATGCCCGGATCATACGGTAACTCTATTTTTAGGTTTTTAAAGAACCTCCATGCTGTTCTCCATAGTGGCTGCACCAATTTACATTCCCACCAACAGTGTAGGAGGGTTCCTTTTTCTCCACACTCTCTCCAGTATTTATTATTTGTAGACTTGTTAATGATGGCCATTCTGATGTGAGGTGATACCTCATTGTAGTTTTGATTTGCATTTCTCTAATAATTAGCAATATCGAACACCTTTTCATGTGCCTGTTGGGCATCTATATGCCTTCTTGGAGAAATATCTATTTAGGTATTCTGGTCACTTTTTATTGGGCTCTTTGTTTTTTTGGTATTAAAGTATATGAGCTGTTGGTGTATTTTGGAAATTAATCCCTTGTTGGTAGCATCATTTGCAAATATTTTTTCCCACTTTGTAGGTTGTCTTTTTGTTTTGTTTATGGTTTCCTTTGCTATGCAAAAGCTTTTAAGTTTAATTAGGTCCCATTTGTTTATTTTTGGTTTTGTTTCCATTACTCTAGGAGATGGATCCAAAAAAATTATTGCTATGATTTATGTCAGAGTCTTCTGCCTATGGTTTCCTCTAGGAGTTTTATAGTATCTGGTCTTACACTTAGGTCTTTAATCCATCTTGAGTTTATTTTTGTATATGGTGTTAGAGAATGTTCTAATTTCATTCTTTTACATGTAGCTGTCCAGTTTTCCCAGCACTACTTATTGAAGAGATTGTCTCTTCTCCATTGTATTTTCTTGCCTCCTTTGTCATAGATTAATTGCCTGTGGGTGTATGGGTTTATTTCTGGGCTCTCTATTCTGTTCCATTGATCTGTATGTCTGTTTTTGTGCCAGTACCATACTGTTTTGATTATTGTAGCTTTGTAGTATAGTGTGAAGTCAGAGAGTGTGATTCCTCCAGCTCTGTTCTTCTTTCTCAAGATTGTTTTGGCTATTCGGGGTCTTTTGTGTTTCCATCCAAATTAAAAAAATTTTTTTTCTAGTTCTGTGAAAATGCCATTGGTAATTTGATAGGGATTTCATTGAATCTGTAGATTGCCTTGGGTAGTATGGTCATTTTAACAATATGGATTCTTCCAATTCAAGAACATGGTTTTTCCATCTGTTTCATTCTTTCCATCTGTTTGTGTCATCTTCAGTTTCTTTCATCAGTGTCTTATAGTTTTCAGAGTAGAGGTCTTTTGCCTCCTTAGGTAGATTTATTTCTAGGTGTTTTATTCTTTTTGATATAATGTAAGCAGGATTGTTTCCTTAATTTCTCTTTCTGATATTGCTTTGTTAGTGTATAGAAATGCAACCGTTTTCTGTACATTAATTTTGTATCTAGCAACTTTACCAAATTCACTGATGAGCTCTAGTAGTTTTCTGATAGCGTCTTTAGGATTTTCTATGTATAGCATCATGTCATGTGCAAACAATGACAGTTTTACTTATTCTTTTTAATTTGGATTCCTTTTATTTATTTTTCTTCTCTGATTACTGTGGCTAGGACTTCCAAAACTGTTCAATAAAAGTGGTGACAGTGGACATCCTTGTCTTCTTCCTGATCTTAGAGGAAATACTTTCTGCTTTCCATCACTGAGTATGATATTAGCTGTGGGTTTGTCATATATGGCCTTTATTATGTTGAGGTTGGTTCCCTCTGTGTCCACTTTCTGAAGAGTTTTTTTAATCATAAATGGATGTTGAATTTTATCAAAAGCTTTTTCTGTACCTATTGAGATTTTCATATGGCTTTTATTCTTCAGTTTGTTAAGGGTGTATCCCGCTGATTGATTTGCGGATATTGAAAAATCCTTGCATCTCTGGGATAAATCCTACTTGATCATGGTGTATGATCCTTTTAATGTATTGTTGGAATCAGTTTGCTAGTATCTTTTGTTTTTTAATTTATTTATTTTATTCTTTTTATTTATTTATTTTTATTTTCATTGCTGCATGCAGGCTTTCTCTAGTTGAGGCGAGTGGGGGCTACTCTTCATTGCAGTGCTTGGGTTTCTCACTGCGGTGACTTCTCTTGTTGTGGAGCACGGGCTCTAGGCTCACGGGCTTCAGTAGTTGTGGCACGTGGGCTCAGTAGTTGTGGCTTGTGGGCTGTAGAGCGCAGGCTCAGTAGTTGTGGCGCATGGGCTTAGTTGCCCCATGGCATGTGGGATCTTCCTGGACCAGGGCTCAAACCCGTGTCCCCTGCGTTGGCAGGTGGACTCTCAACCACTGCGCCACCAGGGAAGCCCCTGAGATATTTTTAAACCTCTCCTTCTATTCTAAATGATAATCTTGCTGGGTAGAGTATCCTGGGTTGCAGTTTTTCCCGTTTCAGGACTTTGAATATACCATGGCCCTCCCTTCTGGCCTGCAAAGTTTCTGTAGAGAAATCAGCTGATAGCCTTATGAGGTTTTCCTTGTAACTAACTCTTTGTTTTTTTGCTGCATTTAGAATTCTCTGTTTATCTTTAACTTTTGTTGTTTTAATTATGATATGTCTTGGTGTGGGTCTGTTTGTGTTCATTTTGTTTGGGACCCTCTTTGCTTCCTGTACCTGGATATCTATTTCCTTATTTATGTTTGGGAACTTTTCAGCCATAATTTCTTCAAATATATTCTTGATCCCCTTCTCTCTCTCTCTCTCTTCTCCTTCTAGAACCCCTATTATGTGTAGGTTGGCATACTTCATATTATCCCATAGATCTTGTATGTTGCCTTTATTTTTTTCATTTGTCTTTCTGTCTGCTGTTCTGATTGAATAATTTCCATTATTCTATCTTCCAGATCACTTACTCATTCTTCTGTGTCATTTAGTCTGCTATTCATTGATTCTAGATTGGTTTTTATCTCAGCAATTGAATTGTCTAATTTTGATTGGTTCATCTTTATAGTTTCTAGTTCCTTGTTACAGCGATCTGCATTTCTATTGATAATCTTTCTTAATTCCTTTAGCATTTTTATTACCTTCTTTTTGAACTCAAGGTCTAGTAGACTGGTGAGGTCTGTTTCATTATTTGTTCTTTCAGGGGATTTCTCTTGTTCTGTTGATTGGAAATAGTTCCTATGCTTTTTAATTTTACTTAATTTTCTCTGTCTATGAATTTAGGAGAAACAGCTGTCTACTGTGGTCTTGAAGGGGTGTTTTTATGTGGGATTGACCCTGCAAAGACGGTATGTCTCCAGTATTTTTGGTGCAAGGGCTGGTTTTGGTATGGATGCCAGCCACATTTTTCCTCAGGGTGTGCTGGTCGTTACCCCCTTGATAGGGGGTGTGCTTGGTGTTGTCATATCTAGAGCCTGTGCTGGATGTGAGGCAGGGCTTCCTCTCTGCTCCGTGGCTGTCACCGTACTTTTGGGGGTGGGGCCTGCTCCCCAGTTGTTGGAATAGATGGCCTGAGGATTGGGTTCGATCAAGCTCCGTAGCCCTTGAGTGTGCACCCTGCCCCAAGGGAGGTAAATCCTGAAGCAAATGAGGCCCGTGTGGTCACAGAAGACCTGTACACCACCTGTGTGGGCATCCGTGGTTCCACTCAGAAGCAGTCTAAGTTCACGTCCCTTTCTCTGTGGTGTTCATCCCAGATCTAGTGCAGGGCTGTGGTGTGGAGTGGGTGGGGCTAGGGCATTTGCTAGGCTGGGGCTGGCGGTCAGGTTGTGGTTGCAGGAGTTGAGCTGGCTGCTTTGCTGCCTGAGATCTGGGCTGCCTCTGTGGCAGTCTTTTCCCAGGACCGTTATTCCCCAGACGTAGTGCTAAGCTGTGGTGTGGAGTGGGCGGAGCCTGGGCTCTCTTGCTGGCAAATGAACTGCCGCATACCCCTGCCCAGGGCCTGTCTGCCCGAGATTCAGTACTTAGCCCCTTCACACTCTTGTGGTGCCACCAGGTACACACGCTGACAATTTCTGCCCAGCTAGACCCACTGCCCCTGTGCGTGCACTTATAATGGGCTCTGCAGGGCCCCCCAACCCCGATAACCTCCCAGGCCCTCTGGTCTGTCTCTGCATAGCTAGGCCAGGTCTCTGCCCAGATCTCGTGCCAAGCTGTGGTGTGGACTGAGTGGGGCTCGGGCATCCGCCCATTTGGATTGGGAAGTGCAGTGAGGTGGCAGCCACCAGTGCAAGACTGTCTCATCCCTGATTGTTAGCAAGCCAGCACACGTGCAGTCCTATCGAGTAGAGTCTAGACTTCTTCACTCTTTCTGTCTGTCTCAGTGAATTTCCCAGCAGGCAAGGGGGCTTTACTCCTCTGTGCAGGAATCCCAGGAATTGGATGCCCAAACTGTGGCTTGATCTGCTCACTCCCCAGAGTGAAGGTCCACCCATGTGGACCTTTTCTTCCTTTCAGATCCCTCCCAGGGATGCAGGTCCTGATCTGGTACCTTTTTTTCCCATCATACCCAGTTACATGGAGATCTTTATTGCAGCTTTGGTTGTATAGCAGTTCTTCTGCCAGTTTCCAGTTAGTTTTCATTGAGAACTGTCCCACATGTAGATATATTTTTGATGTGTTTATGGGGGGAGATGAGCTCCATGTCCTCCTACTCCACCATTTTGATCCCCTCAGTTGCTGACTTCTTGAAGCCTTGGTTTCCTTTTCTATAAAATGGAGGCCTAGTGCCGACCTCATTGGGTTTTTTGAGGATTAAACGGAATATTGCACATAAAGCACTTAATAACTGTCTAGGAGTAAGCAAGTAATGACCTGGTGACTGCTGTTACTTGGGCATCTCAGAGGCCTCTCCACTGCCATTTGAGCACTGTTTTAGGCTATGTTGTAGAATGTGTAGTCACAAATCATAGAGTATTGTGTCATTATCTTTTATAGATGTAAAAATGTTCCTGTAGATATCATGTCTTCACACTCCTTTTGGAAATAAGAGGAGAATGGTTTATTATTTATTATTCAGACTTAGGAGAAATGTGGGTTAAATTAATTTCAGTTGACCAGCACAATTGCAACCACTGACCCAGTGATATCGAGTTGAGAAGTGATGGAGACTGGGCTGATTAGGAATGAAGAGACCACATTTTATGGCCTCAGATTATAGGCTACTGAATTTGAAGACAGAATGAATGCACCTGTTTAAACAGAAGAAAGACTATAGCTTCAACATCTCTGATATACTGGAAACAGTATAAGACAAAGTGAAATTTCTACATACTCTTATTTTAAATGATTTAAAAGAAATCACTGGGTCAGTGGTTGCAGTTGTGCTGTTCGTCTACAACTGGGTAACTGAGGAGTCATTAGGTTCTGGAAATTGACTTACCTCATCTAAATTCAAAAGAGATTTATTTCTAAATCACAATACCAATTTAATAATTTCTGTGGAGAAATATATGTTACCAAGATGTCTAGACTAGTTGGTCAGGGTATTTGTTTCTCAAGAGATGTCTACTTGATAAATCAAGTCTGTATCTGAAGATTGCTTGTGAACTTAATGTCAAATTGTTTGATTTTAAGGGATAGTATAATCAGTCATGAATATTCTTTGTCACTTTAGAGATATATCTAACAAACCCATACTTATAGCAGCAGGGCAATCTTTTTTTGAACTGGGAGAAATAACTTAGTCCCATCTTAAGAGGTGAATTCTAAAAATAGCTCATCTTCTTTATCTCTGATTAGAGAATGACATTTTCTTACCCTGTCTACCAGTTATGGGTGATACACTGTTAAGAGTTTGTATCTCTCCTGTGAACTGAATATAGGAGATAGTGCCCAAAGTTATTGTTTCTTTCCCTCGGAAATGAGTGTTGTGTGTATATACATGGTCTTTCTTCTTGCAGTATTTCCAGGACTATCCAGACCCAGAAGGTGGTTTGTTCGTAGGAGAGAAGAGAGCCTATTTAGGCTATGGTGCTTGAAAACATGTTCAGCCTTCTTTTTGCATTCTGATTCTATTAACTGACGTTGGAATACACAGAAAATAAATGCATCTCATAGACCCTCACTGGTGGTAGAGTAATAAGGCTATGAGCTTCTGCAGAGCTAGGCAATATCTAAGTTTTCTAATTTGTTTTCCAATTAAGAAATTATATTTCTTTACTATTATTCTCTGCCTAGGAGTAGATATGTTCTATTCCTTATACTACCTTATTGTTTATTTCACAGATCCATTGTTTATCATGTCAAGTGAGAAAGACCACAACCAGGCAAATATTCAGGCCACCCTGATTCGAAGCAGACTGGTAGGTCTTATTCATCCACTAAGGTAGCCTAATGGACCTGAACCATCTAGTTTGGCTAACTGCGCTGATCAGATTGACTAATCACCAACTCTCCACTGGATTTTATGTTCTGCAGAGATTACTTTGCCACGATTACCAGGGGACAAAGTATCTTAATACTTGTGGCCCAGTGTGAGGATTAACTAACTAATAGTGAATAAAGGTCCCATTATAACCTAAGTTATTTCAATGGGAAAAGTAATATATGCCTGTGTTGAAAGAGTTCAAATAGTACAAAAGCTTATATGGTATAAAGTAAATGCTACCCTTAGCCCTCTTCACATAATCATCCATTAGCATCAGTTTCTTGAGTACCCTTCTAGAGATAGTCTATGCATATACCAATAGCCGATGTCATATACACTGTTTTGTGCCTTTAAAAAGTTTGCAGTAGTAAAATACTTCAGAAAATCTGATGATATAATTTTGTCCTTTTTTCCCCTGCCTTCCTGTCCTAACATTAGAGAAGGGTTCCCAGGTATAGAACCATGTTCAGTAGCCTGTTTCATTATCCAAGATATTCTGTATATTGGAGCAAGGCAGATCCTGTTCCATCATTCATCAGTCGGGACTGGAAGGGACATGAGGAGAGACACAAAGAAGCCCTCCGGAAACTTGCTGTGTAAGTGTCAGGTAGCTTCAGCTGCTACTCATGTTTTTAATGAATGCATTTTTCTTCTTAAAAATTTTATTTATTCATTCTGTATTATTTTAAAATATACAGGGACTTCCCTGGTGGTCCAGTGGATAAGACTTCGCCTTCCAATGCAGGGGGTGCAGGTTCAATCCCTGGTCAGGGAACTAAGATCCCACATGCTTCGTGGCTAAAAAACCAAAACATAAAACAGAAGCAATATTGTAACAAATTCAATAAAGACTTTAAAAATGGTCCACATCAAAAAAAAAATCTTTAAAAAAAAATGTACAGTTGTGATGTTATACCTAGACCAATTGAGCTCAAATTCTCTTTCTTAAGCCCTTTGACCAGAACAAGCCTGATTCAGGAGCAATGGTTATAGGTTTATTGGTTAGTAGATGTTCTCCAAAGGTTGGAGTGCATATGTATATTAAGTGATGACTTAATAGTAGAAGTGAATGCGTTTGTTGTTTCTTTGATTCATCTTAGAAATTGCAAGTGTACTTTTCTGCTAGTATCCAAATACACTTTTTGGACACTTGCAGCCAAGGCACCTTCAGAGACAGATCTCTTGAATTGCTTATTCTTTTAAGGAATATTTACAAATTCATACCTAGTAAATTTCTTTTAAAATGCTACCTTACAGCCTAGACATAAAACTTCATTTTTTAAAATTTTGTAATTCTCATGTGCTATTAACTAAAAGTGAGTAGTTTCGTATGTGAGATTTCGTAAGTCTACTCATTTATTAGCTTTCAGTTCCACTTGTTGGCTCCTGGTTTCCTGGCTCAGGGAAAGTAACTATTCTAGTCTGAGATGTAGAACAGTAAGATGCATGTTATAGAAGACTTTGCTTTCAGTATGAGCTACCCTGTGTATTCCCTACTTTATAGACATATAAATATGAATTGGAAATTATATGTTAGACTTGAATAATGTTTTCCTGCTTCGTTTTAGAACTGACACTTCTTTTCCGATGCCTAAAGAAGTTTATGAAGATCCCGATGTTACTGGAAAGAATCGCTATAAATATTTTGAAAGGTAGAAAATAGTTACTGTGAATATGAGCCCTAGTATTGTTAGAGACCACTTTGTAATAATGATAGCAGCTCTCATTTTTAAGTGCATGCAGTGTGCCAGGCATCACTTTATAAGTGCTTTACATATAATATCAATTTTCAGAACAGAAATATAGGATAAGATATATTATCCCCATTTTACCAGTAAGGAAGCTGAGACCAAGAGAGGAGAAATAAATTGCTCAAGGTCACATAAATTAGCAAGTGGTAGAGTTGTGGTTCCAACTAAGTCTGCCTGGCATTAGAGGTACTAATTGCAAATAAGAATGTATATTTGAGAACAAAATGAAGTTATCAAATGAAGTGAGATAGAGCAAAGACACCATGACAGCCATAGTGCAGGGGAAAGTGTTAAAAGAGGGCAAATAGGTGAAATTTGCTCTCTTTGTGTGAATGTTGCCAAAACCAACATGGTCAAAAGATTCACTTTGTTTCATTTGTGAGTAATACTCATGTGATAATCATACACTCAGATCAGATTAAAGTAAGATGAGGATTTCCCTATAGGTCCTATCTGAGTTAGCAAAATAGTCTTGATGTTATATCTACATAAACTCATTTGAGAAAAGTAAACTTGTAGTCCACATTATGCTGATTTTTTCAGAGAAATGTTAAATTCTTAACATCCTATACTCAATTCCTAGACTTTTGGGGGGAAACTTTTTAAAGTAAATCATTGGGAATTTCAGAATATCTCAGGGAACTTGAGAAGTTGCTGGGGACTAATGACCAGCTGAAGCCCAAGTATAGGGCAGTTTCTCAGAGTGTGGCTTGTTTCCCATCTTCAGAGAACACACTGGGATGTTTATTAAAAATGCAGATTCACTGGCTCTACCTTGTATCTACTGAATCTCCTGGGCTAGACCTGGGAATTTGAATTTTAAACAAGAATCTTCCCACTCCCCAGTGATTTTTGTGTATGCCAAAGTTTGAGAATTACTGATATATGAAGTATTCAAACTCACTGATTTCAAGGGACAAATATTAACAATGGAAGAAAGCTCAGAGAGCACACAATGCAAAAGTACCACACATTTGTGTTTTCCTTTCTCCCCCAGGCCTTTCCTTCCATTTTATCAACAGATGCCATTCAATGTTGTTTTTGCATCAACCAGGTAAGTAACCATTATTTTAAAACTTTTTTTCCGGTTTATTTTATTTATTATTTGCTTCCATATTTGTTTCCAGAGGATAGTTGACTAAATCAATATTTTAAACTTTGGATCACTAACCATTAGAAGGTCTTCTAGTGGGTCATGAGCAGCATTTTAAAAAACAAAATAGAATAGAAAATAACCAAGAGCATCAGACATATTGAGGGTAGGTTTTTTTGTTTTTTTGTTTTTTTTTTTTGCGGTACGCAGGCCTCTCACTGTTGTGGCCTCTCCCGTTGCGGAGCACAGGCTCTGGATGCGCAGGCCTAGTGGCCATGGCTCACGGGCCCAGCCGCTCCGCGGCATGTGGGATCTTCCCGGACTGGGGCACGAACCCGTGTCCCCTGCATCAGCAGGCGGACTCTCAACCACTGCGCCACCAGGGAAGCCTGAGGGTAGTTGTTTTTTGCTTATAACTTTTGTTTTGAATAGATACATACATATGCTCATCTAATTTTTGCTATACACTTTCCCATGTCAATATAACTTAAAATTTCTATAGGAGAAAAAAATCCAAGGTATTCTTGAAATGAAATGGAAAAGAACCCTTTTTTAAGGTCTCAGATTTCTGAATAGAAAGTTAGATAGGGCTTAACTTTCAAACATGCATTTAAAGGATATGGTTACTCTTAATGATATAGCATCTTATGAATAGGATATATGTTATCAAAGGTCTGTAATCCTCAATATAAGTGCCAATTATTATTATTATTTTTTTAACATCTTTATTGGGGTATAATTGCTTTACAATGGTGTGTTAGTTTCTGCTTTATAACAAAGTGAATCAGTTATACATATACATATGTTCCCATACCTCTTCCCTCTTGCGTCTCCCTCCCTCCCACCCTCCCTATCCCACCCCTCTAGGCGGTCACAAAGCACCGAGCCGATATCCCTGTGCCATGCGGCTGCTTCCCACTAGCTATCTACCTTACGTTTGTTAGTGTATATATGTCCATGCCTCTCTCTCGCCCTGTCACAGCTCACCCTTCCCCCTCCCCATAACCTCAAGTCCGTTCTCCAGTAGGTCTGTGTCTTTATTCCTGTCTTACCCCTGGGTTCTTCATGACATTTTTTTTTTCTTAAATTCCATATATATGTGTTAGCATACGGTATTTGTCTTTCTCTTTCTGACTTACTTCACTCTGTATGACAGACTCTAGGTCCGTCCACCTCATTACAAATAGTTCAATTTTGTTTCTTTTTATGGCTGAGTAATATTCCATTGTATATATGTGTCACATCTTCTATATCCATTCATCCGATGATGGGCACTTAGGTTGTTTCCATCTCTGGGCTATTGTAAATAGAGCTGCAATGAACATTTTGGTACATGACTCTTTTTGAATTATGGTTTTCTCAGGGTATATGCCCAGTAGTGGGATTGCTGGGTCATATGGTAGCTCTATTTGTAGTTTTTTAAGGAACCTCCATACTGTTCTCCATAGTGGCTGAACCAGCTCACATTCCCACCAGCAGTGCAAGAGTGTTCCCTTTTCTCCACACCCTCTCCAGCATTTATTGTTTCTAGATTTTTTGATGATGGCCATTCTGACTGGTGTGAGATGATACCTCATTGTAGTTTTGATTTGCATTTCTCTAATGATTAATGATGTTGAGCATTCTTTCATGTGTTTGTTGGCAGTCTGTGTATCTTCTTTGGAGAAATGTCTATTTAGGTCTTCTGCCCATTTTTGGATTGGGTTGTTTGTTTTTCTGTTATTGAGCTACATGAGCTGCTTGTAAATTTTGGAAATGAATCCTTTGTCAGTTGCTTCATTTGCAAATATTTTCTCCCATTCTGAGGGTTGTCTTTTGGTCTTGTTTATGGTTTCCTTTGCTGTGCAAAAGCTTTGAAGTTTCATTAGGTCCCATTTGTTTATTTTTGTTTTTATTTCCATTTCTCTAGGAGGTGGGTCAAAAAGGATCTTGCTGTGATTTATGTCATAGAGTGTTCTGCCTATGTTTTCCTCTAAGAAACTATCAAACTCTTAGAGGAGAACATAGGCAGAACACTCTATGACATAAGTGCCAATTATGATCCCAGTTCCCCTCTAATTTTTTAAGACTATATATGGATACCTTTGGCTCTTACATGGATGGAGGAAAGATCCTCTGCTGTCCTTCTAGACAGAGCAGCTTTGTGTATTGTCACTTTACCTGGGGACAACTGCAGACTTGTTTTCTATGAAATGCTTTGTATGAGCAAAAGAGAAGCTATAAGACAGGTATCTCCCTATAGATACCTTTGGTAATTCTTTAAAAGCAGGCTCACTGGATCTCCTGCTTTGGAGGTCATAATCACATTAGGTCTAAAAATTGTTCAGTTGATTGTGGGGAGTTCTCAGGTCTACAGTGATGAACACTGGGCCCCTCCACTCCTTCCTAACTAATTGTGATGTAAGGGATAAAGATTTCCTTTGAGAGTTAAAGCACGACAGTTGACATTCTAGAAAGTTTCTTTCTCTCTCAGAAGTTTTAAAGAATGAATCAGTAACCGTCTGTGAAGTCAACTCTGGAATTCTGGCAGCGTTGAGTTTCTGAGTGGTGAGGATAATTCTGACTTATGTTAGCAAGTATGGACTTGTCTGGGGACAGCTGGCCTTCTCCAGCCACACCCTTTCCATGGCTAGCTGTTGGAGCCTTTACTTTGGACTCTATGTAGGCGTCTTGGTGAAGAGGATAAAAAGTAATATTTTTAAAATGTTCAATAGTGGTTTCCAGTTCCACATATAAGGTGCTTGGAAGTTGCTATTAACTGAAGATTTTAAAAACAGGCAACTACAGGGAGTAATAGCTACCCAGAACAGAGATTCATGGGTAGAAACTGCCCTGAGAACCATTCCTAGGTAGGAAAACCTGAACTATAATTGACAAGTTGCCGGAGATTCAGTGTGGAAAACTCTGAGAATGAAAAACTCCAGGAGGACCCAGTCATGGGGGCTCCCACAATTTTGTGATTTACCTCCAGGAACTCAACCAGGTTCTCACAGTAAATATTGGAGAAAAATCCCCCCATGCTTCTGGCAGGAGGAGGGAAAACGGAACCACTTTGAAATATGCTAGAGCACTCTGTCTTAACAAGGCCAGCTGTCAGGAGAAACTAGTGAACCAGAGCCTAACCTGCTGGGGTATTATCAGAGCCTAACTGAGAGGGGAAGGAAATACCCAACTTCAGTCCCCTTTTGCCATCCTGCCCCACCTAAGGGGGAAGAAAAACTGAAAAACACTTATGAAGCTCATAGTCCAGATGCATAGGCTCACTGAAAGAAAGGCCTAATATATGAAAATAGAATACTTTCCCCTCCCCCCACACCTTACCACCAAATTACTAAAGACCTATTTACAGTTTTTCTTACTCAGTACATCATGTGTAGCTGTAAGAAAAAAAATTACAAGGCACACTGAAAGGCAAAACCACAATTTGAAGAGACAGCATAAGCATCAGAGCCAGACATGGCAGGGATGTTGGAATTATCAGAAAAGGAATTTAAAACAACTGTGATGAACATGCTAAGGGCTCTGATGAGTGAAGTAGACTTCAAGCAAGATCAAATAGGCAATGTAAGCAAAGAGATGCAAATTCTAAGAAAGAACTAAAAAAATAAAATGCTAGAGATCAAAAACACTGAAACAGAAATGAAGAATTCCTTTGATAGGCTTGTTAATAGACTGGACATAGCTGAGGAAAGAATTTGTGATCTAGAGGATATCCATACAAACTTCTAAAATTGAAAAGCAGAGAGAACAAAGACTGAAAAAAAAACAGAATATCCAAAACCTGTGGACAAATACAAAGGTGTAGCATATGTATAATGGGAGTACCAGAAGGAGAAGAAAGAAAGGAACAGAAGAAATATTTGAAACAATAATGACTGAAAATTTATCCAAATTAATGTCAGATATCAAACTACAGAGTCAGGAAGCTCAGAACATCAAGCAGGATAAATGTCAAAAAAGCTACACCAAGGCATATTATATTCAAACTAAAGAAAATCAGAGATAAAGAATAAATTCTGACAGAAGCCAGAGTACAAAATTACCTCACCTATAGAGGAGCAAAAATAAGAATTACATCTGACTTCTCAGAAACCATGCAAGCAAGAAGAGAGAGAAGTGAAAATTTAAAGTGTTGAGAGAAAAAAAATCAACCTAGAATTCTGTATCCTGCAAAATTATCCTTCAGAAATGAAAGCGAAATAAAGACCTTCTCCGACAAACAAAAATTGAGGGAATCTTGCCATTTGTTGCAAGAAATGTTAGAAGTTCTTTAGAGAGAAGGGAAATAATATAGGTCAGAAACTTGGATCTACATAAAGAAAAGAAGGGCATCAAAGACAGAATAAATGAAGGTGAAATAAAAACTTTTATTTTTTAACAGTTTATTCAAAATAATAAGACCACCAGGGCAGAAATAGAGACACAGATGTAGAAAATGGATATGTGGACACAGGGGGGAAGGGGAGGGTAGGATGAATTGGGAGATTAGGTTTGACATAAATACACTGCCATATGTGAAACAGATAGCTAGTGGGAACCTGCAGTATAGTACAGGGAGCTCAGCTCAGTGCTCTGTGATGACCTAGATGGGCGGCATGGGGGGAGGTAGGAGGGAGGTCCAAGAGGGAGGGGATATATGTATACACATAGCTGATTTACTTTGTTGTACAGCAGAAACTAACACAACATTGTAAAGCAATTATACTCCAATTAAAAAAAAAAGGAAGACAATGGAAGACACATGGTGGGCAGTTTGTTTTTCCTCTTTGACTAATTATTAAAGGAGCCTATTCGGAAAAAAAATTAATAATAATAAGAGCAACAATGTATTTGATTATGCTCATGAATATATCATGTATATGCTTATATATAAGTGAAATGAATGACAGCAATAACAAAAGATGAAAGGGAGGAATGAGGATTATTTTGTTATTATAAGGTACTTACACTGCTTGAGAAGTGATATAGTGTTATTTAAAAGTGGACTTGGATTAGTTGTAAATGTAAACTCTGGGACAATCACTAAAAAAGTAAAAAATAAAGGGAAGTATAACTGATATGCTAATAAAGAAGAGAAAATGGAATCATATAAAACGTGGTTAAAACTACAAAAAGACAGAAAAAGGGTGGAAGATAAAATAGGAACAAAGACCAAGTGCAACAAATAGATATGGTAGATATTAATCCAACTATCAATAATCACTTTGGCCATCAGGGGTCTAAATGAACCAATTAAAAGACAGCTATTGTTAAAGTGGATCAAAAAACAAGAACCAATTATATGTTGTCAATAAAAAACCTACTTTAAGTATAAAGACACATATAGATTAAAAGTAAATGGATAGATTAGAACAGAATAGAGAGCCCAGAAAAAAACTCATGTGTTTATGGTCAGTTAATCTATGACAAAGGAGGCAAGAATATACAATGTAGAAAAGACAGCCTCTTCAGTAAGTGGTGCTGGGAATACTGGACAGCTACATGTAAAAGAATGAAATCAGAACATTCTCCAACACCATATACGAAAATAAACTCATAGACCTAAATATAAGACCTGAAGCCATAAAACTCCTAGAAGAAAACATAGGAAGAACACTCTTTGACATAAATTGTAGCAATATTTTTTTGGAGCAGTCTCCTAAAGCAAAGGAAATAAAAGCAAAAATAAACAAATGGGACCTAATTAAACTTAAAAGCTTTTGCACAGCAAGGAAAACCATCAACAAAATGAAAAGATAGCCTACTGAATGGGAGAAAATATTTGCAATTGATATGACCGATAAGGGGTTAATATCCAAAATATATAAACAGCCCATACAACTCAACATCAAAAAAACCCAAGCAACCCAATTAAAAATGTGCAAAAGACCTGAATGTCTATTTCTCCAAAGAGGACATGCAGATGGTCAACATGAACGTGAAAAGATGTTCAACATTGCTAATCATCAGGAAAATGCAAATCAAAACCACGATGAGATATTATCTCATACCTGTCAGAATGGCTATCATCAAAAAGAGCACAAATAACAAACGTTAGCAAAGTGGAGAAAAGGGAACCCTCCTACACTGTTAGTGGGAATGTAAATTGGTGCAGCCACTGTGGAAAACAGTAGGGAGGTTTCTCAAAAAACTAAAAATAGAACCACCTTATGACCCGGCAATTCCACTCCTGGGTATATATCCGAAAAAAACAAAATCACTATTTTGAAAAGGTACATGCACCCCAATGTTTATAGCAGCATTGCTTACAATTGCCAAAATATGGAAGCAATTCAAGCATCCATCAACAGATGAATGGATAAAGAAAATGTGGTGTATATATATATATATATATATATATACATACACAATGGAATACTACTCAGCCATAAAAAAGAATGAAAATTACCACTTGCAACAACATGCATGGACTTGGAGGGTATTATCCTAAGTGAAGTTAGTCAGACAGAGAAAGAGAAATACTGTATAATATCACTTATGTGTGGAATCTAAAAAATACAACAAACTAGTCAATTTAAGAAAAAAGAAACAGACTCACAGATATAGAGACCAAGCTAGTGGTTACCAGTGGGGAGAAGGAAAGGGGGAGGGGCAATATAGGAATAAGGGATTAAGAGGTATAAACCATTATGTATAAAATAAGCTACAAGTATATATTGTACAACACGGAATATAGCCAATATTTTATAATAACTATAAATGGAGTATAACCTTTAAAATTTGTGAAATACTGTATATAACACCTGTAACATATAATATTACACATCAACTACGCTTCAATTAAAAAATGTAAAAAGAAAGAACAGAAGTAAACGGATAGAGAAAACTATAGCATGCTAACACTGAAAGAAAGCAACAGTAGCTATAATAATTTCAGACAGAGCAGACTTCAAAGCAAGGAAAATTATCAGGGATAAAGACAGGCATTACATAATGATACAGAGGTCAGTTCTCCAAGAAGACATAATAATCCTTAATGTATATGTGCCTGATGACAGTGTGAAACTACATGTGGCAAAAAGTAATAGAATTACAAGGAGAAGTAGATGAATCCACTATCACCTCCTGTTGGAAATGGATACATCTAGCAGACAGAAAATCAGTAAGGCCCTAGTTGAACTTAACAATGCCATTAATCAGTTGTATATAATTGGTATCTATAGACTACTTATTCAACAACAGCAGAATACACATTCTTCTCAAGTTCACATGAAACATTCACCAAGATAGCCACATTCTGGGCCATAAAACACACTTTAATAAATGTAAAAGCATAGAAATAATACAATGTCTGCTCTCAGACCATAGTGGTATTAAACTGGAAATTAAGAACAGAGAGAGAACTGAAAATCCCCAAATATATGGATATTAAACAATATATTTCTAAATAACATATGGATCAAAAAAGATATGGGAAATTTTAAAATATTTTAAACTAAATGAAAATGACAATATAAATTATAAAAATTTGTGCAATGCAATGGAAGCAGTGCTTAGTGGGAAATTTATAGCATTGAATGCATGTATTACAAAAGAAGAAAGATCTAAATCAATCATCTAAGCTTCCACCTTGAGAAACTAGAAAAAGAAGAGCAAATTATATCCAAAGCAAGCAAAAGAAAAGCAGTAATAAGAATTAGAACATAAATCAATGGAATTTTTTTTCAAGTGTATGGAGAGTATACGCCATGTACTTTCTTAAAAATTTTTATTTATTTATTTTGGTTGTGCCGGGTCTTAGTTGCAGCTTGTGGGCTCCTTAGTTGTTTCTTGCAGGGTCCTTAGTTATGGCATGCGAACTCTTAGTTGTGGCATGCATGTGGAATCTAGTTCCCCGACCAGGGATCGGACCTACATCCCCTGCATTGGGAGGTGGATTCTCAACCACTGTGCCACCAGGGAAGTCCCATAAATCAACAGAATTGATCAAGGAAATTGATAGAGAAAATAAGTGAAACCACAAATTTCCTTGAAAAGATCACTAAAACTGATAAGCCTCAAGTGAGGCTAACTAAGAAAAAAAGAGAGGACACAAATTATTAATATCAGATATGAAAAAGGATCCCCTTTTCAGAAATGAAAAAGGATCACTGCAGATCCCATGGCATTAAAAAGATAATTAAGGAATATTGTGAATAACTCTGTGCCTACAAATTTGATATTCTAGATGAAAAGGACTAATTACTTGAAAGGCAATTTGCCAGAGCTCACACAAGAAGAAAATCTGAAAAGGCCTATATTGTTATTAACAAATTTTTGAATCAGTAATTAATAACTTTCTAAAACATAAAGCACCAGGCCCAGATGGGTCTGCTGGTGAATTCTACCAAACGTTTAAGGAAGAAATTATACCATTCTCTGCAGTCTCTTTCAGATAATAGAAGCTAACTCATTCTTTGAGGCCAGCATTACTCTCATACCAAAACCAGGCAAAGACATTAAAAGAAAACTACAAACCAATATCTCTCATGAATGTAGGCATGAAAATCCTCAACAGAATATTAGCAAATCAAATCCAACAATGTATGAAAAGAGTTATACACCACAACGAAGTGGGATTTATCCCAGGTATGCAAGGCTGATTCTGCATTTGAAAATCAGTTAATATTATGCATCACATCAACAGGCTGAAAAAGAAAAATCACATGATCATATCACTAGAGGCCAGAAAAAGTATTTGACAATATCCAATACTCATTCATGATTAAAACTCTCAGTTAACTTGGATTAGAAAGGAATGTCCTCAACTTTATAAAGAATGTGTACCAAAAACTTACATCACACTTAATGGTGAGAAACTCAAAGCTTTTCCACTAAGATCAGGAAAAAGGCGAGGATGTCCCCTCTCATCACTCCCTTTCAATATCATACTGGAAGTCCTAGCTAATTCAATAAGACAAGAAGAAGAAATAAAAGGTATACAGTTTGGCTTTCCTGGTGGCGCAGTGGTTGAGAGCCCGCCTGCAGATGCAGGGGACACAGGTTCGTGCCCTGGTCCGGGAAGATCCCACATGCCGCGGAGCGGCTGGGCCCATGAGCCATGGCTGCGGAGCCTGCGCGTCTGGAGCCTGTGCTCCGCAACGGGAGAGGCCACAACAGTGAGAGGCCTGCATACCGCAAAAAAAAAAAAAAAAGGTATACAGTTTGGAAAGGAAGAAATAAAACTGTCTTTTAGCAGGAGACATATTCATCTATGTAGAAAATCTAAAAGAAATTACTGAAAAAAAAAGAAAACCTCTCCTGGAACTAATAAGTGATTATAGCAAGGTTGTAGGATATAAGGTTAGTATACAAAAGTCAGCTGCTTTCCTATATACCTATATGGAACAAGGGGAATTTGAAATATAAAACACAGAGCCATTTACATTAGCATCAACAAATGAAATACTTAAATATAAATTTAATAAAATATACACAAGATCTATTTGAGGAAAACTGCAAAACTTTGATGAAAGAAATCAAAGAACAACTAAATAAATGAAGAAATATTCCATGTTCATGGATAGGAAGACTCAATAGTGTCAATATGTCAGTTCTTCCCAATTTGATTTACAGAGTCCATGTAATCTCAATCAAAATCCCTGCAAGTTATTTTGTGGATATTGATAAAGTGATTCTAAAGCTTATATGAAGAGGCAAAAAACTCAGAATAAGCAGCACAATATTGAAGGAGAAGAACAAAGTTGGAGGACTGACACGACCTGACTTCAAGACCTACTGTAAAACTTTTATAATCATGAAAGTGTGGTATTATGGAAAGAACAGACAAATAGATGAATGAAAGAGAATAGAGAGCCCAGAAATAGACCCACATAAATATAATCAACTAATCTTTGACAAAAAGAACAGACAATACAATGGAGTCTTTTTAAACAAATGATGCTGGAACAACTGGACATCTACATGCAAAAAAATGAATTTAGGCATAAGCCTTACACCCTTCACAAAATTAACTCAAAATGATCACAGACTTAAATGTAGAATACAAAAACATAAAACTCTTAAAAGATTACATAGGAAAAAAACCTAGATGACCTTGGGTATGGTGATTACTTTTTAGATACAACACCAAAGTCATGATCCATTAAAGAAATAATGGAAAATCTGGACTTCATTGAAATTTAAAACTTCTGCTCTACAGAAGACAATGTCAGTAGAATGAGAAGACAAGTCACAGACTAGGAGAAAATATTTGCAAAAGACATATCTGATAAAGGACTGTTATCCAAAATAATCAAAGAAGTCTGAAACTCAACAGTAAGAAAACAAAAAACCTGATTTTAAAAAAGGTCAAAGACCTTAACAAATACCTCACCAAAGAAGATATACAGGTGGCAAATAAGGATATGAAAAGATGCTCCACATGATGTCATCAGGGAAATGCAAATTAAAATGAAATTCCGCTATACACCTGTTAGAATGGACAAAATCTGGAACACTAACACCACCAAATGTGGAGCAGCAGGACCTTTCATTTTTGGTGGGAATGCGGAATGCTATAGCTGCTTCAGAAGACAGTCTGGCAGTTTCTTACAAGACTAAACATACTCTTACCATATGATTTGGCAATCCTGCTCCTTGGTATTTACCCAAAGAGGCTGAAAACTTATCTCTACAGAAGAACCTGCTCACAGGTGTATATAGCAGTTTTATTCATAATTGCCAAAACTTGGAAGTAACCAAGATGTCCTTCAGTAGGTGAATGGATAAATAAACTATGGTACATTGAGACAATATAATATTACTCAGCACTAAAAAGAAATGAGCTTATCAAGTCATGAAAAGACATGGAAGAATCTTAAATGCATATAGTTAAGAGAAGGAAGCCAATCTGAAAAGGTTACATACTGTATGATTCCAGCTATATGACATTCTGGAAAAGGCAAAACTATGGAGATTATAAAAAGATCATTGGTTGCCAGGGGGTTGGGGGGAATGGGGAAAGGATGAATAGGAGCACAGAGGATTTTAAGGGTAGGGGAAATACTCTGTATGTTACTATAATGATGGATACATGTTATTATACATGTATACATAGACATACAAGGATTTGTCCATACCCATATAATGTACAACACCAAGAGTGAACCTTAATGTAAACTGTGGACTTTGGGAGACTGTGAAGTGTCAGTGGAGGTTCATCAATTGTAACAAAGCTACCACTCTGGTGAGTCATGTTGATAATGTGTTGGGCTATGCATGTGTGGGGCAGGGGGTATATGGGAAGTTTCTGTACCTCCTTCTCAATTTTGCTATGAACCTAAGATTGCTCTAAAAAATTGCCTTTAAAAAATGCAGACATTCAATAGAGTTCATAATAACAAAACAAGATTTGCTAGCTTCGTGAAGCTCCTCTTTGTGTGCAGTTCAGCTGGGGCTGGAAGGGAAAATCTAGAAGACTGTAGGTTTGGCAGACAGTACATGTTCCTGGTAGTGGCCCGTAGTAGAGGAGGAGGGGCCTGGATGGAGGGAATAGAGCAGCAGTGGCTTCTGTAAAGATACCAAAGCCAGACTAAGTAAGGCTGAGGATGGGATCCAGGACAAGGCAGGGCTCAAGCCAAGTAGGAAGCAGATATGGAGTCTTTCTGGCATTGGGTCCCGATCGAGGTTGGGCAGAGGTGGGAAAGAGATTTTTACTCTTTCTTATTCACATTTTGCTCTCCTCTAAAACCAACTGAAATGGAGAGAAAAAGAATAGGTTGGAGAAAAATAACAAGTTGGTTGGGAAAGAAACTGTACCATTAAGTTGCATAGGACTTTTGTCAAAGTAGCATTCCTCCTTTGCATCCTACCCTCAGACCCACCTAGAAGGGTCCCAAGTCAGCAGAAAGCTTAGTCAGAGGGATTCCTCAGGCTTTACCATAATCCTAGAACATTTGATCAGATGGGTCAAATGTGAAATTATTTAATTTAGAAAACAATAATTTATTCTCTCGATTCAAGCTTACGGTGTTATAATATTCACATGATCTGTGATGATAAAGCTAATTTGAAGTTATTTCCTCAAGTAGAATTTTTATAGTAGCATACTTTCTGCTGAAAACTTAAGAAAATATATGTACGTACTTATATTGTCTACATGTGTTAGAAATTAATAGCAACTGCTGAAAAATGATTTCAATGCCTGTTAGAATTCAGCATTAAAAACAATTTAAAGTACTGTTCCATCACAGGTCGAAATGCCAAATAGACACTTCTTTCTAATTGGCTTGAAATGCATTTTTCTTTGAGTTAAGCTTTACATGCTGTGCTCATGTATAAGCACCTCCCCTTGCCTTTGACTTTTTCATAATGGAAATCTCTCTCTTTTTTTCCATTATTTATTGTTTGTGTAATTTAACCAATTCTTCAAAATGATATCTTTTAAATGGAAATGGTTATATATTTTTTTCTTATTTTATAAGTAGTATATATACAGGTTAAAAAAAAGTTAGAAAATTCGGAAGACTATAAACATGAAAAAAATTCTCTCTATAACCCTACTATCCAGAAATAATTGCTTTTATTATTGTGTATCCATCTAGGCATTTTTATGTGCCTAATAACACAGTCTTTAAAAACATAAAAATGTATTCCTAATGTACATACTGCTTTATAGTGTTCTTTTTTCTACTTTACTTTGGATCATAGACATTTTTGTTCATTCATAAATGTAGATTACATTGTAACTTTTAATAGCTGGATAAATTCCATTATGGATGTGCCATTTTTTAAAAAACAATTTTTCTACTGTTGGTGATTAAGTTTGTAATATTTTTTTTTAAAGAGTCACATGAGTAGATTGGGAAGGGTTTCCATGGAGTGTTGTTTAGTCAAAAAAGCAAGATGCAAAAACGTATTTATAGTATGATTTCATGTTAGTCAAATGATAAAATAACACTATATTTGTGTATATTTGTGTCAGTGTAGAAAATAAGTGTGCCAAAAAATATGGAAGATATAATTCAAGGATACAACTGAGATACATACCCTAGATATTGGATATATAGAGAAGGCACTGCTACAAGTGGATAAGGAAGAAAAAGGGATTGAGGGATGCAAACTCAAAAGCACAAGAAAACACTGCACTAAAACATTAAACCATATGTGCTGTCATACTTATTGTTTAAGAAATTATGTGTAAGGGCGGGCATATGTTTAAGTGAATTAAAAAGTTTTTTTGTATTTAAAAATAGAATGAAAAAAACAAGGGTGAAAATAATGGGTCCAAGGTTGATGCCTAATGACTCCAGGTATAACCATGTTTTAAAAATAAAACTGGCCATTAAAAAAAGTTTTTTACTCTTATGAGACTTTATAAACATGTCTGCATATATCTTTGCACACTCATTGAATTATTTCCTACAATAAATTCCTAGGAGTACAATTGCTGGGGCAAAAGGGTATTTTAAGGGTTTGATATATATTGATAAGTTACCTGTTAGTTAGGTTGCACCTATTTGTATTTCCATCAACAGTTTATGAGAATGTCTGTTTCTTCACAACTTCATTGATGCTAGGTACTTTCACACTTTTAAATCATTGCTTACATTATATAATAAAATAGCATCTTGCTGTTTTAATTTACTTTTCTTAGATTACTAGTTATGTTCATTATCTTTTCATATGATTGGTAGAAGTTTTACTTTTTGTTTTCTGGACTGTCCTTTACCCATTTCTCTGTGGCTATTTAACTGTCTTATTGATTCACAAGGGCATTTTATATAGAAAGACTGTTTAACTATCACATATGTTTCAAAACCTATTGATAGGTATAAAGTGATTGTATCAGGTTTTAATTTTTAAAATGATTTCCTCTTTTAGGGCAGAGCCATATACTTTTCCTCCTCCTTCCACTAAGTACCTCCCCATTCCTTCAAAGTATACTGTGGGCACTCAGACTGATTATCGCGATGCCGAAGTTCAAACAGACCCGTATTCTCCAGAATACATAGTATGTCAGGATTCCATCCCTGAACTGCTGACCCTGGCTACTCTCACTTGGGGTGAGTTGGTAATTCTTTTGAATATTTGCAGATGACAGTCCTGATAACCACACGTGCTATTGAGTTCTTGGAAATGACACACATAGAGGCAACTGTGGTTTAAAGTATTGCTATTTAAAGCGTCTTGCTCAGTAGAGCTACTTCGTAGACTCATACATTTTCTGATAAATTTGTTCAAAGGTATTTACGCCCTTTTCACTGTAAGGAGGCTTATTGTTCTTTTCCCCTGAAGCTGAAGTTATATTTCGGCTTAATTTTGTGGTTACTTTACTGACGACTCCCCTCCCTCTTCTCACTGTTTCTCCCAGTGAATCAGTTCTTTTTCACTGAGGCATTCATACTCCTTCTTTACACATAAACCTTTCTTGAGTGTATAATACTGAATGCCTATTCCAACATATGTAATAATATTATCTTTCTTTGCTAAACTATCCTGCAATTTATCAAGGCTCTCTTATATACTTTATTTGATGATTTGGATGATTTCTTTTGATATTATCTCTGAAATGCTAATATCTTCCAGGCTCAGAAATTCACTCTCAGAGTATAGAAATTCACTCCGGTCTAGGCCCTTATTATGTGAAACTATAAAAATTAATAAGAGAAGGGACCTTTAGAACTCATGTAGCTTATTGAACTCACTTGATTGTAGCTGGGAAACTGAGAACCAGAGAGGCTGACTCCTCTAAGGTCATGGAGATAGTTGGTACACTGTAATGATTTTTATTAAAATGAGATTACTTTTGTTTCCCCAATGTAATTAATTGCTGTGATCAATTCTGCGTCACAGGCAAAGAAGATGTTCATATCTGAGTTCTAGTTTTGATTCTTGTTTCCTGGCCCACTTTATGAATCCAGATTAAGCATTCTTGACACCCACACTTTAAACCAGAGGCTCTAATTTCAGGCCTAGATGACAGGTTAAAAGTATGCTGAAATCTTTCCCTCTGCCCTCAGCACATAAAAGACATATTATAAAGATTAATAACCACACTTAAAAGCAAGGAAGAAAATTTCCATAGTCTAGAAGTGGAGACTTCTTCCTAAAAGAAAGAAATAGCTGGGAACCTGTGATGGTAAGCAGGGACTCTGAATGGTGGGGAGCAGATCTGAGTTACCTGCTTAAACTAAAGGAGACAGAAACTTTTCTCCTGCCCACAGATAGGATTGAAGCCCAGTGCCTGCCGGTCTAAGCCAAGTGCTCCTATCTGGGGCCTTGGGCTTTACCTCTTGGTGTGACAAGGGCTTAGCGTTGAGCTGCAGGAGGACCAGAACCAGGACATCTAAAACAAGAAATCCGGGCAGGGGCTCAGAAGTGCTTCACTTGGTAAAAGGCCTAATCTGGAGTCCTGCCACTGGCAGCTCTGGGGTTGAAGTATCAATAAAAACCTCCATGAGTTAGGCCTACCTCCTCATTGGTGAGGCCCTGGGCCGAGAGGTTCAAATAGAGGCCCATATACTATTGATATATGCATAGATGTTTAAAAATTATAAATCAAGCCACTATCTGTTAGATAAAGTACGTTCTATATTTTTCACAAATAAATCTTTCTAAAAAGTTGAAAAGATAAATGTACATTTAAAATTCTTAGACTCTTTGGGATTGCATGCTGGAATGTGGCAGCAATGGGAGAGGCTGCCTAGTGGCCTGCCCTTTTCTCTGGCTCTGTTCAACATCACAAGGGGCCTGTCATGCATGTATATGATTGCCCCACCTTGCTTCTCCATTTTCTGTTTACACATCCTTGCAAACAGCTGCCACTTGGCTATGCCTTGGGCTTAAGGGTGAACAAACAGCAGCATATAGTCTGCCCTCAGGAGTCTGAATCCTGGGAAGGGGCCCATGTAGGTTTTGGAAGTGGGCTTGGGGCAATTTATGCATGGAATTCCAGGCCCTCTAAGAGCAGGAGTACTCCAGGTGGGCATTTTGTAGTATTATCTTTAAAGTGCTGTGGGAAAATAATTTCAAATCTAGAATTCTTATACCAGCCAACCTGTTATTCAGTGAAGGTGAAATAAGGACACTTTCACAGGATAGGACATTTCATAGGCCTATCTCATAGGATATTGTAAAGATTAATTTAAATTCATTTATGTAATGTGCTTAGACCAGTGCTTAGTATGTAAATAAGCTTTCTATACATGTTAGCTATTAATCTGAAAAGGAAGAAAAGGACATACTTCAACAAGAAGAAAAATAAGCCCAAAAGGAAGAAGCAGTGTTTAAGAATATGATGAGCAAAAAAAGAGAAAAATATGTAATTAAAAATTTAAAGTGTTGAGTTTTTAAAAATGATACTTAAAAAAAAATAAAAAAGAATGAAGCAAGTACTAAAACTCTAGATCAGGATTAGCAAACTATGGTCCATAGGCCAGTTTGGCCTATTGCCTTTTTTTATATGGCCTGCAAGTTAAGGATTTTTACATTTAAAAATGGATGAAAAAAACCTATTATGCGACATGTGAAAATTATTTGTACTGTTTTGTGACTTGTGAAAATAATATGAAATTAAAATTCCAGTGACCCTAAAAAGGTTTTATTGGAATACAGCCAAACTTATTTGTTACGTAGTGTCCTTGCCTGCTTTTGCACTGCCATGCAGAATTGAGTAACTGAAAGAGACTGTGAGGCCCACAAAGCCTCATATATTTACTCACTGGCCTTTCACAGAGAAAGTTTGATGACCTCTGCTCTAGATCAGTCCTTTTCAGACTTTTGCATGAATAAGAATCATCTGGTGAGCTTGTTAAAACACTGATTCCTGGCCCCATCCCAGAGATTCTGATTTACTAGGTCTGAGAAAGGGTGGAGAATTTGCATTTCTACCAAGCTCTCAGATGCTGCTGCTACTGCTGGTTTAAGAACCACGCTGAGTACTGGAGTTAAGAAGAAATAAGAATAAAGCATGCGAAAATTCTGTTTTCTTTTGGAGAGAGAGCAATATTAATTAGCTTTAGACTTTATTAGAAAACTATGAGTGGAAATTTCTAGGTTAAAAAATTTATGTGTAACCTCTGGAAAAAAGAGAAAAAATATATCATTTCACAATTGGTAAAGGGGCAAAGGAGGAAATAACAGTAGAAATGGGGGAAAACGCAAAGAAAAAACACAATAAATAGAAAATGCATAGTAAAGTGTAGGGAAAATGTTCAAATATTTTAATAATCAAAATATATAATAAAAGTGACTTAAACTTGCCTATTAAAAAATTCTGGGATTGAATTCATTAAAACCCAGCAAAAACAGCTTGCTATTTATAAAATAGCATTATAACTTTGAAAATAAAGGAGTGGAAAATATACTGAAAGCTGACCCAAAGAAAGCTGGTGTAACAATGTTAATATTAGACCAAAGTTAATCAGAAAACAGTAAAAGGGATAATGAAGAACATGAAATCGTTATAAAAGGAAAAACCCACCAGAAGTTATATCTGTTATGAATTTGAATTTACTCTGCATAGACTCAAAATATAAAGCAAAACTGATTGAATCACAAGGAGAAATGGACAAATTCCTATTCACAGTGGAAGATTTTTTAATGCTCCTCTTTCAGATTAAGCTATCAAAAGTTAGGATTTAGGTGATTTGAACAAGATGATTAACGTATTTCACATAAAAGACTTTGCATGTGGTAAGCCATGGGGACACCTGCTATAGATCTGATTATGCATTAAGAAAATGTGGGAATAACTTGGCTGTAGCATTTCAAGGAGATAATTATGGTTCTGGGCTCCTTTGAACTGGCAGATTTCTCACTCCACATTTATAGTCATTTGATTTATGAGAAAGATGCCACTATATTCAGTGGGAAAAAGGAGGTCTTTTCAATAAATGTTGATGAAACAATTAGATATCCATGTGCAAAAGTGAACTTTGATTCTGATTTCTACCTCCAGGCAGTACTGGGAAAAACAAACAAACAAAAAAACCAACGTGTGTGTGTGTGTGTGTGTGTGTGTGTGTGTGTGTAAATTGATAACCTGATTCTAAAGTTAATATGGAAATGTGAAAGGGTCAAAAGTAGCCAAGGCAAATGTGAAGAAACAGAACAGTATACACTATGAGATACAAAGACTTACTTTAAAGCTGCAGTAATTACACAGTGTGGTATATTCTCAAAGGTACACAAATAGATCATTGTTACAGAATAGGGAGTCCAGAAATTAACCCACAAGTAGATATCATCTGACTTAAGACAAAGATGATACTACAGTACACTAGAAAAAAAATGATCTTTTCAATAAATAGTGCTGAATCAATTAGATAGTCATCTTGAAAACAGTGACTCGATTCCTAGTTCACACCATAAACTGAACCAATCCCAGATGTCTAAATGTGAAAGGTGAAACAAAAATTTAGAAGGAAACATAAGAGAATATTTTCATGATCTTGGGTAGGTACACATTTTATTAAATAGAACAAAATTGCTAACCATAAAGGGAAAATTAAGAAATTAGATCACATTAAAATTAAGAACCTCTGTTCACCAAAATACATTAAGATAGTGAAAAGGCAAGCCACATATTGGGAGAAGATATTTGCAATACCTACATATGACAGAAGACTCATATCTAGAACACATAAAGAAATCCTACAAATCAACAAGAAAAAGACGACCCAAGAGAAAAGTTAGCAAATGATGTGAGCCGTCACTTGATAAAATGGGTTTTCAAATGGCCAGTCAACATATGAAACAGTGTTCAACCTGATTAGTCATCAGGGAAATGCAAATTAAAATCTCAGTTTGATACTACAGATATACCAGAATAGCTAATGTTAAAAAGATTGATATTACTAAGTGATGATAAGGATTTGAAGCAAAGAGAATTTCATATACTGCATGTATATATTGCAACCATTCTTTGGAAACTGATAGTATCTTCTAAAGCTGACACAATACCTACAACCCAGGAACGTCATCCCTCACTATATACCCAAGAAAAGTGAGTACTTAGCTCTACTGTAAGAAATGCATATATGACTTTCACCAAGAGACAAGTGCAAGAATGTTCATAGCAGCGCTATTCATAGTAACTCTGAACTGAAAACAACCCAGATGTCCATCAACCATAGAATGGATGAATAAACTGTAGTATGTTCACACAGTGAAATACTATATAGTAACGAGAATGAAAGTACAGCTACACATAACCACATGGGTGAATCTCACATAGATATTGCTGAGCAAAAGAAGTAAGACACTAAAGAATACCTACATTTTGATTTCATTTATCTAAAGCTCAAAACCTATCAGAACTAAATTAATATGTTAGGAATCAGGCTGGTGGCTATCCTTGAGGCAAGTAGAGACTGGGAGGGAGTATGATGGGCAATCTAGGGTTCTGGTAAATTCTGTTCCTTGATCTGAGTGCTGGTTATTTGGGATGTTCCTTTGTGTACCTTTCTGTGTATATATTATACATTAGTAGAATGTTTGCATAAAAATAAGTGAAAAATAATGACACAGTAAAAGGTTGACACTGAAAGCACTAAGAAAAAAATCGAGTGCTATGTGCCAAGAACTGTTCCAAGTGCTTTATGTTTTTAACTTATTTAATCTTCACAAGTTAAGTAAATAATACATTTTAAATCAGAAACCAATAAGAAACCTTAAAAAGGCAAAAGAATTGGTCATTACGATCATAAATTTTTTGGATAAAGATTAATAATATACTGAAACTTCTTGTGGGAAACATCAAGACCAAAGACAGAAGTTGCAAATAAAGAGTATTAGAATTGGAAGAGCGACATACTATAGACTAAACGATTTAGGGACAATAAGAGAACACTATGCATCACTATTGCCCTACATTTAAAAACTAAGATTATATTAGTTTCATGTATACAGCATAGTGATTTTTTAATAGATTATACTCCAGTTAAAGTTATTACAAAATAATGGCTGTATGTCCATGTGCTGTATAATATATCATCATTGCTTATCTATTTTATACATAGTAGTTTGTATCTCTTAATCCCGTACCCCTGTCTCACCCTCCCACCCCTTCCCTCTCCTCATTGGTATCCACTAGTTTGTTTTCTATATCTGTGAGGTTGTTTCTGTTTTGTTATATACGCTCCTTTGTTTTATTTTTTAGATTCCACATGTAACTGATAACATACACTATGTCTTTCTCTGTCTGGCTTATTTCACTGAGGATAATATGCTCTAGAACCATCTATGTTGTTGCAAATGGCAGAAATTTATTCCTTTTTTATGGCTGAGTAAATTCCATTGTATATATACACCACATCTTCTTAATCCATTCACCTGTTGATGGATTCTTGGGTTGGTTCCATTTCTTGGCTACTGTAAGTAATGCTGCTATGAACATTGGGGTGCATGTATCTTTTCAAGTTAGTGTTTTGGGGTCGTTTTTTTTTGTGGGGGGGATATATACCCAGGAGTGGAATTGCTGCATCATATGGTAGTTCTATTTTTAGTTTTTTGAGGGACCTCCTGTTTTCCATAGTGGCTGCATCAATTTTAATTTCTACCAGCAGTGTACAAGGGTTCCCATTTCTCTACATCCTTCCCAATGTTTGTTATTTGTAGACTTTTCGGTGATAGCCATTCTGACAGGTGTGAGGTGACATCTGATTGTGGTTTACATTTCTCTGATGATTAGTGATGTTGAGCATCTTTTCATGTGCCTGTTGGCCATCTGTATGTCTTATTTGGAAAAATGTCTCTTCAGCTCTTTTGTCCATTTTTTTAATTGGGTTGTTTGGTTTTTTAGATATTGAGTTGTATGAGCTGTTTATATATTTTGATATTAACCACTTGTCAGTTACATCACTTGCAAATATTTTCTCCCTTTCAGTAGGTTGTCTTTTCATTTTGTCAATGATTTGCTGTGCAAAAGCTTTTGAGTTTAATTAGGTCCCATTTGTTTATTTTTGGTTTTGTTTCCTTTGCCTTAGGAGACAGATCCAGAAGAATATGGCTATGATTTATGTCAGAGTATTCTGCCTATGTTTTCTTCTAGGAATTTTATGGTTTCAGGTCTTATACTTAGGTCTTTAGTCCATTTTGAGTTTATTTTGTATATGTTGTGAGAGAATGTTCTAATTTCATTCTTTTACATGTATCTGTCCCATTTTCCCAGTATCATTTATTGAAGAGACTGTATTTTCTCCATTGTATATTCTTGCCTCCTTTGTCATAGATTAATTGATCATAGGAGTATGAGTTTCTGAGTTCTCTATTCTGTTCCATTGATCTCTATATCTGTTTTTGTGCCAGTACCATGCTGTTTTCATTACTGTAGCTTTGTAGTATAGTCTGAAGTCAGGGAGCATGATACATCCAGCTTTGTTCTTTTTTCTCAAATTACTTTAGCAATTTGGAGTCTTTTGTGGTTTCATATGGATTTTAGGATTACTCTAGTTCTGTTGAAATGCCATGGGTATTTTGTTAGGGATTGAATTAAATCTGTAGATTGCTTTGGGTGGTATGGACATTTTAACAATATTAATTCTTCCAATCCAAAACACAGGATATTTTTCCATTTCTTGGTATCATTTCTAAATTCCTTCATCAATGTTTTATAGTTTTTAGAGTATAGGTCTCTCACCTCCTTGGTTAAGTTTATTCTTAGTATTTTACTCTTTTTGATGGGATTTTAAATGGGATTTTTTTCTGTTTTGCTTTCTCTTTCTGATAGTTCTTTGTTAGTATATAGAAAAGTAAAATATTTCTGTATATTAATCTTGTATCCTGCAACTTTGCTGAATTCATTTTTAGTTCTAATACCTTTTTGGGTATTAGACTTTGGGTTTTCTATATATAGTATCATGTCACAACTTTGGGTTTTCTATATATAGTATCATGTCATACACGAAGAGTGATAGTTTTACTTCTTCCCTTCTATTTGGATGCATTTTTTTTCTTGTCTGATTGCTGTGACTAGAACTTCCAATACTACATTAAATAGAAGTGGTGAGAGTGGGCATCCTTGTCTTTTTCTTATTTTAGAGTAAAGACTGAAAGCTTTTCACCTTTTAGTATGATGTTAGCTGTGAGTTTGTCATAAATGGCCTTTATTATGCTGAGATATGTTCTCTCTATACCAATGTTGATGATAGTTTTTATCATGACTGGATTTTGAATTTTGTCAAATGCTTTTTCTGTATCTATTGAAATGATTGTGTGATTCTTCTCCTTCCTTTTGTTACTGTGGTGTATCTCATTGATTGATTTGCAAATACTGAACCATCCTTGCATCCCTCAAATAAATCTCACTTGATCATGGTGTATGATCCTTTTTATATATTGTTGGATTCAGTTTGCTAATATTTTGTTGAGGATTTTTGTATCTATATTCATCAAAGATATTGGCCTGTAGTCTTTTTTTTTTTTTTTTTTTTTTTTGCGGTACGCGGGCCTCTCACTGTTGCAGCCTCTCCCGTTGCGGAGCACAGGCTCTGGACATGCAGGCTCAGAGGCCATGGCTCACGGGCCTAGCTGCTTCATGGCATGTGGGATCTTCCCAGACCGGGGCACGAACCCGTGTCCTCTGCTTTGGCAGGCAGACTCTCAACTACTGAACCACCATGGAAGCCCAGCCTGTAATCTTTTTTTGCAGTGTCTTTGTCTGGTTTTGATATCAGGGCAGTGGTAGCCACATAGAATGAATTTGGGAGTGTTTCATTCTCTTCAAGTGTTTGGATTAGAGAAAGATATTATTAGCTCTTCTTTATAAGTTTGGTAAAATTCCCCTGTGAAGATGACTGGTCACGGATTTTTGTTTGTTAGGAGTTTTTTTAATTACAAATTCAATTTCACTACTAGTGATCTGTCTGTTGAAATGATCTTTTTCTTCCTCATTCAGTCTTGGAAATTTGTATGTTTCTAGAAATTTCTCCATTTCTTCTAGGTTGTCCAATTAGTTGGCTTATAACTGTTAGTAATACTTTGTTATGAGTTTGTAAATCTCTGTGTTATTGGTTGTTACTTCTCCTCTTTTGATTCTTATTTTGTTTACCTGGGTCCTCTCTCTTTTCTTGTTAGCCTAGCTAAAGTTTTATCAATTTTGTTTATCTTTTCAAAGAACCAGTTCTTGGTTTCATTGATCTTTTCTAATTTTTTTTTGCTCTATTTATTTCCTCTGTGATTTTTATTATTTCCTTCCTTCTGCTGACTTTGGGCTTCACTCTTCTTTTTCTAATTCCTTTAGGTGGTAGGTTAGGTTGTTTATTTGAGATTTTTCTTGTTTCTTGAGGAAGGCCTGTATTGCTACAAAATTCCCTTCTAGAACTGCTTTTGCTGCATCCCATAAATTTTTGGAAGGTTGTGTTTCCATTTTCATTTGTCAAGATATTTTCTGATTTTCTCTTTGATTTCTTCATCGATCCTCTGGTTTTTAGTAGCATGTTGTTTAATCTCTACATGTGTGTGCTTTTCCCATTTTTCTTGCCATAATTGATTTTTAGTTTCATACTGTTGTGGTCAGAAAAAATGCTTGATATAATTTCTGTTCTCTTAGATTTGTTGAGACTTGTTTTATGGCCTAGTATGTGATCCTGGAGAATATTCCATATGCACTTGAAAAGAATGTGTATTCTGCTGTTTTTGGATAGATGTCCTGTAGATATCTATTAAGTCCAACGTATGGTCTATTGTGTCATTTAAGACCACTAATGCCTTATTGATTTTCTATCTGGATGATCTGTCCACAGATATAAGTAGGGTGTTAAAGTCCTCTACTATTGTTATATTACTGTCAATTTCTCCCTTTTGTCTGTTAATATTCGATTTATATATTTAGGTGCTCCAGTACTGGGTGCATATATGTTAACGAGTATAATATCCTCTCTTCTATTGATCTCTTTATCATTATATAATGCCCTTCTCTGTCTTTCTTTATAGCCTTTGTTTTAAAGTATATTTTGTCTGATATGAGTATTGCTACCCTCGTTTTCTTGTCATTTCTGTTTCATGAAATATCTTTTTCCATCCTCTCACTTTGTCTCTGTGTGTCTTTAGTTCTGAAGTGCATCTTTTGTAAGCAGCCTAGAGATGGGTCTTGCGTTTTTATCCATTTAGCCACCCTATGTCTTTTGATTGGAGCATTTAGTTCATTGACATTTTTTTTTTTACATCTTTATTGGAGTATAATTGCTTTACAATGGTGTGTTAGTTTCTGCTTTATAACAAAGTGAATCAGTTATACATATACATATGTTCCCATATGTCTTCCCTCTTGCATCTCCCTCCCTCCCACCCTCCCTATCCCACCCCTCCAGGTGGTCACAAAGCACCGAGCTGATCTCCCTGTGCTATGTGGATGCTTCCCGCATGGCGGGAAGTTTGGTAGTGTATATATGTCCATGCCTCTCTCTCGCTTTGTCACAGCTTACCCTTCCCCCTCCTCATATCCTCAAGTCCATTCTCTAGTAGGTCTGTGTCTTTATTCCTGTCTTGCCCCTAGGTTCTTCATGACATTTTTTTTCTTAAATTAATTGTTGATAGTTATGTACTTATTGCCATTTTGTTACTTGTTTTCTGGTTGTTTTTGTAGGTCTTTCCTGTTCTTTTCTTCTTCTTTTAGTTTCTTTTTCTTCCTTTGTGGTTTGATGATTTTCTTTACTAGTATGCTTATGTTCCTTTCCTCTCCATTTTTGTGTATCTGTTGTAGATTTTTGATTTGTGGTTACTGTGGAATTCCTATATTATGACCTATAACTACATCTACTTGTTTTAAATGGTAGTAATTTAAGTTCACACCCATTCAAAATATCTACCTTTTTACTCCCCTCCTCCACATAGATTCTTACCTTTTATTATAGCCTTTTCTTTCCACTTACAGAAGACCCTTTAACATTTCTTTTAGGGTAGGTTTAGTATTGATGAGCTCTATTAGTTTTTTGCTTGTCTGAGAAGTTCTTTATCTCCCCTTCAATTCTAAATGATAATCCTGCTGGATAGAGTATCCTAGGTTGCAGATTTTTCTCTTTTAGCACTTTGAATATATCATGTCACTCTCTCTGGCCTGCAGAGTCTCTGCAGAGACATCGGCTGATAGCCTTATGGGTATTCCTTTGTAAATGACTCTTTGTTTTTTTCTTGCTGCCTTCAGAATTCTCTCTTTAATTTTTACCAATTTCATTATGATTTATCTTGATGTGGGTCTGTTTTGGTTCATCTTGTTTGGAACTTTCTTTGCTTCCTGTACTTGGATATTTGCTTCCTTCTTCAGGTTCCAGAAGTTTTCAGTCATAATTTCTTCAAATACATTTCACAACCTTTCTCTCTCTTCTCCTTCTGAAACCCCTATAATGGGAATGTTGGTACAGTTGATGTTATCCCAGAGATCTCTTAAACTATTCTCATTTTTTAAAGTTTGTTTTTCTTTTTACTGCATTGATTGGGTGATTTCCATTATTCCATCTTCCAGATCACGTATGCATTCTTCTTTATCACTTAGTTGCTATTCATTCCTTCTAGTGTGTGTTTTTTTTTTAAGACAAGCTTTTATTCATCATCTTTTAAATTAATTAATTTATTTATTTTTATTTATTTTTGGCTGTGTTGAGTCTTTGTTGCTGCATGCGGGCTTTCTCTAGTTGTGGTGAGTGGGGGCTACTCTTAGTTGCGGTGCACAGTCTTCTCATTGCAGTGGCTTCTTGTTGTGGAGCACAGGCTCTAGGCACACAGGCTTCAGTAGTTGTGGCACGTGGGCTCAGTAGTTGTGGCTTGTGGGCTCTAGAGTGCAGGCTCAGTAGTTGTGGCGCACAGGCTTAGTTGCTCCACGGCATGTGGGATCTTCCCAGACCAGGGCTCGAACCCATGTCCCCTGCATTGGCAGGCAGATTCTTAACAACTGAGCCACCAGGAAAGTACCCCTTCTAGGGTGTTTTTGATGTCAGTTATTGTATTCTTCAGTTCTGACTGGTTCTTTTTTATATTTTCTAGTTCCTTGTTAAAATTCTCACTCTGCTTATTCTATTCTTTCCCTAATTCAGCTCGCATTCTTATTACTAATGCTTTGAATTTTTTATCTTATAAATTATTTCTGTTTCATTATTTTTACCAGGGTTTTTTTCTTGCTCTTTCAATTGAGATGCATTCCTGTGTCTTTTCATTTTGCTTAACTTTCTCTGTCTCTGTGAATTTAGGTGAAACAGTTACCTACAGCAATCTTTAATGGGTGGGCTTAGGTACAAGTGTCCCTATATATAGTCTGCATGTGCCCAGTGCTTTTGGTGGGAGAGCTAGATTTGACGTGAACAGAAGTCATTTGTTTACTCAGGGTGTGCTGCCAGCTATCAACTTGGTAGGAGGTAGGGTTGGAGATGGAGGGGGTAGGGCCATAGCCAGGTGTGAGGCAGGCCTTCCTCTCTGCTCAGTGGCCATCACTGCCCTATTGGGGCAGGGTCATCTCCCAAGTTGCTGGAGCAGAAACCCTAGGTTCAGCAATCAAATCTTGTAGTATTTTATTTATTTATTTATTTATTTATTTATTTATAAACACCACTGAATTGTACGCTTTATTATTTATTTATTTATGGCTGTGTTGGGTCTTCGTTGCTGTGCGCGGGCTTTCTCTAGTTGCAGTGAGCGGGGGCTACAGTTTGTTGCCGTGTGCGGGCTTCTCATTGTCGTGGCTTCTCTTGTGGTGGAGCATGGGCTCTAGGTGCACAGGCTTCAGTAGTTGTGGCACGTGGGCTCAGTAGTTGTGGCTTGCGGGCTGTAGAGTGCAGGCTCAGTAGTTGTGGCACACAGGCTTAGTTGCTCCACGGCATGTGGGATATTCCCAGACCAGGGCTCGAACCTGTGTCCCCCGCATTGGCAGGTGGATTCTTAACCACTTTGCCACCAGGGAAGCCCTCTTGTAGTATTTTAAAAAGATGACTTGTCATAACCAAATGGGTTAATTGTACAAATTCAAGTTTAGTACAATATCAGAAAACTAACCAATGCATTTTACCATTTTAACAGAAAATGTCAGAAAAATGCTTTTATAGGTGCAGGAAAAGTACTGTTTGATAACATTCAACATGCATTCATGTTATAAACTCTAAGTAAGCTGAGATCAGAAGGGAATTTTGGTAACTTAATAAAGGTTATCTTCGATAAACATATACTGAAGGTGAGACTTGAGAAGCTTTACCCTTAAAATAAAGAAAAAGACAGTGATTCCTTCATCACCACTATTATTTAGCAATGCAGAGAAGATCCTAGCCCAGAGCTTATTAAACTAGGCTATGACCCACCACCCCTAGGGACATTTGGAAACCTGGGTGGCATTTTTGTATGTAATAATGATGAGACAAATGGGTTGGGTTTGGGGGAGGTAGGCTGGCATGGATACTAAACATTCTGCCCTGCATGGGGCAGTTTCATCCAACAATTAATTGTTTGCCCAATATGACAGTAATAGCATCCTGATAGAGAAATAATTGAGTCAGTGTAGTAAGATAAGAGAAGAAGAATTAGGTATGAGGATTAGAAAGAAAAAGCAAAACTATATTTGCAGACAATGTACTCATATAGAAAAATCAAATGAAATAAGTTATCAGAACTAAGAACCTCAGTTTAATAAGGTATCCTATTATGAAACCAACATACAAATATCAGTAATTTTTGTATGTATGAGCAATATGTAATTAGAAATATTATTGAGGGCTTCCCTGGTGGTGCAGTGGTTGAGAGTCTGCCTGCCGATGCAGGGGACACGGCTTTGCGCCCTGGTCCGGGAAGACCCCACATGCCGTGGAGCGGCTGGGCCCGTGAGCCATGGCCGCTGAGCCTGCGCATCCAAAGCCTGTGCTCCGCAACGGGAGAGGCCACAGCAGTGAGAGGCCCGCGTACCGCAAAAAAAAAAATATTATTGGGAAATCATATTTTTAATAGCAACAAATAACAAAGTCCCAGGAAAGCACTTAATAAAACATGCACAAGGCATTTATGGAGAAAAATATAAATTGTTCTTTAAGCACATACACAAAGATTTGACAGAAAAAAAAGAAGGAACATCGTGTTTATAAATGGGAAGACTCATGCTTGAATAGGTATTATTTCTCTCACAAGTATTTTATATCTTCAAGCAATTCTAATCCAAATCTCTACTCGCAGTGTAACCATGTATGTAAATCAGCATCTTTTCTCTTCCCAGAAATTATATAAAAGCAACAAGCACAACTCTAAAAGAACAACTCCCAAGAACAAATTCCATTCTCAGTGAAACTCACATATATATGAGTCTTTGAACCACTAAATACTTGTAAGGACTGTGAAAAGCAGCTGAGACTAGGTAGCATGGACTGTGGAAGAGGGTCAGGAGAATCTCAGAAAGCTTGAGAAAAAATATGCTTTGTGGAGGCAAATTTGGCAATATTCAGAAATATTTTAAATGATTGTATTTTGTGATTAGTTGCTAGGCTCTAGATCCTTCTAAGGTTCCTAGAGAAATTCATACATGGGCATAATGAGACCAGTATTAGATGTTTGTTGCAGCATTATTATGTGTAATCAAAAAATTAGAACCAGGGCTTCCCTGGTGGCGCAGTGGTTGAAAGTCTGCCTGCCGATGCAGGGGACACGGGTTCGTGCCCTGGTCTGGGAAGATCCCACATGCCGCGGAGCGGCTGGGCCTGTGAGCCATGGCCGCTGAGCCTGTGCGTCCGGAGCCTGTGCTCCACAGCGGGAGAGGCCGCAACAGTGAGAGGACCGCGTACCACAAAAAAAAAAAATTAGAATCAATCTAAATGTCAATTTGAGCAGATAGCTTAAATTGTGGTAGAGTCCTACAATGGAAGAGTGAAATTACGTCTCTATATATCAGCGTGGCCAGATTCCCAAAACAAAGCTGAATAAAAAAAGCAAGTAACAGAATATTTATAGTAAAATATCACATATGTAAATATTAAATTAAAAATAATACTATATTTTCTTTATGTATAGTTCTTTTTCCTAGCTTCATTTAGACATAATTGACACGTAACATTGTGTAAGTTTAAGATGTACTACATGATGATTTGGTACACATATATATTGCAAAATGATTACCACAATAAGGGTAGTTAACACATCCATCACCCCACATATTTACTGTGTGTGTGTGTGTGTGTGTGTATGTGTGTGTGTGGTGAGAGCATTTAAGATTCAGTCTTACCAACGTTCAAGTATACAATACAGTTTTGTCAAGTGTAGTCAGCATGCTGTACATTAGCTCTCCAGAATTTATTCACCTTATAACTGAAAGTTTGTACCCTTTGACCACTTTCACCCATTTCTCCCACCACTTTGCCCCTGGCAACCACCAGTGTACTCTCTGTTTCTATGAATTCAGTTTTTTAGATTCCAGATATAATGAGATTATACAGTATTTATCTGTTTCTGACTGACTTATTTTGCTTAGCATAATGCCCTCAAGTTTCATCCATGTCATCACAAATGGCAGGATTCTCTTCTTTTTTTGTGAATGAATATATATATATCACTATATATATATATATATATTGCCTTATATATATCACTTTATTTATCCATTAATCTGCCGATAGACACTTCAGCTGTTTCCATGTCTTGACTATTGTAAATAATGCTGCAATGAACATGGGGTGCAGATACCTCTTTGATGTAGTGATTTCATTTCCTTCAGCTATATACCCAGAAGGGAAATTGCTAGATCATATGGTCGTTCTATTTTTAATTTTTTGAGGAACCTCTATGGAATTCTTATGGAACTATTTGCCATAATGACTGTACCAATTTACATTCCCCCCAACAGTGCACAAGGGTTTCCTTTTCTCCACATCCTTGCCAGCACTTGTTATTGCTTGTCTTTTTTTTTGGGGGGGGGGGTAAGAAGTGGATTTATTAATATCTTTTGTAAAGAGGTTACAAGAAAATGGGGCTTGAAGAGGGTGGTCATGTCCCAGGTCTTGGGTGAGTTCCTGGGACAGGCCACCAAGTGAGGGTCTGTGGCTTCTCACGAGAAAGAATTAAACCATAGTAAAATGAAAGCAGAGATACACATTCCATAGGCAGAATGCAGTCCATCTTGGAAGAGGAGAGCGTCCTCTTTCTTCTATTTGATAATAGCCATTCTAACAGGCATGAGGTGATATCTCACTGTAGTTTTGATTTGCAATTCCCTGATGATTAGTGATGTTGAACACCTTTTCATGTACCTGTTAGCCATCTCTATATCTTTTTTGGGAAAGTGTCTATTCAGGTCTTTTGCCCATTTTAAAATCACATTGTTTTTTGTTTTGAGTAATATCTGTTCCTAATATATTTAGAATATAACCCCTTATCAGATATATGGTTTGCAAATGTTTTTGCCCATTTCATAGGTTGCTTTTTCATTTTGTTGATTGTTTCTTTTGCTGTGTAGAAGATTTTTGGTTTGATGTAGTCCAATTTGTTTATTTTTGTTTTTGTTGCTTGTGCTTTTTGTGTCATATCCAAAATATCATTGCCAAGACTAATATCAAGGAGCTTTTCCCTTATCTTTTCTTCTAAGCGTTTTACATTTAAGTCTTTAATCCATTCAAGTTAATTTTTGTGAAAAATGTAAGATAAGGATCCAGTTTCATTCTTCTGCATGTGAATACCCAATTTTCCTAGCACCACTTATTGAAGAGACTGTCTTTTCCCTATTGACTATTTTTGACTCCCTTGTCAAATATTAGTTGACTACGCATGCATGGGTTTACTTCTGGCTCTTTATTCTGTTCCATTGCTCTGTGTGTCTGTTTTTATGCCAGTACTATACTGTTCTGATTACTGTAGCTTTGTAATATAGTTTGAAATCAGGAAGTGTGTTTCTTCCAATTTTGTTCTTTCTTAACATTGCTTTGGCTATATGGGTCTTTTATGGTTACGTATAAATTTTAGGATTGTTTTTTCTATTTCTGTGAAAAACACCACTAGAATCTTGATAGGGATGTATCTATGGATGGCTTTGCGTAGTAGGGGCATTTTAAAAATATTAGTTCTTCCAATCCATGAACATGGGATATATATATGTTTTTTACTTGTGTCTTCTTCAATTTTTTTCATCAACGTTTTAATAGTTTTCACCGTATAGATTTTTCACCTCCTTGGTTAAATTTACTCCTAAGAATTTTATTGTTTTTGATACTATTGTAAATGGAATAGTTTTATTTCTTTTATAGATATTGTTAGTGTGTATAAATACAACTGATATTCATGTATTGATTTTGTATCCTGCAACTTTATTTATTTATTAGTTCTAACAGTTTTTTGATAGAGTCTTTAGAGTTTTCTCTACATAAGATCATGTCATCTGCAAATGGAGATGATTTTACTTCTTCCTTTCTGATTTGCATGCCTTTTTCTTTTTTTTTTTTTGCTTGATTTCTCTGGCTAGGGCTTCCAGTATTATGTAAATAGGAGTGGTGAGAGAGTGCACCATTTTCTTTTTCCTGATCTTAGAGGAAAAGCTTTTAGCCTTTCACTGTTGAGTGTGATATTAGCTGTGGGCTTGTCTGTATAGTTCATGTTTGTTTTTATTAGAGAGGGAGTATAGTGTAATACAAAAGACCATAAGGGTCAGATTGCCATTTGCAAATTCTGAGTTTCACCACATACTAACTATGACCTTTCTGCAAGTTATTTTGATATTTCTTTGTATTTCAAAATATGGATTTTTCCAATAGAGGACATTCCAAGGTGTGATTATTTCATAATCACCTAATGTCTTCAAATACTTTCTAGCATCTTACATGTAACTAAAATGTCTTCTGGCTGAATTGTTAACAAGAGACAGTGCAGGGCAGATAATAAACTCTGAGGCACATCTGGAGATGTATCCTGATATCATTTCATCCTGTCATAACCCTTGAATTTAAAGAGGACAGGAACTGAAAGGGAGTAAATTAAATACTGGTAGGTACATGAGTTTGTCTGTGTGTTTCTAAAGTGTTCTGCTTCATCTTCCAGGTCGAGGTCTCCCGGCAGGACAAGCTGAGGTAGAGATGATAGAACGTGCCCGGGAGAAGCGTGCTTGGGAAGCCACTCTCCCCCCTCTGAGTGACACCTCCCAGTTTGAGAAGAGGAGGAGGAGGATGAATGCCATGGAGAGGAAGGAGTGGGCCTTCAGAGAGCAGGAGATCGAAAAGTAGGTTCTTAATCACCCAGATAATTGCTTCTGCACAGATGGGATTAATGTTAATACTTTTAACCTATAGAGAGTTTACCCAAATGTATGGGTTTAAAAGCAATCCTTAATCTGTAGAGTTAGGAAATTGGGCTTCAGGAGCAATAGCTCTATAATTTTCTCCCCAATAATATAAAAATGTATAATGCCTTCTTTTTGTGTGTAGTTCAGTGTGGAACCCAAATTTAAACAATTCCTCAAGGCATCTCTGATTCTTCTCTTCCCTTTTCTCTTTAGGGTCTTACCTAGAATCCCACTGATTTCTGCAAAATGTCTTTCAAACTGTCCTTTTCTGTTCATTCCCAGTGCCACGGTCCCTAGACTTTGGCCCTCTTCCTATCCATCAAACAGCCTCTTGGCTGACCCCATCTCTTTCCCCCGGTACTGGATTCACCGTCAGTACACCTTGGGTTCTAGCTATAGCCAATGAGGCATTTTTCTGTTTAAAAGACAAACAGTGGAACTTTTCAATTAAGAGATGAGCTCATAGTACATAAGTAATAATATGCTAAGGTATTTCTCGTTGAATTTTCAGTCATTTTAACTGATGTATTTTCAGTAATGTGGTTGTCTCTGGAATATGTAGAAATGATGAGGACCAAAAAATTACAGCTCCCTAGCAAGAAGGAAAGGAAAGGAAGTTTGAGGGTGCCATCTGTTCCAGGCTGTGCTGAGGTACTTCATTGCTCACAGAAGTACTACCAAGCCCCTGACAGTGTGCTTACACGCAAGCAAGCTAGGGGCCAATAGAGTTAGGGATTCAGTGTGGTTCTGAATTCAAAATATGTTTATCTTTTTGCAACACCTTCTGATTAACCCTGAATGCAGACTGTGATGTTTGGTTAAAAGCTTGCAATTTAATAGAAAATAGTGTTTGGGGCAGAGTAGGTGTCACATACTCAATCCGGTCTGCAGAAATTTAAATTTATTGCTGCAATTTGAAGAGGAATATTCTTGTCAGAAGGACATTAAGAATATTAAAAATGTATCTGGCCAGAATGAAGATATCACCTGAGAACATGAGTACTTTGGTTAAACTGAGGTTAATTTTAATAAATATATTTTGAGTCCCTCCTCAGGACTGGAAACAGGAAACTGCTTTACCCTGACAGAGCTCCTTATGGACCATTGGAACAGGGGGTGAGGGGTGGAAGGGGGGCAGGTGGGTGGGGATGGAGTGAAAGACCTTAAAACCAATAACTCACAGGCAGGATCTTCAGGAGATGTGCTGCTCTATACAAAAAGAGCTAGGGGAGCCCAGGCAGGAGAACAGTTAGTTCTGTTTGAGAACTAACAGATATTTAGTAGGTATTTGGGAAAATTACTGAGATGAGGTAGCCTCTGAGCTGTATGCAGAAGGATGAGTAAAAAGCTATCAGGTAGATGATAATATTGATGATGGTGGTGATGGAGATGATAATGATGATATTCATAAAGCATTCAACACCTACAGAGTGCTTATTTCATGCTTGAGTTAAGTTCTAAGCCAGTAGTGCTCAGAGTGTGGTCCACAGATGAGTAGCACCAGCACTTACCTGGGAACTTGTTAGAAATGCAAATTCTCAGGTTCCATCTCAGACCTACTGAATCAGGGGGCGGGGCACAGCAATTTGTGTCATAGCAAGTCCTCCAGGTTATCTGATGTATGCTCAAGTTTGAGAACTGTTCTAGCATGCTGTGTACATTCACTCATTTAACGTTCACAACAACCTTAGGGGATGGATACTATTATTATGTCCATTTTATGATTGAAGAGGCTGAGGTAAGTGATGAAGTTGAGAATTGAACCTAGGATTTCCAACTCTAGAAAGAAAGGGGACTGTTGGTGTGTGCTTATTTTTAAAAACGCCTACCTCCCTGTATTTACTTGTCACTGTTTCCCTACTCTCCCATGCATATTCACTTTGAGAACCTCCACCAGTATAACATGTTTGCTCTGTCTCTAGTCATTTTTTTTTTTTTTTGCGGTACGCGGGCCTCTCACTGCTGTGGCCTCTCCCGTCGCGGAGCACGCGCTCCGGACGCGCAGGCTCAGCGGCCGTGGTCCACAGGCCCAGCCGCTCCGCGGCATGTGGGATCCTCCCAGACTGGGGCACGAACCCGTGTCCCCTGCATTGGCAGGCGGACTCTCAACCACTGCGCCACCAGGGAAGCCCTGTCTCTAGTCCTTTTGAGTAGAATATTCAGCTCTCTCTGCTGAGGCCGCAGTTCTCCCTTGTCAATGTGGCAAATCTCAACCCTTGTTTATCCTCAAGTGCTGAGTTAATGGCTCCTGAAGGAAGGCTTCCCCACCATCCCCCTCCTTCCCTTTGATCAACTGGGAATGGTGCTAGAAGAGGCACTCTGCCATTTCTTCTCCCACAGGAGTCTTTTCATTCTTTTGGCCTGGTATGTATCTCCCTGTGTTGTAAATGTTGGTTTATATGTCTATTCCACTAGAACAGTGCTTCTTGAGACAACGTATTTTATCTTGTTCACCATTGTTTATTCCCTGCCTGGCATAAATATTTGACAAATGAATGACTGAATAAATTACTGTGTAAATTTTTAAGTAAGAGCAAAATATTCAAATCTCCATTTTAGAAAGGAAAATGTTGACCACTATGTGGAACAAAGATTGGAAGGGGGAAAGACTAGACTAACAACCAGAGTCCAAGTCAGGAGAGAGGTGACAAAGACATGGGCTAGGGAACAGATACAAGAAGTGTTTTAGAGAAGGAATCATTAGAGGAGGGAAGAAGGTAAGAGAAGGGGTAGATTTCTGGGGGAATAGAATGAGTGAGGTTTTTTTGAGGTTGTCAGGGGATATAGCTGGAGATTCAAGTAGATAGAAGTTCTGGTTCAGAAATACCTGGTCTGAAGTACAAATTTTGAAGTCATATGTACACATAAGCAAGGTAGTCCTGGGAGAACAAGGTGAAGGTGAAGGGAAGGGAAGCGAAGAATAATTATCTATATGTGTCAGCTGCTGGCATTTTCACATTCACCCCTTAAGGCTGCATGCCACAACCTCATTTTCTCTCACTCCTCCTATTACTTAACCCTCCAGCAATACCAGTCGACCTGGAACTATGCACAAACATTCGCTGTTCACTTAGGCCCATCTGCCTGGAGAACCCTTTTTTACCCCATCTACCTAGCAAACTCTTTTTTGTCCTTCAGAACTACACCCATACATATTCCTCTTATACAGAGACTCACTATTGAGTTGCCACCCCAAACCCCCAATTCATTTGTCACACTTTTGCCAGAGTGGTCTTTTTAAGATACATGAATATGATACCAGCCCAAAGAGAAGCTTCTGTTTATGGCAAGTGTTCCCTTTCTCTGTAGTAGAGCACCCTATTTGAGAGATTGTAGACTTCTTTATGTTTTGTGATTTACTTGAAGACTGCAGGAGATTCGCCTGGAGGTTCTAAAAGAGCTGCTGAAGAAGCGTGATGAGAATCAAAATGAAGTAAACATGGCGTGCTTGAATGCCCAGTGGTCTAAACTGCAGGAGGTGAAGGAGGCAAAGTTGGCACAGATTCACCACACACATGTATCAGGTGATGGTGCAGTATGAACCGTGAGGAGAATGGAAAAGTTGGCTCTGCTTTGGGTCTTTGACCAAACCTGATTTAACTGTGATATAATTCTTTTTTGGTCCTAGTGTTAGTTAATAGATAAGGAACAGGAGATGAGTTATTTCTCAAAAGTAGAAGGGTGGAGGAAAATTCCTCACTAAGAAAATCAAGTAATTATGTTCTAACAGGTAGTCAAGTTATTGACATTATGGGGCGTGTGTGTGTTTGTGTGTGTAGGTGTTAGGCTCCCCATATTCATGGGCTGAGGCCCTGGATAGAGAGCCCTGTTTCTCAACCTTTTTTTCATTGTTTCCACTAAAAAAGACATTCAGACATCTTTTTTCCAATTCATCCCCCTGCCATGAAATTTTAATACCACAGGTATACTGTATATCTGTTTATGTACTATAAATATATCTGTACTTTATACATAAAAAGAGGAGTCAGTGGAGGATTAAGAATAACTAAATAAAAAATTTAAATTTAAATTAAGAAAATTTAACTTATTAGCATTTAGCTTTATTTGCTATACTTGCTGAGTGACTTTTAATATAATTAATTTACTTATAAAAATTGTAACGCATCGCTTATATATGCAAATTAGCAGTTTATGCACATAATAGCAATGTAATCACATTAAAAATTATTCAAAATATTTTTCCTAGCAAAACAATTACAAAAAATTAAGTTAATCCCTTAAAAGTTATTTTTAGTGAACTTTTAAACTTTTTCTTGATGTGAGAAAATAACTTTTAACTTAACTAGCTGCACCTATGCATTTAGATACTGTCAACATTTTTTCTTTTCAGTAGTTGACATAACTAGTGATGGGTTGACTTACTTTCTTTTTTTTACTCCTCCTGTCCCTCTCTCTTGCCCCCTGGGATCACCTTCCCAAACAAACTACCTGTACGCATGCCTTTGTCTCAGGTTCTGCCTGTGGGGGAACCCAGGCTAAGGCACAACTCAAATGTCACTTCCTCAGGGGAGACGTTCAAGGACCCCCACCCCCAGATAAGTCAGGTCCCTGTTATCTGTTCTCACTGTTATATGCCCCTGAATTTTTGTGTGTGTGTGAGAAAATGACTTTTTACTTAACTAGGTGCTAGGTATGCATTTAGATATGGTCAACAGTTTTTTCTTTTCAATACTAGATATAACCAATGATGGGTTGACTAATTTTTATAAATGACTATTAAAATGTAAACTATTTTTATGTAATTATGAAATCCCAAGTCACACACAGAAGCACTGAGGATCAAATATAAATAACATCCAAAAGGCAGCAGTGGCAAGTGCAACCACCTCTTTCAATTGTGACTTCAAAATCTCATATTGTTTTACACCCATTGAGAGTGCATGATGTAGAGCCTTCAAAAGGGGATGGGTCTGTGATGGGATTGAAAGAAAAGGAACAGGTGGAAGTAGTAAGCCTGACTCCTTAGATGAGTAAACTACAGTGTACAGCTGAGACTGCCAAACAATTCTGAAATCTATAAGCTTGGATATATTCTGATTTATTCTGGTGTTAGCCAAGATGGACAGAAATTTTTGAAGAACCTGTAGTCTTCCTTCCCTTTTAATTATTCTCTTAGGAGAGAATAATTCCCTCAGTCTCTATTGAACATGTAGTTTTCAGTTACTTTGAGTTTCTTTCATTCATTTGACAAACTTTCATTGAATACCTCTTTCTGGCCCAGAGCTTAGAATGCAGTTATAAAAGATTTTTGATGAGTACCAATTGAGAACACTAGCTGATTCAGCTTCTGTCATGGCCACCTGTCTCATGACAATCTGGATCACACAGATGTCAGATCTATGTTTTAAGTGTTCTGGCTGCAGTGAGTGATCATAATGAAATTCATTCAGTTCAGTAGCCTTCCTGTGAATAAAACTATGGTTTACTAGTCTGCATTTGGACCATTCAGAACAATATTTTGGAGATAGTCATGGAGGTATGTTTTATTTTAGCAATCAGAAAACTTTTGGGAAAGGGAAAGAATATAGAAGGGAAGTTGGAGAGAAGAAATATCATCAAGGATTATTCTGATTATGCATCACAGGTCTATGGACCTCTATCTCGCCTTGGTCGTTTCACAGACAACAACTCAGAGGACTTTGTAGTAAAAAACCACTATCTCAACACTTATGAAGGTAAGCAATTCACATAATTACAAGTCTAGTATAAGAGGATTATCTTAGAAATATAAATATATAAAATATAGCAGTTTAGATTAAAAGCTAATCAAAAATTAAAATATTTGCAAGAAATAGCAGTTACATGTTTAGTATTATTAATAATATGAGTTCATAGAAACCAATAAAAACTTCTAAGACCCAAATAAATAAATGGATACACTATGCAACAATTTATTAAGGAGTAAAGTCAGTAAACTACTAAATATTTAAACATGTTTAATGTCAGTAAAATCAAAGTTTTGCAAAAATGAAATAGAAAAAGATTTTATACCAGGTTTGTGAAGCAAACAAGAAATATGTAATGAAATCAGCTCTTTATGAAGAAATGCCAGAAAACTAGTGGGCAAGGGAATGGATAAGTAGGGGATAAATTAGTGGAGAGGGTTATACCTGTTATAAAGTCCAAGAGAGGCTTTTTAAAACTATTTAAATTTCATTTGAGAGGTTGGAGTATCACATGGCCAAGATCATGAGTTGATGGTCACACAAGTGAACTTGCACCTCTGCTGACCATCTCCAGAGCTGAATATGATAACCTGGTGTACATCCACTTTAGAATGGTGGTGCCATGTTTCATATGATCAATAATCTTCTGTCTATTATTGTGGAATGTTACATTTTTGTAGGGCAATGTTTTCATTTTAGAATGCATTTCTTATTTTATAATCTAAGTCACCAAGAATATAAGTTAATTTTATAGAAATTTCCTTTATATTTCAGGGACAATTCAATTATATGAGATACACCTTATCAATAATTCTAAATGAAACCACTTGGCAAACAGCTACTAAAATTAACAGCATGCTTTCAAATGATGTATTTAAGCACCAGATTCTAAACATGTACTTCCTTCCTACAGGATTAGTCGAACTTGAGTCATGTCTCCCAGATTTTGTGACACAACCCCGAATCAGACCTCCAGAACCAAAAGTCACTACCACCAAAGATGGTTTTCTAAAGAGGGCTGCAAGGATGGACCATGAGTTGGCAGAGGTTCATAAGGTATAATTCTTATCTGGAAGACAAGATGCTTCTAGTGTGACTTTTACAGAGATATACTACACTCCAAAAATTGTACTTTGTCTTGGGCAGCAATGTCCAGTAGTTCTCAACACACAAGCCTACATTCTTTCTCCTCTCTAGACTTTTCTACCAGTTACCTGTGCTGTGCCGATCAGTGCTTTTCCCCCTCATTTCAAACTGTAGGAAAACCTCTTAGAGGTTATTCTCCCCATTTGCAGAAGTCACGCTACTTTCTAAAAGTTGTTCTGACTTTGGATCTACACAATAAAATGTGACACAACACTGAGGTGTAACAAGTTTCTAGGGTTCAGGATTACTGTTGATTTTAATAGTGTAATAGGCCTCATTTTCTCCCTTTTAGATTTGTTACCAGGGCCTCATGAAGAAAGGGAGTCATGTTCAGCATCCCACTCATCTAGTTTAAACTCAACTAAATGAGAAAGTTTGACGGTCATCTCCCATGAGCCAGCTGTATAGCTTCATCTGTCAGCTTCGCTTTCTCTTTTGTTAATTGGACTATAGGTGTTCACACTTGGATACATTTGAATCCTTAGTATATGACAGTGGTGCTCTATCTTTAGCCTGCATCAGAATCACCTGGAGGGCTTGTTAAAACACATGTTGCTGGGCCTCACCCCCAAAGTTTCTGATTCAGTAGGGGTGGGGCTGGATTACTTGCATTTTTTGCAAGTTTCTAGGGAATGCTGATGCTGCAGGAACCACACTTTGAGACTCACTGATTTAAGACATACCCTCATCACTGGTCCATGTATGTTTGTTTGTTCAGTTAGTAATAGCATAAAGATCCATGGGAGCCCACACTCAAGATAAAAATTAGGACCTTGATAATCATTTACTTATATCTGTGTGGTTCTTTCCCACATTATCCCCATCTCCATTTACCGATTCTGAATTCTATGTTTATCATTTTCTCACTTTCTGTAAGATTTTTGGTAGATATTCTTTATTAGAGTATGGAAGTTCCCTTTTATTCCTAATTCACTGAAGCTTTTTAATCATGTGTTTATGTTGATTTTTATCAAATGTTTTGTCTGTATCTATTGAGATAATTATATATTTTTTCTTTAAAAAATTATTATTGTAATAGGAATATTTATAGTTTTTTACAGATATTAATCTGTCCTCACATACTTATTAGGAACATAACTTGGTCAGGATGTATTATTTTTATACGTTATTGGATTTGATTTACTGATATTTTGTTCAGAATTTTTATTCTGTATTCATGAGTGAAATGGCCTTATTTTTCTTTCTCAGTTTGACTATATGTGGCGTCGGTGTCAGAGTTATACAGGTCTTCTGAAATGAATTGGGGAGTATTCCTTCTTTCCTACTTTGAAAAGAGTTTAAATAAGTTTGAGATGATCTTTTTCTTCAGTTTGGTAGAATATTCATATAAAATTATCTGAGACGGATGTTTTCTTCATGGGAAAAATTGTAAGCACTCCTTCAATTTCCTTACAACTTACAGAACTTTCTGCAGCATTTTGGTAAATTATATTTTCTTTACAAATTCCGTTTCACCTAACTTTTCAGATTTTTTTCCATATGGTTGTTGATAGTATTATCGATACTTTAAAATCTTTTTAGTGTTTATCTATAATCATGCCCACTCTTTTCATTCATAATATTATTTATTTGTGCTTTAACTCTTTTTCCTTAATCAATTTTACTGGAGGCTTGTTTATTTTCTTGGTATTTTTTTCAAACATTTGAACTTTTGATTTTGTTGATTTTCTCTATGTAAATTTTTTTCAGGTACATTAATTCCCACTCATATTTATTTTATCTTTCTTTCTACTTTCTTTGGGTTAGTTTTGTGCTTCTTTTCCTAACTTAAAATAGATATGTAGCTCATTAATTTTCAGGCACTCATCAGTTTTATATAATATTTAAAGCTAACCATTTCCTTCAAAATACTGATTTTGGTACATCCCATTAGTTTTGACATATAGTTTGGCATTATCATTAATATCTAATTTTTTAAAACATCCATTGTGATTTTTGGACCTGTGAGTATTTAACAGTGTGTTTAAAATTTCCAAATATGCAGGAATTGTAACTAATTTTCTAATGAATTTCTCAATTGCTCTATCGTCAGAGATCTTAGCCTGTATGATACCTATTCTTTGAAATTTAGTGAGGCTTGCTTTGTGAACTAGTATAGTATATGTGATTTTACATATAAAATAATCTAAATCCACCTTCAAATAATACTATAACTACACGTGTCATGCAGATACCTTATAGTAGATTATTCCCAATTCCTCCCTACTGTCCCTGTGACATTGCTCATTCATTTCATTGATCCATATGCTATAATCACCCAATACATTTTTACTATCATATCATTTACTATCAATACATTTTACTATCACTATGATTTAACAGTTATCCTTTAGATCAATTAAAAATAAGAAAAAATATTTCATTTTACCTTTATTTATTCCATCTTTTCCACTCTTCCTTTCTTATATAGATCCAAGTTTCTGACGTATGTCATTTTTCTCCTGCCTGAAGAACTTGTTTTACCATTTATTACAGGGCAGTTCTGCTGGAAATGAACTCCTTCAGTTTTTATTTGTCTCAGAAAGTCTGTATGAATCATTTACTTTTTTTGAGATATAATTCATATACCATAAAGTTAACCCTTGTATACAATTCAGTTATTTGTAGCATACTTATAAGATTGTTCTACCATCAACACTGTCTAATTCCAGAATATTCTCATCGTCCTCAAAAGAAACCCCATACCCATTAGCAGTCACACCCAATTACCCTCTTCCCCGTACCACCTGGCAACCACTAATTTACTTTCTTTTTATGGATTTGCCTATTCTGTACATTTCATATAAATAGAACGATACAACATATGGCCTTTTGTGTTTGGCTTCTTTCATGTAGCATAATGTCTTCAAAGTTCATCCATGTTGGAGCATGTCTCAGTATTTACTTACTTTTTATACTTGCATAATATTCCATTGTGTGGATATACCACATTTTGTTAATCTACGTATCAGTTGATGGAAATTTGAGTTGTTTCTACTTTTTGTCTGTTTTTGTATAAATAATGCTGATATGCACATTCATGTACATGTTTTTTAGTTTTCTTGGGTCTATACCTAGGAGTAATTTCTGCGTCACATGGTAACTCTATATTATACTTTTTGAGGAACTGCCAGACTGTTAAAAGTGGCTGCACTATTTTACATTCCCACCAGCAATGTATGAGTGTTCCAATTTTTGCACATCTTTTCCATCTCTTGTTATTTTCCATCTTTCTTATTGTAGCCATCCTAGAGTGTGTGAGGGGATATATCACTGTGGATTTGATTTGTATTTGTCTAATAATTAATGAATTTTGTCACCTTTTCATGTTATTTGTATATCTTTTTTGGAGAAATGTCTATTCAGATACTCTGCTTATTTTTTAATTGGGTTTCTTTTTATTGTTTATCATAAACACTATTTTTAATGTTTGTATTGGTTTTTAAAAAATTTTAATTGTATATATTTTTTTATACAGCAGGTTCTTATTAGTCATCAATTTTATATACATCAGTGTACATGTCAAACCCAATCTCCCAATTCATCACACCACCACCCCAACCCCCCGGCCACTTTCCCCTCTTGGTGTCCATACATTTGTTCTCTACATCTGTGTCTCAATTTCTGTCCTGCAAACCAGTTCATCTGTACCATTTTTCTAGATTCCACATATATGTGTTAATATGCGATGTTTTTCTCTTTCTGACTTACTTCATTATGACAGTCTCTAGATTCATCCACGTCTCTACAAATGACCCAATTTCGTTCCTTTTTATGGCAGAGTAATATTCCATTGTATATATGTACCACATCTTCTTTATCCATTCATCTGTTGATGGGTATTTAGGTTGCCTCCATGACCTGGCTATTGTAAAGAGTGCTGCAATGAACATTGGGGTGCATGTGTCTTTTTGAATTATGGTTTTCTCTGGGTGTATGCACAGTAGTGGGATGGCTGGGTCATATGGTAATTCTATTTTTAGTTTTTTAAGGAACGTCCATACTGTTCTCCATAGTGGCTGTATCAATTTACATTCCCACCAACAGTGCAAGAGGGATCCCTTTTCTCCACACCCTCTCCAGCATTTGTTGTTTGTAGATTTTCTGATGATGCCCATTCTAACTGGTGTGAGGTGATACTTCATTGTAGTTTTGATTTGCATTTCTCTAATAATTAGTGATGTTGAGCAGCTTTTAATGTTCTTGGCCATCTGTATGTCTTCTTTGGAGAAATGTCTATTTAGGTCTTCTGCCCATTTTTGGATTGGGTTGTTTGTTTCTTTAATATTGAGCTGCATGAGCTGTTTATATATTTTGGAGATTAATCCTTTGTTGATTCATTTGCAAATATTTTCTCCCATTCTGAGGGTTTTCTTTTCATCTTGTTTATGGTTACCTTTGCTGTGCAAAAGTTTTGAAGTTTCATTAGGTCCCATTTCTTTATTTTTGTTTTTATTTCCATTACTCTAGGAGATGGATCAAAAAAGATCTTGCTGTGATTTATGTCAAAGAGTGTTCTTCCTATGTTTTCCTCTAAGAGTTTTATAGTGTCCGGTCTTACATGTAGGTCTCTAATCCATTATGAGTTTATTTTTGAGTATGGTGTTAGGGACTGTTCTAATTTCATTCTTTTACATGTAGCCGTCCAGTTTTCCCAGCACCACTTATTGAAGACACTGTCTTTTCTCCATTGTATATCCTTGCCTCCTTTGTCATAGATTAGTTGACCATAGGTGCGTGGGTTTATCTCTGGGCTTTCTATCTTGTTCCATTGATCTATATTTCTGTTTTTGTGCCAGTACCATACTGTCTTGATTACTGTAGCTTTGTAGTATAGTCTGAAGTCAGGGAGTGTGATTCGTTCAGCTCTGCTTTTTTCCCTCAAGACTGCTTTGGCTATTCGGGGTCTTTTGTGTCTCCATACAAATTTTAAGATTTTTTTGTTCTAGTTCTGTAAAAAAATGCCATAGGTAATTTGGTAAGGATTGCATTGAATCTGTAGATTATTTGGGGTAGTATAGTCATTTCCACAATATTGATTATTCCAGTCCAAAAACATGATATATCTCTCCATCTGTTGGTATCATCTTTAATTCCTTTCATCAGTGTCTTATACTTTTCTGCATACAGGTCTTTTGTCTCCCTAGGTAGGTTTATTCCTAGGTATTTTGTTCTTTTTGTCGCAGTGGTCAATGGCAGTGTTTCCTTAATTTCTCTTTCAGATTTTTCATCATTAGTATATAGGAATGCAAGAGATTTCTGTGCGTTAATTTTGTATCCTGCAACTTTACCAAATTCATTGATTAGCTCTAGTAGTTTTCTGGTGGCATCTTTAGGATTCTCTGTGTATAGTATCATGTCATCTGCAAACAGTGACAGTTTTACTTCTTCTTTTCCAACTTGGATTCCTTTTATTTCTTTTTCTTCTCTGATGGCTGTGGCTGAAACTTGCAAAACTATGTTGAATAATAGTGGTGAGAACGGACAACCTTGTTTTGTTCCTGATCCTAGTGGAAATGGTTTCAGTTTTTCACCATTGAGAACAATGTTGGTGGTGAGTTTGTCATATATGGCCTTTATTATGTTGAGGTAAGTTCCCTCTATGCCTATTTTCCGGAGAGTTTTTATCATAAATAGGTGTTGAATTTTGTCGAAAGCTTTTTCTGCATCTATTGAGATGATAATATGGTTTTTCTTCTTCAATTCATTAACATGGTTTATCACATTGATTGATGTGCGTATATTGAAGAATCCTTGCATCCCTGGGATAAATCCCACTTGATCATGGTGTATGATCCTTTTAATGTGTTGCCGGATTCTGTTTGCTAGTATTTTGTTGAGTTTTGCATCTATATTCATCAGTGATATTGGTCTGTAATTTTCTTCTTTTGTAGTATCTTTTTCTGGTTTTGGTATCAGGGTAATGGTGGCCTCATAGAATGAGTTTGGGAGTGTTCCTTCCTCTGCAATTTTTGGAAGAGTTTGAGAAGGATGGGTGTTAGCTCTTCTCTAAGTGTTTGATAGAATTCACCTGTGAAGCCATCTGGTCCTGGACTTTTGTTTGTTGGAAGACTTTTAATCACAGTTTCAATTTCATTACTTGTGATTGGTCTGTTCATATTTTCTATTTCTTCCTGGTTCAGTCTTGGGTGGTTATACCTTTCTAAGAATTTGTCCGTTTCTTCCAGGTTGTCCAGTTTATTGGCATAGAGTTGCTTGTAGTAGTCTCTTAGAATGCTTTGTATTTCTGCAGTGTCTGTTTTAACTTTTCCTTTTTCATTTCTATTTTTATTGATTTGAGTCCTCTCCATCTTTTTCTTCATGAGTCTGGCCAGTGGTTTATCAGTTTTGTTTATCTTCTCAAAGAACCAGCTTTTAGTTTTATTGACCTTTGCTATTGTTTTCTTTGTTTCTATTTCATTCATTTCTGCTCTGATCTTTATGATTTCTTTCCTTCTGCTAACTTTGGGTTTTGTTTGTTCTTCTTTCTCTAGTTCCTTTAGCTGTAAGGTTAGATTATTTATTTGAGATTTTTCTTGTTTCTTGAGGTAGGCGTGTATAGCTATAAACTTCCTTCTTAGAACTGCTTTTGCTTCATCCCATAGGATTTGGATTGTCATGTTTTCATTGTCATTTGTCTCCAGGTAATTTTTGATTTCCTCTTTGATTTCTTCAGTGATCTCTTGACTATTTAGTAGTGTATTGTTTAGCCTGCATGTGTTTGTGGTTTTTGCGTTTTTTCCGTAATTCATTTCTAATCTCATAGTGTTGTCGTCAGAAAAGATGCTTGATATGATTTCAATTTTCTGAAATTTACTGTGGCTTGATCAGTGACACAAGATGTGATCTATCCTGGAGAATGTTCCGTGCGCACTTGAGAAGAAACAGTAATCTGCTGCTTTTGGATGGAATGTCCTATAAATATCAATTAAATCGATCTGGTCTATTGTGTCATTTAAAGCTTCTGTTTCCTTATTTTCACTTTAGATGATCTGTCCATTGGTGTAAGTGAGGTGTTAAAGTCCCCCACTATTGTTGTGTTCCTGTTGATTTCCTCTTTTATAGCTGTTAGCAGTTGCCTTATGTATTGAGGTGCTCTGATGTTGGGTGCATATATATTTATAATTGTTATATCATCTTCTTGGATTGACCCCTTGATCATTACATAGTGTCACTCCTTATCTCTTGTAACATTCTTTATTTTAAAGTCTATTTTGTCTTATACGAGTATTGCTACTCCAGCTTTCTTTTGATTTCCATTTGCCTGGAATATCTTTTTCCATCCCCTCACTTTCAGTCTGTATGTGTCCCTAGGTCCGAAGTGGGTCTCTTGTAGACAACATATATAAGGGTCTTGTTTTTGTATCCATTCAGCAAGCTTGTGTCTTTTGGTTGGAGCATTTAATCCATTCATGTTTAAGGTAATTATCGATATGTATATTCCTATGATCATTTTCTTAATTGTTTTGGGTTTGTTTTTGTAGGTCCTTTTCTCCTCTTGTGTTTCCCACTTAGAGAAGTTCCTTTAGTATTTGTTCTAGAACTGGTTTGGTGGTGCTGAATTCTCTTAAGCTTTTGCTTGTCTGTAAAGCTTTTGATTTCTCCAACGAATCTGAATGAGATCCTTGCTGGGTAGAGTAATCTTGGTTGTAGGTTCTTCCCTTTCTTTTTTTTTTTCTTTTTCATCTTTATTGGAGTACAGTTGCTTTATAATGGTGTGTTAGTTTCTGCTTTATAACAAAGTTAATCAGTTATACATATACATGTGTTCCCATATCTCTTCCCTCTTGCCTCTCCCTCCCTCCCACCCTCCTTATCACACCCCTCTAGGTCGTCACAAAGCACCGAGCTGATCTCCCTGTGCTATGCGGCTGCTTCCCACTAGCTGTCTATTTTACGTTTGGTAGTGCATATATGTCCATGCCACTCTCTCACTTTGTCACAGCTTACCCTTCCCCCTCCCCATATCCTCAAGTCCATTCTCTAGTAGGTCTGTGTCCTTATTCCTGTCTTACCCCTAGGTTATTCATGACATTTTTTTTTCTTAGATTCCATATATATGTGTCAGCACACGGTATTTGTCTTTCTCTTTCTGACTTACTTCACTCTGTATGACAGACTCTAGGTCCATCCAACTCATTACAAATAGCTCAGTTTTGTTTCTTTATATGGCTGAGTAATATTCCATTGTATGTATGTGCCACATCTTCTTTATCCATTCATCCTATGATGGACACTTAGGTTGCTTCCATCTCCTGGCTATTGTAAATAGAGCTGCAGTGAACATTTTGGTACATGACTCTTTTTGAATTATGGTTTTCTTAGGGTATATGTCCAGTAGTGGGATAGCTGGGTCATATGGTAGCTCTATTTGTAGTTTTTTAAGGAACCTCCATACTGTTCTCCATAGTGGCTGTACCAATTCACATTCCCACCAGCAGTGCAAGAGTGTTCCCTTTTCTCCACACCCTCTCCAGCATTTATGTTTATAGATTTTTTTGATGATGGCCATTCTGACCGGTGTGAGATGATATATCATTGTAGTTTTGATTTCCATTTCTCTAATGATTAATGATGTTGAACATTCTTTCATGTGTTTGTTGGCAATCTGTATATTTTCTTTGGAGAAATGTCTATTTAGGTCTTCTGCCCATTTTTGGATTGGGTTGTTTGTTTTTTTGTTATTGAGCTGCATGAGCTGCTTGTAAATTTTGGAGATTAATCCTTTGTCACTTGCTTCATTTGCAAATATTTTCTTCCATTCTGAGGGTTGTCTTTTGGTCTTGTTTATGGTTTCCTTTGCTGTGCAAAAGCTTTGAAGTTTCATTAGGTCCCATTTGTTTATTTTTGTTTTTTCCATTTCTCTGGGAGGTGGGTCAGAAAGGATCTTCCTGTGATTTATGTCATAGAGTGTTCTGCCTATGTTTTCCTCTAAGAGTTTGATAGTTTCTGGCCTTACATTTAGGTCTTTAATCCATTTTGAGTTTATTTTTGTGTATGGTGTTAGGGAGTGTTCTAATCTCATACTTTTACATGTAGCCATCCAGTTTTCCCAGCACCACTTATTGAAGCAGCTGTCCTTTCTCCACTGTACATTCCTGCCTCCTTTATCAAAGATAAGGTGACCATAAGTGCGTGGGTTTATCTCTGGGCTTTCTATCCTGTTCCATTGATCTATATCTCTGTTTTTGTGCCAGTACCATACTGTCTTGATTACTGTAGCTTTGTAGTATAGTCTGAAGTCAGGGAGCCTGATCCCTCCAGCTCCATTTTTCGTTCTCAAGGTTCCTTTGGCTATTCGGGGGTCTTTTGTGTTTCCATACAAATTGTGAAATTTTTTGTTCTATTTCTGTGAAAAACGCCAGTGGTAGTTTGATAGGGATTGCATTGAATCTGTAGATTGCTTTGAGTAGTACTGTCATTTTCACAATGTTGATTCTTCCAATCCAAGAACATGGTATATCTCTCCATCTATTTGTATCATCTGTAATTTCTTTCATCAGTGTCTTATAATTTTCTGCATACAGGTCTTTTGTCTCCTTAGGTAGTTTTATTCCTAGATAGTTTATTCTTGTTGTTGAAATGGTAAATGGGAGTGTTTTCTTGATTTCATTTTCAGATTTTTCATTAGTGTGTAGAAATGCCAGAGATTTCTGTGCATTAATTTTGTATCCTGCTACTTTACCAAATTCATTGATTAGCTCTAGTAGTTTTCTGGCAGCATTTTTAGGATTCTCTATGTATAGTATCATGTCGTCTGCAAACAGTGACAGCTTTACTTCTTCTTTTCCGATTAGGATTCCTTTTATTTCCTTTTTGTCTCTGATTGCTGTGGCTAAAACTTCCAAAACTATGTTGAATAAGAGTGGTGAGAGTGGGCAACCTTGTCTTGTTCCTGATCTTAGTGGAAATGCTTTCAGTTTTTTACCATTGAGGACGATGTTGGCTGTGGGTTTGTCATATATGGCCTTTATTATATTGAGGAATGTTCCCTCTATGTCTACTTTCTGCAGGGTTTTTATCATAAATGGGTGTTGAATTTTGTCAAAAGCTTTCTCTGCATCTATTGAGATGACCATATGGTTTTTCTCCTTCAATTTGTTAATATGGTGTATCACATTGATTTGTGTATATTGAAGAATCCTTGCATTCCAGGAATAAACCCCACTTGATCATGGTGTATGATCCTCTTAATGTGCTGTTGGATTCTGTTTGCTAGTATTTTGTTGAGGATTTTTGCATCTGTGTTAATCAGTGATATTGGTCTGTAGTTTTCTTCCTTTGTGACATCCTTGTCTGGTTTTGGTATCAGGGTGATGGTGGCCTGGTAGAATGTGTTTGGGAGTGTTCCTCCCTCTGCTATATTTTGGAAGAGTTTGAGAAGGATAGGTGTTAGGTCTTCTCTAAATGTTTGATAGAATTTGCCTGTGAAGCCATCTGGTCCTGGGCTTTTGTTTGTTGGAAGGTTTTTAATCAGAGTTTCAATTTCAGTGCTTGTGATTGGTCTGTTCATAGTTTCTATTTCTTCCTGATTCAGTCTTGACAGGTTGTGCATTTCTAAGAATTTGTCCATTTCCTCCAGGTTGTCCATTTCATTGGCATAGAATTGCTTGTACTAATCTCTCATGATCTTTTGTATTTCTGCAGTGTCAGTTGTTACTTCTCTTTTTCATTTCTAATTCTATTGATTTGAGTCTTCTTCCCTTTTTTCTTGATGAGTCTGGCTAATGGTTTATCAATTTTGTTTATCTTCTCAAAGAACCAGCTTTTAGTTTTATTGGTCTTTGCTATCGTTCCCTTCATTTCTTTTTCATTTATTTCTCATCTGATCTTTATGATTTCTTTCCTTCTGCTAACTTTGGGGTGTTTTTGTTCTTCTTTCTCTAATTGCTTTAGGTGCAAGATTAGGTTGTTTATTCGAGATTTTTCCTGTTTCTTAAGGTAGGATTGTATTGCTATAAACTTCCCTCTTAGAACTGCTTTTGCTGCAACCCATAGGTTTTGGGTCGTTGTGTCTCCATTGTCATTTGTTTCCAGGTATTTTTTGATTTCCTCTTTGATTTCTACAGTGATCACTTCGTTATTAAGTAGTGTATTGTTTTGCCTCCATGTGTTTGTATTTTTTACAGATCTTTTCCTGTAATTGATATCTAGTCTCATAGCGTTGTGGTCAGAAAAGATACTTGATACAATTTCAATTTTCTTAAATTTACCAGGGCTTGATTTGTGACCCAAGATATGATCTATCCTGGAGAATGCTCCATGAGCACTGGAGAAAAATGTGTATTCTGTTGTTTTTGGGTGGAATGTCCTATAAATATCAATTAAGTCCATCTTGTTTAATGTATCATTTAAAGCTTGTGTTTCCTTATTTATTTTCATTTTGGATGATTTGTCCTTTGGTGAAAGTGGGGTGTTAAAGTCCCCTACGATGAATGTGTTACTGTCAATTTCCCCTTTTATTATGGCTGTTAGTATTTGCCTTATGTATTGAGGTGCTCCTATGTTGGGTGCATAAATATTTACAATGGTTATATCTTCTTCTTGGATCAATCCCTTGATCATTATGTAGTGTCCTTCTTTGTCTCTTCTAATAGTCTTTATTTTAAAGTCTATTTTGTCTGATATGAGAATGGCTACTCCAGCTTTCTTTTGGTTTCCATTCGCATGGCATATCTTTTTCCATCCCCTCACTATCAGCCTGTATGTGTCCCTAGGTCTGAAGTGGGTCTCTTGTAGACAGCATATATATGGGTCTTGTTTTTGTATCCATTCAGCCAGTCTGTGTCTTTTGGTGGGAGCATTTAGTCCATTTACATTTAAGGTAATTATCAATATGTATGTTCCTATTCCCATTTTCTTAATTGTTTTGTGTTGTTATTGTAGGTCTTTTCCTTCTCTTGTGTTTCTTGACTAGAGAAGATCCTTTAGCATTTGTTGTAAAGCTGGTTTGGTGGTTCTGAACTCTCCCAGCTTTTACTTCTCTGTAAAGGTTTTAATTTCTCCATCAAAACTGAGTGAGATCCTTGCTGGGTAGAGTAATCTTGGTTGTCAGTTTTTCTCCTTTATCACTTTAAATATGTCCTGCCAGTCCCTTCTGGTTTGCAGAGTTTCTGCTGAAAGATCACCTCTTAACCTTATGGGGATTCCCTTGTTTGTTATTTGTTGTTTTTCCCTTGCTACTTATAATATGTTTTCTTTGTATTTAATTTTTGACAGTTTGATTAATATGTGTCTCGGCATGTTTCTCCTTGGATTTATCCTGTATGGAACTCTGTTTCCTGGACTTGTTAACTATTTCCTTTCCCATATTAGGGAAGTTTTCAACTATAATCTCTTGAAGTATTTTCTCAGTCCCTTTCTTTTTCTCTTCTTCTTTTGGGACCCCTATAATTTGAATGTTGGTGGGTTTAATGTTGTCCCAGAGGCCTCTGAGACTGTCCTCAGTTCTTTTCGTTCTTTTTTCTTTATTCTGCTCTGCAGTAGGTATTTCCACTATTTTATCTTCCAGGTCACTTATCCATTCTTCTCCCTCAGCTATTTGGTATTGATCCCTTCTAGAGTATTTTTAATTTCATTTATTGTGCTGTTCATGATTGCTTGTTTCATGTTTAGTTCTTCTAGGTCCTTGTTAAATGTTTCTTGCATTTTCTCTATTCTATTTCCAAGATTTTGGATCATCTTTACTATCATTACTCTGAATTCTTTATCAGGTAGACTGCCTATTTCCTCATTTGTTTTGTCTGGTGGGTTTTTACGTTGCTCCTTCTGCTGTGTATTTCTCTGTCTTCCCATTTTGCTTAACTTATTGTGTTTGGGGTCTCCTTTCTGCAAGCTGCAGGTTCGTAGTTCCTGTTGTTTTTGGTGTGTGCCCCCAGTGGGTAAGGTTGGTTCAGTGGGCTGTGGAGGCTTCCTGGTGGAGGGGACTGGTGTGTGTGTTCTGGTGGATGAGGCTGGATCTTGTCTTTCTGGTGGGCAGGTCCACGTCTGGTGGTGTATTTTGGGGTGTCTGTGGACTTATTATGATTTTAGGCAGCCTCTCTGCTAATGGGTGGGGTTGTGTTCCTGTCTTGCTATTTGTTTGGCATAGGGTGTCCAGCACTGTAGCTTGCTGGTCGTTGAGTGGAGCTGCGTTTTAGCATTGAGATGGAGATCTCTGAGAGAGCTTTTGCCGTTTGCTATTATGGGGGGCCGGTAGGTCTCTGGTGGACCAATGTCCTGAACTTGGCTCTCCCACCTCAGAGGTTCAGGCCTGACAACCGGCTGGAGCAGCAAGACTCTGTCAGCCACCTGGCTTTTGGGAAGTCTGAGGTCCTCTGCCAGTGTTCAGTAGGTGCTCTGTATGAGCTTTTCCACATGTATATGTATTTTTAATGTATTTCTGAGGAGGAAGGTGATCTCCACGTCTTACTCCTCTGCCATCTTGAAGCTCCAAACTCGGGAACTCCACACTCCAGAGGCCCTCTTTTCCATGTGGTGCCTCTCCCCTTCTGCGTGGGTCCTAACCCTCTCCGTTTTTTTCTTGGTGAGTCTGGCTAAGGGATTATCAATTTTGTTTATCTTCTCAAAGAACCAACTTTTAGTTTTATTGATCTTTGCTATTGTTTTCTTCGTTTTGATTTCATTTATTTCTGCTCTGATCTTTATGATTTATTTCCTTATACTCACTTCAGCGAGTTTTTTTGTTCTTTGTCTAGTTGCTTTAGGTGTACGGTTAGAGTGTTTATTTGAGATTTTTCTTGTTTCTTGAGGTGAGATTGAATTGGTATAAACTTCCCTGTTAGAACTGCTTTTGCTGCATCCCATAGGTTTTGGATCATCGTGTTTTCATTGTTTTTTGTCTCTATTTTTTTTTTTTTTTGTCTCTAGATATTTTTTGATTTCCTCTTTGATTTCTTCAGTGATCTCTTGGGTAGTTAGTAGTGTATTGTTTAGCCTTCAGGTGTTTGTGTTTTTTACAGTTTTTTTCATGAACTGATGTCTAATCTCATAGTGTTGTGGTCAGAAAAGATGCTTGATACAATGTCAGTTTTGTTAACCTTACCAAGGCTTGATTTGTGACCAAAGATGTGATCTGTCCTGGAGAATGTTCCGTGTGCACTTGAGAAGAAAGTGTCTTTCGGGTGGAATGTCCTATCAATATCAATTAAGTCTGTCTGGTCTTTTGTGTCATTTAAAGCTTGTGTTTCCTTATTTATTTTGTGTCTGGATGATCTGTCCATTGGTGTAAGTGGGGTGTTAAAGTCCCCCACTATTATTATGTTACTGGCGATTTCCCCTTTTATGGTTTTTAGCATTTGCCTTATGTATTGAGGAGGTGCTCCTATATTGGGTGCCTAAATATAATAGTTATATCTTGTTCTTTGATTGAGCCCTTGATCATTATGTAGTGCCCTTCTTGTCTCTTGTAACAGTCTTTATTTTAAAGTCTATTTTATCTGACATGAGTATTGCTACTCAAGCTTTCTTTTGATTTCCATTTGCACAGAATATCTTTTCCATTCCCTTAGTTTTGGTCTTTATGTGTTCCTAGGTCTGAAGTGGGTCTCTTGTAGATAGCATATAAACAGGTCTTGTTTTTTTGTTTGTTTCTTTTATTATTTATTTGGCTGTGCTGGGTCTTAGCTGTGGCACACAGGATCTTTAGCTCCAGCATGGAGGATCTAGTTCCCTGACCAGGGATCAAACCCACACCCCCTGCATTGGTAGCACAGAGTCTTAACCACTGGACCACCAAGGAAGTCCCAAACAGGTTTTGTTTTTGTATCCATTGAGCCTGTTTGTGTCTTTTGGTTGGAGCATTTAATTCATTTACATTCAAGGTAATTATCGATATGTTATGTTCCTATTACCATTTTCTTAATTGTTTTGGGTTTATTTTTGTGGGTCTTTCTCTTCTCTTGTGTTTCCCGCCTAGAGAAGTTCCTTTAGCATTTGTTGTAAAGCTGGTTTGGTGGTGCTGAATTCTCATAGCTTTTGCTTTTCTGTAAAGCTTTTGATTTCTCCGTCGAATCTAAATGAGATCCTTGCTGGGTACAGTAATCTTGGTTGTAGGTTTTACTGTTTCATCACTTTAAATGTATCCTTGCCACTCCCTTCTGGCCTGCAGAGTTTCTGCTGAAAGATCATCTCTTAACCTTTTGGGGATTCCCTTGTATGTTATTTGTTGCTTTTCTCTTGCTGTTTTTAGTATTTTTTCTTTGAATTCAATTTTTGTTAGTTTGATTAATATGTGTCTCAGAGTTTTTCTCCTTGGGTTTATCCTGCATGGAACTCTCTGTGCTTCTTGGACTTGTGTGGCTATTTCCTTTCCCATTTTAGGGAAGTTTTTGACTATAATCTCTTCAAATATTTTCTCAGACCCTTTCTCTTTCTCTTCTTCCTCTAGAACACCTATAATTTGAATGTTTGTGCATTTAATATTGTCCCAGAGGTCTCTGAGAGTGTCCTCCCTTCTTTTCATTCTTTTTTCTTTTTTCTGCTCCTTGGCAGTTATTTCTACCATTCTATCTTCCAGCTCACTTATTCAGTCTTCTGCCTCAGTTATTGGGCTGTTGATTCCTTCTAGTGTATTTTTCATTTCATTTATTGTGTTGTTCATCACTGTTTTTTTTTTTAGTTCTTCTGTATCCTTGTTAAACATTTCTTGTATTTTCTTGATCCATGCCTCCATTCTATTTCTGAGATTCTGGATCATCTTTACTGTCATTACTCTTAATTCTTTTTCAGGTAAGTTGCCTATTTCCTCTTCATTTATTTGGTCTTGTAGGTTTTTACCTTCCTCCTTCATCTCTAATGTATTTTTTTGTCATCTCATTTTTTTTAATGGGTGGGGCTGTGTTCCTGTCTTACTGGCTGTTTGGCCTGAGGTGTCCAGCACTGGGGTTTGCAGGCAGTTGGTTGGAGACAGGTCTAAGTGCCAAGATGAAGACCTCTGGGAGAACTCACACCTATTAAGGTCTAAGTGCCAAGATGAGGACCTCTGGGAGAACTCACACCTATTAATAGTCTCTGGGGCCTGGGGTTCTCTGTTAGTCCAGTGGTTTGGACTTAGCACTCCCTCCACAGGAGCTCAGGCCCAACCCCAGCCTGGGAACCAAGACCCCACAAGCCATGTGGCATGGCAAAAGAAATAAAAGGGCAACGAATAAAAAAGAATAGAAAAATAAAGAATAAAAAAGAAAATAAAATTAGAAAAATTAAAATTAAACCACAACAACAAAGCAAAACAGAACCAGCACAGCAAAAACATAAAGATTAAATGAAAAAATAAAATTAAAAAAAAGATAAAAGTTAAAAAAAAAAAGAGCCAGAGAGGCCTTAGTGTGTGTGTGTGGGCCCTTAGGCCCAGGACCCACACTGCCAGAATATACCTTGGTTTGGGGGGGCAGGGCTCAAACCCAGGTCCCAGTCAGCTGCAGGGGGCCCTGGGGGTGGGGGGCTCAGGCTCAGGACCCCAGCAGGCTTTCCAGGGTCTGAGGGCATGGGAGAGACACTAGCCATGTTCCCTCCTGATCCCCCGACCCTCCAAAGGTCCCTCTCCATCCCCACCAATCCCCATGCCATGAGTGGGCCACTCCAAGTGTGGGACTCTCTCCCCTCCCCCAACTCCCCCTCAGGGGCATTGGTCCCATCCCACCTCCACTTTTCTTCCCCCTCCCACATCCTACCTGGTTGCACGGGGATTCCTCCCATCCCCTTAGGTGTCTAAGGTCCCCCACCAGTGCCTAGTAGATGCCCTACTTGTGAGGAGACACAAACCTTGTGTCCACCTACTGCACCATCTTGACTCCTGTTTAAAACTTTTGACTCCCCCTAAATCCAACTACTAATAGACTATTGTTGACAAGAACCCTTACTGGTAACAGAAACAGTCAATCAACACGTATTTTGTACATGTAGTATATACTATATTCTTACAATAAGGAGAAGAGAAAAGATTAAGAAAATCATAAGGAAGAGGAAATACATCTACAGTAATGTACTGTATTTATTGATACCATAAGTTTATGTCATCTGTTGACAAGGTGAATCCTCTGTCAGTCAGTACCTACCTATATCAATATTGTCAATATTGCATTATATGATACAAAATACAGTAGAAGTTATATGTACTACTAACACCAACATTAAAAATGAAAAACTTAGGTAAAAAAATTTATTTTTACTTACAGGAATAATGATTCATGCATTGATAACAAAGAAGTGGCAATATGATTGCTTAATGGTAGCCTACTGTAATCAATACAATTTCTTCACATAGCCTAGCCCATACACTAATGAATGAATTATAAAATTTTAATAGCATATAGTATTACAGTCATATTCATAATACAGACTTGGAAACACCGTTACACTTTTGTAAAAAGTCACTTACTTGTGGTAATAGGGTGATACGCATATCAAATTATGAGAGAGAGAAGCATTCGGTATGGTAATGTAATTCTTTGAAAGCAAAGTTATAAACCAATAATAAAACTAACACATTATTAATTTTATATTAAATATCACTCACCTTGTGCCTACGTTAAGATAGACTATCCACTCCAATACAATCTTTTTTCTTATTAAAGTACAGTTGATTTACATTATTTTATTAGTTTCAAGTGTACAACACAGTGATTCAAGATTTTTATAGATTGTACTGTAAAGTTGTTACAAAACAATGGTAGTATTTCCCTGAGCTATACAATATATCCTTGTTGCTTATCTATTTTATACACAGTAGTTTATATCTCTTAATCTCACCCCTATCCCTATCTTGCCCCTCTCCGCTCCCCTCTCCCCACTGGTTACCACTAGTTTGTTGTCAGTATCTGTGGATCTGTTTCTGTTTTGTTATATACATTTGTTTGTTTAATTTTTTAGATTCTACATATAAGTGATAACATCAGTCTTTGTCTTTCTCAGTCTGACTTACTTCACTGAGCATAGTACTCTAGATCCATCCATGTTGTTGCAAATGGCAGAACTTTATTCATTTTTATGGCTGAGTAATATTCCATTGTATATATACACCACATCTCCTTTATGAATTTTTCTGTTGATGGACACTTTGGTTGCTTCCATGTCTTAGCAAATGTAAATAATGATCCTTTGAACATGGAGGTACACGTATCTTTTCAAATTAGTATTTTTGTTTTCTTTGGATATATATCCACGAGTAGAATTTCTGGATCACATGGTAGTTTCATTTTTTCTTTTTTTTTTTTTTTTGAGGAACTTCCATACTGACTTCCAAAGTAGCAGCACCAAGTTACATTCCTACCAACAGTATACAAGGGTTCCGCTTTCTCCACATACTCACCAACATTTATAATTTGTGGTCTTTTTGATGATAGCCACTCTGACAGGTGTGAGTGTGACAGCCACTCTCTCATTGTGGTTTTGATTTGCATTCTTTGATGATTATCTATCTTAAACATCTTTTCATGTGCCTATTGGCCATCTGTATGTATTCTTTGGAAAAGTGTCTATTCAAGTCTTCTGCCCATTTTTTAATTGGGTCATTTTAATTGGGTTTTTAATTTTTTAATCGGGTTTGTTTTTCTGATACTGAGTTGTATGAGTTGTTTGTACACTGTGGATAATAACCCTTTATCAGTCATATTATATGCATATATTTTATTCCATTCAGTAGGTTGTGTTTTCATTTTGTTGATGGTTTCCTTTGCTATGCAAAAGCTCAAGTTTAATTAGGTCCTATTTGTTCATTTTTACTTTTGTTTCTTTTGCCTTAGGAGACAGATCCATAAAAAATATTGCTACAATTTATGTCCAAGAGTTTTCTGCCTATCTTCTTTACTAGGAGTTTTATGGTCTCCATTCTTACATGTAGGTCTTTAATCCATTTGAGTTTATTTTTGTATACGGTATGAGGAAAGTTTCTAATATTATTCTTTTACATGTAGCTGTCCAGTATTCCCAGCACCACTTATTGAAGAGACTGTCTTATCTCCACTGTATATTCTTGCATCCTTTGCCAAAGAATAATTGAAAATAAGTGCATGGGTTTATTTCTGAGCTCTTTATTCTGTTCAGTTGATCTATGTGTCTTTTTATGGCAGTACCATGCTGTTTTGATTACTGGAGCTTTGTAGTATAGTCCAAATCCAGGGAGCATGTTACCTCAAGCTTTTTTCTTTTTTCTTAAGATTGCTTTAGTAATTCAGGGTCTTTTGTGGTACATATAAATTTTAGGGTTATTTGTTTTGGTTCTGTTGAAAATGTCATGGATATTTTGACAGGGATTGCATTAAATGTGTAGATTGCTTTGGGTAGTATGGACATGTTAACAATATTAATTCTTCCAATTCAAGAACACAGGATATATTTCCATTTCTTTGTATCATTTTCAAATTCCTTCATCAATGTTTTATAGTTTCAGAGTAGAGGTCTTTGACCTCCTTGGTAAGTTTATTCCTTAGGTATTTTATTATTTTTGATGTGACTTTAAATGGGATTGTTTCCTTGCTTTCTCTTTATGATAGTTCATTATTAGTATATAGAAAAGCACATATCCTGTAACTTTCTGAATTAATTTATTGGTTCTAATAGTTTCTTTTGTGGAAAATTTAGGGTTTTCTATATATAGTATCATGTCATTTGCAAATAGTGACAGTTCTACTTCTTCCCTTCCAATTTGGATGTGGCTTTTTGTTTTTTGTTGTCCGATTACTGTGATGAGGACTTCGAACTCTATGTTAAATAGACGTGGCAAGAGTGGGCATTCTTGTCTTATTCCTCATTTTGGAGGAAAAGCTTTCAGCTTTTCACCATTGAGTATGATGTTAGCTGTGGCTCTGTCATAAGTGGTTTTTATTATGTTGAGATATGTTCCCTCTATATCCACTTGGATGAGAATTTTTATCATGAATGGATGTTGAATTTTGTCAAATGCTTTTTCTGCCTATGTTGAGATGATTATATGATTTTTGCCTTTCCTTTTGTTAATTTGGTGTATCATATTGATTGATGCGAACCATCTTCACATCCCTCAAATAAATCCCACTTGATCATGGTGTATGATCCTTTTTATATATTGTTGGATTGGGTTTGCAGATATTTTGTGAGGATTTTTGTATATATATTCATGAAAGATATTGGCCTGTTATTTTCTTTTTTTGCAGTGTCTTTATCTAGTTTTGGTATCAGGGTAATTGTGGCCTCATAGAATTATTTTGGGAGTGCTCCATCCTCTTCCATTTTTTGGAAAAGTTAAGGCTAGGTTGGTAGAATTCCCTCGTGAAGCTGTCTTGTTCTGGATTTCCATTTGCTGGGAGGGTCTTTTGTTTGTTTTTGTTGTGTTTTGTTTAGGGTTTTTTTGTTTGTTTTGTTTTTTACAGATACAAGTCACTAACAGTGATCTGTCTGTTCAGATTGTCTATTTCTTCCTGATTCAGTCTTAGAAGGTTATATGTTTCTAGAAGTTTGTCCATTTCTTCTAGATTGTCCAATTTGTTGTCATATAACTGTTCATAGTATTTCCTTATTTTTTGTATCTCTGTGATATCGGTTGTTATTTCTCCTCTTTCATTTCTCATTTTGTTGATTTAGGTCCTCTCTCTTTTCCTCTTGAGGAGCCTGGCTAAAGGTTTGTCAACTGTGTTTATCTTTTCAAAAACCAGCCCTTAGTTTCATTGATCTTTTTTATTATTTATTTGGTCATTTTTATTTATGTCCTCTCTGATCTTTATTATTTCGTGTTTTCTACTGACTTTGGGCTTTGTTTGGTCTTCTTTTTCTAATTACTTTCAATGCAACATTAGGTTATTTGAGATTTTTTGTTTGTTTCTTGAGGTAGGCCTGTATCACTATAAACTTTCCTCTTAGGACTGCTTTTGCTGCATTCCACCAATTTTGGAAAGTTGTGTTTCCATTTTCATTTGTCTTGAGGTATTTCCTCTTTGATATCTTCACTGACCTATTGGTTTTTTTTAGTAACATGTTGTTTAGTCTCCACGTGTTTGTGCTTTTCCCTTTTTTTTTCTGTAACTGATTTTTAGTTTCATACAATTGTGGTAGAAAAAAAATGCTTGACACAATTTCTATTTTCTTAAATTTGTTGAGACTTGTGGCCTAGCATGTGATCCATCCTGGATAATGTTCCATGTGCACTTGAAAACAAAGTATATTCTGCTGTTTTTGTCCTGTAGATATCTATTAAGCCCAGCTGGTTTATTGTATTGTTTAAGACCAGTGTTGCCTAATTGATATTCTGTCTGGATGATCTGTCCATTGATATAAGTCAGATTTAAAGTCCCCTACTATTATTGTATTATTATCAACTTCTCCCTTTATGTCTGTTAATATTTGATTTATATATTTAGGTGTTCCTGTAATGGGTGCATATATGTTAACGAGTGTAATATCCTCATCTTTATTGATCCCTTTATCATTACATAAAGCTCTTCTTTATCTTTTGCTATAGGCTTTTTAAAAGTCTATTTTATCTGATATGAGTATTGCTACCCCTGCTTTTCTTTTTTTTAAAGGGGTAATATTTTAATACCATGCTGTGTGTGTGTGTGTGTACACATTTATCTGAATATTTTCAATCAGCTTGACTGAAGTATAATTTACATACAAGAAAATACACATAGTTGCATATAGAGTTGGATGAGTTCAAAAATACATATCCCTAAGTCAGCTCCACACAATCCAGATACAAGACATTTCCTTTTACCTTAGGACCCTCTCCCTGGTTTGAGAAAAGGAGCAATAAAGTATAAACTCTTCAAATAGAGTTTTGTAAGTTTTATCAAGGCTACTGGTTGAGGAAGGAATATTAGGCTCAAGAGCTTGGGCATTGGCGTATGAGAGCCAAAGTTTCAATTAGCCAAACAAAACACTTTACCCCTGCTTTCTTGTCTTGTCTTTCTTATCCAGTCACCCACCCCATGTCTTTTGATTGGACCTTTTAGTCCACTGATATTTAAAGTAATTATTGAGAGGTTTGTACTTATTATTATTACTTGTTTTCTGGTTGTTTTTGTAGTTTTTCTCTGTTCATTTCTTCTTTTTGCTTCTTCTCTTTTAGTTTGATGATTTTCTTTAGTAGTATGCTTATGTTCCTTTCTTCTCCATTTTTGTGTAACTACTGTAGGTTTTTGATTTGTGGTTACCACGGGATTCATATATGTTGATCTATAACTAAATCTACTTCTTTTAAACTGGTAGTAATTTAAATTCAAACACATTGTAAAAGATCTACCTTTTTTGCTCCCTTCCCCCACATCTTGTGTTTTGATGTCCTATTTTATGTCTTCATGTTTATACCTTCACTACGTGTGTAGTTATATTTGCCTTTACAGTTTTTGTCTTTTACCTTTGTACTCGTTTATTTAAGTGCTTGATCCTCAGCCTTTACTATATATTTTCCTTTCCTAGTGGGATTTTTCCTTTACCATAGTTTCTTACTCCTTGTCATAGGCTTTTTTTTAAACTCAGAGAAGACCCTTTAACATTTATTTTAGTGTAGATTTAGTACTGATGAACTCTTATTTAGTTTTTGCTTGTCTGAGTTCTTTGTCTCTCCTTGAATTCTAAATGATAATCTTGCTAGGTTACAGATTTTTCCCTTTGAAAACTTCAGATATATCATGGCCCTCTGGCCTGCAAAGTTTCTGCAGAAAAATCAGCTGATAGCTTTATGGTGGTTCCCTTGTATATGATTCTTTGTTTTTCTCTTGCTGCTTTTAGAATTCATGCTTTATCTTTTTTTTTTTTTTTTTTTTTTTTTTTTTTTGCGGCATGCGGGCCTCTCACTGCTGTGGCCTCTCCTGTTGCGGAGCACAGGCTCCGGGCGCGCAGGCCCAGCGGCCATGGCCCACGGGCCCAGTTGCCCTGCGGCATGCAGGATCCTCCCAGACCAGGGCACGAACCTGTATCCCCTGCATCTGCAGGTGGACTCAACCACTGCGCCACCAGGGAAGCCCCATGCTTTATTTTTAACTTGTGCTATTTTAATTATGATATGTCTTGGTGTGGGTCTGTTTGGGTTCACCTTGTTTGGGACACTCTGTGCTTCCTGTATAGTACCTGGATATGTTTCTTTCTTCAAGTTCGGAAAGTTTCAGCCATAATTTCATCAAATACATTTTGACCCCCTACTCTCTCTTTTCTCCTTCTGGGACCCTTATAATGTAAATGTTGATATCCTTGATGTTGTTCCATAGATCCATTAAACTGTTCTCATTTTTTGTTTTTCTTTTCTTGTTCTGATTGGGTGATTTCCATTATTCTATCTTCCAGATCACTTATGTGTTCTTCCTTATCACCAATCTCCTATTCATTCTTTCTAATGTGTTTTCATTTCAGCTATTGTCTTCTTCAGTGTTCTGACCTGTCCTTTTTTATATTTTCTAGTTCCTTATTAAAATTCTCTCTGTATTCATCTATCCTTTTTTCCTAATTCAGAAATCATACTTATTACTAATGCTTTGAATTCTTTACCTGGTAAATTGTTTATTTCTGTTTAATTGGTTGTTTTTTTCAGGAGTTTTGTCTTGCTCTTTCAATTGAGACAAATTCCTCTGTCTTCTTATTTTGCTTTTGTTTGTTTCTATGAAATTAGATGAAACAGTTATCTATAGTGATCTTGATCTTATGGGGGAGCATCCCTATACAGTCTGTCTGTACCCAGTGGCTTTGGTGGGAGAGCTGGATTTGACATGAACACAAGTCACGTTTTCTCAGGGCATGTTGGCAACTCTCACCTTGGTAGAAGGTGGGGCTGGAGATGGAGGTGCTAGGGCCAAAGCCTGTTGTAACGCAGGGCTTCCCCTCTGCTCAGTGACCATCACCGCCCTATTGAGGGTGGTTTCCTATACCACGTTGATGTAGCAGAAGCCCTGAGGGTCAGGTCTGGGCTGGCTCCATTCCTTCCAAGTGTGCACTCTCCCCATTCCCAGCACTGGCACCCTTACCCCAGATGAGAGCAATGCTGCAGCAAGAGGGGCTGGTATAGAGTACTTGGCATGGATTGGAGCACGGGCCTTGGCACAGATCATGGTAGTCTGGCTGGGGCCAGAGATCTGGACTGTCCCTGATGCCCTGCCTGTGTAAGCACCAGCAATGGCTGTCCCCACCCTGCTCAGATGCTGCTTTATGTCTGAACCACTTCTGTGTCGCACAGCCAAGCTTTTAAGCGGGGCTGGAGCATTCTCTTAGCTCAGGCTGGTGCACACGCTGAGGCATTCATGGGAAACCAGCCAGCCACCCATGCAATTTTCAGTCCACCCTCTTTGCCCTGCTTTGTGAGCAAGCAAGCATGCACATGCTCCTTACAAGCAGAGTACAGGCTCCCACAGTCCTCCTGTTACTCCTGCTGTCCCTCTAACCAGCCAAGGGGATTTGTCGTCCCTGTGTCAGACCCCAGGAGTGTGGTGCCCAATATGTGACTCAAACTGCTCACTCCCTAGGGAGGATCTCTGCCTGTGTTTAACCCCCTCCTCTTCTGAATCCCCTGGGAGGTTGTGACTTGATCATTTCTCTTCTCTACTTACCCAGTTTCATGTGGATCTTTCTTACAGCCTTGGTTGTGCAAGAGTCTTTCTGTGAGTCTCCAGTTAGTTTTTAATTAGAATTGTTCTACATGTAGATGTATTTTTGATGTACTCTTTGTGTGTGGGGGGGGTGAGTTCTGTGTCCTACTCCACAATCTTGATCTTCTCCAGACAAAACAGACTTTAAAACAAAGACTCTCCAATGAATCTGCTATTGTCAACAGTGCCCTCCACATTGCTAACTACCACACAGCGGTCAATTCTCTTCTCTCTGCAGTACTTGACTGGTTACTCTCTCCTTCTTGAAACAGTTTCTTCAGTTGAAATCTGTAACACAGCTCTCTTGTTTGATCTTACTTCACTGAACTCAATACAAGTCTTGGACACAATGTTCTACACAGTGAATACTTAGGCGATAATGAACATCATGACATGAAAACATCTTGTATAGTTATCAGATTTTTACACAAAGACACACACATACACAACAGATAAGTAGTTTATTAACTGTATGGCACAATGATTATTTACCATTCATTAGGTGGAAGTGGATCACCATAATGGTCTTCATCTTTGTGGTCTCCACGTTGAGTAGACTGAAGAGAAGGAGGAAGATGAGGGGTTGGTCTTGCTGTCTCAGGGGTGGCAGAGGTGGAAGAGGTAGAGGAGGTGGAAGGGGAGGCAGGAGAGGCAGGCACGCTTTACAGAAATACATTGTAATTTCTGTCTGACTTTTTTTGCTTTTTCATTTCTCTAAAAATGTTTCTGTATGGTACCAATCCTTCTTCCATCATTTGCTTTAGTTTCAGTGCCCATATCATAGAAGGGTCCGTTTCATAAAAGGAAGTCAAAAGCAGCCTTGAATAATTGAAATTGTTCTCCCAGATCCTGTAATGTCACCTGTATTCTGGCACTGCTTCTTCGACATCCTCATCCGCATTGTGTGTCACTGGTTAGGGAGCATGCACCTCCATCAAGTCGTCTTCTGTTCATCCCTCTGGTATGCTATCTTTTAGCTCTTGAATTTCTCCAAGATCCATGTCTTGAAACCCTTCACCACCCCCATCTTTTCTGTCATGCCCAGAATCTATTTCATGATTTCTTTGATTGACATTGTCACAAATCCTGTAAAGTCATGCGTAACATCTAGACACAGTTTTCTCCAGCAGGAATTTATTGTTTGGGGCTTAATGGCTCTCACAGATTTTTTCTGTAACAATGATGGCATCTTCAATGGTGTAATCCTTCTGGACTTTTGTGGTGTTCTATCAGGGTTCTCTTCCATAGCATTGACAATCCTTTCCACAGAGTACCATGTGTAATGAGCCATAAAGGTCCTTATCACCCCCTGATCTACAGGCTAAATTACAGCCATTGCATTTGGGGGCAAGTAGATCACTTTGACACCTTTGGTGTTGAACTCACAGGGTTCTGGGTGGCCAGGGATGTTGTCCAATAGCAAAAGAACTTTAAAAGGCAGTCCTTACCGGCAAGGAACTTCCTGACTTCAGGGACAACGCATTAATGGAACCAATCCAGAAAAAGGGCCTCTTTTACATCCAGGCCTTCTTTTACAGCCAAAACATTGGCAGCTGGTGATTATCTTTTCCCTTCAAGGCTGGAGGGTGAGCAGCTTTGTAGATAAGGGCAGTCCTGAGAAGAACCCAACTGCATTTGCACAGAACAGTGGAGTAAGCCTGTCACTTCCTGCCTTGAATCCTGGTGCTCGCTTCTCCTCCTTACTAATAAATGTCTTTTGTGGCATTGTTTTCCAGAACAGAGTACTTTTTTTTTTTTTAACATCTTTATTGGGGTAAAATTGCTTTACAATGGTGTGTTAGTTTCTGCCCCACAACAAAGTGAATCAGCTATACATACACACACGTTCCCATATCTCTTCCCTCTTGCGTCTACCTCCCTCCCACCCTCCCTATCCCACCCCTCCAGGCGGTCACAAAGCACCGAGCTGATCTCCCTGTGCTATGCAGCTGCATCCCACTAGCTATCTACCTTACGTTTGGTAGTGTATATATGTTCAGGCCTCTCTCTCGCTTTGTCACAGCTCACCCTTCCCCCTCCCCATATCCTCAAGTCCATACTCTAGTAGGTCTGTGTCTTTATTCTCGTCTTGCCCCTAGGTTCTTCATGACATTTTTTTTTTCTTAAATTCCATATATATGTGTTAGCATACGGTATTTGTCTTTCTCTTTCTGACTTACTTCACTCTGTATGACAGACTCTAGGTCTATCCATCTCATTACAAATAGCTCAATTTCGTTTCTTTTTATGGCTGAGTAATATTCCATTGTATATATGTGCCACATCTTCTTTATCCATTCATCCGATGATGGGCACTTAGGTTGTTTCCATCTCCGGGCTATTGTAAATAGAGCTGCAATGAATATTTTGGTACATGACTCTTTGAATTATGGTTTTCTCAGGGCATATGCCCAGTAGTGGGATTGCTGGGTCATATGGTAATTCTATTTGTAGTTTTTTAAGGAACCTCCATACTGTTCTCCATACTGGCTGAACCAATTCACATTCCCACCAGCAGTGCAAGAGTGTTCCCTTTTCTCCACACCCTCTCCAGCATTTATTGTTTATAGATTTTTGATGATGGCCATTCTGACTGGTGTGAGATGATATCTCATTGTAGTTTTGATTTGCATTTCTCTAATGATTAATGATGTTGAGCATTCTTTCATGTGTTTGTTGGCAGTCTGTATATCTTCTTTGGAGAAATGTCTATTTAGGTCTTCTGCCCATTTTTGGATTGGGTTGTTTGTTTTTCTGTTATTGAGCTGCATGAGCTGTTTATAAATGTTGGAGATGAATCCTTTGTCAGTTGCTTCATTAGCAAATATTTTCTCCCATTCTCAGGGTTGTCTTTTGGTCTTGTTTATGGTTTCCCTTGCTGTGCAAAAGCTTTGAAGTTTCATTAGGTCCCATTTGTTTATTTTTGTTTTTATTTCCATTTCTCTAGGAGGTGGGTCAAAAAGGATCTTGCTGTGATTTATGTCATAGAGTGTTCTGCCTATGGTTTCCTCTAAGAGTTTCGTAGTTTCTGGCCTTACATTTAGGTCTTTAATCCATTTTGAGCTTATTTTTGTGTATGGTGTTAGGGAGTGATCTAATCTCATACTTTTACATGTACCTGTCCAGTTTTCCCAGCACCACTTATTGAAGAGGCTGTCCTTTCTCCACTGTACATTCCTGCCTCCTTTATCAAAGATAAGGTGACCATATGTGCGTGGGTTTATCTCTGGGCTTTCTATCCTGTTCCATTGATCTATCTTTCTGTTTTTATGCCGGTACCATACTGTCTTGATTACTGTAGCTTTGTAGTATAGTCTGAAATCAGGGAGTCTGATCTTTCCAGTTCCGTTTTTCATTCTCAAGATTGCTTTGGCTATTCGGGGTCTTTTGTGTTTCCATACAAATTGTGAAATTTTTTGTTTTAGTTCTGTGAAAAATGCCAGTGGTAGTTTGATAGGGATTGCATTGAATCTGTAGATTGCTTTAGGTAGTAGAGTCATTTTCACAATGTTGATTTTTCGAATCCATGAACATGGTATATCTCTCCATCTAGTTGTATCATCTTTAATTTCTTTCATCAGTGTCTTATAATTTTCTGCATACAGGTCTTTTGTCTCCTTAGGTAGGTTTATTCCTAGATATTTTATTCTTTTTGTTGCAGTGGTAAATGGGAGTGTTTTCTTGATTTCACTTTCAGATTTTTCATTAGTGTATAGGAATGCCAGAGATTTCTGTGCATTAACTTTGTACCCTGCTACTTTACAAAATTCATTGATTAGCTCTAGTAGTTTTTTGGTAACATCTTTAGGATTCTCTATGTATAGTATCATGTCATCTGCAAACAGTGACAGCTTTACTTCTTCTTTTCCAATTTGGTTCCTTTTATTTCCTTTTCTTCTCTGATTGCTGTGGCTAAAACTTCCAAAATTATGCTGAATAAGAGTGGGCAACCTTGTCTTGTTCCTGATCTTAGTGGAAATGCTTTCAGTTTTTCACCATTGAGGATGATGTTGACTGTGGGTTTGTCATATATGGCCTTTATTATGTTGAGGAAAGTTCCCTCTATGCCTACTTTCTGCAGGGTTTTTATCATAAATGGGTGTTGAATTCTGTCAAAAGCTTTCTCTGCATCTATTGAGATGACCATATGGTTTTTCTCCTTCAATTTGTTAATATGGTGTATCACATTGATTGATATCCGTATATTGAAGAATCCTTGAATTCCTGGAATAAACCCCACTTGATCATGGTGTATGATCCTTTTAATGTGCTGTTGGATTCTCTTTGCTAGTATTTTGTTGAGGATTTTTGCATCTATGTTCATCAGTGATATTGCCCTGTAGTTTTCTTGCTTTGTGACATCCTTTTCTGGTTTTGGTATCAAGGTGATGGTGGCCTCGTAGAATGAATTTGGGAGTGTTCCTCCCTCTGCTATATTTTGGAAGAGTTTGAGAAGGATAGGTGTTAGCTCTTCTCTAAATGTTTGATAGAATTCGCCTGTGAAGCCATCTGGTCCTGGGCTTTTGTTTGTTGGAAGGTTTTTAACCAGAGTTTCAATTTCAGTGCTTGTGATTGGTCTGTTCATAGTTTCTATTTCTTCCTGATTCAGTCTTGGCAGGTTGTGCATTTCTAAGAATTTGTCCATTTCTTCCAGGTTGTCCATTTGATTGGCATAGAGTTGCTTGTAGTAATCTCTCATGATCTTTTGTATTTCTGCACTGTCAGTTGTTACTTCTCCTTTTTCATTTCTAATTCTATTGATTTCAGTCTTCTCCCTTTTTTTCTTGATGAGTCTGGCTAATGGGTTATCTATTTTGTTTATCTTCTCAAAGAACCAGCTTTTAGTTTTATTGATCTTTGCTATCGTTTCCTTCATTTCTTTTATTTCTGATCTGATTTTTATGATTTCTTTCCTTCTGCTAACTTTGGGTTTTTTTATTCTTCTTTCTCTAATTGCTTTAGGTGCAAGGTTAGGTTGCTTATTCGAGATGTTTCCTGTTTCTTAAGGTGGGCTTGTATTGCTATAAACTTCCCTCTTAGAACTGCTTTTGCTGCATCCCATAGGTTTTGGGTCATTGTGTCTCCATTGTCATTTGTTTCTAGGTATTTTTTGATTTCCTCTTTGATTTCTTCAGTGATCACTTCGTTATTAAGTAGTGTATTGTTTAGCCTCCATGTGTTTGTATTTTTTACAGATCTTTTCCTGTAATTGATATCTAGTCTCCTAGCGATGTGGTCAGAAAAGGTACTTGATACAATTTCAATTTTCTTAAATTTACCAAGGCTTGATTTGTGACCCAAGATATGATCTATGCTGGAGAATGTTCCATGAGCACTTGAGAAAAATGTGTATTCTGTTGTTTTTGGATGGAGTGTCTTGTAAATGTCAATTAAGTCCATCTTGTTTAATATATCATTTAAAGCTTGTGTTTCCTTATTTATTTTCATTTTGGATAATCTGTCCATTGGTGAAAGTGGGGTGTTAAAGTCCCCTACTATGAATGTGTTACTGTTGATTTCCCCTTTTATGGCTTTTAGTATTTGCCTTATGTATTGAGGTGCTCCTATGTTGGGTGCATAAATATTTACAATTGTTATATCTTCTTCTTGGATTGATCCCTTGATCATTATGTAGTGTCCTTCTTTGTCTCTTCTAATAGTCTTTATTTTAAAGTCTATTTTGTCTGATATGAGAATTGCTACTCCAGCTTTCTTTTGGTTTCCATTTGCATGGAATATCTTTTTCCATCCCCGTACTTTCAGTCTGTATGTGTCTCTAGGTCTGAAGTGGGTCTCTTGTAGACAGCATATATATGGGTCTTGTTTTTATATCCATTCAGCCAATCTGTGTCTTTTGGTGGGAGCATTTAGTCCATTTACATTTAAGGTAATTATCGATATGTATGTTCCTATTCCCATTTTCTAGGTTGTTTTGGGCTCGTTATTGTAGGTCTTTTCCTTCTCTTGTGTTTCTTGACTAGAGAAGTTCCTTTAGCATTTGCTGTAAAGCTGGTTTGGTGGTGCTGAACTCTCTCAGCTTTTGCTTGTCTGTAAAGGTTTGAATTTCTCCATCAAATCTGAATGAGATCCTTGCTGGGTGGAGTAATCTTGGTTGCAGGTTTTTCTCCTTCATCACTTTAAATATGTCCTGCCACTCCCTTCTGGATTGCAGAGTTTCTGCTGAAAGATCAGCTTTTAACCTTATGGGGATTACCTTGTGTGTTATTTGTTGTTTTTCCCTTGCTGCTTTTAATATGCTTTCTTTGTATTTAATTTTTGACAGTTTGATTAATATGTGTGTTGGCGTATTTCTCCTTGGATTTATCCTGTATGGGACTCTCTGTGCTTCCTGGACTTGATTAACTATTTCCTTTCCCATATTAGGGATGTTTTCAACTATAATCTCTTCAAATATTTTCTCAGTCCCTTTCTTTTTCTCTTCTTCTTCTGGGACTCTTATAATTTGAATGTTGGTGGGTTTAATGTTGTCCCAGAGGTCTCTGAGACTGTCCTCAGTTCTTTTCATTCTTTTTTCTTTATTGTGCTCTGCAGTAGTTATTTCCACTATTTTATCTTCCAGGTCACTTATCCGTTCTTCTGCCTCAGTTATTCTGCCATTGATCCCATCTAGAGTATTTTTCATTTCATTTATTGTGTTGTTCATTGTTGTTTGTTTCATCTTTAGTTCTTCTAGGTCCTTGTTAAATGTTTCTTGCATTTTGTCTATTCTATTTCCAAGATTTTGGATCATCTTTACTATCATTATTCTGAATTCTTTTTCAGGTAGACTGCCTATTTCCTCTTCATTTGTTAGGTCTGGTGGGTTTTCATCTTGCTCCTTCATCTGCTGTGTGTTTTTCTGTCTTCTCATTTTGCTTATCTTACTGTGTTTGGGGTCTCCTTATTGCAGGCTGCAGGTTCGTAGTTCCCGTTGTTTTTGGTGTCTGTCCTCAGTGGCTAAGGTTGGTTCAGTAGGTTGTGTAGGCTTCCTGGTGGAGGGGACTAGTTCCTGTGTTCTGGTGGATGAGGCTGGATCTTGTCTCTCTGGTGGGCAGGTCCACGTCTGCTGGTGTGTTTTGTGGTGTCTGTGGCCTTATTATGATTTTAGGCAGCCTCTCTGCTAATGGGTGGGGTTGTGTTCCTGTTTTGCTAGTTGTTTGGTATAGGGTGTTCAGCACTGTAGCTTGCTGGTCGTTGAGTGAAGCTGGGTGCTGACGTTGAGATGGAGATCTCTGGGAGATTTTCGCCGTTTGATATTATTTGGAGCTGGGAGGTGTCTTGTTGACCAGTGTCCTGAAGTTGGCTCTCCCACCTCAGAGGCACAGCACTGATTCCTGGCTGCAGCACCAAGAGCCTTTCATCCACACGGCTCAGAATAAAAGGGAGAAAAAGTAGAGAGAAAGAATTAGTACAAGTAGGAAGAAAGAAAGAAAGGAAGGAAGGAAGGAAGGAAGAAAAAAGAAAAGAAAGAAAGAAGGAAAGAAAGGAGGGAGGGAGGGAGGGACGGTGGGAGGAAGGAAGGAAGAGGGAAGGAAGGAAAAAAGAAAGAAAGAAGATAAAGTAAAATAAAGTAAAATATAATAAAGTTATTAAATTAAAAAATAATTAAGAAAAAAATTTAAAAAAAAATACTGACAGATAGAACCTTAGGACAAATGGTGCAAGCAAAGCTATACAGACAAAATCTTATACAGAAGCATACACATACACACTCACAAAAAGAGGAAAAGGGGAAAAAAATCATAAATCTTGCTCTCAAAGTCCGCCTCCTTAATTTGGGATGATTCGTTGTCTAAAGGAGGGAAGGAGGGAAAGAAAGAAGATAAAGTAAAATAAAATAAAGTTATTAAAATTATTAAGAAAAAAAAACCGGACGGATAGAACCCTAGGACAAATGGTGGAAGCAAAGCTATACAGACAAAATCTCACCCAGAAGCATACACATACACACTCAGAAAAAGAGGAAAAGGGGAAAAAAATCCCAAATCTTGCTCTCAAAGTCCACCTCCTCAATTTGGGATGATTCGTTGTCTATTCATGCATTCCACGGATGCAGGGTACATCAAGTTGATTGTGGAGCTTTAATCCGCTGCTTCTGAGGCTGCTGGGAGAGATTTCCCTTTCTCTTCTTTGTCCTCACAGCTCCCAGGGGCTCAGCTTTGGCTTTGGCCCCGCCTCTGTGTGTAGGTTGCCGGAGGGTGTCTGTTTTTCCGCTCAGACAGGACGGGGTTAAAGGAGCCGCTGATTCGGGGGTTCTGGCTCACTCAGGCCGGGGGTAGGGAGGGTCACGGAGTGCGGGGCGGGCCTGCGGCGGCAGGGGCCAGCGTGACATTGCACCAGCCTGAGGCTCGCCGTGCACTCTCCCGGGGAAGTTGTCCCTGGATCCCGGGAACCTGGCAGTGGCAGGCTGCACAGGCTCCCCGGAAGGGAGGTGTGGATAGTGACCTGTGCTTGCACACAGGCTTCCTGGTAGTGGCAGCAGCAGCCCCAGTGTCTCTTGCCCGTCTCTGGGGTCCGAACTTTTAGCCATGGCTCACGCCCGTCTCTGGAGCTCCTTTAAGCAGGGCTCTTAATCCCCTCTCCTCGCGCACCAGGAAACAAAGAGGGAAGAAAAGTCTCTTGCCTCTTTGGCAGGTCCAGACTTTTCCCTGGCCTCCCTCCCGGCTAGCTGTGGTGCACTAACCTCTTCAGGCTGTGTTCACGCCGCCAACCCCAGTCCTCTCCTTGCGCTCCGACCAAAGCCCGAGCCTCAGCTTGCAGCCCCACCCGCCCCGGCGGGTGAGCAGACAAGCCTCTTGGGCTGGTGAGTGCTGGTCGGCACCAATCCTCTGTGCAGCAATCTCCCCGCTTTGCCCTCCATACCCCTGTTGCTGCGCTCTCCTCCGCGGCTCCGAAGCTTTCCCCCTCTGCCACCCACAGTCTCCGCCCGCGAAGGGGCTTCCTAGTGTGTGGAAACCTTTCCTCCTTCACAGCTCCCTCCCACTGGTGCAGGTCCCATCCCTATTCTTTTGTCTCTGTTTTTTCTTTTGCCCTACCCAGGTATGTGGGGAGTTTCTTGCCTTTTGGGAGGTATGAGGTCTTCTGCCAGTGTTCAGTAGGTGTTCTGTAGGAGGTGTTCCACGTGTAGATGTATTTCTGGTGTATCTAGTGGAGCCAAAACCACTGTAGTCACCCAGGTGATCATTGGAAACACTTCCACATGTCTTCAGAACACAGTACTTTTATCTGCATTAAAAACCTGTTCAGGGGCTTCCCTGGTGGCGCAGTGGTTGAGAGTCCGCCTGCTGATGCAGGGGATACAGGTTCATGCCCCGGTCCGGGAGGATCCCACGTGCCGCGGAGCGGCTGGGCCCGTCAGTCATGGCCGCTGAGCATGCGCGTCCGGAGACTGTGCTCTGCAACGGGAGAGGCCACAACAGTGAGAGGCCCACGTACTGCAAAAAAGAAAAAAAAAAAAAAAAAACCTGTTCAGGCAGATATCCTTTCTCCTCAATGATTTTCTTAGTGGTGTCTGGGAACGTATCTTCTGCCTCTTGGTCAGCAGAAGCTGCTTCTCCTGTTATCTTGCTTTAAGCCAAACCTCCTTCTAAAACCATCAAACCATCCTTTGCTGGCATTAAATTCTCCAGCTTTAGATCCTTCACCATCCTTTTACTTTAAGCTCTCCTATAATGACTTCACTTTTTCTTGAATCATATTACAGTCTATAGGTATGCCTTTCATCCTGCACCCACATGAAAGCTGCATTTTCAACATGCGATAAAAAGGTATTTTGCAAAGATTGCGAGGTTTTCACATCTGCTGGTGTAGCTACAGTGATGGCTTCATGAATTTCTTTGTCTTTTTTCACAATGGTCCTTACGCTGGATTCATTTATCTTGAAATGGTGGGCAACTGCAGCTGCAGACCTCAATTTACGGTGCATATCAAGCAATTCAACTTTTTCTTGTAATGTCATGACTTTTCTCTGCTTCTTGGGAGCACTCCCACCGTCACTAGTGGCACTTCGTATGGCTCCCATAGTGTTACTCAGTGTTTACAGTATTGCACTGAACACAACGAAGAATATACAAGAACTGCTAGAGATCACTTGTTACCATGACATGCAATTTACTGGAGAGATGAACTGTTCACTCATACATGATTAGTGTCACCCTACATTTTAAGTGGATACTAGCAACACTTGAGCTCACAGCAGAAGCAATAAGAGGTAGTCATGAAATTATTACAGTAGTATAGTATCTACTACAGTTACTTTTATGCAGTTATGATTTAACACTGCATCTTTACATTTGTTTACATTTCTTTTGACTTTGAATAACACCATGTTTGGTCTGTAAGTGTTTATGTGCATAAGTTTTGATAAATTTTAACTTTTTATAGATTTTGTGTATTTTATGGTAGTAAATGATAAAATAGACTAATATCTACATTTACTTTATGCATTCATGACATACCTAACTTTTTAAAATATTTCTGGGCTATGTGGTTTGTCTGCAAGTTTTTAAAAATTGTCAAAAATGTCCCCAAATTTTTCTAATATATTTATTGAAAAAAATCTACGTATAAGTGGATCCATGCAGTTCAAACCTATGTTGTTCAAGGGCAAACTGTACTTTTAAACTGCTGCTGCTTCCTGTTGATTCATTAGTTTGGATTATCATAGAGCTATTATATATATTTGCCATCAGATTTATTTTCAGGAAACTCGGATGCTCTGTTACAACCACAATAATTGGATGTGGTTCCAAATTTTACTCATAATTTTCATATTTTTATTAATTTCAAGTCTTGGCTTAGTGCTTTATCACTTATTTAAGTGTTTTATCACTTACTTGTGTTTTTATGGAAAAAATAATATAAAAATTATGTGATGAAAAAGTAATGAAAGTGTGATTTTAAAATCACAGAGATCAGAATTTTTGATACTTTTAAGTTAAAAAGTATCCCCTTATGTCTGAAAATGGAACTGATGAACAAAATCTTATGTATAATTTTGGCAGGATTTTTGATGATCAAAAGTAAGAAAATAAAGTGCATGTTTAAACAGAAACACATACACTCTTCCACAAGGAACCATATTCAAAAATCTTGATGTGTAGGATTTCAAGCCCAAAGTAAAGCTCTCTTCACTTTGAGATAATTGCCATTTAATGCCCCTTAGTTCCCCCATAACAACAAAACATACTAAATATTTCAGTCGTTTACTACACAGGACAATTTTCTATTGCCCAGGCAGTCATTTAAAACAGCAAATTAGCTCATGTGGAACAGTAGGAGTTGGGGGTTTTGCTTGCATATACACATGACAGAACCTTTCAAAAACTCAAAAAAAAAAATGTTTAAAGTCTCCAAAACTTTCGATTAAAATGGATACACCTAGAATATGTTTCATGTTTGTTCAGTGGTTAACTTATGCATGGGAATATCATAGGTGCACCCTGGTTTGGACTTTCTCAAACCGTCCTAGCATGGCCATAGAGAAAATTCTTTCTGACTGATATTCAGATCTGTGGCCTAGATCTGGTAGTGGGAAAAAAATACAAAGGTAAGAAATGACACTCACTGGTGTGTTATTTCAGGCACTGTTGGAAAAGAAGAATAAGGGCCTCGAAGCAAAGAAACCAATGCGTTTTCTTCAAAGAAAGCCAATACCTCAACCTCGACTTCCAACTCCAACTTTGGAGATGAATTCCAATGTAAGTTTGAAGGTTCTTTTATTTGAAAAGCTAAATTCAGTATTGCTGTTTATTCTCCAGATAGTTTGGGTTAAAAACAAACCTAACGTAAGTGTTCATTTCCCAAGATCTGACTTACGTTGCCTTTATCCTTATGTTTCAAATGCACACACAAAAACAAGCAAAATGAAATGAAATCTAAAGTCAATCCTTTTCAAGAATAAAAACACAAAGAAGAAAATCTTCCCAAGAAAAATTGGCATCAGAAGGTAATTCTGATGTACATCAAATAAAAAAAAAAGAAGATGGAATTATGATCATTTACTGTAACTGTCCTCCCACATGAGGAAGTGGCTGATGACAGCTGGAATTAGAGAGGAATGCAATACCAGAGGTGACATCAAGACTGGCTCAGAGAGTTCACCCTGACCAGGGCCGTACCTCACCTTTGCAGGGCCCCAGGCTCAGTTTGGTCAACATTCCATAGTTGGTTTGGATTTAAAGGACTGACTCAGACTAAACCTACAAGAAACTGCTGGAGATGCCACAATGCAAATTTGTTACTTTATGGAGAGAAATATAACTGCCTGGTATATCAGGATATTGCTCTTGGGAGGTCAGCTTGTTATCTCCCAATACAGGGCAGTTCTCACAAGAAGCCAAATTGTACAGAAGGTTGTTGTGCTTTGTCAGAGGGAGGGGAGTTGACGGGAGATCTCACTAGCACCTCCGATGGCTCTGATGTCTCTGGAGGGACTGGAATGCTCCCGCTGACTGGACACGATGTGCCTCTGGGCAGTGTCCCCTTTTCTAGACTTTGTGCCGACCACTGCCTGTGGTTAACACATTGTCATTCACGAGTGTTAATGCCATTGATTCCACTGTTGATTACTTTTGCATTCAGAGGGGCTTTAAGTAAATTTGCAGACTCTGATCTTTCTGCTTTTGACATACACTTATTTAAGGTGATTTTTATAGATAGCTGATCTTATCCATTATATTCTTATTTTACCAGTTTAGCTAAATTCTTGTGAAAAGCACCTCATTTTCGACTCTGATATAGACCAGCTGTATTCTTTGTCTACGCATGATCAAACATGAAAATACTATTGCAAAAGGGATTTATTAGCAATACTTACTTCTTCAAGAAAGATTTTGTTGGAAAGGAATATAGAAAAAATGAAAATGGCTTAATTTGTAAGGATACCATGACAGTGGGTGAATTTTTTGCTTCTGATGGAATTTATTAATGATATCTTATTTATAATGAAAAAATAATGAATTTTAACAATACAGTAAGTAACACTTAAAGTCCTATATGTTCAAAGAGGGATGATGTTTTATTCTCTTTAAATCCTTCTGGCATCTAGCTTTTTGCTAGATATAAATCTTTTGCTTGATATAAATCTTCAAAAAAGTATTTGATGCTGACTGCTGCTGTTCTCAAGCTGCTTGGTTCTCCCTTTGTTCTTTTAGGAAGAAGAAGATATAGAAATGGCTGTGATCTACCTTCAAAAGTTACTCCGGGGCAGAGTCGTTCAGAACATGGTGTGTAGGGTTACAACCACTGGCCCTGTTCTTCTCCTTTGAGAATAGATTTACAGAACGCATATGTGCTTGGTTCCTTGGGGTGAATTGCCTCTTGCACCCTGCTGTCCTATGGTACTGTGCTCTTGAGTTGCCATAGTTTGCCCGAGTGGCACAGTAACAAGGCAAGAAAGGACCGCCTGCTGTTTGCTGTAGTGTACCCAAGGCAGTGTGAAGCTAATGTCTTCCTTGGAATTGATAAATCCAGCAATTTTCATACCTGAATTTTGACCCTAAACATCACAAGTAGATTCTCTAATTTTCCACAAAGTTGTAATACCATTATCTGCGTTTGTATATAGCTATCAATACCTGAATAATAAATGAAATAGCTAAGTAATAACTACAGTTTTGAACTCTTACCACATGCTCACATTATATATTCTTTGCTCTACATATATCAGCTCTTTTTCTTTTTTTGTATCAATTACCCATTTTACAGGCGAGTAATATGAGTCTGAGGGGGATTATGTTAACTGCCAAATTCAACTCCGGTCTTCCTGACTAAAAGCTTTAGCCAGATTATTTGTGCCACTAGAGCAAGCTCACGCTTCAGTTTAAAAATGGACTGATATAAAGCCTCAGCTGAAACATTTTTTCTCCCCAGACAGCTGTAACTCTTAAGAGACTCAGTTATGGTGAGTAAGTTCAGGGAGGCTGGATGAGCATCCTGTGTTCAGCATTATTCTCTATTCCCCTGCCAGTATTTCCCCAGGAGAAACACGGCAGTTAAGTTCAGACAGCAGATCCTGTATTCCAGATGAGGGGCGAATCTCTCGGAAAAGAAAATATGACCATGAAAAATACCACTCCCAGGCTTCTTAGGGAAGGAGCAGAGGAAATGAGGAGAAGGCTCTAGTTTCTTAACATGACCCTATAGTTGTCACCTTGTCTTTGAGAGGCATTTTAAGAAACTGAGTCAATAACTAACTAACCTATAGCTAAGCTCCTTCTCTGCCTGAGCAGCTGAAGGTGCAGAAAAGAGGGCTGACCGCTAGCTCTGTGGCACACACCTGCTCTGTGGCCCCGAAAGGCAGAACAGAACCCTCTGTTGACAAGTGCCTCACAAGTCACTGTCTGCGAGGCCTCGTGCCTGGCACAACGGATACTGATTTGAAAGTCTCTCTCTGATCTGACTTGACACAGATGTTTGAAGGGAAAGAGAAGCGACTGGAGTTGATCCAGGAGCTGCGCACCAGCCATGCACTGCAAGAAGAGGACAGGCTGGTGAAGAAAGCCGAGAAGCAGGTGACCCTGGCCTTGCAGCGACAGAGGAACTTGCACGAGCACAAGGTTCTTTCCTTTCCTCTCCTTTTCTTGTCCCATTTTCGCCCTCGGTTTTTATTATAATACAAGCAACACTATAGTAACAATAAATGACGTGATGAAAAAGAAACACCCCCCACAAGCCCAGCGTTTTTCATCAGTGGTGCTGCAGTCCAGAATTTGAACGGGCTGTGCCCTCCCTGAATTGAGTCTGCTCTTAGTTTTTGTGGGGTTTTTTTGCGATACGCAGGCCTCTCACTGTTGTGGCCTCTCCTGTTGTGGAGCACAGGCTCTGGACGCGCAGGCTCAGCGGCTGTGGCTCACGGGCCCAGCCGCTCCGCGGCATGTGGGATCTTCCCAGACCAGGGCACGAACCCGTGTCCCCTGCATCGGCAGGTGGACTCTCAACCACTGCGCCACCAGGGAAGCCCCTGCTCTTAGTTTTTTATTTGCAAAAAGAAAAGAAGAAACCCCCACAATCTTGAAAGGTTTTCTCTTCCAATCTTTCTTAAATATTTGGTGACTCTAATATATTTCAGTGGGAGCTTAGCAGAATGAATAAGTAATTAAAGCAATAAGAAAAAAGTGAGAAATGAGATTTTAAAAACTATCCACAGTCATTTATGAGTTTTGGAGCTGTACCTAGCTCATACTCCTTAAACTGCATATTAAATATGTTAATATGATATTCTGTGACTTTCACCGGGTCGTCTGAGCTCTGTGTGACTGACAATAGCTGCTAATTGCAGCTCTAACCTGACAACTGTAAATGTGTTTCCTACTTTCTTCTGGCATTTGTCTATAGACACATAGTATTTAATGTTGTTGACTACAGTGTAGATACACTTTTACTATCTGTCCCACTTATCTGTGAATCAAAATGAAAAAGAACCAATTTGCACAGAGTTTAGTGTTACAAGAAAGTAAACTTGGGACTTCCCTGGCGGTGCAGTGGTTAAGACTCCGCATTTCCAATGCAGGGGGGCGTGGGTTCGATCCCTGGTTGGGGAACTAAGATCCCACATGCCGCGCAGTACAGCCAAACAAAAAGAAAGTAAACTTACAGCAAAGCTAACATGACCCACCTTTAGTAACAAACGTAACTCTTGTGCTGTGAATTAGGCACAAATGTTAAGCAGCCTGGAAACGAGCACCACTTTATTCCTTTTACATGACAGCAGGACTGGGGATGGTCTCTGAGTGATGGGAGCTGGTTTGCAGGGAGGGAGGAAGAAAGCCACAGACTGTGAGACCCAGCAGAGGAACCAGAGAAAGAAGAGGAGAATGCAGACACTGGAGTCTCTAAATCTGGGCATCCTGGAGCCCTGGGGATGATGGAGACGGGCTGCACTTCTGTTCAGATAGGGAGCAGAATGCCCTGGCAGCAGAATACCCAGGACCTGGACGGAAAAATGCCCTTCTTGGCCCCTTCAAGGTTTCTGATTATAGACTTTAGCAGCTACAGCTAAGACAATCCAGGATTTTCAACCCATCTACCTCATTTAGTGGATAAATACTTGATAGACATCATGACAGCTAAGAGCTAAGGGAGGAATTAATGGGAGGAACTGTCACATAGCCACAGACTCACCCTGCTTGCCTTCAGCTGTTCCTGGATACACCAGTAAGATGCAGGCATCTGGGGGAGTGGGCACCCCATGGGTACCTACAGCAATGCCGATCCTCTCATTTTCTCCTTCTCTCATATTGAGGGAGAACCGTCAGTGTGAGAGCAGCAAGTGCCTGGGAGAAGAGCCTTTTCCCCTTATCCCTGAGGATAGGAGCAGGAGCACAGTACAATCTTCTCAAACACTTTTGTTCCCCCCTGTGCCAAAGCCAGCACAGAGAGATCCATAAATAGATACTGTGGCTTACTCCTGGCCAAGAACTCTAGGCCCCTAGCCCTTATTTTACCTCAGTGATTACACAGACATGTAGGCTTGTTTCCTGCTCTGTTTCAAAGATAGTTCTTAATGACTTTGAAATTATTTAAATGAATAAACAGTACTAAGGTTTTCTACTTTCATGTTACTGAAGATCTTAAAATTCCCCAAACTTGTGTTAAAGGACAAAGCATTGAAAAATTAAAAGGTATCATGAGTGAATTTTTAAGAGATTCTATTTTTTGAACTCCAACATTATCTTTTAATAAAAACCTTGACATTTCCCTTCACGTCTGGGGAGACCCAAGCACTTTACCTTCTGGATAAAATTGAAAGAAAAAAAAATTCTGTGTGGACACTAACAAATGTTTTGCTAAATCCTCTTTATAATTTGAAGACGATCATCCATCAGTGACTGACTGAGCAATCTACTTTCTCAAGTCTAAGTTTGTATCATAAGTTTTCCTAGTAAAACCCTTGGGATGGGGCCAGTCTGGAGATAATATTCCTAATAAAAACTAAGTGCACTCTGAAAGTGAAGTGACTGTCAAGGATAATCCAGCATCCCTCCTCATAAATCACCATTCTTAGTGGAATTTGTATCCTCATAGTTATATTATTATTTCTAAGGTGTCACTGGTTGAAAACCATTTGGCTGGGCTGGAAGGATGGGTGCTGGCAGACATGTTTGACTTCCTGTCCAAAGAGCTGGTGAGACTGCAGGAGGAGAGGAGGGTCCACGCCCTGTCCATGCTGGCCGAGCGGCAACGCAGGATGCGTGAAGCCGAAGAGAGTGGCCGGCGCCAGGTGGAAGAGAGGCGCCTGCAGGAGGAGGACCAGATATTTAAGGAGGCAAGTGGGGACGTTGCCAGGAAACTCATGATATGAAATGGCTTCCGTTTTTTGTTTTTCATTGTCTTCAACAAATAATGTATTGAGTTCCTATGGTATGCCCAGCACTGTGCAAAGGCATTGTGGGCTACTTTGGAGGGAAAAACCGGGTGTGGCCCCTTCTCTCCTGGTGCTTAAATCCTATATAACAGGCGAATAAGTGTAGGATCAGAAAATGTGTTAAGTTTCATGAAGGAAACAAATGGGGCCCGGTGACATATTTTGAAGAAGTCACTCTGCTTTGCTGTGTGAACAGGTTGTAGGGGAGGACAGGGTGGAAACAAAGAGACCTGGAAGGAGACTGATGAAGTAACTCAGGCCAGAGTGAGAAATGGGGTAAAGTCAAGTATGATGTCCAGTTTCCGGTGTCAGTGAGTGGGGAGGTGACGGTTCTATTTTCTAAGGCGGGAAAGCTGAGGGTGGAATAGGTTTAGGGGCAGGGGTGGAATGAAGAGTTTGATTTATATTAAGTTTGAGACATCTTAGTGGAGGTGTCATTTCAGCAGATGGATATACAAGATAGAGTTTCAAAGAGAGATTTTGACTAAAGATACAATCTTGGGAATTAGGAATGCCAGGCTGGTAAGTTCGAATTCTGACCAAGACCCAATAGATGTGAAATTCCAAAGTGACCAAGATGCAAACTCAGAGGAAATCTGAGGAACCAGTAATATCTCAAAGCACTCTCACCCTCATCAAGTATACAAAAGCTCAAGTGTTAAAATGGGAGGGGATTTGTGAGGAAGATTTCTTTAAAGGGAGCTGTGCTGTGACTAATTCCCCCAAAAATCACACCCAGAGGTGGCGACGAGTACTTCCCCTTTCTTGGAGAGCTTGATGTGTATGCTTTCAGTTAGGGCGTCTCACCCCCGGAATGGAGAGGAGGAAGCTGGGCAGGCTGAGGGGAGGTGGGCACAGAAGAGGCTGCATGGGCGGCCAGCACACCCAGAATATGCTAAGGCAAAGGCTGTGTGAGTTTCCCTTGCGCAGATGCGGGCCAGATGGGAAAGGCAGAAAGAGCCAACCTGGAACTTAAAAAAATTCCTATCTAAGAGGCTGTCTGAATTGTATTAATATATGTGGATAGTTTTGAGCTCCTCAGGTTAAAAAAAAAAAAATGCTATGTCAAGTTGGGGTCTTCTTATTTGATCTGGGATTCAAAGGATTTACCCAATTCCCATGGAATTAGGATTGACCCCTGAATAGTATTTGGTATGTGTTTTTTCAGATAAGAAATTGATTAAAATTAAACAGACTTCCCATCCTCTACACAGCTTTAAAAAGTTTTGGGTTAAAGCTTTTTAACTATAGTGTCATACAGCCTATAATAATAATTCATATTCTAGCTTCCTACCATCCTAACACATTTTTCCTTAAAAAGAGTTACTGAGGGCTTCCCTGGCGGTGCAGTGGTTGAGAGTCCGCCTGCCGATGCAGGGGACACGGGTTCGTGCCCCGGTCCGGGAAGACCCCACATGCCGCGGAGCGGCTGGGCCCGTGAGATATGGCTGCTGCGCCTGTGCATCCGGAGCCTGTGCTCCGCAACGGGAGAGGCCACAGCAGTGAGAGGCCCGCGTACTGCAAAAAAAAAAAGTTACTGAAATGTAGAAATTTTTAGCAAACCAGAATTTACTATCCTCTACCTAATATCACTAAGGAAAAACCAGCTGGGATGGGAAGAACCAGTTGGGAGTGAGAATAAAAGGAAAGAGACAGAGGAACCACTATACTCAGAAACACGGAAAGGAAGAAGCTGGTGAAAGGCTTCTAGGAAGGTATCTCTTAAGTGGGAATAATCCCAGGAAATGTCAGCATGTCTAGGAGGGGCAAGAAAGGGTTAAGATGACCCTTCCAGCCTGATTTAAGGAACATTTATGTAAAAAATGTATCCATCTCTGGACCCCAGCATCATTTAAATTCCCTATCTCCCATCATATGACCCTCTTAAAGATAAATATGCTTGCACATAAATATACCAAAACCAAGAAATGTACACGAGTAAATTTCCAGAAAAATAACATGTAGACATTGAGAAACACAGATACAGAAAGGCATAGACTCATATTTTAAACACACATACTTTTGCACATCTATAAGTTAAGATACACTCACAAACATAAGCCCACATGCACAATATTAGCAGAGATGGGAGGTACACACATATAGCCACCCATACATTTCCTTATTCACTTACGCACCTACAAGCACAAATGTGTCCAGAAACATACACATTTATAAAGATATATGTAAACACACAAGTACGTGTATTACTAGAGGTGAACCAAATTAAACTTTCCACCTCTGAACTATTACAAGACTCAACTGTCTAATCGTTCCATCTAGGTGTGACTTGTTTCCTGAATAAGTCTGTGGTCTCCATGGGAGCAGGCACATGCCTTCCACAGCACCAGCATAGCCCTCTGTACATAACAGACTTTAAGAAAATATATTTTGGTTGGTTGGTTGGTTGTTCGGTTGAACTGTATTAAACTGGTCATTGGGTCTCTCCCATAAGGAAGGCATAGGGATTCAAGGTTATGGACTTGGTGTTTTACAGGTAGATATTCAGTAAACATTTCATATTCAGAGTCCTGCTGCAGTGCCAGTCAAGAAGCAGGTACTGAGTTGTTACTAAGTCCCAAGCATTATCTCAGACACAAAGAAATACACACACATTAAATAAAAAGTGCCCTTCCCCCAAAGCTCAAAATCTGTTGAGACAGAATGCATACAAAACTAAGTATGACACCCTTGATGCTTGTGATACTTCCTTGGTATCCATCTGTAAAACAGGTAAAACTAAACTGTATTATTTATGGTTGCATACTTAGGGAGCACAGCCCTAAAGAATAGGAAGTCTTTACCATAAACTCATGAGAGTGGGAAGGGTCTGTCGTCAGGTAGAACTCACAGTGACCTCTGGGATCCTAGCAGTGGCTTGACCCTCATTCATTGCACTGTACATTTATGTGCTCTGCACTTTTCTAAATGTATAGTCTATATTCTTTCAAGAAAGCTTTAAAAAGAAGCAGTCCAGGGCTGAGAAGATAGTTAAAAAAATTCACCAGAGACCCAGGATCCTTCTAGCTTCCTGCTTTTCTGTCCCTTGGGTGTGACCCTCATGGCAGTTTAAGATGACTGGTGCTCCTGCATTTCGTCCCCATGAAATGAGAAATGAAAAGAGAAAAAAAAAAAAAAAAAAAAGCTACGTCTTTCCCTGTAAGAATCCTTTAAGAGGAATAAAGAAAGGACATTGTGTAATACATCTTAGTCTCTGCCACAGTTAGGTAGCTTGACCAAATTACACTGCTGGTAAGAACAAAGCCAGGATCCAAAACAGAGTTATTGACTCAAGCCCATGATCTTTCTGCAGTGTTGTATCGCCCACCCCATAATTCTAAAATGAGCCAGATAGGTAGGGGCTTCCCAGAGTGGGTAGATAGGTGGATTAGAAACAGACTATCTATAGTTTAAAAAAAAAAAAGAATAATGAATGAGGGGACTACTATGAATGAAGTAGATGTGCTAAAAAAGTCAACCAATATTCATGCATTTTTCTTGTGTACAGTAGTAGCATTCCTATTCTGAGTAACTGGAGTATTTTGGGGTTTTGCAGGTAATTAAAGTTCACCAAAGTACTGTAACTTCCTATCTGGAGGATATAATACTGAACACTGAAGAGAATACTGCAGAAGAACAAGCCAGGGCAGAAATAGAGAAGATGGCTCAGGAAATCAATGACATTGCTTATGAAATGGAAAGCCGGTGTGTACCAAGGGGACAGATGGTGGGATGGACAGCCTTTTGCTGTTACTCATATGTATTTTTCAAGAGCTTAAGATTTTACCACCAAGGAGAAACAAATATATTAACTCATGCTTCAGTATGCATTGTTTTAGCAGCAGCCAGCAGGCCTGTACCTTTGTATGGTAAGAGCATTGGGAATAGAATTTTCAGTTATCCTCTGCAGTCTGGAGCACTTTCATATTTCTTACTTTTAGAATATCACAAAGCATGAAAGCAATGTGATTAACTATGTCCAATTTTACTTGGACATCACTGCAGGGTTTCTGGCTTCCATTTGTAAGTTGTATCTCTAACACTCCCGTCCTGGTAGGCAGGCTAAGTGAAGGACAAATTTGGATTTTCCATGGAGTTAACCAAACTCACCAGGAATGTGCTACTTCAGCTCACTTAAGGAAAAGGCAGTGGTGGGATTTGAGCAGTGGAGTTCCTTACACAAACAAGGAGGATCCAAGTATAAATCGGCAGCTCAAGTAAGGCAACAAAGGAAATACTCGTTTGTTTTTTACTTTTTAGTCGAACTCAGCTTCAGTCAGAGGAGATCGTTGCCGAGTTGGTTTATAGTTTCCTGATCCCAGAGTTGCAAAAGGACTTTGTCAAAGAAAAAGGTAAGCCAATGCAAATGTTCCACATGATGATCTGTTTTTTTTAAATTTTATTTATTTATTCATTCTTTTTTTTTTTTTTTCTTTTTGCGGTACACGGGCCTCTCCCTGTTGTGGCCTCTCCCGTTGCGGAGCACAGGCTCCGGACGCGCAGGCTCAGTGGCCATGGCTCACAGGCCCAGCCGCTCCGTGGCATGTGGGATCTTCCCAGACTGGGGCACGAACCCGTGTCCCCTGCATCGGCAGGCGGACTCTCAACCACTGCGCCACCAGGGAAACCCTATTCATTCATTTTTGGCTGTGTTGGGTCTTCGTTTCTGTGCGAGCGCTTTCTCTAGTTGCGGCGAGCGGGGGCCACTCTTCATCGCAGTGCGCGGGCCCCTCCCTGTCGCGGCCTCTCTTGTTGCGGAGCACAGGCTCCAGACGCGCAGGCTCAGTAGTTGTGGCTCACGGGCCTAGTTGCTCCACGGCATGTGGGATCTTCCCGGACCAGGGCTTGAACCCGTGTCTCCTGCATTGGCAGGCGGATTCTCAACCACTGCGCCACCAGGGAAGCCCGTGATGATCTTTTTAAAGGTAGAAAATATTTTCAATATTCCAGAGATTTAAAACTGAGCAGAGGTATGGGGAAAATTCTGAAGGAGAATCACTGCATTTTCTTATTTCAGAGGTCAGGTTCCCTCGATGCTGTCTGACTGCAGAATATAATCACCTCCAGTATGGATGGGTGCAGTTATAATAAGTTTGATGGAGTGTCAAAATCCAAACCTTCTTGAAGAGGCAATTCCCGAGGGGTGGGATGGAGGGTTGGTGGGGGGGGGGAGGCTCGAGAGGGAGGGGATGTATGTATACGTACAGCTGATTCACTTTGTCTACAGCAGAAACTAACACACCATTGTAAAGCAACTATACTCCAATTAAAAAAAAAAAGAGGCAGTTCCCAAATTCCCAGAAGAGGTGTATTTTGGTGGTGGTTGTTGTTTTGGTTTGGTTTTTATTGAAATATAGTTGATTTACAATATTATGTTAGTTTCAGGTGTACAGCAAAGTGATTCAGTTTATATATATATCTTCTAATTCTTTTCCACTGTAGGTTATTACAAGATACTGAATTTTGTTCCCCAGGCTATACAGTGAATTGTTGTTTATCTGTTTTATATATACTTGCGTGTATATGTTAATCCTATACTCCTAATTTATCCCTCCCCCACCTCTTTCCCCTTTGGTAACCATAAGTCTGTATTTTGTAATTTGATTTTTTTTCAATGTAAAGCAAATGTTGAGAATATACAGGGTTTTCCAACTGTAGTAGCCTTTTGCAGGCAGGGCATGTGCAAGGCAGGTGTTGAAAAGCTGAGAAGCCTGACAGACCTAAATTGACTCTGCAGCTCTGCGTGAGTCACAATATCTCCTGTTCCTGCCAGGACTGATCTCAGTATAAATATCCTTGCTTATCGTTTGCCAAAAGTGGCATGTTTTTAAAGATTGATGCTTTTAGTCGATAGAGAAGGAGAAAAAATATGTGTTTTTAAAAACAGTGTTCTTCCGGAGCTTTCAGACTATTGGTGACAGTCCTGATCCCAGAGGGAAGGATGCAACCATAAGATTAATATTTAAGTGATAGGGAGGGAGGGACGGAGGGAGACGCAAGAGGGAAGAGATATGGGAACATATGTATATGTATAACTGATTCACTTTGTTATAAAGCAGAAACTAACACACCATTGTAAAGCAATTATACCCCAATAAAAATGTTAAAAAAATATTTAAGTGAAATAAGAGCTTGGGAGGCTTTAGAGTTTGCAGGGGAATTCTAGACAGGTTTAAGAGAAGTGTTAATATTTAAGATCACGTAACCAGTGAGAAAGGAATCGTAGTTCTAATGCATTGGACGAGAACAAAGAAATATCTTGTTTTCCCATTACATGATTGTACTTTTTTAAACCAGTACCCACCCCAGCAATAAGCATCTAGTTTGTTCCCAGTGTGTTTTCCTATAAATAGCAGTGAACACCCTGGTCATGCTTCTGAGAGTAAACTCCTAGCAGTACAGTGCTGGAAATAAGGTATGTGTGTTGTATATTTTGATAGATACCACCAAACTGCCCCCACAAAAAGATTGTTCTAATTCATACTCCCATCAACAGTGTATGATAGTGCCTCTACCAACAAAATTTAATTTTGTTAAATTAAATAATATTTTTCTATCACCTTATATTATAAAAGGGATCTTATGTTTTCTAGATCCTTAAGAAAATATGCAACTCCTTGCTCCTTCTCCTCTGTCCAAGGTGAGGCCAACCTGCTTCAGATCAATTCCACCTGAGGGAACTGAAGGAGGGGGGGAAATCCTCTGTTTAATAGTTAATAGTTTGTGACCCCCCTCCCCAGCTTCTCCTGGCTCTGAGGGGAAGGAGCTGGAGGGGGCACGAGATGTAAAGGAATCAGTGGGACTTGTCTGTGGGCAAGCTGGGCAAGTCCTAACTTCTTCCCTTTGTGTGGATGTAGCCCAAACGAAGAAAGCCACCTGGACAGGGAGCACACACTAGGGCCTTTTGTTTCTCGTTCCAAGTAAGACATCCATGTGTTATACTCTTTACCCCAAATTAAGTAATATTACATACAGACCGTTTGAGATATCTCATTATTAATTTTTATTTGGATGAATTAAAAAAATTTTTTTTATTGAGGTCTAGTTGATTTATAACATTATATTAGTTTCAGGTGTACAACACAGCGATTTAAAATTTTATAAATTATACTCCATTTAAAGTTATCATAAAATATTGGCTATTTTCCCTGTGCTCTACAATATATCCTTGTAGCTTATTTATTTTATATGTGGTAGTTTGTACTTCTTAATCTCCTACCCCTATCTTGCCCCTCCCAACTTCCTCTTTCCTCACTGGTAACCACTAGTTTGTTCTCTATATTTGAAGATCTGTTTCTGTTTTGTTAAATTCATTTGTTTGTTTGATTTTTCTGGATTCTACGTGTAGTGAAAACATACAGTATTTGTCTTTGTCTGACTTACTTCACAAAGCATAATACCTTCCAGGTTGATCCATGTTGTTGTAAATGGCAAAATTTCATTCTTTTTATGGCTAGGTAGTATTCCATTGTGTGTGTGTGTGTGTGTACACACACACACCATGTCTTTTTATCCGTTCCTCTATTAATGGACACTTAAGTTGCTTGCATTTCTTGGCTATTGTAAATAATGCTGCTATGAACATTGGGGTACATGTATCTTTTCCAATTAGTATTTTCATTTCTTCAGATACATACCCAGGAGTGGGACTGCTGGATCATATAGTAGTTCTATTTTTACTTTTTTGAGGAACCTCCATACTGTTCTCCAAACTGGTTGCATCAATTTAAATTCCCACTGACATTGCATGAGGGTTCCCTTTTCTCCATACCCTCTCGAACATTTGTTATTTGTGGTCTTTTTGATGATAGCCCTTCTGACAGGTGTGAGGTGATATCTCACTGTGGGTTTGATTTGCATTTCTCTGATGATTAGCAATGTTGAGCATCTTTACATGTGCCTGTTGGCCAATCTGTATGTCTTCTTTTTAAAAAAAATGTTTATTCAAGGGACTTCCCTGGCAGTCCAGTGATTAAGACTCTGCACTCCCACTGCAGGGGGTGTGGGTTTGATCCCTGGTAGGTGAACTAAGATCTCACATGCCACGGCCAAAAAAAAATGTTTATTCAAGTCGTCTGTCCATTTTAAATTGGGTTTGTTTTTCTGATATTGAGTTGTATGAGCTATTTATATATTTTGGATAATAATCCTTTATTGGTCTTATTATTTGCAAATATTTCTCCCATTCAGTAGGTTGTCTTTTCATTTTGTCAATGATTTCCTTTGTTGTGCAAAAGCTTTTAAGTTTACTTAGGTCCCATTTATTTATTTTTGCTTTTCTTTCCTTTGCCTTAGGAGACAGAGCCAAAAAATATTGCTACAATTTATGTCAGTGTGTTCTGCCTGTGTTTTCTTCTAGGAGTTTTATGCTTTCTGCTCTTACATTTAGGTGTTTAATTCATTTTTCATTTAATTCATATATGGCCTTTATTATGTTGATGTATGTTCCCTCTACACCCACTTTGTGGAGGAGACGTTTTATCATAAATGGATGTTGAATTTTGTCAAAAGCTTTTTCTGCATCTATTGTGATGATCATATGGCTTTTATTCTTCAGTTTGTTTTTTAAATTTAATTTTTATTTTATATTAGAATATAGTTGATTTACAATGTTGTGTTAGTTTCAGGTGTACACCAAGGTGATTTAGTTATACATATACATATACCCATTCTTTTTCAGATTCTTTCCCCATATAGGTTATTACAGAATATTGAGTAGATTTCCCTGTGCTATACAGTAGGTCCTTGTTGGTTAGCTATTTTATATATAGTAGTGTGTTAATCCCAAACTCCTAATTTATCCCCCCCCACCATCTTTTCCCTTTGGTAACCATAACTTTGTTTTTGAAGTTTGAGCCTCTTTCCGTTTTGTAAAGAAGTTCATTTGTATCATTTTTTTTTATATTCCACATATAGGGGATATCATATGATATTTGTCTTTTGTCTGACTTCAGTTAGTATGATAATCTTCAGTTAGTATCATAATGCCATGTTTCTGAATACGGCATTAATTTTTAATGGCTGAGTAGTATTCCGTTGTATATATGTACCACATGTTCTTTATCCATTCCTCTGTTGATGGACATTTAGGTTGCTTCGGTGTCTTCACTGTTGTAAATAGTGTTGCAATGAACTTGGGGTGCATGTATCTTCTTGAATTGTGCTTGTCTCCAGATATATGCCCAGGAGTGGGATTGCTGGGTCATATGGTAGTGCTATTTTTAGTTTTTTAAGGAACCTCCATACTGTTCTCCATAGTGGTTGTACCAATTTACATTCCCACCATCAGTGTAGGAGGGTTCCCTTTTCTCCACACCCTCTCCAGCATTTATTGTTCATAGACTTTTTGATGACAGACATTCTGGCCATTCTGGTGTGAGGAGGTACCTCATTATAGATTTTTTTAACATTTTTATTGGAGTATAATTGCTTTACAATGGTGTGTTACTTTCTGCTTTATAACAAAGTGAATCAGTTATACATATACATATATTCTCATATCTCTTCCCTCTTGTGTCTCCCTCTCTCCCACCCTCCCTATCCCACCCCTCTAGGTTGTCACAAAGCACTGAGCTGATCTACCTGTGCTATGTGGCTGCTTCCCACTAGCTATCTATTTTACGTTTGGTAGTGTATATATGTCCATGCCACTCTCTCACTTTGTCACAGCTAACTCTTCCCCCTCCCCATATCCTCAGGTCCATTCTCTAGTAGGTCTGTGTCTTTATTCCTGTCTTACCCCTAGGTTCTTCATGACATTTTATTCCCTTAAATTCCATATATATGTGTTAGCATACGGTATTTGTCTTTCTATTTCTGACTTACTTCACTCTGTATGACAGACTCTAGGTCCATCCACCTCATTACAAATAGCTCAGTTTCGTTTCTTTATATGGCTGAGTAATATTCCATTGTATATATGTGCCTCATCTTCTTTATCCATTCATCCGATGATGGGCACTTAGGTTGTTTCCATCTCCGGGCTATTGTAAATAGAGCTGCAAGGAACATTTTGGTACATGACTCTTTCTTTTTTTTTTTTTTTTTTTACATGACTCTTTTTGAATTATGGTTTTCTCAGGGTATATGCCCAGTAGTGGGATTGCTGGGTCATATGGTAGTTCTCTTTGTAGTTCTTTAAGGAACCTCCATACCGTTCTCCATAGTGCCTGTACCAAGTCACATTCCCACCAGCAGTGCAAGAGTGTTCCCTTTTCTCCACACCCTCTCCAGCATTTATTGTTTATAGATTTTTGATGATGGCCATTCTGACTGGTGTGAGATACCTCATTGTAGTTTTGATTTGCATTTCTCTAATGATTAGTGATGTTGAGCATTCTTTCATGTGTTTGTTGGCAGTCTGTATACCTTCTTTGGAGAAATGTCTATTTAGGTCTTCTGCCCATTTTTGGATTGGGTTGTTTTTTTGTTATTGAGCTGCATGAGCTGCTTATAAATTTTGGAGATGAATCCTTTGTCAGTTGCTTCATTTGCAAATGTTTTCTGCCATTCTGAGGGTTGTCTTTTGGTCTTATTTATGGTTTCCTTTGCTGTGCAAAACCTTTGAAGTTTCATTAGGCCCCAATTGTTTGTTTTTATTTCCATTTCTCTAGGAGGTGGGTCAAAAAGGATCTTGCTGTGATTTATGTCATAGAGTGTTCTGCCTGTTTTCCTCTAAGAGTTTGATAGTTTCTGGCCTTACATTTAGGTCTTTAATCCATTTTGAGCTTATTTTTGTGTACGGTATTAGGGAGTGTTCTAATCTCATACTTTTATATGTACCTGTCCAGTTTTCCCAGCACCACTTATTGAAGAGGCTGTCCTTCATCCACTGTACATTCCTGCCTCCTTTATCAAAGATAAGGTGACCATATATGTGTGGGTTTATCTCTGGGCTTTCTATCCTGTTCCATTGATCTATATTTCTGTTTTTGTGCCAGTACCATACTGTCTTGATTACGGTAGCTTTGTAGTATAGTCTGCAGTCAGGGAGCCAGATTCCTCCGGCTCCATTTTTCAGTCTCAAGATTGTTTTGGCTATTCGGGGTCTTTTGTGTTTCCATACAAATTGTGAGATTTTTTGTTCTAATTCTGTGAAAAATGCCAGTGGTACTTTGACAGGGATTGCATTGAATCTGTAGATTGCTTTGGGTTGTAGAGTCATTTTCACAATGTTGATTCTTCCAATCCAAGAACATGGTATACCTCTCCATCGATTTGTATCATCTTTAATTTCTTTCATCAGTGTCTTATAATTTTCTGCATACAGGTCTTTTGTCTCCTTAGGTACGTTTATTCCTAGATATTTTATTCTTTTTGTTGCAGTGGTAAATGGGAGTGTTTTCTTAATTTCACTTTCAGATTTTTCATCATTAGTGTATAGGAGTGCCAGAGATTTCTGTGCATTAATTTTGTATCCTACTACTTTAACAAATTCATTGATTAGCTCTAATAGTTTTCTGGTAGCATTTTTAGGATTTTCTATGTATAGTATCATGTCATCTGCAAACAGTGACAGCTTTACTTTTTCTTTTCCAATTTGGATTCCTTTTATTTCCTTCTCTTCTCTGATTGCTGTGGCTAACAGTTCCAAAACTATGTTGAATAAGAGTGGTGGGAGTGGGTAACCTTGTCTTGTTCCTGATCTTAGTGGAAATGCTTTCAGGTTTTCACCATTGAAGAGGATTTTGGCTGTGGTTTGTCATATATGGCCTTTATTATGTTGAGGAAAGTCCCTCTATGCCTACTTTCTGCAGGGTTTTCATCATAAATGGGTGATGAATTTTGTCGAAACCTTTCTCTGCATCTATTGAGATGATCATATGGTTTTTCTCCTTCAATTTGTTAATATGGTATATCACGTTTATTGATTTGCATATATTGAAGAATCCTTGCATTCCTGGAATAAGCCCCACTTGATCATGGTGTATGATCCCTTTAATGTGCTGTTGGATTCTCTTTGCTAGTATTTTGTTGAGGATTTTTGCATCTATGTTCATCAGTGATATTGGCCTGTAGTTTTCTTGCTTTGTGACATCCTTGTCTGGTTTTGGTATCAGGGTGATGGTGGCCTTGTAGAATGAGTTTGGGAGTGTTCCTCCCTCTGCTATATTTTGGAAGAGTTTGAGGAGGATAGGTGTTAGCTCTTCTCTAAATGTTTGATAGAATTTGCCTGTGAAGCCATCTGGCCCTGGGCTTTTGTTTGTTGGAAGGTTTTTAATCAGAATTTCAATTTCAGCGCTTGTGATTGGTCTGTTCATAGTTTCTATTTCTTCCTGATTCAGCCTTGGCAGGTTGTGCATTTCTAAGAATTTGTCCATTTCTTTCAGGTTGTCCATTTAATTGGCATAGAGTTGCTTGTAGTAATCTCTCATGATCTTTTGTATTTCTGCACTGTCAGTTGTTACTTCTCTTTTTTCATTTCTAATTCTATTGATTTGAGTCTTCCCCCTTTTTTTCTTGATGAGTCTGGCTAATGGGTTATCTATTTTGTTAATCTTCTCAAAGAACCAGCTTTTAGTTTTATTGATCTTTGCCATTGTTTGCTTCATTTCTTTTTCATTTATTTCTCATCTGATCTTTATGATTTCTTTCCTTCTGCTAACTTTGGGGTGTTTTTGTTCTTCTTTCTCTAATTGCTTTAGGTGCAAGATTAGGTTGTTTATTCGAGATTTTTCCTGTTTCTTAACGTAGGATTGTATTGCTATAAACTTCCCTCTTAGAACTGCTTTTGCTGCATCCCATAGGTTTTGGGTCATTGTGTCTCCATTGTCATTTGTTTCTAGGTATTTTTTGATTTCCTCTTTGATTTCTTCAGTGATCACTTCGTTATTAAGTAGTGTATTGTTTAGCCTCCATGTGTTTGTATTTTTTACAGATCTTTTCCTGTAATTGATATCTAGTCTCATAACGTTGTGGTCAGAAAAGATACTTGATACAATTTCAATTTTCTTAAATTTACCAAGGCTTGATTTGTGACCCAAGATATGATCTATGCTGGAGAATGTTCCATGAGCACTTGAGAAAAATGTGTATTCTGTTGTTTTTGGGTGGAATGTCCTATAAATATCAATTAAGTCCATCTTGTTTAATGTATCATTTAAAGCTTGTGTTTCTTTATTTTCATCTTGGATGATCTGTCCATGGGTGAAAGTGGGGTGATAAAATCCCCTACTATGATTGTGTTACTGTCAATTTCCCCATTTATGGCTGTTAGTATTTGCCTTATGTATTGAGGTGCTCCTATGTTGGGTGCATAAATATTTACAATTGTTATATCTTCTTCTTGGATCGATCCCTTGATCATTATGTAGTGTCCTTCTTTGTCTCTTCTAATAGTCTTTATTTTAAAGTCTATTTTGTCTGATATGAGAATTGCTACTCCAGCTTTCTTTTGGTTTCCATTTGCATGGAGTATCTTTTTCCATCCCCATACTTTCAGTCTGTATGTGTCTCTAGGTCTGAAGTGGGTCTCTTGTAGACAGCATATATATGGGTCTTGTTTTTGTATCCATTCAGCCAGTCTGTGTCTTTTGGTGGGAGCATTTAATCCATTTACATTTAAGGTAATTATCAATATGTATGTTCCTATTCCCATTTTCTAGGTTGTTTTGGGCTCGTTATTGTAGGTCTTTTCCTTCTCTTGTGTTTCTTGCCTAGAGAAGTTCCTTTAGCATTTGTTGTAAAGCTGGTTTGGTAGTGCTGAACTCTCTCAGCTTTTGCTTGTCTGTAAAGGTTTTAATTTCTCCATCAAATCTGAATGAGAATCTTGCTGGGTAGAGTAATCTTGGTTGTAGGTTTTTCTCCTTCATCACTCTAAATATGTCCTGCCAGTCCCTCTGGCTTGCAGAGTTTCTGCTGAAAGATCAGCTTTTAACCTTATGGGGATTCCCTTGTGTGTTATTTGTTGTTTTTCCCTTGCTGCTTTTAATATGTTTTCTTTGTATTTAATTTTGACAGTTTGATTAATATGTGTCTTGGCATGTTTCTCCATGGTTTTATCCTGTAAGGGACTCTGTGCTTCCTGGACTTGACTATTTCCTTTCCCATATTAGGGAAGTTTTCAACTATAATCTCTTCAAATATTTTCTCAGTCCTTTTCTTTTTCTCTTCTTCTTCTGGGACCCCTATAATTTGAATGTTGGTGCGTTTAATGTTGTTCCAGAGGTCTCTGAGACTGTCCTCAGCTCTTTTCATTCTTTTTCTTTATTCTGCTCTGCAGTATTTATTTCCACTATTTAATCTTCCAGGTCACTTATCTGTTCTTCTGCCTCAGTTATTCTGCTATTGATCCCTTCTAGAGTATTTTTAATTTCATTTATTGTGTTGTTCATCGTTGCTTGTTTCATCTTAGTTCTTCTAGGTCCTTGTTAAATGTTTCTTGCATTTTGTCTATTCTACTTCCAAGATTTTGGATCATCTTTACTATCATTATTCTGAATTCTTTTTCAGGTAGACTGCCTATTTCCTCTTCATTAGGTCTGGTGGGTTTTTATCTTGCTCCTTCATCTGCTGTGTGTTTTTCTGTCTTCTCATTTTGCTTATCTTACTGTGTTTGGGGTCTCCTTTTTGCAGGCTGCAGGTTCGTAGTTCCCGTTGTTTTTGGTGTCTGTCCCCAGTGGCTAAGGTTGGTTCAGTGCGTTGTGTAGGCTTCCTGGTGGAGGGGACTAGTGCCTGTGTTCTGGTGGATGAGGCTGAATCTTGTCTTTCTGGTGGGCAGGTCCATGTCTGGTGGTGTGTTTTGGGGTGTCTGTGGCCTTATTATGATTTTAGGCAGCCTCTCTGCTAATGGGTGGGGTTGTGTTCCTGTCTTGCTAGTTGTTTGGCATAGGATGTTCAGCACTGTAGCTTGCTGGTCGTTGAGTGAAGCTGGGTGTTGGTGTTGAGATGGAGATCTCTGGAAGATTTTTGCCGTTTGATATTACATGGAGCTGGGAGGTGTCTTGTTGACCAGTGTCCTGAAGTTGGCTCTCCCACCTCAGAGGCACAGCACTGACTCCTGGCTGCAGCATCAAGAGGCTTTAATCCACACGGCTCAGAGTAAGAGGGAGAAAACGTAGAAAGAAAGAAGGAAAGAAAGAGGATAAACTAAAATAAAATGAAGTAAGGTAAAATAAAGTTATTAAAATAAAAATTAAAAAAAATTTTTTTTAAAAGTAAAACAAAAAAAACGGATGGACAGAACCCTAGGACAAATGGTGAAAGCAAAGCTAGAGACAAAGTCTCACACAGACGCGTACACATACACACTCACAAAAAGAGGAAAAGGGAAAAAAATAATAAATCTTGCTCTCAAAGTCCACCTCCTCAGTTTGCAATGATTCGTTGTCTATTCAGGTATTCCACAGATGCAGGGTACATCAAGTTGATTGTGGAGATTTAATCCACTGCTCCTGAGGCTGCTGGGAAAGATTTTCCTTTCTCTTGTTTGTTCTCACAGCTCCTGAGTTTCAGATTTGTATTTGGCCCCGCCTCTGCGTGTAGGTCGCCGGAGGGCGTCTGTTCTTCGCTCAGACAGGATGGGGTTAAAGGAGCCGCTGATTCGGGGGCTCTGGCTCACTCAGGCCCGGGGGGGGGAGGGGTACGGAGGTGGGGCGAGCCTGCGGCGGCAGAGGCCAGCACGACGTTGCACCAGGGTCAGGCGCGCCGTGCATTCTCCCTGGGGAAGTTGTCCCTGGATCCCGGGACCCTGGCAGTGGCAGCCTGCACAAGCTCCCGGGAGGGGTGGTGTGGATAGTGACCTGTGCTTGCACACAGGCTTCTTGGTGGCGGCAGCAGCAGCCTTCGCGTCTCATGCCCGTCTCGGGTCCAAGCTGATCGCCATGGCTCGTGCCTGTTTCTGGAGCTCCTTTAAGCAGCGCCCTTAATCCCTCTCCTCGCGCACCAGGAAGCAAAGAGGGAAGAAAAAGTCTCTTGCCTCTTCGTTAGGTCCAGACTTTTCCCTGGCCTCCCTCCCGGCTAGCTGTGGTGCACTAACCCTTCAGGCTGTGTTCACGCAGCCAACCCCAGTCCTCTCCCTGGGATCTAAGCTCCGAAGCTGGGATCTAAGCTCTGAAGCTGGACCCTCAGCTCCCAGCCCCCGTCTGCCCCAGCAGGTAAGAAGACAAGCCTCTCGGGCTGGTGAATGCTGGTTGGCACCGATCCTCTGTGCGGGAATCTCTCCGCTTTGCCCCCCACACCCCTGTTGCTGCACTCTCCTCCATGGCTCCAAAGTTTCCCCCCTCCGCCACCTGCAGTCTCCGCCCCCGAGGGGCTTCCTAGTGTGTGGAAACCTTTCCGCCTTCACAGCTCCCTCCCACTGGTGCAGGTCCCGTCCCTATTCTTTTGTCTCTGTTTTTTCTTTTTTCTTTTTCCCTACCCAGGTACGTGGGGAGTTTCTTGCCTTTTGGGAGGTCTGAGGTCTTCTGCCAGCGTTCAGTAGGTGTTCTGTAGGAGGTGTTCCACGTGTAGATGTATTTCTGATATATCTGTGGGGAGGAAGGTGATCTCCACATCTTACTCTTCTGCCGTCTTCCCCGAGCTCTCATTGTTTGTTTGATTTGCATTTCTCTAATAATTAGTGATGTTGAGCATATTTTCATCTACCTGTTGGCCATCTATATGTCTTCTTTGGAGAAATGTCTATTTAGATCTTCTGCCCATTTTTTGATTGGGTTGTTTTTTTTAATATTGAGCTGCATGAGCTGTTTGTATATTTTGGAGATTAATCCCTTGTCATTTGCTTCGTTTGCAAATACTTTCTCCCAGTCTGTGGGTTGTCTTTTTTTTTTTTTTTTATGGTTTCCTTTGCTCAAAAAGCAAAAGCTTTTGAGTTTAATTATGTCCCATTTTTTAATGTTTGTTTTTATTTTCATTAATCTAGGATGTGGATCCAAAAAGATATTGCTGTGATTTATGTCAAAGAGTGTTCTGCTTGTTTTTCTGTAGGAGTTTTATAGTATTCGCTCTTACATTCTGGGTCTTTAATCCATTTTGAGTTTATTCTTGTGTATGGTGTTAGAGAATGTTCTAATTTCATTCTTTTACATGTAGTTGTCCAGTTTTCACAACACCACTTATTGAACAGACTGTCTTTTCTCCATTGTATATCCTTGCCTCCTGTGTCATTGATTAATTGACCATGAGTGCCTGGGTTTATCTCTGGGCTTTCTATCCTGTTCCATTGATCTATATTTCTGTTTTTGTGCCAGTACCATATTGTCTTGATTACTGTAGCTTTGTAGTATAGTCTGAAGTTGGGGAGCCTGATTCCTCCAGCTTTGTTTTTCGTTCTCAGGATTGCTTTGACTATTCAGGGTCTGTGTTTCCACACAAATTGTAAAATTTTTTGTTCTAATTCTGTGAAAAATGCCGTTGGTAATTTGATAAGGATTGCATTGAATCTGTAGATTGCTTTCGATAGTACAGTCATTTTCACAGTATTGATTCTTCCAATCCAAGAACATGGTATATCTCTCCATCTGTTTGTGTTATCTTTTTGATTTTTTTTCATCAGTGTTTGATAGTTGTCTGTGTACAGGTCTTTTGCCTCCTTAGGTAGGTTTATTCCTAGGTATTTTATTCTTTTTTGTAGCAATGGTAAATGCAATTGTTTCCTTAATTTCTCTTTCTGATCATTCATTGTTAGTGTATAGGAATGCAAGAGATTTCTGTGTATTAATTTTGTATCCTGTAACTTTACCAAATTCATTGATTAGCTCTAACCATTTTCTGGTGGCATCTTTAGGATTTTTTAGGTATATTATCATGTCATCTGCAAACAGTGACAGTTTTACTTTTTCAATATGTATTGCTTTTATTTTTTTTCTCTGATGGCCATGGTGGCTAGGACTTCCAAAACTATGTTGAATAATAGTGGTGAGAGTGGACATCCTTGTTCCTGATTTTAGAGGAAATGCTTTCAGTTTTTCACCATTGAGAATGTTTGCTGTGGGTCTGTCATATATGGCCTTTATTATGTTGAGATAGGTTCCCTCTATGCCCATTTTCTGGAGAGTTTTTATCATAAATGGTGTTGAATTTTGTCAAAAGCTTTTTCTACATCTATGAAGATGATCATACGGTTTTTATTCTTTAATTTGTTAATATGGTATATCACACTGATTGATTTTCATAATATTGAAGAATCCTTGTTTCCCTGTGATAAATACCACTTGATCATTGTGTATGATCCTTTTAATGTGTTGTTGGATTCTGTTTCCTAGTATTTTGTTGAGAATTTTTCATCTTTGTTCATCAGTGACAGTGGTCTGTAATTTTTTTGTGTGTGTGACATCTTTGTCTGGTTTTGGTATCAGGGTGATGGTGGCCTTGTAGAATAATCTTGGGAGTGTTTCTCCCTCTGCAATTTTTGGAAGAGTTTGAGAAGGATAGGTGTTATCTCTTCTCTAAATATTTGATAGAATTCACCTGTGAAGCCATCTGGTCCTGGACTTTTGTTTCTTAATTTTCAATTTCATTACTTGTGATTGGTCTGTTTATATTTTCTATTTCTTCCTGGTTAAAGTCTCGGAAGGTTATCCCTTTCCAAGAATCTGTCCATTTCTTCCAGGTTGTCCATTTTATTGGCACATAGTTGCTTCCCTTTTTCATTTCTGATGTTATTTACTTGGGCCCTTTCTCTTTTTTTCTTGATGAGCTGAATAAAGGATCTATCAATTTTATCTTTTCAAAGAAACAGCTCTTAGTTTCATTAATCTTTTCTACTTTTTTAGAAATAGGCTCTATTTTATTTATTACTGCATGGATGTTTATAATTTCTTTCCTTCTACTAACTTTTGTTTGTTCTTCTTTTTCTAGTTGCTTTAGGTTTAAGGTTAGATTCTTTATTTGAGACTTTTCTTTCCTGAAGTAGTCTTGTACCACACTATAAACTGTCCTCTTAGAGCTGCTTTTGCTGCATCCCAGAGATTTCAGATCACTGCATTTTTTATTTCATTTGTCTCCATGTATTTTTTTAAAATTTCTTCTTTGATTTCTTCAATGATCCCTTCAGTGATCCATTGGTTGTTTAGTGCCATATTGTTTGGCCTCCACATGTTTTTTTGCTGCTTTTTCTTGTACTTGGTTTCTAGTCTCATAGAGCTGTGATCAGAAAAGATGCTTGATAAGGTTTCAGTTTTCTTAAATTTACTGAGACTTGTTTTGTGGCCTAGCATGTAATTTATCCTGGACAATGTTCCATGTGCACTTGCAAAGAATGTGTATTCTGTTGCTTTTGGAATGCGTGTTCTATATAAACATCTATTAAGTCCATCTGGTCTAGTGTGTCCTTTAGGCCATTGTTTCCTTATTAATTTTCTGTGTGGATGATCTGTCCATTGACGTAAGTGGGGTATTAAAGTCCCTAGTACAGTAAGTCTCCTACATACAAACGAGTTCCCTTCCGAGAGCACATTCATAAGTCCAATTTGTTCCTTAAGTCCAACAAAGTTAGCCTAGTTACCCAACTAACACAATCAGCTATATAGTACTGTATTGTAATAGGTTTATAATGCTTTTCACACAAATTATACATAAAAAACACAAAAAGTATAGAAAACATTTTTAATCTTACAGTACAGTACTTCAAAAAGTACAGTAGAAGGGCTTCCCTGGTAGCGCAGTGGCTGAGAGTCTGCCTGCTGATGCAGGGGACGTGGGTTCGTGCCCCGGTCCAGGAGGATCCCATGTGCTGTGGAGTCGCTGGGCCCGTGAGCCATGGCTGCTGAGCCTGTGCATCCGGACCCTGTGCTCCGCAACGGGAGAGGCCACAACAGTGAGAGGCCCGCATACCACAAAAAAAAAAAAAAAGTACAGTAGAGGTGTACAACAATTGGCACACAGGGGCATTTTCGCATCTTTGAAAGTTTGCAACTTGAAGGTTCACATGTAGGGGACTGTATTGGAAACCTGGATGGAGTCAAAAGAGAGAGCAAAGATTAAAATGTCTGTGGATTTTCTATAAACATGTAAATTTCTAGATGAAAACTATTCTTACAGAAAATCTGTTTGTATTTCGTTGCAGACAAATTTCTGAATAATTTCATTCCTCAGTAGGGATTGCCTGTTTTCATTGCCCGTGACAGAGGGACCCATATTATAGGTCTTGTTGTTAAATAAATTAGTAAATTCTTTAACACACACACACACACACACACAAAGTTCCTAGTATTATGTGCTACTGTTGATTTTCTCCCTTTATGTCTGTTAATATATGTTCCTATGTTGGGTGCATATATATTTACAACTATTACATTTTCTTCTTGGATTAATCCCTTGATTATTATGTAATGTCTCCTTCTTTGGCTCTAACAGTCTTTGTTTTAATGTCTGTTTTATCTAAGTATTGCACCCCTCCTTCTTGTTGATTTCTTTTTGCATGTAATACCTTTTTCCATCCTCTCACTCTCAGTCTGTGTCTTTAGATCTCAACTGAGTCTCTTGTAGGCAGTATATATATGGCTTTTATTTTTGTATACATTCAGTCACTATGTCTTTTGATTAGAGAATTTATTCCATTTACATTTAAAGTAATTATGGACAGGTAGGTATTTCCATTTTTTAATTGCTTTGGGGTTGTTTTCTGTAACTCTTTTTTGTTCTTTTCTTCTTTCCTTCTCTTCCCTTGTGATTTGATGACTGTTTTCAGTGTTGTTTGGCTTCCTGTCTCCTTTTTTGTGTGTATCTATCTATCATAGATTTTTGGTTTATGGTTACCATTAGGTTTATACATAGACGTAGACAGGTCTATCTCTATCTATATATGATTATTTTAAATGCTTATCTCTTAATTTCAAACACATTTTAACAACTCTGCATTTTTACTCCCCTCCCTTTTTGCAATTACTGTTTTTGTCATTGTATTTTATATCTAGTTTTATGTATCCCTTAATGGCTTATTGTGGATATAGGTGATTTTACTACTTTTGTCTTTTAACCTTCCTACTAGCTTTGTATGTGGTTGATTTACTACCTTAACTTTACTACCTTATACTTACCTTTACCAATGAGCTTTTTCTTTTCATAATTTTCATGTTTCTAGTTGTGGCCTTTTCTTTTTCACTTAGAGAAGTCCCTTTAACATTTCTTATAAAGCTGATTTGGTGGTACTGAACTCTTTTAGCTTTTGCCTGTCTGTAAAACTTTTGATCTCTTCATCAAATCTGAATGAAAGACTTGCCAAGTAGAGTATTCTTGGTGGGTTTTCCCTTTCATCACTTCAGCTATATCTTGCCACTCTTTTCTGGCCTGCAGAGTTTCTGCTGAAAAGTCATCTGATAGCCTTATGGGAGCTCCCTAGTACACAACTTGTTGCTTTTCCCTTGCTACTTTTAATAATATCCCTTTATGTTTGATTTTTGCCATTTTAATTACAGAGTGTTTTGGTGTGGTCCTCTTTGGGTTGATCATGTTTGGGACTCTCCGTGCTTCCTAGACTTGCATATTTGTTTCATTTCACAGGTTAGGGAAGTTTGCAGCTGTTTTGGCTTCAAATATGTTCTCCGTCCCTTTCTCTGTCTTCTCCTTCTGGGACCCCTGTAATGTAAATGTATGTGTTGATGTTTTCCCAGAGGTCTCTTAAAAAACTGTCCTCATTTCTATCCTTTTTTTCTATTCAGCTTGAATGATTTCCACTAATCTGTCTTACAGCTTGCTGATCCATTCCTCTGTATTACTTAATCTACTGTTGATTCCTTCTAGTGTATTTTTCATTTATTATATTTTCATCTGTTTGGTTCTTTATATTTTCTAACTCTTTGTTAAAACCTTCTAACCTCTCCCTCTGTTCATGCGTTCTCTAGAGTTCCTTTTTTTGTTGCTGTTCTGCCTTATTTTTTTATTGAAGGATAGTTGATTTACAGTGTTGTTGTGTTAATTTCTGCTGTACAGCAAAGTGATTCAGTTATACATATATATACATTCTCTTTTTATATTCTTTTCCATTATGGTTTATCACAGGATATTGAATATAGTTCTCTATGCTTTACAGTAGGACCTTGTTGTTTATCCATTCCATGTCTGGTGAGTGGGTCCAGATTCTGCTGAGGCTGGCTGGGGGGCCCAAAGTGTCTCAGAGCTGGTATTGGCCTGCTGGTGGGTGGGGCTGGGGCCCAGCAGGTCTGGGGTTGGTGCCAGCCTACTGATAGGTTGAGCCAGGTCCCAAGGTCTCTTGCTGCAGGCCCTGGGGGTCCCAGTTCTAGTGCTCTGGTGGACAGGGCCATGTCCATGAGTGGCTGTGGGCTCAGGGTGTTTTAAGGCAACCTGCCCACTGGTGGGTGGGGCTGTGTCCCTGCCCAGCTAGTCGCTTGGCCTGAGGCATTCCAGTACTGGTGCCTACAGGCTGGTGGGTGTGGGTGGTACTGGGTCCTGAGGCTGATGAGCTAGAGCACCATTTCACAAAATGGTGCTCACCAGCACCAGTTTCCATGTGGTAGAAAAAGCTCCCCAAAATGGTTACCATGAGTGTCTGTGTCCTCAGGGTGAGGTCCAGTTGCCTCCTACCACCCCAGGAAACTCGCCAAGATCAGTGGGTGGGTCTGACCCAGGGTCCTTTCAAATTACTGCTTCTGCCCTGGGTGCCACAATGTGTAAGATTTTGTGTGTACCTTTTAAGAGTGGAGTCTTGGGCTTCCCTGGTGGCGCAGTGGTTGAGAGTCTGCCTGCTGATGCAGGGGACACGGGTTCCTGCCCTGGTCCGGGAAGATCCCACATGCCACGGAGCGGCCGGGCCCATGAGCCACGGCCGCCAAGCCTGAGTGTCCGAAGCCTGTGCTCTGCAACGGGAGAGTCCACAACAGTGAGAAGCCTGCGTACCGCAAAAAAAAAAAAAAAAAAAAGAGTGGAATCTCTATATACCACAGCCCACAGGGTTTCCTGAAAGAAAGCCCCACTAGCCTTCAAAGCCAAATATTGTGGGTACTCATCTTTCCAGTGCAGGAACCCTGGGCTGTGGAGCCCAATGTGGGGTTCAGACCCCTCACTCCTTGGGGAGAACCTCTTCAATTCTAGTTATTTTCCTGTTTGTAGGTTGCCTACCAGGGGTACGGCTCTTGACTATACCACAACTCCACTCATCCTACCCATCTTATTGTGGTTCTTTCTTTATATCTTTAGTTGTAGAGGTCTTTTCTGGTAGGTTTTGATCTTTCTCATCAATAGTTTCTCTGTAAATAGTAATTTTGGTGTGAGAGGAGGTGAGCTCAGGGTCTTCCTAATCCACCAACTCTCATTCTTCTAAAAGTTCATGGAGGGGAATGACCTTGAAGATCTTTATTCAGATGAAAATAATAGTAACTACCAAGGTTTAAATGCATACTAAGTTCCAGACAATGTACGAAGCATTTTTAGAAATACCTTACTTAAATTTCTTACAACATCTATAGATGTGTTCTCATATTTCAGTTAAGGAAATTGGTGCTTAGAGACATTATACAGTATGCAGGTTGTACCATGGTCTGTGTGGCTCCAAAGTCCCCATTCTTTCAACCATACTGCTCTGAAGTGTTGTAAGTTGCTATGTGATTTACCCTATATAAACTAGCTGACACCTCAACAGCATAGAATCCACAGTACTGCTTATTATGCTCTACTAGCTGTATGACTTTAGGCAAATTACCTAATCTCTCTGTGTCTCAGTTGCCGCATCTGAAAATGGGGATATTAATACTACTCTCTTTTAGGGTTGTGGGTGGCTTAAATGAATAAGTATATGCCAACTGCTTAAAACAGTGCCTGGCACAAAGTAAGGACAAATGCTAACTGCTGTCGTCATCATCATCACAGTTACCTCTTGCCAAGGCGAACAGGATGCTTAATGTACTAAGTCTTGGTAATAAATATTCTTAGAATGTGGAACTAGGACCAGCTTTTAAATCCATGAGCTCAGAAACTCATCATTCAACAAGTACCCTTCATATTAGGGACTAAGGCTCAAAGAGGAGTATGAAACAAGGTCTTTACCTTTATGTCATTAACAATCTAGGTAAACAAAATGTAACTCACATGAAGTACTTCAGTGCTGAACAGGTCTGTACAAACTCAAGTGTGGTCACGGTAAATGTGGGCTGACTCCGTCAAAGGAGACTTCCTGGAGGAGCTGGGACTTGCGCTGGGCTTTGCAGAAGGGCAGGATTTAGAATGCAGGCATTCCAGGTGAGGGAAGCTGCTAAGCAGCAGAATGGAGGCAAACCTGGTGGGGAAGAGCATGACTGGACTGAGCAGAGAGTGGAACAGGGGCAGCAATAATAAGATTTGGGTTGAGTTACCTTTGGAATGTATCCTTCCAAAACAGACAGCAGGTCATTTTTCTTTAATCCAGTCAGCCTTAAGTAAGAGAATATGTGGTTTGCAAAGTTATCATTTCTGTCACTACTCTCTTGAGAATCTTTGGGAATGATATGTTCCGACTTCCAGAGTAATAAGTCTTCTGTCCCTTTGGCACAGTGAGGAATGCACAGCAGAAGCACATCCTCGCGGCCCATCAGGTCATCCACAGGCACACGGAAGACATGCTCCAGAAGCACTGTGTTGAGCAACAGCAAGCATCAGACACTGAGCTACTTGAGGGAGAAACTGAAAATGAGCAAAACAGCTAAGGTGAGTTTGATTTTTCATCTGGAAGTAGAGAGGAGGACAAGCAGCCTCATTCAGCTCTGCGCTGTACTCTAACAATCATAATGTGGAAAATGAAGCATTCCCACTTAAACTGGTGCATTTCATGCATCTATTTGACAGGCCTGAAGCAGTTACTGTTTGCTAAGGTTTCCACTACAGAGTCAAGGAAAAAGCGTCCTCATGCTTTCTGTCTGTCTGATTGTGGCAGCCCAGATTGAATGGGGGAATACAGGGGAAAAAATTAGTGCATTTCATCTGGGTTATGGAATCTGCTATTGAAAGTGTTAGAGAACAGAGTTGATATGACAGAAGCTGGACTCTTGTGACCAGAAAACAGGACTCAAAATTACTTTTATAGGTTCTTTTAGCATATGACTGTATGCCATCACAGATAAAGCTACAAAATGTGTCAGTGTTATTTAAAAAAAAAAAAGCTTGTTCTTAGGGGGTACGTTGTCTAACTCCACATCGCACTGTTCTAGCTATAAACACGGCATGAGGCACAGCCTGCCCAATTCTAGCCCTGATGCCCTCTGCGGTATCAACCAGGGGCCTGGTCTTAGGTGCAACTGAACATTCATACTCACAAGACTAACATAGGCCATATTTGGTATGATCTGAGTATCAATCTACTCAGAAAGACAGATATAATACAGGACCCACAGCTTCCAGCAGGGCAGCATCAGGTGTTTCTCTTCCTGTGGGAGCTCTCACTGAATCCACACAGAAGACCACATAGCTGTTTCCTTTAGCCCCCAGGTTACAAAGCTCAGGTGCAAGGAAAAGAGACCAGGTGCATTGGGTGGGTGCAGGAGCTTCCCTGGTTACCATGCTCCTGGACCAGTATCTCTTGTAATAATTCCATCAGCACAGTTTCCAGGCCCCCACCCCCACCCCCGCCGCCCAATGGATTTGCCCAGTTACAAAAGTCAGCACACTCAGGAAACCTGAAAGTTACAAGTTACAGTTTCCTGTTAGGTATTAATAACTTATTTATAATTCCTCCAAGTCAGATGCTAGTTCCAATCAGGGGTCGTTTTTACCTTAAGTAGTGTTGCTTAGTAACACAGTTGACACGTACCACCTTATCACATTCCTGGAAAACAGAGCTAGAGGGTCAGTTCAAAGTAAAATTCTCATGAGAAGGGGAAACGGAGTGAACCTTTTGCCTCTCCCTTGTCCCTTAACCCCCCACGGTAGAGGCACATCGTCTGCTCTTTCGGCCTTGAGGGTGTGCTCTCAGGCTAGGGAAGGCACTAAGGCTTTAGGCGGAAATTTGCACCTGGCATTGAGAAGGTTTGGGTGTTGGTAGCTCTACCTCTAACCATATAATCTTATACAAATAATTTCGCTTCACTTGAGGTTTACCCATGAACATGTGACCAAGAGACCTTCTGCAGGGAAATCTATTGGGACCTTAAGTCTCAGAGAGGCACATGGAAGGAAGTTTCAGATGAGGGGGCAGTTAAGAAAGAGAGTAGAGGGAAAACTGATAATTCTTAAATAACAAACTATGGCTGTAAATTACAGCAGAAAATCCTTTGTTTTTCATTAGTAATGAAATAACCTCTGAAATCACTGAAGATATAAGCCATGTATTTACATATAATGTTATATACTATTCTATATAATATAAATTCAAGGATCAAAGCCTTTTGCCTATCTATCTTATTGTTAAAAATCAGCCTTAGAAATCCAATTCCTCTGTCAGGTCCCTTGGGTCTCTCCCTATCTGGTTGATGTTGGAGAGTGAGGGAAGGAAGCTGAGAGCATGCACTGGGAAGAGCTCAGGTGCAAGGCATTGCTAGCCAATTCTCCAAGCAGATGAAGAATTGAGTGCCTTGGTCCTGAAACTGATCTGGACAGCATATCATCACAGCATTCTCTGGACATATAAACAAACAGACCCAGCTTTCTGGTGGAAGACAGGAGATGATGAGGGCTAACTTAAGCCAATAATAAAAATTATAACAATGAGCCTAGACACACAGCTGAGACAAGATGTCAAGAGTAGAAGGACATGAGCTCACCTCTTCTTGTGGAAACACTGAAGTCACAACTAACTGCTGAACAACAACTGACAAAAAAACGCTGAAACTTACCAAAAAAGATACGCTACATCCAAAGACAAAGAAAAAGCCACAACGAGATGGTAGGAGGAGCATGATAAAATCAAATCCCATACATGCCAGGTGGGTGACCCACAACCTGGAAAACAATTTTACCACAGAAGTTCACCCACAGGAATGAAGGCTCTGAGCCCTATGTCAGGCTCCCCAGCCTGGGGGTCTGGCAATGGGAGGAGGAGCCCCCAGAGAATCTGGCTTTGAAGGCCATCAGGGTTTGATCACAGGAATTCCACGGGACTGGGGGAAACTCCACTCTTGGAGGATGCACACAGTGTCTCGTGTGCACCATGAACCAGGGGGAAAAGCAGTAACCTCATAAGAGACTGGGTAGTCTTACCTGCTAGTATTGGAGGGTCTCCTGTGGAGGCATGCACCTGTGGCTCACTGCAAGGACAAGAACACTGGTGGCAATAGTTCTGGCGAGTACTCATTGGCGTGAGCCCTCCTGGAGGCCACCGTTTTCTCACCAAGACCTGGCCCCACCCAACAGCCTGTAGGCTCCACTGCTGGGGCACCTCAGGCCAAACAACCAACAGGGTGGGAACACAGCCCCACCCATCAACAGACAGGCTGCTTAAAGTCTTCCTGAGCACCCAGCTGCCTGATAAACATACCCCTTGACATGGCCCTGCCCATCAGAGGGACAAGAGCCAGCTCCTCCCACCAGGAAGCCTACACAAGCCTCTTAGCCTCATCCACCAGGGGGCAGGCAGCAGAAGCAAGAAGAACTACAACCCTGCAGCCTGTGGAACAGAAACTGCGATTACAGAAAGACAAAATGAGACAGTAGAGGAATGTGTCCCAGATGAAGGAACAAGATAAAACTCCAGAAGAACAACTAAGTGAAGGCGAGATAGGCAGTCTACCTGAAAAACAATTCAGAGTAATGATAGTAAAGATGATCCAAGATCTCAGAAAAAGAATGGAGGCACAGATTGAGAAGATACAAGAAATGTTTAATAAAGAGCTAGAAGCTTTAAATAACAGAGATGAACAATACAATAACTGAAATGAAAGATATATGAGAAGGAATCAATAACAGAATAACTGAGGCTGAAGAACAGATAAATGAGCTGGAAGACAGAATGGTGGAAATCACTGCTGTGGAACAGAATAAAGGAAAAAGAATGAGAAGAAATGAGGACAGTATAAGAGACCCCTGGGACAACATTTAACATACCAACACTTGCTTTATAAGGGTCCCAGAAGGAGAAGAGAGAGAAAGGACCTGCGAAAATATTTGAAGAGATAATAGCTGAAAACTTACCTAACATGGGAAAGGAAACAGTCACCCAAGTTCAGGAAGTGCAGAGTCCCAGGCAGAATAAACCCAAGAAGGGATACACCAAGACACACAGTGATGAAATTGACCAAAATTAAAGACAAAGAAAAAACCTTAAAAGCAACAAACAACATACAAGGCAATTCTCACAAGGTTATCAGCTGATTTCTCAGCAGAAACTCTGCAGGCCAGAGGGGAGTCACATGATATATTTAAAGTGATGAAAAGGAAGAACCAATAACCAAGAACAAGCTACCCAGCAAGGCTCTCAGATTCGATGGAGAAATCAAAAGCTCTACAGACAAGCAAAAGCTAATAAGAGAATTCAGTACCACTAGACCAGCTTTGCAACAAATGCTGAATGAAATTTTCTAGGCAGAAAAGAAAAGGCCACCATTAGAAACAAGAAAATTATGAATGGAAAAACTCACAGGTAAAGGCAAACATATGGTAAAGGTGGGAAATCATCTACACACAAATAGGATATCAAAACCAGCAATCATAAGAAAAGGAGAGCACAAATGCAGGCTATTGGAAATGCATTTGAAATTAAAAGACCAGCAACTCAAAACAATTTTATTTATATATAGACAGCTATATCAAAACCTCATGGGAATGGCAAACCAAAAATCTACAACAGATAAACACAGAAAAGAAAAGAAATCCAAACACAACACTAAAGTCAGTCATCAAATCACAAGAGAACAAAAGAGGAAGGGAATAAAATAGACCTACAAAAACAAATCCAAAACAAGAAACAAAATGGCAGTAATACATATCAATATTTACCTTAAAAATAAATGGAGTATATGCCACAACCAAAAGACACAGACTGGCTGAATGGATACAAAAAACAAGACCCATATATATGCTGTCTACAAAAGACCCATTTCAGATTTAGGGACACATACAGACTGAAAATGAGGGAATGGAAAAAGGGATTCCATGTAAATGGAAATCAAAAGAAAGCTGGAGTAGCAATATTCATATCAAACAAAATAGACTTTACAATAAAGACTATTTACAAGAGACAAAGGACACTACATAATGATCAAGGGATTAATCCAAGAAGAAGATACAACAATTGTAAATATGTATGGACCCAACACAGGAGCACCTCAATATATAAGGCAAATAGTAACAGCCATTAAAGGAGAAATCCCCCACATAATAATAGTGGTGGACTTTAACACCCCACTTTCATCAATGCACAGATCATCCAGAAAGAAAATCAATAAGGAACCACAGGCCTTATATGACACATTAGACCAGGTGGGCTTAATTGATATTTACAGAGCATGCCATTCAAAAGCAGCAGAATACACGTTCTTCCCAAGTGCACATTCTTCTCCAGGATTGATCACATGCTGGGCCACAAAGTGAGCCTCAGTAAATTTAATAAAACTGAAATCATATCAAGCATCTTTTCTGACCACAACGCTATGGGATTAAAAATCAACTACAAGAAAAAAAGCTATAAAAAACACAAACACATGGAGTCTAAAGTATGCAATTAAACAACCAATGGATCACTGAAGAAATCAAAGAGGAAATAAAAAATACCTAGAGACAAATGAAAACAAAAGCATGACAATCCAAAACCTATGAAACACTTCAATCCAGAGAGGGTAGCTTTTTTTATGGCACAGATAGAGGATGTCTCCCAGGAAAGTAAAATATCAGTCCCCCTCTCTGGAATGGAATATACTCTCTTGTACTCCACAGCAAAGTTTCTCTCTCTCTCTGTCTCTCTCTCTCTCTCTGTCTCTCTGTCTCTGTCTCTGTCTCTCTCTCATATGAACAGGAATCCAGCAGCCCTATATAATGTCTGTCTTTCCCCCTGTGGAGTTTCTTATCCATACTGTACCCCAAAACATGTGCATGTGCCATCTAGCCCTCACCAAATCACCACTGTGAGAACTGGCTTCTCACAAGGTTTTCTGTGAGTAGTAAGTGGTTCTTTGACTCAAAGAATCTTCTGTACACACACATGTATGCACATACATTAAAAAAAAACCTATGGGATGCAGCAAAAGCAGTTCTAAGAGGGAATTTTACAGCAATACAATCATACCTCAAGAAAACAAGAAAACTCTCAAATAAACAACCTAACATACACCTAAAGCAACTAGAGAAAGAAGAACAAACAAAACCCAAAGTTAGTAGAAAGAGCGAAATCGTAAAGATCAGAGCAGAAATAAATGAAATAGAAATGAAGAAAACAACAGAAAAGATCAATGAAACTAAAAGCTGGTTCTTTGAAAAGATAAACAAAATTGATAAGCCTTTAGCCAGACTCATCAAGAAAAAGAGGGAGAAGGCTCAAATCAATAAAATTAGAAATGAAAAAGGAGAAGTTACAATGGACACCACAGCAATACACAAGAACATAAGCGACTACTACAGGCAACTATATGCCAATAAATGGACAACCTAGTAGAAACGGACGAATTCTTAGAAAGATACAATCTTCAAGACTGAACCAAGAAGAAACAGAAAATATGAACAGGCCAATCACAAGTACTGAAATTGAAACTGCGATTTAAAACTTACAACAAACAAAAGTCTAGGACTAGATGGCAGGTCACAGGTGAATTCTATCAGCCATTTAGAAAAGAACTAACACCTATCCTTCTCATTTAGAGAAGAGCTAACACCTATCCTTCTCAAACTCTTCCAAAATGTAGCAGAGGGAGGAAGACTCCCAAACTCATTCTATGAGGCCAACATCAACCTAATACCAAAACCAAACAAAGATAACACCAAAAAAAGAAAGAAAAGAAAGAGAGAGAGAGAAAGAGAAAGCAAGAAAAGAAAGAAAGAAAATAAATTTACAAGCCAATATCACAGATGAACATAGATGCAAAAATCCTCAACAAAATACTAGCAGACAGAATCCAACAACACATTAAAAGGATCATACACCATGATCAAGTGGTATTTATCCAGGGATCAAGGATTCTTTAATATTTGCAAATCAATCAATGTGATACACCATATTAAGAAATTGAAGAATAAAAACCATATGATCGTCTCAATAGATGCAGAAAAAGCTTTTGACAAACTTCAACACCCATTTATGATAAAAACTCCCCAGAAAGTGAGCATAGAGGGACCTACCTCAACAGAATAAAGGCCATGTAAGACAAATTTACAGGTAACATCATACTCACAAATTGAAAAGCTGAAAGCATTTTATCTAAGATGAGGAACAAGGATGTCCACTCTCACCACTTTTATTCAACATAGTTTTGAAAGTCCTAGCCATGGCATTCAGAGAAGAAAAAGAAATAACAGGAATCCAAATTGGAGAAGAAAAACTCACTCTTTGCAGATGACATGATACTATACATAGAAGCTCTTTTTAAGATGCTACCAGAAGGGACTTCTCTGGTGGTGCAGTGGTTAAGAAACTTCCTGCCAATGCAGGGGACATGGGTTTGAACCTTGGTCCAGGAAGATCCCACATGCCACGGAGCAACTAAGCCCATGTGCCACAACTACTGAGCATGCACTCTAGCGCCCGCGAGCCACAACTACTAAGCCCGCGTGCCACAACTACTAAAGCCTGCGTGCCTAGAGCCCATGCTCCACAACAAGAAAAGCCACCGTGATGAGAAACCCACACACCGCAACGAAGAGTAGCCCCCACTCGCTGCAACTAGAGAAAGCCTGTTCACAGCAATGAAGACCCAACACAGCCAAAAATAAATAAATTTACATATTAAAAAAAAGATGCTACCAGAAAACTACCAGAGCTCATCAGTTAATTTGGTAAAGTTGCAGGATACAAAATAAATATGCAGAAATCTGTTGCATTTCTATACATTAATAACAAAAGATCAGAAAGAGAAATTAAAGAAACAATCCCACTTATCATCACATCAAAAAAAGGAAAATACCTAGGAATAAACCTACCTACGGAGGCAAAAGACCTGTACT